>NW_024037062.1:6741402-7941402 GCF_015706575.1 Patiria miniata
AACCTTGTCCGGTAATGTAACGTTTTTTGTGACGTCGTCGTGACGTCATCAGGATCAAATACAAGCGATTTCAGGTGGAAAGTTAAACAAATTAGTTAGGACATCAACTTCTTGCACTGTGTTAAGTAGGCCCTACAATGTTCATTTGGGGGGGGGGGGAGTGGTACATTTTTGACGCCGGAGCATAAGGAAGCTTATTTTTACTTTCTGTGTTACCAAAAAGTGCAATGAAAAATAAATACAGCAAGTCAAAAAGTGTTACTTTTTCTAATATTTGCTAAATTGTACCATTGGGAGTCTTTGTACAACTACAACTTCTTGGTGAAGTTTCAAAATGATGACACCGTACATTTCTTAAAGTTAGGTAATATAGGTTTTCCCGGCCAATTTCACCAAGTTTTCATTCAATTTAACGCCTGGCTCATTCGATTTAGATTGAAATTGAAAGATCACGCAGATCGGCATTCGACAATCAAAAAGAATCATTCAATTTCACTATCTGAGCATTCTAGCGCCTTGTAGCTTCACTCGTCCCTATCAAAGATGCATTCATATTAAAAGTATCGCATTGTTCATTCAATTTCGTCTAACCCAGCAGTAACGGGCTGATCGGGCATTCGTTTTCATTAATGGGCAAACATATTTCACATTTTATCAAACATCTTTTAAGACTTCATACTTGTCCGTATTCCTTAGCGTAAATCATATTTGATGTCTTCAATCCGTAGATGCCTTTCTTTCTAATTAAAGGGTATGTGAAATGAATTTTTCTCAGGAATTATTTTTGTGCAACTCTTAACTACCGTGAGATGTACGAAAACTACACATTTGAAAACATTTTTGTTAATCTTATTGCAAAAGTGCACTTCTTTAAACATTTAAAAGTTTCAATGCTTTTCCAGACTACGTATGAGCGCGCTGTTACTGCGATGTCATTTTCAGGAAGACAAGGTTCAGTTTAGGGGTTTTTCTTTAAAATTATTCATCCAAAATTTGCTAAATGAAAACATTTGTTGGAAAGGGTTGCTCATTGGCTTACTGCCATGTACTGAAACATCAAAGGATCACCAAATCAAAGAAATTTATGACAGCAAAATATCCAGAATTCTAGAAATTGTTTGTGCCGAAATAGCCATTTAACATCAATCATGCCCGGAATGCCATCACATGTTTACTTACTTTGCAGGCCCTTTAATACGGTAAGTGTTCGGTCAGACATACGCAAGAAAACATTTAAGAAATAACGCAAAAGAAGTGTTCCCGATGGTACAACCATTGCCAAACATACGTGTCCCGATGTCTTGCACGTCAATAAATCGTCAACGTAAAGATGTCCCTTGCTCAAACATTTAAACAAGTAGAAAAGATCAACAGTGAAAAAATAATTATCTTAGTCCCTTTCAATTAATTATTTCGTTACATCTTGTTTCCCTCATATCAGTTTATTTGTAACATTGTAAATTGTACAGTCATCAAGTTTTTTTGAACCTCGGAGAAAAATAGAAAAATATATCGATTAAAACATCTTACTAATTTAAATGACCAAACAATGAAAGCGATTGCCCATAAACGAATAAGAAACGAAAAGCATGGTTATACGTTATAAGCGCACAGATTTTCGCCAATTTGAATGCGTCAACCGCATGGGCGTCGCCAGGATTTTTTCTAGAGGGGGGCAAAAAAAATGTTTGCCAAAAAATGGTTGTATTTCTTAACAAATTCTCGATTTATCAGATTTAGAGGGGGGCAGGGACATTTTGCCCCCCCCCCCAACTCATTAAATTTACACCACTTTGTCTTCGCGCCTCTTTTTCTTTTCTTTTTTTTCTTTTCTTTTTCTTCCTTTTTTTTGGTGCTTTTCCGGGGGGGGGGGCAAGTGCCCCCCCTTGCCCCCCCCCTCGCGACGCCCATGGTCAACCGTCAAACGGTTGCACTGGACGCGTGTACATGCTGAAAAGTTGAGGACCGAGAACCGACCCCTGAGGAACGCCGCAGTCCAGGGACTCAGGTTCGGACAACTCACAGGCAACTTTGCATCTACATTTGCAATCTGAGAGGTAAGATGCAAACCACGCCCTAGCAGTGCATGTTATAGAAAACACTTTAGACAGTCTGTCGAGCAGGATATTGTGGTCAACTAAGTCAAATGCAGCCGAGAGGTCCAGTAAAACAATAAATGAAGCAAGCTTCCTATCCATGGCGTACATTATGTCATTCTTGACCTTCAAGAGTGCAGTCTCTGTACTGTGATGATCATGGGCGTCGCCAGGATTTTTTCTAGAGGGGCAAAAATATTTTTCCAAAAAACTTCTTGTATTTTTGAACAAATTCTCGATTTCTCAGTTTTAGACGGGGGCAGGGATATTTTGCCCCCCCCCCAACTCATTAAATTTACACCACTATGACTTCTCGCCTCTCTTTCTTTTCTTTGTTTCTCTTTTTTTGTTTCCTGTTTCTTTTTCTGCTTTTACGGGGGGGGGGCAAGCGCACCCCTTGCCCCCCCCCCTCGCGACGCCCATGGTCCCAATGTCTTGCACGTCAAGAAATTGTCAACGTAAAGATGCCCCTTGCTCAAACGTTTAAACAAGTAGAAAAGATCAACAGTGAAAAGGAAATGATCTTAGTCCCTTTCAATTAGTTATTTTGTATACATGTTGTTTCCCCTCATATCAATTAATTTGTAACATTGTAAATTTTGTAGTCATCAAGATTTTTGGGGAAATGAACCTTGGAGGAAAATAGGAAAATATATATCGATTAAAAAATCTTACTAACTTAAATGACCAAACGATGAAAGCGATTGCCCATTAACGAATAAGAAACGAAAAGCATGGTTATACGTTACAAGCGCACGGATGTTCGCTAATTTAAATGCGGCAACCGTCAAAAGGTTGCAAAGACTTAATTTAAGACTGCTACAAATTAAGTCTTGAATGCACAAAAACGAAATAGGATGCCCGGAAACGTAAACGAACATTCAGAGCAAAATCTTGGCTGCCTAAAAATGAAATTGAATGAACCCAAAATGCAAAAGAACCCCAATTTGACCACATGTGCAAAACTCACGCGAAATTGAATGGCTGATAATGAAACTGATTAGAAAAATTCGGAAATTCGCCGGGAAAACCTATAGTTGTATTTTGTACAGTTTTGTTCATTTTGTCTTGCATATGTATTCCTTCTTCAGTTAATCAACATTCATGGTGCACATGTTTTGACTTTCGACAGAACATGTATGCACATGTTGTGTACATGTACATGTACTGTACATTGTACGCGTACTGTGCAGAATGTTCGCGCATTGTTTTACGGCGCTGAAGTGGCACGCGTGTTAATGTGGCGCGTGTGCTTCTGGAAAGATGTTAATAATGGAATACAAAGGGTTTGCAGCGAATCTTCTGGATATCGATTTCTGTAAAGTCCGACTTGAGTCAAAGTCTACATTGGGACTGTAGTTTGCCCCAGGTATAGACGTAGCCGGCGGGGGGGGGGGGGGGGGGGGTAAGGGGGTATTTACCCCCCCCCCAATATATTGTAAAGACTGACTGCCTTTTTCCAATCAAATGTCCTTTTTTTTCAACGGGCTTCCCCCAATAATTTGTAAAACTTCTGAACAAGTTCCCTTTTCAAAAAAGAAGTGGTGCCCTTTTTTGTGGCATCTGCCGTTTTGGGGTGCTTTTTTCAGATTTTCGCACAAGTATCGCTCTGAAAAGCACCATGTATTGGCCCTTTGTGTGCATAATTGTCGGTTTTGAACAGCGCCCCAATCGACAGATGGTACCATCCCCCCCCCCAACGCTTTTTGATTTTACGGATTCTCAACTTGAGCTGTCCATATAGCGACCGATTAGCGCCAAACATTACCGTGGTCGCCGCCACGTTTCTATTTGATAAATCGTAACTGTTTTTGTCAAAATAAGTAAGAATATATAGAAATAGAAATGGTACCGGCCAGAAAATTCAGTCTTTTATTCACCCTTAGAGCCGCTAGAGACGAAAAAAAATACGCGGTGGACCACAAGGAGATTTTCATACCACCCAGTTTTTTTTGTGTCAATAACCCCCTCCTGCAAGCCCAAAGCAATTTTAATCCCCATAAATGGTGAATTGGAGTTCCAGACAAGACTTAGTTGGCCATTTTATGTTATCTTAGAAGAATTGATGTGTCCGTTTATATCCGGTTATCTATTATTCTTAGGTCAATACTTGTGATCTAGTAAAAATTTACGTGGTGGAACCAAGATGAGAATTTTATCACCATATGTGCTTATAGGTCAATAACCCTGGCATGCCTGTACATGCACAAGATATAGGTCATTCACATGGTCAGGGATTGTTAACAACCTGTCTGAGCGGCACGAGGGGTTGACACAAAGGGATCGGCGGTACTTAGGGGTAGGCATGCAACTAAGATCTCCAATTACTGCAAAAAGGCATTAGGCGCCATCTTGGTTTCTGTCTTTCACACTCCTTACTCCGGAGTGGCTAGGGTCTGGCCAATGGGAGTCTACAGGTTTATGGTAGGGGTGAGTATTACATGGAAGCTTGGCCTAATTGCCCATTGAAAAAAATATGCCCATATTTGGAAAATGTGGATAATTTTATCATCCAGTGGCTGCTGCGAGGGTTAAAACAGTGGTACAAAAAGAAATGATTAAAAGCTTTCCGCACCTTTCTGCGAAGCATTTGATATGTCGGGCACAGAGGCGAAACGAGAAAATTGAGTAAAACGGTCGGTGCTTTAAAATCGTGTAGTGGCAACCAGTGTTGTAGTCGAGCCCGGATAGTCCGAGACCGAGACCAGGACTGAGACCTGAAGTTGCGAGACCGAGACCGAGACCAAGCCAGCCCCTTCAAGGCGGACCGAGACCGAGACCAAAATAGTCCGAGACCGATACCGAGACCGAGACCGCGGATAATAAATAACAATAATCTAAATAAACAACAAGACACTAATTACAGCTGAACAGTCTGTCCTTGAGATGTTGATGTTCATTGGTATGTGAAGGAAGTGATTGAAAGTTAGGAATCACTTGTACCTGCTTAATTGTGTCATGCGAGTGCTCTTCGTGTTTGCTTCATGCCATAAATTACAACATGGCAACAGAATTTGTTATTGTCACAATCAATTAAAAAAATTGGAAACAACCTAATTTAAAGAAGGGGAAAACCTTATTTGATGAACTCCATATATTTGTGCCACTTTAAAAAAAAAAGTTTTTTAATATTGTTTAACTACTATAAAGTGTAAATCTGATGAAGAAACTCTAACTTAGGAGTACGACAATTTGTACCAGATTTTGCAAAACTTAAAAATGTTGAAAGTTGACAAAAGTTAAAAGTTAAAGGTGGATGTTTCATCTGTTATAGGAACTCGGACCCTAAACTCCACAGCCACCCCTTGGTTTCAGCAATGACCACTAACGGATATTTAAATGCAACTTTAATTTTACATTGGATCTCCTTGTAAACCTGATTGGAAAAAAATTGGAGCAAGAAAATATTGACTTATTTTCTAAAATTTCAGTCATGGAATATAGATTTGTACATGTAGACCAAAAAATTGAGAGATGGTAGCCAAATATGGATTGGTCTGCCCACCCCTATCCCTCTTTGTGATTCTCCTTCCAACTCTGCATGATTGTGTGTCCCCTACATGTTTGTTTCTTGTTCCTCTGTCATTTACCTCTGAAGAAGGCCTCGCTAAGGCTGAAATGTAATGCCACTTTATTTTTGTTTAATGTCAATAACGTACATATACTGTAGAAGATTGATGAACCATATTTGTCTGATCTATCTTCTGTAAGTCTGCCCGCCGTCATCATCGCCATTAGCCTATTTGAGAATATGGCTGACACAATAAAAGGGCGCTGTCACAAACTGAATGTGGTGGGCGAGATGTACTTTTAGGATTCATGGCTCAGTGCGCACGCCTCTCTGTGTTTTTGTACCGTGCCATCGTATCGCCCGCATCGGCTACCTTGCTGAGCAATTTACTTGAATATTTTAGTGATTAACAAGTACGACATAGTGCCAATACATTAATAGTTTATTGTGAAGGCCGTAAACAGCATATTGCGATTAATGGAACACAATTCTTCTCGACTCATGCAAATGCAATTGACATTTAGGAAGGAGACGAGGCAGGCAATTAGACTCTTTTTTTGTGTGACCATGGCAGTAGCTCAATTTGTGTTTATCACAGATGAAAAGATGAATACATGGCGAGTCAAAAAGAAAGTGACAGTATGATAAAATAAAAAATGGCACGCTCCATTTTGTAAAAAAATATAATTGGGATAAAGAACATGTTATTGAGTAGTAACTGTGAACATTTCACGTAATTTGCATACTCTATTCCCAAGTCGTGTCTATTTTAATAAAGAGGTCACAAATTTCAGCTGTCCACCACTGATACCAATTTAACGGTCTACGAATTGATGAATATCCATTAATAAATATAATGGAAAAAAAAACGTTTTCCCGCCTCCACGAATAAAGGAAAAATTGAAAAGGAAAATAGAAAAAAAATCACCAATATTTCTAGGGGAAAAAAGTTGAATTGTTCCCCATATTCAAAATACAAAATCTGACGGTAAAAATAATGTTTCAGTCTTGATTCATAAGATTTAAATCTCAGTTGTATTTGGAATCAATGAGGATGGCTATAAAGTGCTTGTTTCAACAGATCATCCCACAATAAAAACGAGAAATAAGAAGAGGAGCAATGGTTATTGGACTATGCCTCACTCACTAGAAAGTGAAGAGAGACATGTCCATTAGTATCACACTGCAGTCACATTTGCCCTAAACTGATTCTTTACTTAACCCTAAAAGGGCCGGGGGCGGAATCCGCCCCCTCACTTTTTGGCTGGTCTCGACTCGAGACCAGCCAAAATATCGAGACCAAAAAGGACCGAGACCGAGACCGAGACCAAGACCGAGACCACAGCTCCCAAGACCGAGACCGAGACCGGCAAAAAGTGGTCTCGAGACCGAGACCGAGACCGAGACTGGTCTCGAGACCTACAACACTGGTGGCAACCAGACTGAAAGTCTACTACCGCATGTTATTGTACGCTTATAGCATTGGTCCATTGCCAGACTTACATGTAGTCTGGCACGAGGTAACAGTAATAACCCGTGCACACGTATTCCGTGTTGCTGTGTTGTATACTTTACTTTGCCAGTGCCTAACTGCAGGCTGTCTGGCATTGTCTGGTCCTATCGCGGTGTTTGCTTGGCACGTGCCTGTACAGTGCTAAGGTCGTAACTTTTTTGTTTGTGGAAAAACCTGATTCAAAAATAAAGTTATTGTTTATTTCATGGAATTCCTATGCTTTCAAACATTTTGATATGTTGAAAGTAAATAAAGTAAATCTTGCAGAATTGAAGCTCAAAATTTTGCCATTTAAATGGAAACAAAAAATGGAAACCTATAAAGCTGATTCAAACACCATTGATTTTTTTTTGGGTAATGTTCTTTTCAGTAATACAATGTATGAAATGTGTTGCCAATTTCTTGCCTGCAATTCAATGGACCATCTCTCAGCCGGGGGGGGGGGGGATTCCGCCCCCCCCCCAGATTTCGGCCATCGAGAGACGAAAATTTTTGAAACTCGGTACATGCATAGAACAACTCTTCATAAAGATACCCAAGAATTCGCATGACTTTAGGTCAAAGGGTTTTGGAATCATGGCTAATTAATCATTCATATGTACGAATGGTAATTCTGCTTTGTGTACACGACGTATATGGGAAAATTCAGTTTTCGCTGCGTGACAACCCCTGGTCCGATTTTTATATGTTTGGTGTCAAAAGATGCGCAAGGCTCATAACAGCTCGAGTCGCGAAAAAAAAAATAACTATCGCGAAAAAAGTCAAGGGGGCATAATCCGCCCCCCCCCCCCCGGCCCCTTTAGGGTTAAAATGTTGAGAGGGCGAAAGCGCGAGGCGATGCACAATGCGGTGACAGACGCGATACACGACGGTGCGACGTGACGGGCGACAGAAGGAGCGACGTAGCGACGTTCAGGCACAAAAATCTACAAGATGAAAAGGACGACGCGACGACGTCGCCTCGAGTAGTGGAGTCGCGTTTTGAAGAGGCGATGCATTGTGTCGTCAATAGTACACCATAGGTTAGAATCTCCGTGATTTGTTTCCCGAACGCATTTTCAAAGAATATGATGTCCTTGAAGGAATATAGAATGCTTTTAGCATTTAGTGGCAATATTCCTTGACAAAAACTGTTTGTGTTGAGCTTGTTTCATGTAAACAAAGTGTAATGTCATTAGGTATTTATAGGTATAATTATAACAATAGGCCTATACTCACCATGACAGTTGAAGTAATCATGAATGTCCTCCGGGTCGTTGGTAAGGATTGGAGTGTCGGTGTAGAACGGTGGATGAGACCAACGGACTGCCTGCACGTTAACGGACCCTGGTCTGGTACTGGTACAGGCGCAACGATCTTCCTTACTCCCCGGCATAACCCAGCGAAGACGGCCTGACTGTCTTGCATCAGGCTCCTGGCTGAAGTAGCAGACCCTCTCGGCTGAAAGCACGCCCATAAGGGTCACTAAAATGAAAAACAAAATCACGCAATAAAAAAATGCATTGCCGGTACTTTTTTTCGGTATCGATTGTGTCCACTAAAGGAGTGTCTTTATAAACAAAACAAAAGCAAACCAAAGCACCAAAAAAATACAAAAAAACAAACCTACAAAAAAAAACAAGTGTGTGTGCACAATAGGTTCTGACCGTCTTGCATGAAAGTCTAGCATGAAATCTATCAAAATCATCCCTGCCATAGCTTAAAAATGAGACGCCCACAAATGAGACGCCGATGGCACATTTGGAACACCATAAATACCACGTGACTATAACATATACAGCACATATTTACAAACTTTTCATAAACATCTTTCCGAATTGTTACAAACAATTTAATTTATTTATTTTGTTTGCTTTTTGTGAAAATTTAAATTGGGTAGTTATATTTTGTGGAAAACTTATGGGGCTTATTTTGGTCAATTCTCGGGGAAAGATATATACTAAATAAAAGCGCATGCGCATCGATCGAAACAAAATCGCTGTTCCAAAAACCGTCAGCGAGAGTGCATTGTTTTTACCACCACGGCACGGCATTTGGTTATTTAGTCAATTCTTTTTGGTCAAATTTTGGGACAGACAGACCGACCGACCGACCACCAAGTGACATGTAGAAGCTCCTGCCAGAGCTTAAAAACCCACACAGTACAAATGTTGCGCCCTCCCTTCATGACCAAATCTAAACATCTCAAATGGTTTCTACAAACCTGTGTTAGATTTAAATTTGAAATGGTCAAAATTATTATAAACGAGAAAAACAAACTCATCTGTACACAAAATCACGAACAAAAAAAACAAAAAATCCAGCCTTGATTTTATATGACTCAGGAAACAGGCGTAGACACAAAATAACAGAATGATGATACAAAAGAATTATTCAAATCAGGAGAATGAATAAGGAACAAGAATATCGTTCTCAATAAGGTAATTTTTTAACTTGAGAGAGCCCTTCTGCCCCCCGGCACACCCTCCACCCCCAGCAGCAGAGGCGATGAAACACTTTTCAAACTTGGGGGGGGGGGGCATCACCAAAATGGGCACTTGCTCAGAATAAAAGGCACCTTTCGTCGGTTTGAAAGAACAGACATTTTGAAAATAGTTTTGTTCGTTGCAAGGAATACATGTTACCAGGAACAAACTTTACCAACAACTTTGATAAACACTTCTTTAAATCCTGTTTCCCTTCGGCCAAAAAAAGTCTCCGGTTTCTGGTATGGAACTTGCCCAAAAAGTGGTGCGGCGACGCGGCTTTTTTTGACATAATTTTTTTTGCTTCGGATGTCGGCTGATGACTGCAAAAGGTTGCCCGATTAAACTTAGTGCGATTAAAATTGTGCAGCAGCAGGATTCCAGTCAAACCAGAGAGTTTGGCGGTTTTGAGACATCATCTTTCATTGAAAAAAAAAAAAAAAATTGTTCATTTTGCCGACGAGCATGGCTACGGCGACGCGCGCGCATACCAAAAATCGGAGACTTTTTTTTTTGGCCGTAATGTTCTTAAATAAGGTATTTTTTTGACTTGAGAGAGTCCTTCAGCCTCCGGCACACCCCCGGCAGTAGCCTCTCTGGGTCTGCCCTTGAATTTGACTAGTTAGGTCTATGCAAATGGACCATTTTTATGGTTAACCACTTATGAAGAAAAAACAAAAACAAAAATCGATTTTCACTTTTTGAAGTAAAACATTTCCCAACATACAATCAAAGTCTTATTTAAATGTATGTGCCCTGTGGAATATTTCGTGTCGTGTTGGAGAAAAGGCTCTGTCATCAAAGGTTAAGACAAAGGCTTTGACTCTCAAGGCAAAGACCAAGGCCAAGGCTTTGGCCCAGCTCAAGGCCCAGGCCAAGGCCAAAGCCAAATAGACGAATTTCAAATTGGAATTGAATAGAAGGCTCTCGGAGCTATACCATTGTAGTCACAGCTATACCATTGAAGTCATTGTAGCTGCACCGACACAAGCGATGCCATGCGGTACGCGGTGCACGGACATACGGCCACGTCGGATAGGGCTTGTCTCGGCGCAGTAGGCTAGCCCGTGATCATTTGTTTAATACCGTTCATTTATCACAATGAAGTGTAAGCCGTTGCCATATTTCACAGCATAGCCGGCTAACTCTGCAAGATCACATTGGCCTGGTAGTTGCGCGAAGGAACGTTTTCCCTTTGGAATATTGTAAGACTTTCTCGATTTTACAAAAGCCGAACATTTGGCCGAATTAGTAGTCTTGGCGATATTTCCAAAAAAAGGGCTCATTTGGGGCAAGAAGGGGTTTTTTTTAGAAGAAGTTGATAACATAGCTATTTTACCTAATTCGGGAGTTCCGAACCCGAAAATGATGGTTTACCGAGCTGGATTTTTAGTTGAAATATGTCTAATTTGCATAAATCTTTAATACCTGTCGTGTTATATATTTGTTCCCATATTTGGGTATATTTTGTATTATTTTGGTGATTCTACTTACACTTCCTGACTTCAATAACATTTTCTTAAGCATTTAAGTGAGTGAATGATTATGAGGACATAGTAACAATCCAAAATGGCTACTATTACATCCTAAAGTTGCGAGCATTTACCTTGTCTCCAGATATCATCAAGTGGTCTCGCCAAACCTTTGTATCAATGAACTTCAAATTCACCATGTTGCCTACTGGTACTGTTACCCTAATAAAAACCTTATGGAAAAATCATGTAAACAAAGATAACATTGTGATATAAAGCAGGGGCTAAACGGGGTGTCCGCAAATTGAGCTAAAAGTAGTTGAAGGGTTGCCCAACGTGGGAGACTTGAATAAGTTCCAGGAAATTCCCACAAATTATTGGTGAGAAAATATTTTGACGTTGACATAACTATTGTAAGCAACTATCGTCTTTTATTTTGGGGGATGTCCCAGGTTGTTCACGTCCTCCACGTTAGGCAACCCTTCGCCATATTGTTAGCCCAGTTTACAGACACCTCATTCCCCCCCCCCCCCCTGTTTTCATTTTTTTGGCCTAAATATCAAGATTTCATCATTTTTCACATAATGCCATAGTTATGTTTGCTAGGGTAACTGTGCTAGTATGTAACTGTGTGAACTTGAAGCTCATCAATACTGACGTTTTGCGAGACTGCTGGATGATATATGGAGACAAGGTAAATGCGCGCAACTTTAGAGTGTAATAGTAGCCATTTTGGATTGTTACTATTTCCTCATAATCATTCAGTCACTTATATGCTTTAGAAAATGTTACTGAAGTCAGAAAGTGTAAGTAAAAACCCCAAAATATTTTTTTTTTCAAAAAATAAAATAATAAAAACTATACCCAAATATAGGGGGTAATATATTAAACGACAGGTATTAAAGATTAATGCAAATTAGGCATATTTCCACACACAAAAAACCAGCTTGGTAACCATCATTTTCGGATTCAGCACCCTGAAATTAGGTGAAATAGCTATGTTACCAACTTCTACTCGAAAATGCCTCTTCATTTTACACATTTTGAAATATCGCCTAGTCTATAGGGACATGTTGCAAACCACCATGCGGGTGCTCGGTTTGGAGTCGGTCGACGGTTTAGGTATTTGCATCTTTTAAAAAGTAATGGACTAACTTGGTTTTTGTTTTTTGTTTTTTTAAGGATGTAAGTTTTATTAGTGATGAGGCTACCCTGCTTAACATTTTAGTTCCTAAAAAAAGTATACACATAACAATAAGTAAGCACGGGCTCGGTGACAAACTTCAATGTACTACAAACAAATGACAATGAGCCAATCAGCAGGCGTGAAGTGCTAGTTGCACGCGCGCCCCGCACAGTCTATAGAGTTCCAAGCACGCGACGCGCAACGAATAGCATAGCTTACGCGTATTGCATATGCACATACAGTAAAATTATGCGAATTTCATTAAAATTTGGGTTGAATATTCTTTAGAGTCGACAGCAACTAGTTGTGCAGTTACTTTATGAATGAACTACATGAGTGACAGGCAAATAGACCGCCTCTAGAGGCCATCTGGAGGAGCGACTCGGCCGCCGCAAAAGCATGTATTGTTAAAGGGACACTGCGTCCTGGAATACACGCGATTGGGCTACAAAACGCGTTTGTGAACAAAATAATGTTAATCGGAAAGAACATTTAAAAGTAGGATATTACACAAATATTGAATGCTTCGAGCGGTGTAGAAAAACTAGCCTCCCGAGGTTATCCATGGACATTCTATTTTCCCGAGGCGAATGCGAGGGAACAAAGAATGCTCCAAGAATCACTGAGGGAGGCTAGTTTTACTTTACCACGAGATAAAGCATTCAATATTTGTTCTATAACACTTCACCCATAGATTCTGCTTGGTTTTAATATTGTATATTATTTAAATCTGAACATAGTTGAAATAAACCTCATTTTCAATATAAAATTGGGGGAAAATGTATCTTTCTCTTCCAAACTACCCCTTCACGAAATGTTTGAACCACTGATCTCTGTTAAAAGACTGGATAGCTAATAAAGGGCCGCACAATGTACGAATTTGACGCCATATTGGTGAGACCGGCTGGTGATCTACAAAGGACAAGTTGTCGTTTTTATAGACAGCATGATTTCTTTTGTAATGTCGCGGTTCACTTGACTTATATTTTGACCACCATCACTGACCAAGGTTAACTACAATTTTTCTAACGTCGTGGTTACAAAAATGCCGCAAATATAACTTTTTCGGCGTTTTGAAATAATAATCACTACGGAAATGTGTCCCTTTTAGAACATCATAATATGTGTACGTGACCAAAATGCGCGTCAACTGTTGATACAACGCGCGCGTATTTACGCGTAGAACGTTCGTATATACGCGGCCATCTTCGTGAGACCGGGGGCGAATTGGTCAATATGCAAAGTCTACTGTGTGAATGTTGTATGCATATCCGCTATCCAGTCTTTATATAGAGATCAGTGGTTTGAACCCAACTCTGCGGCGCGCTCTCTTCGGAACAAAAAGCGCCACGCGCAAGGAGCAACGCGCACACCAGCATGCATTTGCACAAAAATACCGCGCCGTGGATATAGTACTTTTGGCCGTGCACAGAAAGACAGCAAAAAAAGAAAGTATCATGTGACTCGCAATCTTTGACACATAATCTTTGGGTGAGGTGTTACAAAAACATCCACACAACTATCCTCTAAAACTGGGCGCTTTTGTAGTATTCTTGGGGTCCACTTTTGCGACCCAAAACAGTCGGGCTGTTCGTGCTCCGTAAGAGTTCGTCTTCTGCGGACGTGTAAGAAATACCATTCTGTGCATTGGTGATTGGTCACAGCTGTTCATTAGCACGGTGATGTGAACGGGTGTAATACTAGACGCTATAGACAAACACAACGTGTACATTAGATGAAAACGACAGGAAACACGTAAAATAATCTGTCGTGTTCGATGTAAACAATCGGGGGGGGTTCGTCTTTTCTCGGGAGCGGTAAGACATTAGCTTGGTTTCCTTTCAACCAGATGTTTGAAATAGGATAAGTAAACAATCCCAAACATGACATTTTCGGGGATTTCAGGACGCAGTACCCCTTTAATGGATGTGTGACAGAGCTCAGTGTGTCCAAGTGCAACAGTTGTCGTTTAAATTCGATGAGTACGTATACACAATTTTTTTTTAGAAATGTTTGGTTTCTACAGCAAGCAGACAAACTAAATTTACATTGATCACGTGACCAGTTGTCCAAGAAAGCTCACAAATTGCTTTCTCCCTGTGATTGTAGGACTGCCAGATTTTACCTTCTACCCAAGATTCACAAGGCTGGCAACCCCGGTAGACCCATCATCTCCGGTAATGGCTCACCCACGGAACGCATCTCCCTGTTCATTGACAGTTTTCTCAAACCCCTTGTCCCACAGATTTCGTCATACATTCACGACACCCCAGACTTCCTACGCAAGCTTGAAGGAATCAAGGACCAGATTCCCAGCACAGCCATCATTGGGACTTTCGACGTCTCATCTCTGTACACCAACATCCCACATGAGGAGGGTGTTCGTGCTTGCTCCTTGGTTCTGGCCAAGGCAGGACACACGACTCCTCCCATCAGTGATGTTGGCACCCTCATGAGACTTATACTAACGAAGAACAATTTTTCCTTCCTTGGTGAACACTATCTACAGGTACACGGCACTGCAATGGGCACTGGCATGGCCCATCCATGGCTTGCCTCTTCATGGGTGACCTCGAAGAACGCATTCTTGCCTCGGCCCCATGTCGCCCTTGGATCTGGTGGAGATATATTGATGATGTTTTTTTCATCTGGACCAGCGATGAGGACAGTCTCTTGACCTTCACTAACCACATCAATTCCTTCCACAGAACCATCAAATTCACATCGGAGTTCTCGGCTCACCAAACCCACTTTCTGGATGTCACCGTCCGCAAGCAAGGCAACTCACTAACCACTGACCTGTATTCCAAACCCACAGACACCCACCAGTACCTCCACTCCTCCAGCTGTCACCCCAGGCACTGCAAAACTGGCATAACGCTTAGCCAGGCACTCAGACTCAGAAGAATTTGTTCTAATGATTCCGATTTCTCCCGCCATACACAGATACTGAGGAACAACTTGGTGGCCAGGGGTCACAGCTCTCGCCAAGTTCATCGTGCCATTGCCAGAGCTAAAGCTATCCCCAGAAATCTAGCTCTCACGGGAAAGGCCCCTGATGCCATGGCCAAACCCATGATTCCCTGGTTACCACGTTTCACCCCAATCTCCCTCCCCTTCGCAAAATCACTAATGACAATCATCATATCCTCCATACTTCAGATCGCCTTGCCCGCGCCATCTCCAACGGCCCCACATTGGCTTACAGGCGTTCTCGAAATCTACGGGACTTGATTGTTCGAGCTGAAGTCCCATCCTTAGATGCATCCCCTCCCACCCAGCATGGTACTTTCAAGTGCAGTTCCAGATGTGTTGTCTGCCAGATTCATATCCAGGAGTCTGACTCCTTTTCTGGCCACTCTTCTGTCACTACCCACAGAACCATTGGTAACATCACTTGTAACACCCCTAATGTCATATATCTCATTTCTTGCAGGGTCTGTGGAGTGCAGCATGTAGGTGAGACTAAGAATACGCTCAAGAAGCGTTTCTATGCCCACCGGTCAACGGTCAACACCAAGAAACTAGACACCCCTGTTGGTCATCACTTCAACCTGCCTAACCACTCCATTTCTGATATGATTTTGCAGGGCATTGAATCTCTTGGCCATCGCAAGGACTCAGTTCGCCTCAGCAGAGAGAAAGTGTGGATGAATCGTCTTCGAACTATTCAACCACATGGTCTCAACATCCAACTTGGAAATGATTAATCTTTTTCTTCCTCCATTGTCTTCTGTTACAGATAATCCACCTGGTCTTCATTGTTTGTGTTTACCCATCTTCCCCCATCTTTCATCCCTTTCCACCTCCATACTGTCCCCCCCCCCCCCCCACATAATCCCCCTTCACTCCCACACTCTTTTGTCCGTTCCCACTCCCTGTGACCTTTGATCCTTCCCCTTTCTGGTCCCTCCCCTGTTCATACCAGACCCCTTGTGGTTTGCCATCTCCGTTTGTTTCTTTGTTCTCTCATCCACCCTCCCCTGCATCTTTCCACACCTTTCCCACCTAATCCTCCTTTTGTGTTTCTTCTTTCATCCCTGCATGTTTGTGTGCACCCCCATGTTAATGTATGTACCTCTGTCATTTCTGTTTTAGCCTCTGAAGAAGAACTTGCTAAGTTCGCAACGTCAGGCCACATTAATTTTTAGATTTAAATTTACATTAGGTACATTTTATGATCAGTACCTGTTTCTTTTTGGAGTTGTGGTGCCATTAGGTAAAGGGTATGCATTTAGCCTTTACATGACTGTACGTGTAGTGCAGCACGTATTTAACGCGCTCTTGGTTGTATGGAGGATGGACATTTACTTGTAATGAATCACGCGTTGGATGTTCAGCCGATACCGATTCGTCAAGCTTTCTACCAGCTTCTCCATAGATGATCATTGCCGCACGCTTTGCGTCACAGCAACAATACCTTTTCATTGAATATAACTCTAATGGAATCATTATTCATCCTTCTTAGTGCCGCTGAATGTAGAAATGGAAATAAACGAGCTAAAGCTGTGCAAACAAACAACCATTAATTGCCTCTACATGCCGCATTTTGATAAAATGTCATTTTCAGTCTCGGTGTCGGGTATTAGTTTCTACCAATGCTATAATTTAGATATATCAAGTAGTTTAATATCAATTTACACCTTTCCGAATGTACCACAAACCTATTAACATTCAATGTACCCTCTTTACATGTGAGCCTTCTTTTTTAAGAGACAAGAAAGTTTCATTTGGATCCATATTTCTTAGTTTTTGTTTGGTCGATGGACGATGCTGGTTAGGCACAATCTGCACAAAAGTAAACTCAAAACCAAAACATATTGTTTTTGTCCAATAGAGGGTCAGTCTAAATCTCTGACTGTCACTGCATGGTGTGCAAACATTTAATGCAAATTCCCTAGTACCTAAACAATCTACCCAGGGCATCAACAACGCCTGTTGATAAAGACACCGTGATGGTGTCGCAAGCTCCTGATACGAGCTCTGTAACTCAAGTCCCAAAAAAGTGTCTTCTATATACTCAATTTACCCATTATTCAGTTAAATATACTTTCCTCCTCGACGATAGAAACCGGAAAAAAATAGCACGTTAAAAGACAGTAATTTGTTTACTTGGTATTAAAGGTAGAGTCCATCATTTGCAGCCATCCGAAAAGTAACTGGCGTAATTATTGTTGAAAAACTAACTTGGTTGAAAGATAGTAAGGAGACTAAACTCCCTGTGAAATTATTCTTTCTGGGAAGCTGTCATTTTGAAGTAATCAACGAAAGAAGGCATTTCCAACGGTGATTCTTAAGAAGCACCGTAGGAAAATTTAAATTAGTAGTTCGTTTTGTTATTCAGCGCAGCGCGCACAAGTATTCGAACGACGCACACGCGCCCTCGGTTGTTATAACTCGTCGGATCAGTGCGCGACGTCGTGTATAGTTGCAATTCAAAACAATTCAAAACATGATTCAGCAACTTTTGATTTGAAATTGAGATCTTAGAATGCTGTTTTTCTCGGAATGTACAGCTGAAGCTTAGCTGAAACTTCATCAGGTTAGTTGCTCAGTATCCTTCATTAGATTTTGAACTCTTTTGTTGCTTCAAACGAACGAAATGCACAAATTACAAATGATGGACTCTACCTTTAACAGTCTGTGAAACCTTCCTTTTTCAAGAAAATAAGACCAGAAGTGTACAAAGCTTCAAAAACAACATTTCAATATATAGCACTGGACGGCAAGCTATACAAGATTGTTTGTGTCACGTCTGCCTAACAGTTACGCGAAACGAACGTTTTCCATTTGGAATTGTGTTTGTCAGTCTCTCTTTTTCAAAAGACGAACATTTGGCCGAAGGGACATGATGTAAACCGCCATGCGAGTGATCGGTTCGGAATACCGGGAATAGAGGTTACTGACGAAGCTACCCTGTTTACAACCCTACGCTGTTTAGCCGATACCGATTCCCAAGACTTTCTAGCGGCTTCTCCATAGATTATAATTATTGCCGTATAATACGCATGACCACACCAACAATACCTTTTTCATTGAAAACAACTATAATGATATCATTATTCGTCCTTCATGGTACCGCTGTCCGCTGCACAAGAGACACAACCAATAATTGCCTCTCCCCGCCGCATTGTGATAAATCGTCATTTTGAGTCTCGGTGTCGGGTATCAGTGTTTAGCAATGCTATTCAATAATGCAGATATATCAAGTCAGTTTGCGAAGTTTAATCTCAATGTACCCATTTCAAGGACAAATCTGCGATGGCCCTATAGCCAAATATCTTTCTTAAGACATATTCTGACTGTGTGCCAAATGCCATGCTTTTTATCATGAAAGTGAACAATCTCCCAAATGTTTCCCCTATCTTCCCAAATAGCGACCCTCTTTATGATTTTAACAAAAAAATAAAACAAATATTTAAAGGGCTTGACAGATGTCATTTTGTTCCGAAAGTAAGTGTCGCAAGAAGAGCCTTCTAACATGATCACAGAATATTTCATGACGTATTTCTTTGTTTTATGCCATTTGACGACGAAACTATCTTTTAAGAAAATAATAAGTCTTATTTAATGAACACTTCTTTTTCATCCAAACAGCTCATTGGCCTCAAAATAAATGATATAATTAGTGAGTGACCAAATACCGGATAAGCGAGACCCCCAGTATGAGGGTTAAGTGACATTGAACAGCCGTCATATTGACAATTATCCTATTGAGTGGTCGGTTTATATGGCTTGGCGAGGGCATCGTATATTGTTTGGGAAACATCGTTCACATCGCGAAGGAGCACGGTTCAACAATATATTAAGAAGATGCAAGGTCATGTTAACAATGCGAATGTACATGGTTCAAATTGCAAAGAAGCAAGGTGCGACATTGACATCAAGCATGATTCATGCGAAATTATGCAACGTACAACGTGCATATTACGAAGGTTAAACGTTCATATTGCGAAGTTTCAACCAGAGTTGTAACGAGTCACTGATTTTTGTGACTCGAGTCGAGTCGAGTCATTTTAAAGAAGTGACTCGAGTCGAGTCGAGTCATTAGGTCAACAAGGTCGAGTCGAGTCGAGTCGAGTCACAGAGTGTGGTCGAGTCGAGTCGAGTCGAGTCGAGTCAAGTATTTAGCTCGAGTCAATTCGAGTCACAAATATTTGAACACTAAATTACAATAAAAAGCAACAAACACAAGAGAGAAAGAATACAAGGCACCAGTCTATTACGGAAATCCAAAGACATAAAGTATGCTGTATGGTACCCAACCAACAGTTTCCATTGCTAGCTCACGTCACAGATAAGAAGATGTGAAACTTCGGTCTTATAACTGGTTTGGCTTCGGGTCTAGATTTTGTTGTTCGCTGATCGCTGACAACGTTAAAACCTAATTGCATTATACAAAACTGTTTCTGATTATTTAAAGGTGGGCCCGTCCGTATCCATTTTTTTGTGTGAAATCTGGACATGAATTTAGCCAGCGTTCCACCAAGAACTTCAAAATCGCCCGAAACCAATGATGAAACCACGGATTGAGAAATGCGTTTTAATTCTGGTTCCGGGTTTAGCATTACATGCTATAGAACCACAAGGTGGGAGTCCGCAACACGGTGTATGTTTGTTGTTTCATTATGGAGGAAGGAAACAGACTGCCGCTGTATATAAACGTACATTATTCGCGAATATTAACGTGACGTGAACAAAAACCGGCAACGCGAACGGCGCAGCGTAAGTCATTGCAAATATTTTTCGCAAGTAAGTTTTGCTTTTATTTTGGGACTCGAGTCTTATTAGCCTTCCTCGAGTCGAGTCGAGTCATTTGCTCGCAGTGACTCGAGTCGAGTCGAGTCATTTACCCGTCGGGACTCGAGTCGAGTCGAGTCGCCAAAAAATGTGACTCGAGTCGGACTCGAGTCGAGTCATTGACTCGAGTCATTACAACTCTGGTTTCAACGTTAAAATTGAAAAGGGTAACATTGAAGTGTCGTTTCAGGGACACAGTATCCGCCTAAAAAGTATTTGGGCTTCTTCAAACAAGTTCATGACGATTGTCTATCCCACTTGTTTTATATTATTTGGTTCAATTTTGTCTGCCTTTTTGCTTTCAGTTAAATCAATCAAGCTCGCCGTTTCATTTTATTCGTAGGAAAAACGTGAGTTAAAAGCCTTTATTAACATAGTTTATTAACAGTTGAACATTATCTAATTAAACATGACACTGTTAGAAATCAATCTTCATTAGCATTACACAATTTCGCATGCCACTCAACAATCGGCATAGTTTCAATCTAAAAAAACCTCTTTAAACAACAAAATTCATAACCAATCTGTAGAGTTAATGTTTTAAATATTTAAAATACTGAAGTATAAGTAAAGTTTAACAAGAAAAGTAACGGAATAAAAGAAGTATGGAAAGCATGTAGTATCATGACGCCTGTGTGAGTCGTCAAACAAATCCCTAAGTTTTGACATTGTTTCTTGACCCGATTCAAACGATGTTAACGTATTTTTAATGAATGAACATCGTTGAGGTTAAATGTGTCGTCGAGAAATAGTGGTGCTGCAGTTTCTCCAAAGCAGCTTCAGCGTAGTTAGTCTTTTTACAAACGTTATGGTTAATCTAATTACAATTTAACGGCCCGTAATAAACAAAGTGAAATTCAAGTGGTGCTAAAGAATTAGGGGGTCGTGTCGCTGCCTATGGAATTGCCCAGATATATTTATCTGTGATTTGTGATGTATTTCCAGACCCTAACAAATTCTTGACTTCCTTTCCAATACAAATAATTCGTTTGGTTCGGAAGTGAAGGGACTTCATGAAACACAACACGCCAAGCGATTTAGCTGAGGTTAAGGTGAACGTCATCATCTGGAATAACAGGATGATAAACCAATGAAATGTTGGGAAAAAACAATTGAAGTAAAATAATGGTGACTTACCAAAGACGCAAGCAACAAGTGATGCCAGGGCAAGACGCTGCATCCTGATGACAGGCTCGGTTACTACCTTCCGATAAAATTTATTCCGGTTTGGTTTCCTACTGGGTTCGAAATCCAACGTATCAAATGTTTCAAAATGTAGATATTTCACCACCAGACAACACGTTTTTCCGGGTACATTCAACGCACTAATCATAGGACTAACGAGTGCGATTCAGCATTACGCCCGGGCTGGAGCTCAGGCAGGCTCATTGATGCACGGTCATTAGCTACTAAGATTAATATTAACGCTAATGCATATTCATGGCACAGGAGCCTTGCGATGAGGGAGACCTTTGGGAAGACTAGGCTGGTTGCCGCTTGCATAATATGGCGACCTGTAGCTAGTTCCCATTTAACTGTGACGTTGTTCGATGAGGAGGCGCTGGCTGAGGGTGACGACGGTGTGCTGGATGAAGGAAGCGTTGTTGCGGAGGTGCGGTTTGGTCATTAGGGATTGGGTGTCTTTGATATTTCTTTTGGAAACTGGACTAGCATAATCTATTTTATTGTTTCCATTTTCCCTTAGAATAAGACATCGCGGTGTGCTTGGCTTGCGAGACGTGGAAGTTTCTGGTGTTGAAGACTGGATTCTCGGTGGAAGGCACCGGTAAGCAGGTGTTGGGTGCTCTATTTAAGACCGCTTGGAGTCTGGGTGCTGTTAATTAAAGGCGATGGTAATTATCAGCACTCACACTCCAAGCGCTCTTAAACAGAGTGATTAATACCGACCAAGCACATATTTATTCCCATTCATGAATCCTTTTTCGCTCAAAAACATCTAAAATGTCTTTTGTTCAGCAAGTTCACTTCATGTTTTGTAAAACACCCCTTTAGCTCAATAATGGAGTGTCCAGCTCGCGAGCAAGATGTCAACAGCTCCTTTTAAGGAGATTGGCGCGCGCGTCGCGCGTACTGCGCGATGTCGTGCAGAATGCACATAAGGCGTTCCGATCCTATGCATCCCCTGGATATAGTTTTCTAATCTCCTTTTTTTGTAATCCTTATGGTGTCTAGTTAATGAATTTTGATGTTCCCAAGATCAAATATCGTCCCATCGGCTTCATTTGGCGGCCATGTTGGCAGCCACCTTGGCTCTCGACAAAAAAATCGATTATTGACATAACTTTTGAGCCAGGCATCATAGGAAGACATTCTTTACCTCGGTTTTCAGCTGCTGACTTTCGGAACGCCCTAGGAATGGTAAAGGCTAGTAGAGTAAACAGAAACATATCAGGAGTGGAGCCACTAAGGCGGTTGGTGGTGATACAAACCATTCCCTCGTAGCTAGCAAAGCGAAGTTCATACCAAAAAAGCCTCACCACACCAAGACTATGGGTCACCTACCGCGAATTGTCACCTTCTGCATCAACAGCCGAGCGAAGACTCAGCAGTTTGACAATCTAAGAGAGGCTCTGGCATAACCTACAGGCGGTGATAACAAAGTGGAATCCAAGTGGTCCAACCTTCGTGATGATCTACAACCTCACCACTTCTTCCTATGGAAAGAGAGAACGTAGGAATGCTGACTGGTACGAGCTGGGAAGAAAAAGAAACAGTGACAAAAGCCAAGAAAAGAGCTCTCCTTGCCCACAAGAAGGATCCCAGTCCCAGCACATAACATATGCTCCAAGGCCAGGGCCGCAAGAGACCAGTAATGCAAGAAGGCTGTATGAGGGCATCAAGAAGGCAATATGACCGAATATCTCGATAACGACACTGGTGCAGTCCAAGACAGGAGAAGTTATCACCGATCCAGCTGATGCAAGATGCAAGTGTACCAGTCCTGTGTCCTCGTACACTCTTGAACGGTTGTGAAGCCTGGACAACCCATGCTGGTCAGGAGAAGAGACTAAAGAGGTTCCAACTCCGATGCCTCAGACGTATCCTCTGCATAAGCTGGCAGGATCGAGTGACAAACACGGAGGTTTTAGAGCGTGCAGGTATCCCGAGCATGTTTGCTGTCCTCGGTATGAGACGTCTTAGATGGCATGGGCCATGTCATGAGGATGGACTCGGGTCGGCTCCTGAAAGGATCTCCTTCATGGAGAATTTGCTGAATATACCATATTATTATACCATTACGTAGTGACGCCATCATAGTAGTAATATTCCAGTGAAAAATTATAATAGACTAAAATGTCTGTAATTGTAACGGGTACACATTACGAGGTATGAGTACACAAAGCAACAGTGAAGAGAAAATTGTTCTCATTTTTGAGCGACACGACAAGCTAGAGAAATGATAATCAATGACATTTCACCGTCATACTTGAACGTCTAGTCGTCATCTTCAAGAAACACATCATAATCAATCTGTTGATGCTCTTCAACTATTGTTCCTCCGCCTTCTCAACAGTTTTCTGCAGCAAGTCAATGAGTGATGGAGAATGATAGGTCCTCATCACCACACTGGCATTATCCATCACCACACTGAAACTATGCTATGATTGTTGGTTCACTATATTACCATTCCAGCTAATACTACAAGATTAAGGCTACATCTTAATATAACTTCCTATGGTGTCTAGCTCAAAAGTCATGTAAAATAACAAATTTTCGAAATTTAAGATGGCCGTCACGATGGCCGCCCAAATAGTGGAATCATGCTTTCGATCGATTCCACTCGCCCAAATTACCCCTAACAACATGTTATTTTTTCTTCCCATGATGCCTTGTTCAAAAGTTACTTCACATACACCTGATTGTTGTCGAAATCCAAGATGGCCGCAAAAATGGCCACCATATTATACACGTTGCACTTTCAATACGGGCGATTCCCAATAGTGCGCCTCCAAGAGTTTGCAACGCGTTGGCCAATCACAATGCACGAAATCCGTCGACCTTTTCCAAACGCGCATTGGGTCGACAGATTTTGCGCATTGTGATTGGCCAACGCGTTGCAAACTCTTGGAGGTGCACTATTGGGAATCGCCCGTATTGATTCCTCACATCCAAATTAACCCGAAAAAACGTGTTCATTTGTCTTCCTATGATGCCTGGTTCAAAAGTTAGGTCAACAATAGACTTTCGTCGAAATCCAAGATTGCCGCCAGGATTGCCGCCAAGATGGCCGCCAAGATGGCCGCCAAGATGGCCGCCAAATGAACCCCATGGGACAGTATTTGATCTTGGGCACATCAAAATTCATTCGTTAGTCACCTTAAGGATTACAAAACAGTAGATTACAAAAATATATCTAGGGAGTGCATGGGAACCCTATCTTCCGACTAGACTAATTGGGCGTATCAAAATATGGTGCGGAAGCAAAGGAACTTTCTGGCGAATTGTATCAGTGTAGGACAAATCTTGACAGTGTCAGCGCGCTTATAGCGCCCTCTTGTGACCGAAGAAGATCTGAACCTATGACGGTGTCCCATGAAAATCCGACTCCTGTGGAAATCGGACCACCTTTTTCCCCTATTATTGGTTAATCCCTCGCACGTGACAGGTCACTCTCCCCAAACGATCCTTAAAAAAATATATATTATGGTACTCACGCGTGTGCAATTCCTACCAATGAGTCCACATTTCATGGAGTCGGATATTTTACGCTACAACGGCACTCCTCTAACTTGAAAACGTTACTACCCGCAACACCTATGTGCATGTCACCGGTTCCATAGCCACTTCCTTACAAGGAAATGTCTACTGTTGACCACCGTATGAGTGATCGGACGTTTGATTTTATACGTACAACAACCTCAATGACTGCTGGTTTTGAACAAGGAGGTGAATGACTTATCAATTGCATTGCGTGAGTGTGTCTGAAGTACGTGGCGAGAGCAACAGTTCAGGTATTTTGAAATGTTTCATAAATTATCACTGGGTGACCACATGACTGACCACTTACTCACTTCCTATGAGGTTAAGGTCCATATATGTATTTGACCAAACTTGACATTAAGTGATCTTTAATTGTGGAGGCTTGTAAATTTAAAGAAAATGACCACTAGTAACCACTATGTATGATAGCATTTTAAAGGCTCATTAGGAGAAAGAAAGGTCAGGTTTGGTCGGGCCAGGTCAGGTCTGGCTTATTAAAGGCTAAATCACAAGAGACAGTCAGTCCGGTCCAGTCGGTCGGTCGGTCAGTGCGTGCCTTTGGCTAGATAAGTGCTAAGAGCACTGTCACTAGCCTGGCCATCTGGGACCAGCACAGATGTAGTATTGAAATATACACGTAAGGCCGTGAGACACCTTAAGAGATCACTAACAGTAATAAATGATATCTAAAGACAACACAACACTGCAGGTGCACGCTTACACTCTATCTAAAGTGTTTTTATTAAATGAGAAAAGATATGCCGAACTTTCTCTATCATGTCTCCTACTCCATATTCATTTAATTTAATGGGCTTGAAGGTAATGGCCACAATTTGCAGCAGAATATTTTTTTGCCGATTCAAGAAACAGTAATACAATAAATCTGAGGCAGGTTGTTTATAAAAAGAAAGAAAAGGAAAAAAACCGTTGAAATTATGCGCAGTAGATATAATGCTTTTGAGAAAACTGTGACAATGCATCTCCAATTTCTCATGTACAAAGCATGTTTTTGTTGACAGTTTGATGGTTTGGTCCTAACCATCCCAAGGAAATGATGGTAAATTCTTCTGCATGGAAAAAGACAGCATACCGGGCGCAAACGATTGCACAGGATGCTTAAACATTGTATTCACTTTACAATAAAGTGGGATGTTTCAAAATATTTTGACAGTTTAATGTTTGAATGTTTGCAAATTGTGTCGATTACCTTTAACCTCTTCATATTTTAAAGGAAAAGAAGAAAAAGAAAAAAAAGACAGAAAAGAAAACAGTTTGCTGAAAAAATATAGCAAGTTCATACTGCTTTTTTTTTAAATCTATTTCCACCAGGTGCTGAACAACATGTATATGCTTAACCATTGTTGAAAAGGACAATTAAGAAAGACTAATAAACTATATAATTATGCCCATTTCTAAATTAAGAAAATTAATATATTATACCAGGTTTGCTAATATAATAAAGTAAGCTATATTGGATATTTCAAAAGTATCATGCAAGATTTATTGGAATTGTACAGTGTTGTAGAACAAAATAGTTTGCAGTTCATGAAAAATATTTATTCCATTGGTTTACGAAGCGATTTTGAGTGGGTAAACTCTTTTGTATTGACTCAAATTTACCCACTTCAAATAGCGCCCTCTTATTGTGTCCGCAATACTTCAACGATAGGTTGTTACGATTGAAGTAATTATTATCGAAGTGTTACGTGCATTGTCCTCTGGGGATTGTTTTCTGGGTCCAAGAAAATCCCGACAAATGTCTGACATTTCCAGAAAAAATGTTGAAAATGCCCGTTTGTGTCAGCGATTTTTGCCCCGCCTTTAAGTATTTCTAGCAGTAAAAAAAAGCCATTTGAATTAAACAATTAAACCGTCACTTTTCAAGGTATAGTTGTGTGCACGTTTATATTCCACTTGTCATCAACCTTTTCATTGATTATTATTTCTTGAGAAATACGTTTTTAGAGCCCAAAAGAGCGCAACCGGCCAAACGTCACCTTTAGAAGTATTGTATTTTGAGTGAAAAAAATGCGATATTCTAGCTGGTCTTGCAAACATATCCCTTTCACCATTATTCTACTACATGCAAAAAAAATTTTTCATATGTAAATACATGCCATTGTATTTATTACTGATTGTGCCCCTAAGAATCTAAAACAATCTGGGGGGGGGGGAATCGAAAAAGGGAAAATTTAAGCTTCTGTTAACCACCTGTTTTTATTCAACCGATTTCTTTTGCCGGTATCAATGTAGCATGGGAAACCCCTGTCTCTAATGCTCATTGGAAATTTGACAATTCAAAATGTGGAAAAGTCTGTGTCATAAATATTGGTCTACTGTTAGACTGATTCCGGGCCCTTCAATCGTAGCCCTCGTTTAGAGTGTAGGAGGCGGGAACAAGTCCGAACGGGGGCCTCTGGAAAAGCACATGAAGTGCAAATGCCTTTTTGGGGGCATGTTATTACATCGGATCATTTGCTTTTAGTGCATCCCCCACATTTGAGCAACGAAGTCGTTGTAACTCGTACGAATGATGCATACTTGTTGGAGTTTCAGCTCAGTGGATACTATACCTTTTGAGGGGGGAAAAACGAGAAAAAAAACAACATATTTTTGTGCCCACTTTCAATTATTGATACCCTTTCAGGCAGGGATTTTTTCTACAGTTCTTTCTTCATTTTAAGTGAGGTATTCTTGTTAAAATCGGTAGGTACACTTTTCTGGGTAACTGCAAATATTCTTACGTGCCTTTATGTTTTGACTGAAGCATTCTTAAAATGTTACACCACATGACACATGCATCCCCGCTCCAGTGTGTTACATTTCCAGCGAGCATTAGAGCTAAGGTGTTCCCGCGCTGGCATCGATGGAATTACTCATGACTGTTGCAGCCGAGGACCTCGAAGCGCATACTGCTATGTGTATGGTGCTGAGTAGGCAGGATACGCAGGAACCTGGCCTGGAAGGCCTTCGGGAAAGTGGTGGTCACGCGGGTGTTTTTGTCCGAGTTTCCAGGGAACTGTGAGGAACAAACAATATGGAAACGAATTTTCGAGTTTTCCCCATGCATTTACAGCAGCAGGGGCGTACATCCGGGGGAGGAGTTATATTATCCCCTCCACTTTTTGACCAGTGGGGATGTGGAATATTGGATCCCCCCCCCCGCCACTTATCGTGGCAAGAAACAAAAAAGTTGGATTTTAAAATATTTTTCCAACTTTCCAACAACCAAACTGCATTCAATAGTACTGAAGAAGGGAGAAAAAGTACGGAAACTTTGAATACTGACGCTGTCTAGATGTAAAATTAAGGGCTGTAAGTATACATAACGTGCACATCTGTATCATGAACAGCGCCCCCTAGTGTCATGTTGAGTCCAGCAAGCCCCCTTTTCTTTTTTGTATCGGGGGCATTTTTTATTTTTTTTTTAATTTTAATCATCCCCTATCCACTCCCCGGCACAGATTCACGCCACTGTGCAACAGGATCGCCAGAGGGAGCCCTCGTCCTACGGCGTTCATCTCATGAGCGGGGCTTTGTGCAATAAGCCCAATAAGTCTTACCACTAGAACACCAAGTTTGCCTGGGTCTGTGGTTGGTTTGAATCAACGGCGGATGCAGGGGAACGGGGGCCATCCCCCCCCCCCCCCCAAAAAAAAATTATACTTTTGTTTTGGTAACGTCTAAAAAAAAAACCAGCCATTGTACATCACCCACAAAAATAATAAAATAAATTGACAAGGTTTTCACGAAATAGATATATGGATTTTACTCAAAAAATAAGAATTTACAACGTATGTCGCAAATGGGAGAGTTTTAGAAAAGAGATATCAGGTCCGAATTTCAGCCAAAGAAATTAATTCTGGTTAAAATAAGAGCATTTTGAAACTGCACTTTTAAACTCGAAAAATTTAGTACACGAGAACAAAGAAATGTCTCCACAAGGATACACATTTCAGTATGTATGGACAACACTGAGTATACAGTGTTTATCAAATTATGCATCGGTGAAAGGGCATTTGAACAATATGATTAGACTACCTTCATCGGTGTACTTGATCCATCATCGGTGACGTCGGTCCATTCTTGGCCATCGTTGCTGTAGGCGACTTTGAACTCTGTCACCCATTGCCGCCAGTTCCCATCCCCGCGCCCCTGCGTGATAACGCCAGTGATGATCACATTGGAACCGAAGTCGACCTGGATCCATGGATCAGGATCACTAGCTTCATCATTACACCAGGCTGCGGCTCCGCCCCTGACTGCAGAGTAAGCAGATAATCAAACAAGCTGAGCAGAACATTCGGCTGTGCAAATGTACGTGCTAAGCTGAGAACCTTCGCTAAGCACTACATGAGGCAGCGGTCACTTGCAAAGTAAGCGGATAGTGAGAAAGCAGTCCTAATGATGCCTAACGACGTCATGCTTAAGTTTTTTTACATGTGCGCTTTCCTATGAGAGACAGGTGGGACCAGGCCCGGATTAAGCGTTTCGTAGGTCTAATAGGCATCAGTGTTCCGTAGGTCCTACTTAGCCCTAGGTATCGGCACCAAATTCCTGTTAATGCTATTAAAGAACAAAGCACTATACAAAGTATATATCAAGCCAGGCCAAACTGATATAGGTCCCTGCTCTAAAAGTTTGTTGGCACTAAGGGCGTCAATCGCTTCTTAGAAGTGGGAGGGGTGGTACATACATTTTACATGTGTATCTTGATCAGACCTAATGCGACTGCGACGCCTAACCGGCATGGGGTTTCGGGGGCCGCTAAATTGAAGAGCCCCGAAAAAAAAATCGATTGTAGACGTTCTGTTGTGCGATCTGAGGCAATTTCTGACTACTGCCAAGGTTTTAGCAAAAGATCATCATTTAAACGGGATTTTCGAGTTTGGGGTCATTGAATCAGCGGACGAAAATAGTTTGGGGACGACATGTTCCCCGGACCCCAGCGATCGACGCCCATGGTTGGCACCGTGCTTCAGAACGACAGACTTGCACGTAAATTGTTTACGTAGGGCATAAAAAGTATGCCTACATGCTGTACAGCGTCAGTTGGAGAAATCGAAAATTCTAAGACAAATCCTATGATATTTTAAAAACTTTTCTCTGCGTGCCTGGGTGGGTGTGTGTGTGTGTGTGTGCATGGTAGGCCCAAATGTGTTTTGTGGCACACTACGGTATTTTCGTAGGCCCCCCATTTATCGTTAGTCTGAGTATCACCCGTTTTCCACGGAGCCAAGTCTCGTGTATAACGTCTGATAATTGTAAACATGCAGATATATGCAAGCCGCACGCAAGCCAATCGGAGTCGACTTTACTAAATCGTGACGTACTGACGTTATTTCATTCCCAACTCAGGACTAATGGTTTGATTGGTCAATTCGAATGCAGTGTTTCGTAATACAACAGCAGCCTGGCGCATATTGCGTAAATGTATAGAGCGCGTGACACTTTTTTTTTGTATCCATGTCTATGACGCGCAAAGGGTGAATGACCGAAGACCCGATGTAGAAAGCGCCCGCTGATTTGTCAAAATGTAAGAGGTCAAGAGGCGGTACATTGCATAATTAATCATCGAATCTGTTCATATCTAATCTATTACATAGACTAATTTCTAGTGGACCCCGAATTTTTTGAAGGCCCTAGGCACAGTGTGCCCATTAGGTAATCCGGGCCTTGCTGGGACGTGCACGTCATAAGGTCTTAGGTCTATCGCATGGCCAACTTTATTTTTGCTAATCAAAAATCGGCAGGGAAATATTCATAAGCAATACACAGACTTTTTGCTGGTATAACCTGTCCATCTTTATATCATGTGCTTTATGTGTTGTGCTTAGTACCTCAACACGTATGTTCATGCCAATGCACATGTACTTGTGAACCACTTAGTAAGTCTGGTTATCAGACCAGATGATTCTGACAATTCTGGAATCTTGCAGACGTTCTATGGCACCATTTATAAGGCACCCTTTATATATCTTAGCTCGTATGATGAGCTGAGGTTGTCAAAATTTTAAAACCATTTTTGAAAAAAAAATAACCTCTTTCAAAAAAAAATATTCAAAACCCCTGTAAATCAACCAAATTTTAGAACTATTTTTCCAGTTTCCCTGAACAATAGATAAACATGATGATATCATTTTCGATTTATTGTGAATACGATAATTCAAGACAAAAAAACGACGTTTTAGTGTCAGTGCAACAACGAATATACGCCCCAACGGACGTATACCTGCCTGATGACATTCAGACAGCAAATGCAAGAAAAAGTCAACTCGTACCCGAGTCAAATCGTACCATTTAATTCGTACCCAGGTTACCTCGTACATCAATCATGTCGTACTCACCTGTACGAATTTGAATGAGCGACATGTGAAACCTGTAAAAGTTTTTCACTTCAAAATGTGTATATATGTATATTAAGCAACACAGATTTCAATTTGAAGCACCAACCCTCAGAGGACAGTCTTCAACTCCTGGCATTTGTTGTCACCTTTGACGAATTGTTCTTTTGAATTGACTCATTGTTTATATCGTGTAATTGTTGAACGGAAGCAACATTACCTTGAAGGTTAAGTCGAGCCCTGGTGGGTCCGTGATCGGCACGGTTGCTCCACATTGACGACGCTGTGATGCTTGCATCTGGGATGCGACCATCTTCCATGCCAAAGGGACCCACCTCAGTGCACTCCAAGACGTCTGTCGGAGCTAGTGAAAAAAATCGATCAGAGTGGGGTGGGTCTCATTTAAATAAAGTAATTGCAATCATGGTTTAATGGACATAGTAGCCAGGCGCAGATTCAGCCTTCTCCTGATCAAGAGTGGAGAACATTTTGAGGAAAATTTGGGGGTAAAACGATGATGACGACGACAAAACGCAACACGAAAATAAAGAAAGCGATCACTGTGATGTACCAGGAACATCACAGTGATCAAATGTGGAGAACATTTTTTTTGGGGGGGGGGGAGCAAAAAAAACCCTTGGTTCCCAAAAAAGTGAGTCCAAAATATTACGGTGTGGGGCATTGACCCCCATACCCCCCCCCCCCCCCCCTCCATCCGCCCTTGCTTATGATCGTTGAAATGTGTTATAAAACTTTCTTTTACGTTCTTTTATTATCTTGTTTCGGTACCCCTTGTTGAACATTTTGACGTTTTGCACGAACGCTATAGGTTCACTTTTTATGAGCTTGGTGTTATAGTGGGTCAGAAAATATTTGGGGGAAGTGTGCCTTTGACGATAGGTCACACAGTCAAAGTTTGTCATGAGAAAGATATTGGTGTACAGGGCCATCGCAGGTTTGTCCTTTGACAAAAAAATGTAGGTCGAATAACAAGCAATTTTCAAACTTTTCAAAAGGGCTGTTTTTTCATGTTATTCTACAAATATCACATGACAAATTTGCGATGGCCCTATAGTCAAACATCTTTCACATGACATACTCTGATCGTGTGTCGAATTCTATGCTTGTATCATAAAAGGCAAACTCCCATCACCTATCTGCCGTACTATTAAGACGACGCGAACCATCAGTCTAAAAGCTAATCGTCGTCACGAAAAAAAGGAACTAAGTTGAAAGCTGTTTTGACAACCAAAAAAAACCATTATCTACAAAAACATCGCACCTACCTTTCTTACAACAAGAGTCATGGACACACGCTTTGACCGCATCAATTTGGTTTCGAAAGACGTCAAGTTGGCTATACAGCGGACGCAGAGCTGCTTCGAGAACCGAGTCGCAGTTACCGTTGTCGTGTGCAGCTGCAGCAAACAGGCAGCACTGGGCCAGCACGGCGAAAATAGCTGTCAGAAGGCACTTCATCTTGATCATCAGAGACAAACAATGTTCTGGAATCAATTCCAGTATCGCATTTATATAGGGTTTTATACAGCGCCTGAATAAATGCCCGATATCAGAATTGTGGCTCATTGATCACGTGTCATTGAATTATTCTCCCAAATGCCGGGCACAGCCGCATCACAAAATAGATAGTCTATCACACGGTAAATAGAAGTTCAATTGCACGGTCACACTATTGGTAGTTGTGACCAATGAGATGACGAGGATTTATTCAGTTGTAGAAAACAAATCATGAACGGCTAACATTCATTCGGTGACATAAATTATTCTCACCATTGCACTCATAAACGTTCATTCTTCAGTATAACAACTAAACTAGAACCCATGACGCCATGATGGGCACTAAAGGCGTTCCTCGTAAAAGTGGAACCGTCACGTATATGGGTCAGTCAGATTCCTCCAATGTCCAAGACTCATTCTATCGTGTTTTTCCCCAAACAAGGTCGTCCAAAAGTTGTAGTAAGCTGTATTGTGGACACATTTTCGCCGAAATAACAGCTCTTGTTTTCGTAGTTTGTTTAGTGCTTTCCGCATTGTTACGAAAAGCCTTTGTTTTTTGTTCTGATATCTTTTAGGTTTTTCGGCAAGTCACCTGAAACAGCTCACCTGCAAACAATTCTCATATAGAGATGCATGTTCATTGATTTCGTTTTGCGAAAAGAATACTTATTTTTTTTAGTGATTTGTAGACTGAACTTTAATTCGGTATTTGTGTTCAAAACTTCTTTGAAAAGCACATGAGTGATTTGAATGATTTTTGTAAAAGAAAGCTCATTTATTTGGTTTTCATATCCGAGATTTTAAAGTGATACAGGCAAAACTTTATCACAAATCGGTCCTGTCTGATAGGGTTGAAAATGACGTTATAGCTGTAAGACTGTGTGCACCATGCATCCTTTTCTACTGAAATCGTACATGAAGGCGTAAATGCACATATGTTTATGTCTAGATGGTGTGTGGCCCCTCCCACCTCCCACATTTCGAACTGCCAAGCTCCAGGTCCCCCGTATGTTGACAGAACCAGTCGTCGCTGATAAGAATAAACAACTACATGCATCTGAATGACAATCTTCGTTATGCAGTAATTAGGTGTTGTTCTAAAGTCCTTATAGTTTTGAAAGTGATGCCAAATTGTTACAGGTACCTTTGTAAGGGGATTTGTTTCAAACTCCTTTTTTTTCGTGTTGAAAATGGACAAAAAGAGGCCCACTGTCAAAGAAGCGGATTCAGCGTGGTTCTACCTGATAATAATAATAACTATTATTATTTTGACATGACGAATGCAATCAGCTGCGTAGATGTAAATTCCAACAGCTGCGAGCTTGTCTCTTGTCTTTGTTTTTTAAGGCGTTTTTCTAGAAATTAGGTCGGCGATATTCGCGGGAAAACTGTCAATTAAGTTCCTGCGGCATATCTTTGGAACAAATTAAGCTACAAAAAAAATTGTATCATTGGCAAGCCCATGATTTGCTCTTTGACATGATGTTTATAACTTGAAAAGTCAAAGGTGGGACTTATTCCTCATTATGCTATGGCAGGTCACTGCCCGTTTTTGAAATGCCACAAGGGAGTGAGCCGACATTGATTTTGGCTTTGAAGCACAGCTGTTTGTCAGTGTACGCAGCTGCTTAATTAATTACGGAGCACCATATGAAACAACCACAATGGGCCTACATAGAAATTCTTTTCTGTGTTAATTATTCCCCAGAAAATAGGAAATAAAAAGAGAAACGCAGTCCATAACAAAGATGAAACTCAACCTCCCGACTATGCTTTCAACCTAATTAAATATAGATTGAATTTTTTTTGATTTATTACCTGTTTGGGCGAAACAGCTGTTACTATTTTCCGCGTACTTGCACAATAGCCTTTGTTTTTGTTATGATTGGGTTTTCTGCAAAAATTGCGATGAATATACAGCTGCACGTATGCAAATTCCAACAGGTGCGAGTAACTAGATTGTTGCATTTTTTTCGTTGTGCGCGTATTTGATATGCCACAAAAGTGAGCAACACACTATTTTTTTTATTTGAATCTGTTACCAGTTCATCAATGCACACAGCTGCTTCATGATGAGTGCATACAGAAGCACGGATGCGAATTCCAACAGTTTTTTTGTCATTTGTCATTTTGTCATTATGATATATGTAGCCTATATTATGCCACTCATTGCAATCAACATTAATGAGCCGGTATTAAATTTGGATTTGAAGCACAGCTGCAGCCTGCTGTGTCCTGTTTGTCACTGAACACATCAGCTTCAAATACAAAGAAACAGCTAGTTGAATCATCACCAATGGGCCCGGATAGAAATTCCTTTGTGTACAATCTGGAGGAATATTAAAACGGAGACAAAAAAGTCGAAAATTTACTCTTTTGTATTTGATATGCCACATCATAATGAGCAGACAATGAGATTGGATTTGAAGCACAGCTGCAGCCTGCTGTGTCATGTTTGTCATTGTACACATCAAATACAAAGAAACAATTGAATCCACACCGATGGGCCCGGATAGAAATTCCTTTGTGTACAATCTGGGGAATATCAAAACGGAGACACGAAGTCAAAAGTAAGTTGAAACTCAATCCCGACCATGTTTTCAGCATGATTAAATATCGACTTGTTCAAAGTTTTACTCATAATTTATATCAGCTGCTTCGGCGACACAGTTTGGCCCACCAGCTCTTGTTTTCGGAAATATTTCTGTTTTTTTAATTGTTTTTTTACTCTTAAATGCGAAAGACGGACTCGTCAAGCATATGGAATTAATACATTCATCACAGAAAAGGGGATAACTAAAACATATGGCAGTATGGAGGGCTGTATAAAAACAATTTCGAAACTTTGAAATTCAACCGAATTATCTTTTGTTCCCTCAAAATATGTGTTTTGTATTTTGAATATACCTTTCATTGTATGTACAACATGTAAAACTAATCAAATAAACTTATTGCATTAAGAAAATATCCTCAGCTACCTACTGTATTTGAAACGTCCGGTAATCGAAAGCAAATTTTCTGGACATAATTTACACAAAAATGTTGTTGTGTCATTTTCAGTAAGCATCCATTACACGAAAATTTCATGACAGAAAAAAAAGGATTTTATTTTTTCTCTTAAAGCACGATACATAGTTTTTAAAAATTACGATATTTGTGTTACGGTGCATGCAAATAAACTTTTAACTTTGAGGTATTCAACTCATCCCTAATAAAGCATGATCATGCATGGATCAAATACGTTTGGACTTGTATTTGACAACTGCAAAGGACCGAATACGACACATGTACACATCCCCCCCCCAATCGAAACTCCACCCAGCCCTACCATGGACTCGAGTCACATTTTTCGTGACTCGGACTCGATTCAAGTCACATTGGAAAATTACTCGAACTCGGACTCGGACTCGACCATGATGAATCGGACTCAAGCTTGGTGACCCGTGACTCGAGTCACGTATATTCATTAAAAAACATAACGTTACGTATTTGTGCGACGAACGTAGCATTCATTTTTTACTCCATAGACAAAACACGGCGCCGCGGAAAATCGTATCTAGGGGCCGCACGCACACCCCCTAGCCCCTGCACGACGAGCACCGTGCATGCCAAAAAGTGTCCAGTATCATGGAGGAGGGTATTTTTAGGGATGGGATTTAAAAGGAAAACACATTTTGGGTCTAAACAACATGTACACACACAAGGTAAACTTTATACACTGAGATTTACTTAAAAGAAAGAATGGATGATTGAAAAATAATTATAAAAAAATGATTAGTTTGGTGAACAACTAAGAACAAGTGACTCGTGACTCGGACTCGGACTCGAGGCTTGTGACTCGAGACTCGGACTCGGACTCGAGGCTTGTGACTCGAGACTCGGACTCGGACTCGAGGCTCGTGACTCGAGACTCGGACTCGAGGCTTGTGACCCGAGACTCAGACTCGGACTCGAGGCTTGTGACACGAGACTCGGACTCGGACTCGACGTTGGTGACTCGACTTCAACACTGACCCCTACTCACACTTGTGTGGGGTGGGTTTCTCATTGTTACAGGCAGGTGCGTTCGAGCGTACAAGAGAGGTATATCAGATGGCCATTCAAGGACGTATGCGACCAACAAACACCCACAAAGCTAAGACCCAGAGAGCCGGCACTCACCGAGGATAGGCTGACTGGTAGTGTGAACTTGTACCATGTTATGAAGATTTTGTAAATTTTATTACGTCATCATGACGTCATCAGGTATCAAATTACAAGCGACTTAAGGGCAAATTTTGACAAAATAGTTTGAGTTTTATCGTGTTCGTTTTTCTCGAGGTTGTAGACTATGCCGTGAGAAACATTTTGTGTTCCCAGACACAAAACCGCTTGACCTTTACTTCCGGTGTTACCGGAAGTGCAATAAAAACTGAATAAAACTCAAAAGCGGAAGCATTTTACTACAGACACATATATTATGAAAGTGTTTAGTGAGGAATGCCAGACACAAACACAGTGTGATGACGTCATCATCCGAAAGGGCGCCCCTAGTGGCACATAAAATAGTGTTTCTTTTATTTATTTTTAAAAACATAGGTTCAAATTTTACCAAATCGCACTTTGATATTCTTTGATTAACCACAGATAACTTGGCAAGGTTGCAAATTCATGACGTCATCAGACCAGAAGTTACTTCTACGGAGAATTTGAAAATGACCATATTTCAAATGCAATTCTATCAATTGATCCATGTCGATCTTAGCTCAAATAAGATATCCATTACAATGTTCACCTTTGCTTCCAATACTGTGACGTAATCAAACCGGAAGGAAGATTACGTGTTATGAATACATAAACTTCCAAATTTCCATACGTTATTTAACGTCACAATGAACATTTATCCAATCCGATCTCAATCAGTATTCATTTCCCGTTATTGAATAATGACGTCATCAAGCAAGACATAACTTGATTGTGTACATAGAATGTTTACTGAAATTTATCACGTCAAAGATGTATTTTTTCCAACAAAATAATTGATTGTACCGAAAAGGGATTTAATTTCGAAATCCTTTGTTCTTAATTAAAATATACAGTGTTTCATGAAATAGTTGTCTACCCGACCACTCTGCGTTTGTAACAACAAACGCGAACCTATAGTTTTATTTTTTTTTTTTTTTTCAGTCATTTGCCCATTGCATTTGTACACGTTTGTTGTCCCCGGCACTTTGGGCAATAAAATCAATCCGATTGCCTTTAAACTCGGCACTGTAGTGCGAGTCTGCCAAAGCCCCGCCCCGCAAAAAAATAAACTTCCTTTAATTGTAGCTCTTACAATGCACGAGTCCCTCAATGACCCTCATATATTGAGGGTCATGATCCTCCTGCGAAATACGAGGTCAAATGCTCCTGCTATTCTACTAATAATCTAAATAAACAACAATACACTAATTACAGCTGAACAGTATGTCCTTGAGATGTTGATGTTCTTGGGGATGTGAAGGAAGTGATTGAAAGTTAGGAATCACTTGTACCTGCTTAATTGTGTCATGCGAGTGCTCTTCGTGTTTGCTTCATGCCATAAATTACAACATGGCGACAGAATTTGTTATTGTCACAATCAATTAACAAAATTGGAAACAACCTAATTTAAAGAAGACGAAAACCTTATTTGATGAACTCCCTATAGTTTTGCCACTTTTTTAACAATATATTTTTTTTTAAATATTGTTTAACTACTATAAAGTGTAAATCTGATGAAGAAACTCTAATTTAGGAGTACGACAATTAGTACTAGTTTTTGCAAAACTTCAACATGTTGAAACTTGACAAAAGTAAAAAGTTAAAGGTTGATGTTTCATCTGTTGTAGGAACTCGAACCCTAAACTCCAGAGCCACCCCTTGGTTTCAGCAATGACCACTAACGGATATTTAAATGCAACTTTAATTTTACATTTGACCTCCTTGTAAACCTGATTCGAAAAAATTTGGAGCAAGAAAATATTGATTTATTTTTTAAAATTTCAGTCATGGAATATAGATTTGTACATGTAGACCAAAAAATTGAGAGATGGTAGCCAGATATGGATTGGTCTGCCCCCCCCCCCCATCCCTCTTTTTGATTCTCCTTCAAACCCTGCATGTGTGTGTGTCCCCTACATGTTTGTGTCTTGTTCCTCTGTCATTTACCTCTGAAGAAGGCCTGGCTAAGGCTGAAATGTAATGCCACTTTATTTTTGTTTAATGTCAATAACGTTACATATACTATAGAAGATTGATGAACCATATTTGACTGATCTATCTTCTGTTAAAGGGAATATACATTATTTGCAAGCATCGAAAAAAAAACTACCTTTTTTTACGAAATACCTTACTAGGATTTTGGTAAATGACAGTGTAAAGCATCCTGTAAAATTATGGCACCATGTGTGAAGTCATTTTTAAGAAAAGTGGTAGTTTGTATACATTTCAAACGGTGGTCGGCCAACCACCGTTGGAAAAACCTACTTATTTTTCGACTACTGCTCCAAATTTACCAATTTTTTTTAGTCCAAATTTTGTTTGCTATTGGTTACATGTTCATGAACGGGTGCAGGCCAGTTAGACTGATTCCATTATCTTACAATTTTCCGGCACCTATTAATGATACATTTTATCTTTAGTGGAGTCAGGGAACCAGACTACTTGACATTTTTGCTTTTCTTCGTTTTTCCAGTATTTTCGAACACAAAACTTCAAACATGTCAGTGTAACAATATTTGATCTGTTATACTAACCCCTCAAAAAAGTTTATTTTTGAAAATTACAGCAAAAGCCAATGATGTACATTCCCTTTATCTCCCCTTATCTTTTTTATCTGCCCGCCGTCATCATCGCCATTAGCCTATTTGAGAGTATGGCCGACACAATAGAAGGGCGCTGTCACAAACTGAATGTGGTGGGCGAGATGTACTTTTAGGATTCATGGCTCAGTGCGCACGCCTTTCTGTGTTTTGTACCGTGCCATCGTATCGCCCGCATCGGCTACTTTGCTGAGCAATTTACTTGAATATTTTAGTGATTAACAAGTACGACATATTGCAAATAAATTAATAGTTTATTGTGATGGCCGTAAACAGCATATAGCGATTAATGGAACACAATTCTTCTCGACTCATGCAAATGCAATTGACATTTAGGAAGGAGACGAGGCAGGCAATTAGACTCTATTTTTGTGTGACCATGGCAGTAGCTCATATTGTGTTTATCACAGATGAAAAGATAAATACATGCCGAGTCAAAAAGAAAGTGACCGTATGATAAAAAAAAAATGGCACGCTCCATTTTGTAAAAGATATAATTGGGATAAAGAACATGTTATTGAGTAGTAACTGTGAACATTTCAGGTAATTTGCATACTATATTCCCAAGTCGTGTCTATTTTAATAAAGACATAACAAAATTCTGCTGTCTACCACTAATACCAATTTAACGGTCTACGAATTGATGAATATCCATTAATAAATATAATGAAAAAAAAACGTTTTCCCGCCTCCAGGAATAAAGGAAAAATTGAAAAGGAAAATAGAAAAAAAATCACCAATATTTCTAGGGAAAAAGAGTTGAATTGTTCCCTATATTCAAAATACAAAATCTTGATTCATAAGATTTAAATCTCAGTTGTATTTGGAATCAATGAGGATGGCTATAAAGTGCTTGTTTCAACAGATCATCCCACAATAAAAACGAGAAATAAGACGAGGAGCAATGGTTATTGGACTATGCCTCACTCACTAGAAAGTGAAGAGAGACATGTCCATTAGCATCACACTGCAGTCACATTTGCCCTAAACTGATTCTTTACTTAACCCTAAAAGGGCCATTCCAACCCCCTCACTTTTTGGCTGCTCTCGACTCGAGACCAGCCAAAATATCGAGACCAAAGGGGACCAAGACCGAGACCAAGACCGAGACCACAGCTCCTGAGACCGAGACCGAGACCGGCAAAAAGTGGTTTCGAGACCGAGACCGAGACCAAGACCGGTCTCGAGACCTACAACACTGGTTCCGGGACTTGACCAAGGGCCCCAAAATGTGTTGGATTCTCTTTGGTACAATCCGATGCATTTCCTGACCACTTTCCTCCTACTCTTTATAGGGGATGAGGGATTGTAAGCAAAAGTAGATTTTTGGGGGTAAGTATATTTTTTTTATATTTTTTTTTAATTTCTAAGCTTTACTCGTCACCGAGCAGGGTGAATCCCCCCCCCCCCCCAACCAAGCGTCCGGGCCCGATTTTGACACGATTTATACTTGGTGTGTGCAAAACAAGATGACATTCAAATAACACTAAATGCAAAACAACGCATATCACTAGATTCCCGTTTCAAAAATCAACAGTGTTTTGGAAGTTGTTAATTCTGACAAGTATTTCGGTTTTGTTGTTTCATCTGATTTCTCATGATCCAAGCATGTTGTTAAAGCTTCTAGAGTTTTAAGCCTCATCAGTAGAATTTCTGGTTGGTCACAATCTGAGTCACATCGTGGGGAAGTTTTGTGATGAATGCACGAAGGGTTATGTCTACCTATTCTGAACTAGTACAGTGTGGCAGCCTTATCAAAAATTCACTTTTAGGCAGCACTGTGGATGTATACTTATTAAAACTGTGTCAGTGGGTTTTTACTGCATCAAAATAAGGTGTTTTACAGGTTATTAGTGATGTGATGTCGTATACCAATGATTTTTTTATTTTTTTATTTTACTGCTTTGTTTTGTCTCTTTTATTGTGTTTTTTTTATCAGACGATGCAACCGGCTTATATACTGTGACGCTGCTGTGCCTTCTCATATCACACACATTTGGACAGGATCCTCCTTGAGCGGAGTCCTACCTTAGGTGGGCAGTATGTACGGCCATAGGTCAACTATGGTCATTTTTTTTCAAAATTACAAAATGTTTCTCCCACAGTCTTGATCCATTTAATGTCAAACTTGGGCGAGTACATCTCTGGACCAAGCCTCACACACAGAATTTGACCAATGGTCACCTAATGGTCGAGTAGGGGTCATTTTCTTCAAAATTACAAAATGTTTCTTCTTATCCCAAAGTTTTGACCCAAACAATGTCAAAGTTGGTCAGTTACATCTCTGGACCAAGCCTAATTAGGGTGTAAACATAATTGGGCCAGTGGTCACCTAAGGCCCCGAAAAAAAGTATCCGGTTTCTGGTATGCGCGCGCGTCGCCGTAGCCATGCGCGTCGGCGAAATGAAAACTTTTTTTTTCAATGAAAGATGATTTCTCAAAACCGCCAAACTCACTGGTTTGACTGGAATCCTGCTGCTGCACAATTTTAACGTGTTTTTAGATCGGGTTATGGTCGAGAGAAAGCTTTATCTGGCCTCTCTAGACTCCCATATATTTGCACTAAGTTTAGTCGGGCACCATTTGCAGTCATCAGCCGACATTTGAAGCAAAAAAATCAGGTAAAAAAAAAAGCCGCGTCGCCGCACCACTTTTGGGGCAAGCTCCATACCAGAAACCGGTATAAATATACAGTAGGGGTCCTTTTACTGAAACATGTAAGATGCTTCTTTTACCAACATTCCTGAGCTGATGTGAACTGTTTTTGATAAATTTCATCCTTAAGCCATGTACCGTACATGGTATTAGCAGTTTTGAGGCAGTGGTCACTTGTCAATTATGTGGGGAAAGCGCATACACAAGCACCACATTTTCATAAAATGACCACTGGGTGACCACTGCCTGAAATCTGCTCAAACCCCTTACAATGCATACGAAGTGTGTTGTAAATTACGTGCGAAAAGCACATGTTCAAGAACGACATTTTCATAAAATGACCACTGAGTGACCACTGCACTAAGTGGCCACTGCCTCGAAATGCTAAAACTCCATACTGGGCATACGACGTGTGTTGTAAGTTATGCGGAGAAAGCACTTCGCAAGAACGGCGTTTTCGGTAAGTGATCACTGAGTGACCACTTAGTAGAGTAACCACTTATTGCGTATGCGCTTTCTCCACGTAACAACACACGTTGTATACATTTTATGGGATTTTAGCATATTGGAGGCAGTGGTTACTTAGTGGTCACTCAGTGGTCATTTTATGAAAACGCCGTTTTTACGTTCCCCATGTAACAACAGACGTTGTATGCGCTTGTACGGGGTTTTAGCATATTTGAGGAAGTGGTCACTCAACGGTCACCTGGTGGTCCTCCACGTAATTTACAACACACGTACTTCCCATTTACGTCCTTATAGAGTTTTTCACGTCCTTCAAAAATACCAAACATAACAAAGGGAAAATTTAGGTGATAAGCACGATTAGTCAGTGGTTAGCAGCGGTTATTCCAAACGGTATACTTTGACGCTGCTGAATCGTTTTCTTTAGTTCTTCTGTTCTAGTTCTTTCTCTCTTGTTCTGATCCTTCCTCTTCTACTTCATTCTCCTCCTGAGCATTTAAAATGCTGTATCTGCCAAATGCCTAGGTCGATTTCAGCAAAATGTTGACAACATCTTCCTTGACCTGATTCCTACCTTACTTGATCAGCAGGTGGGAGCAAAAGTCACCAAGAGGCCACTAGTAGTCATTTTTTTCAAAATCGCGGCTTCTTCCCCCACAGTCTTAATCCAACTAATGTCAAAGTTGGTAAGTTATATCTCTGGACCGAGCCTCATATATGTACGGTGTACACAGAATTTTGGCCGATGGTCGCCCAATGGCCGAGTAGGGGTCATTTTCTTCTACTACACAATGCTTCTTCTCCCACAGTGTTGATCCAATTAATGTTAGACCTGGTCAGTTACATCTCTAGACATAGCCTTAAACAGGTTGTACACATAATTCGGCCAATGGTCACCTAATGGTCAATATGGGCCATTTTATTAAAACATGTTTGAATCCCTTTTAGGCCAACAAATACAACAAGTTGGAAGCTGTGCAGAGGACTGCTGGCTCGTATTTCTGTGAAATTCGGATGAAATTGGATCCTAAAATGGCTCTGTTTTGCAATGGAGCGTAGGCATCCGTTTTCAAATTGCATTGGGCTTCATGAATAACTTTTAGGGGTGATCACCTTAGAATGGTATTCCCCCCCCCAAAAAAAAAAAAAAAAAAATTGGTTAACACCCCCCCCCCTCAAAAAAAGAAATAGAAATAAATAAATAAATAAATAAATATAAATAGACCCAAAAAAAATGAAGATGGCGAAATAAGCTTTAATTTTTTGTTTGAATCAAACAACTTGGAGAGTCACTCTAGTACATGGAAGTATATCTACTGGTCTGCAACCATACGGTGGTCAACCACTATTTGTGTAGCACGCCCTCTTTTACAAGAAATTTCAGTTGGCAAAATGGTAATGTACTTTTTGTTTTTTATTATATCAAATTTATTCCATCACAGAAATGAAATAAGCGTCAGCAACATATGCTAACCAGTGTGTTGGGTCTTGATTTACCATTAATACGAAAAGAAATTTATTCGTAATGCACAAAAATAAAAATAAAAATATTATGACAATATTTATTTGACAAAGTATTATGACAATACCGACGAAACGCCGGTTAAGCCAAATTTCGTGTAATCTTCTGAAATAATGTCTTTAGGAAGGACGGGGAGTGTCAAAGACCGTGGGAGAAGTTGATGATGGATCTTGGTCTTTCAAAAGCCGACATACATAGACATAAAGAAGTCAACAAATAAGGCGAATAGGGTCACTGTTTCATTGCGCTCGTGCAGTGGTAACGAAATCACTATAAAAGCGCTACTCTAACTTGTTGGTACATATTTAATCATTATTTGACCATGATTTTCCTTTTTTTCCAAACTTTGCTCCCTATGCCAGCTAGGGTTCCGATAGTAGCAGTGTTCCCAATAAAGGACAAATGTTGTGCCAATGAGCAAAATGGGCCAATAGTAGGTGATATTTGGGTTATAATGACCGCACATTTGGCAAGGGGCTGAAACCTGTGTTCATGTCACCGGTTCCATAGCCAATTCCTAACAAACAATTTCCGCTGATGACCATCGTATGAGAGATGGGACGTTTGATCTTATATCTACGAAAAGCCTCAATGGGCTGATTTTTAACAAGGAGGTGAATGACTTAACAATTGCGTGAGCGTGTTTGTAATTACTGGGGAATGCGCAAGAATGGAAGTATTTAGCACATTTTCATAACATGACCACTGAGTGACCTCTGACTGACCACTTTTTCACTTACTATGAGGATTTGGTTCAGATATGTAGGTGACCAAGCTTGACATTAGTTGGATCATTACTCGGGGGGGGGGTTGTAATTTTAAAGAAAATGACCACTAGTAACCACTAGGTAACCTTTGACCCCAAATGTTTGTCATCATCTCAGGTAAGATCTTGTCCACATTTGGCTGCAATCGGCAAACGCATTTGGCAGATAGTATTTAAAGGCTCATTAGGAGAAAGAAGAAGCGGAAGATACTGCAGCGTCACAGGATATCAGGCGGTTGCATTGGCTGATACAAATATGTCCAACCGGGTAATAATGTATCCATTTAAATCCTCATCACTTTCTTCCAAAAAGAGGGCGCACTACATAAACACTGCTCACCGCGCGCCAACTTCTGGGTGCACCCAAGTATTAACATTTCCCATACACACCAGTGCTAAATACCCGTACTTCAAACTCTTTTAAAAATACTCAGTGACTCTCACAGGTATTTAGGCTGCACAGAAAAATGATGATCAACATGTCATCTTTCATTTTCCTTTCCATTTTGGTGTGTTCACCGATGACTTTTCGAGAAATTGTCACCCAAAGAATGCGACCCCTAAAACGAGTGATGTTTCCCAAAGTGGAAAGGTAGCCATCTTGAAAACGGATCCATCGAAAACATGGCTAAATAGCGCCACTTTCGGGACCGATTGTATTGACATATCTCTTCAATTTCCCAGTTTCATGGCTCTCAGAACTCTGTTATATAGAATATTTTACGTCCAATATTTTGCCATGATATTTGATTTACACAATATTCTCGAAAATTAACAGAAACCGTGAAAGAATAAACTGAATATAATTTAAGTAAATTACACTTTTAGAACACTCCGTATTTATTTATCATCAATTTCTTCCAAAAGAGGGCGCGCCATATCAACGCTGCTCACAGTGCGTAGTCTAGTTCCCAGGCCTGACAATTATTCCCGACGCTTAAGTCTAAATTGTAGGTCAGGCAGCCTCCGTGGCTAAAAATAAACATTACTGCATTGATGGCCCTTTTTCAAATCTCGCCTCGTTTCCGATTTCGCATTATCAATTATAGCTTTTAATGTTCCGATCAATTTTTAAAATAAATCACTTGCTTCGTAACATCATACAGTTAATTTATAATAATACAGTTTGATATTTCTTTAAGATAACATTGACTCATGTTGATCTGGACTCTTCAAAATTAGGCACCCAAATAGCACTGTTAGCAGGCGGAGCCGAATAAAGACCGAGTTTTGGAAAATCTCGGTAACGGTCGTCAAATTCAAAATAGCAAAAAGTTCGCCCATACGATCCGAGTATACTTGATGCACAAAATCGTCGTTGAATTTCAAGTTTTCAAAAAAAAACCCAATAATTATCAACTCATTTTAAAAAAAAGTTGTTAATAAGAAATAAGCAGTTAATTTAACCTATATTATACTCGGAAATACTCGGGTGCTATCCGACTGTCGACGAAATGAATTCGGCAAACTTCGGGCATTTTTGTAAAAAGGAGGAATTCCTCCCGTTTTAGTCACGTGACATAAATTGTAATACAATGTATTACCGGAGGCTACCTGACCTAAGATTCATCAGGAATAATCAGAATCTTTTGGTCTGGGAACCAGACTACACCATGCGCCGACTTCTGTCCATTCGCGATGTAAACAAAGTTATTGTAAAGACGAAATCTCAAGATTAACACTTTGCGTTAAAATGAAATCTTGTCCAATATTTTGCCATAATATTTGACACAAGAATATCGAATATTGACAAAAACCGTGAAAAAATGACATTAATATAATATTGGGAAACTGCAGTGTAAGGACACAAAAACACTGCTCACCGCGTTCTGTCCATTTGCGATGTAAACAAAGTTATTGTATAAAACGACGAAACCTCAAGACAAAATGTCGTCCGATATTTTGCCATGTTTTCTCAGACAACCGACATAAACACACGCATTTTTACGTTACATGCCTAGTGTGGCATTTTTTTTGTTTTCGTGTAAAGAAAAATTGCGAAAAAAACTCGTTTTACTCACACTGTGAAAACTCTTTCAACCCATTTTTTTTTCTATGATTCCCTTTGGTGTATCTCTTCATTTTGACGCACAAAGGCCTAACCCCAAAACGCCTCTAAACCTGTTTTTCAGAGAAGGGGGAACATTGTGTGGACGTGGGCAAGTCCACACAACGTAGCGGCTACATGGTTTATGTGGACCTCTTATGTTCGGAAGTCCACACAGTGAATGTTATGCTTGTACACATTGAAACGATGATTTGACTTTTTGGCATAGTTTTTGGAACCGTTATCATATTTCTCCTCGGTCAATGTTAAATGACCGTGAAACCTTTACAAACTATATCCAAACAATGAAACGTTTCTTTTTATTTGCTTAAAGTTATTTGCCTAAACAATTGGCACGATTGCCAGCAAAAAAAACGGGGCACGCTTGCCCCAAATCCTCGCCTGGCTTGGCATCACTGGGCCAAAAGCCTTGGCACGGTTGCCAACCATTCTCTCCCCCCACCAGAATAAGTGGGTGCTAGCCAACGTCCAAATTTAAAGTCTTACTTAAAAACTGTTTGCCCAACTTGGTTATTTAGTTTGAATTGAGGCACGTCCCGTCGCTCCCACTAAAGTCCTGCCAAACGCGCCACGCGCACCCCACTTGGACGACAGGCAACACATACTCCCAACCCCGAACAGAAGAACACTAACAATAAAGCGTGAATTGCAACGGAACATATACAAGCGTTAGGGTTTTAGTGTAGGTGTGTATTACCCATTGAAGAAAGAGCTCTGACCATTTGTTTCAAAGAAAGAGTCCATATTGTAAACATCATTGGCATGCTTGCCACAAATCGTTGGTACTCTTGCCCAAACAATCCAATGCTTGGAAATATTGCTGTACAATGCACCTCAAATATGCATGACAAACTACGTTGTAATAATCATTAGTCCACAACGGACCCTTAATAAACAGATGCATTCAAAAAAGAGTCACTGCAATTAACACCATTCTCTTTGAATGGTGTTGTCAATATAGGTAATCACATATTTTGTTCAGATACCGTTTATATATACCTCAAGCCAATCCTGATCGATAAAGATTCAGTAGCTTTGAATCTTAATTCCCCCTATAATAAAGAGGGTAAATGGTAATGGCTACCTTCTACGCTGGCCAAAAAAAGTGGCAAAAGCCCATAGTGGTCAACAAGAGGACGAGAATCAGTAAGGGAAAATGTGTGTTATATCCCCAACGTATTGTGGCGGACGTGCAGGCGCGCTTCTAGATCCAATGTTTTAGGGGGGCCAGACCTTTCGCATGTAACGTCACGTGCGAACTTTCGCTACTGCTATTTCATTTTGGGAGTCGAAAAGCAACTTACATATACAACGCGTTTTTCAAGTATTTGGCGCGTAATAAATGGAAAGTTACAATAATCATACAATATCTGATGCAGTTGCGTGCACATTTTGACTCCGGAGAAAGCGAACTGACTCTGGATTTGCTGTGTCGCATGCAAAGCAGGCCTTGATAACATCATTGTTCTGAACAAATATAGCACTTGTACACGTTTTCATCGTGCATGGCATTTTGGGCACTAAATCAATCCGATTGTCTTTATATTTGGCAGACACTTAGACCAGCACCTGCAGTTGTGCTCCGAACATTGACGTCATCATGACGTCATTATGAGTCACGTGACGTCACATTAAAAGTGAATATTTTGAAGGTCTATATCTCCTGAAATTCAGTTCCGATTGAGTTGAAAGTTGGTATGTACCTAGTCCAGGATGTGTTATAGGGGGAAAAAATGACTTCACGTTATGATAACTTCATCATGCGATTTTACATGCATTATTCAATGTTTGGACCTTTAAGTCATATCTCATGAACATGAATTCAAATTCAAAATTCTTTTTGTAATAGGTTTATTAGGTAAAAGATATATGCCCAACATTTCGAAAAATGTGCGACGTCATTATGACGTCAGCCAAAAAGGTGACTTTTGAAATACATCGATCGTTATGAATGTTCGATCGTTATGAAACTTAATGGGTAGGTTGGTATTGATACTGGTACTCAGAATCCAAAGTGACGTCATCATGACGTAATCAAGTAATTGTTAAGGCCTATATCAACAGAAGTACAGGTTTGATTTGGTGCTAACTTGGTATGCACCAACATTGGGATGTGCAAACTATATCAGTACAATTTTCTCTCCATTGTTACAATACGAATGCACTGTGGATGCACCATTAAATTCAAGTGATTATTAACGTTCTACAGTTTGTTTCCTTCAGGTGCATGGGTAAAATGCAGTACTAGTTGCGAGGGAATCATTCAGTTCTCTTCTGTCAGCACGCGTTCGTGCTTGGTGGCCATTTTGAGTCAGTTGTGTTTAAAAAAATCAGCACGCACATGATTCAATACGGGGGGTGTGAAAAGATAATGAAGCCCTTAAAAAAAATTGCCCCTCCCCCCCCCCCCACGGCAAAAATGCCACACAAATGTATATTATGACAACGTTTTCTGAAAGGATCAAACATAGGCCTTCTGGTTGTCAGCACCCCGCCTCTTTCAAGCAACGCCGTACCACGACAAGAGCACAGTGGATAATAACGCAAATTACGGACAGGAACTTCAAGAACATTTCATCAACATGGACAAATAAAGGCCAAACTGAACATCCAGGGTGAAGTTTGTACACGACAGTATTGCGTTACAGTATTGACAGTATTGCGTTATTTCGCAATAGTATGGCGTTATTTCGCAATACTATTGCGTTATATAGTAATACATTATTTGCGTTATTTCGCAATAGTATTACGTTATTTCGCAATAGTATGGCGTTATTTCGCAATACTGTGGCGAAACAGTCGGAGGACTGGTGCGAGTTTACCTTTGCTCACCTGGTTCCCCGACGTCGTGCGAAGTCAGAGATTTTTAGGCAGTCCGTCTAAAGACGCCGTTATGTGAACATCGATGAGTGGAAACTTAACGTTGAGCTCCGATTCCGAGTAAACCTCGTGTGTAGACGTAGCGATAGTTTGGGCAACGCGGCGTGCAAGTCAAGGGCGGATGGCGAGACTTTAGAGTAATAATTAGCAAGCTAGACCTTTTTGTTGTAAGGGAATATTAGCCTGGGTGGCTGTATGTTGAGCTGGTGACTGGGGACCTAAGGTTCGTGTGGTATGTGCAGCAGTATTCCCTGGTTGGGAATTGGGTTGCCTGTCGCCTGTCGACCTTTGTCGCCAGGAGTCACCTCGGGGTTATTTATAAACCGCTCTCTGTAACCTGAGCCCAGTGCTTCCGGTATGCTAGGTTACATGTGAGGGTTACTCTGGTAAAGTCTTAATCAGTGTGTGCAGTTCATAACTTGTTGCTGTTGATCGCACTGGGGTTCGTGCCACTGTGGGATAATCTTTCGGGATAATCGACGAGGTTAATTACATAGAGCGTGGTTAGGCTGGTTGTTGTAAGCATTGTACAATAAGAGGTTATTGTTGTGTAAGGCTTACTTAGGGATAAACCTAGAGCGGCGGGGAACGTTGATCTGCGAGGTTTATTGGACCAAATAAAGAGTTGTTTCTTGTTGTTCTCTAAGAAACATGTGTAGTGAGGTTTATTGAGGTTCCCTGGTCACCTCTAGGTTGCTTGCCACGTGAACTGTTATTCCTTCAGTGTTGGTATATCTCCAACAAACGGACAGGCCTAGGATTTGAATCCTCCGTTCATGACGTTGTCCCCCCTTATTTGCGTATAACCGCTCATGCGCATGAAAGGTCATTAAATATTTTTGTGGGATAGTCAGCTATTTGTTGGTGCTTTCATTTCAAATGAAATGCTTTATTTGAGGGTGAAAACAAAGGAGGTTTGGCTAAACCTGGTGGGGCGAACCTTAATACCAGTACACTACAGGGAAAGTCTTCGCCTGGGGTCAGCACCCGATTTCACGAAGCGCTGCGACGCGTCGCAACCTCGAGTTACGACGTGTAACACGTCGCAACTCACGACGCGTCGTATCTTCCATTTCACGAAAGTTGCGATGTGTTGAACGCGTCGTAAGTTCCTTGACAACGGCTTTAAACACGTCGCAAGTTACGACGTGTCTAGTGGTCATCGCAAAATAAGAAGAGTCATTTCTAAGCCAGTTTTATGCCATAAACATTACATTAACGAGATTATAATACCGAGGCAATGTGTGTAAAGTTGTAAATGGAAAATTCATTGAATAATTATGAATTAGACCGGAATAATAGAGTTGAAATTTCAAAGTAGCTATACAGTCCAATGAGAGCTTGTTTTCCTTCAAAATTGCATCACACGGCCGCCATTTTGGTTTACGTTTTAACAAATTTCGAGCTGAGATCCGACGACTCTTTGTTGAATATCAGACGACTATTTACTGTACGCTGACAAAATACATAAAACAGTCACCGAGTTGTGCTATAAATACACCTACGACGCGTCGCACTTACGACGTGTTTTGTTAAACGGATCGCAGGACGCGTCGCATCGCTGCGATGCATTTTAAGTTACGAAGAGTTTGATGAAATCGGGTGCTGGTCTTGTGGTGATTTTGGACTGAGTCCAGTCACAAATCCGTTTGTAGGGGTTGTTGCGAGTGATGCTCGGAAGCTGCATACAGACTCAATGAGTTTTGCAACACGACCGCCAACGAGGTGTACTAGCAACCTCACCGAGAGTTGCAGTGACACTGAAGCAGTTCCTTGGAAACTCACGAGGGAGTCGCGGGTAGTTGGCGAGGTTAATTGTCCGGGGTCTGTAAAGTGGGACGTCACCTCGCCCTCACATTGTGCCAGACAGGTATGACGGGAAGGTTGTTTGGAATGAGTATTTCAGGCATTTTGAATCCAGTCGGAAAGTGAATGGTTGGACCGATTTGCAGGCTGTCAAGTACTTGTCCGCAAATTTACAGGGTAGTGCACTGAGGTTGATTGGTGAGGGTGCACCGTCTGGTCGCGTGCACACCTATGGTGAGCTTGTGAAGTTGTTAGAGCAGAGGTTTGGGCACAGTCAACAAGCTGAGAACTTTTTGGTGGATTTACGGCATCGTCGGCAGAAACCAATTAGACTCTTCGTGAGTTGGGTCAGGCTATAAGAGAGTTGACGGTGAAGGCTTATCCTGAGATACAGGAAGATCCCAAGGGATAGACTTGCCAAGAATCATTTCATGGATGCTGTAGAGAGTCAGTCAGTGCGGGAGGGCATTCACCGAGCCCGTCCCAGGGTTTTGATGAAGCTGTAAGGGCGGCACTGGAAACTGAGAATTTTGAACGAGTTGAGCAGCAGCGGAGGCGAGATAACAAGCCGACCAAGTTTGCGAGAGCACTCGACAGTAGTCCGGAGGATAGGCTTTAGGAGATGAGGCATGCCATCGAAAAGAGGGTGTGTTCCATGGTCGAGTCATTGTTTTCAGAGTTGTCGAAGCAGAAGCAAAGTGGGGAAAATGAAATGGTAGTGTCTCCGTCGAGATCACCTAAAACTCCTAAGAAGGAGCGAGGTGATCTGAGGTGTTGTAACTGCGGTGAACCAGGTCATTTCTGGCGAGCATGTAAGGGGCCGCGGCCGAAGCAAGATTCCAAGCAGGGAAACGCCGTCTAGCCGACCGGCGGGCTAGCAGGCAGGCTCGGAAGTTCAATGAGCCCACAGGAGGTTGTAATCAGAAGAGACCCCCGGGTGGGGCAAGCGACCAAGTAGTGGTCGCAGGCCCCATGGGTGGGGAAAAGGCAAAATATGGTTTGTTCGTGGATGGGACGATACGGGGCACCAAGTGTAGGTTTCTCATCGATATCGGGTCGACCGACACTGTGGCGAGCAGCATAGTGTTTTACCAAATTCCACGGGAACAGAGACCAATTTTTGGAGACAGGACTGAAGGTAGAGCAAGTTGATGGTAGTCCGTTGGCAGTGGTCTGGGTGGAGGTACAGATAGGGAAGACAGTAGCCACTGCGAAGGTGATCTTTGCCGACGTCCCGTATTTAGGAATTCTGGGGATGAATTTCCTGTTGCCCATGGGTGAAAGTTTGGATCTGCAATCTCTTCAACTGTCGTTTGTGGGGAGGGTAGTTGTCACTGAGACTACGGAGATTCCCTCTGGCCATGAGGCTGTGGTGCCCGGCACCATTTCAAGGTTGTGTGAGGTTGTTGAAGGTCCTGTTCTTTTTGAGCCTGCGGAGAGTAGTGGTGAGTTAGCACAGCGAGGTTTAGTCCTTGCTAGGTCACTGGTTGAGGGTGACTTGGACGTGTTGCCGCTACGGGTGCTTAACCCTTGTAGGGAGATGCGTGTTGTGCGGCAGGGTACCACCGTAGGGATGGTCTGTCAGGCTGAGGTTGACCGTGGTCATGATATTCCCTGTAGAGGAGGCGAGGTCGAGGGTAACCTCCCTGGACATTTACGGAACCTGTACAGTAAGCGGGAGGTTTCTGAGGGATGAGGATCATCATCAGGTGATGAATTGTCTGTCGGAGTATAATGATGTGTTTTCTCGGGGTGAGCACGATATTGGTCGGACCGAGGTTGTGGAGCATCACATTAACACGGGCGATGCGGGGCCAATTAAAGAGAGGCCTAGGCGTCACCCGAGTTGTAATCGACAGGAGACCATGCGGCAAGTCCGTGACCTGAAGGAGAGGGGTGTCATCGAGCCGTCGGATAGTCCTTGGGCTGCCAACGTTGTTGTGGTCAAGAAGAAAGATGGTATGAAGCGGTTTTGCGTCGACTATAGGGTCCTGAATGCATGTACCATCAAGGATGCCTACCCTGTTCCCAGGATGGTTGAGACTTTGGATGCGTTAGGGGGAGCTCAATGGTTTTCCACACTCAATTTGGTCTCGGGCTATTGGCAGGTTGCCCTTGACAAGGACGCCAGCCAGAAGTCGAGTTTTGTTGTTCGCAATGGCTTGTATAGGTTGAAATGCATGCCTTTCGTCCTTTGCAATGCTCCGGCGACATTTGAAAGACTAATGGAGAAGGTCATGGAAGACTGTGGAGGAAGAGGTACAGCGTCTCAGGGTTGTGTTCGAGAGACTGCGGGAGGCTGGACTTAAGCTGAAGCTCAGAAAGTGTAGTCTGTTTCAGCGGTAAGTAGGTTACCTTGGCCACATTGTGTCGGCCGAAGGTGTGGCAACTGATCCTGGGAAGGTGTCAGCTGTGGCCGATTGGCCGGTTCCGAAATGTGTCAAGGAAGTAAGGAGTTTTCTAGGACTTGCTTCCTACTACCGGAAGTTCATCCGGGGATTTGCGGAAGTTGCATCTCCGCTGCATGAGTTGGCAGGGAAGTCTAGGGAGTTTCTTTGGACAACGGCGTGTCAACAGGCCTTTGAGGAGTTGAAACAAAGATAACAGGAGGCTCCGGGTCTGGCTTACCCCTTGTCTGTTGGTGACTACATCTTGGATACAGATGCGAGTGGAGATGGGAAAGGGGCGGTGCTGTCCCAAGTCCAAGAGGGGAGGAGAAGGTAGAGGCCTATGCAAGCCGTAAGCTGAGCAAGGCTGAGAGAAACTATTGCGTCACGAGGCAAGAGCTGCTGGCCGTAGTGGTTTATCTCAAACACTTCAAGCAATATCTGTATGGTCGAAAGATTACCGTGAGAACGGATCATTCTGCGTTAAGGTGGTTGCTCAACTTCAAGAACCTTGAGGGCCAGCTTGCGAGGTGGCTAGAGGTGGTGTCTAAGTATGACGTGTCAATTCAGCACAGGCCTGGACGGAAACATGCAAACGCAGATGGTCTGCCCCGCAGGCAGTGCAAGCAGTGTGGGCGAAGTGAAGACCCTGGTGAGGTGTCCGAAACTGTTGAGGCTTGCGAGGTTTCTACAGAGTCTGTCTCGGGAGTCTCAGAGGTTGCCGAGTCAAGAGTTAGTGAGGGAGGCACAGATGGCAGATCCCGATATGAGGTGGTTGGTCGAGGCGAAGAAAGGTGCGAGCAGTCGGCCGGACTGGAGTAGTGTCTCACACACTTCCAAGGCCCATAGGACGCTTTGGTCTATGTTGGCTCAAATGGAGGTGCGGCAACAAATGCTGAGCCAAAGGTGGGAATCCGACAATGGTCGGTCAATCCGCTGGCAGTTGTTGCTGCCAGAAAAGCGCCGGAGTGATGTTCTGCAAGCACTTCATGGTGGACGGACGGGTGGTCATCTTGGCATGAGAAAAAAACATTGGCCAAGGTGAGGTAACGTTACTATTGGCCAAACATGACGGCCGATGTGAGGTCCTTCCTTCGATGTTGTGAATTGTGTCAGAGGCGGATGTCGCCATGGAAAAGGAGAGTTTCTCCTTTGCAGCAATACAGAGTAGGTGCTCCCGTTAAGAGGGTAGCTCTGGACCTGCTGGATCCACTGCCCCAAAGTGACAGTGGAAATGTGTGGATTCTTGTTGTGGGTGACTATTGCTCCAAGTGGATGAAGGCTTATCCACTTCCCGATGCAAGGGCGGAGACAGTGGCATCGAAGTGTGTCACTGAGTTTGTTTGCCGTTTTGGTGTCCCGCGGGAGCTTCATTCTGATCAGGGGAGCAAGTTTGAGTCTGCAGTTTTTGCAGAGATGTGCAGAGTCCTATGAATCAAGAAAACGAGGACGACGGCTTACAACCCGAAATCTGACGGTATGGTAGAGCGTTTCAACAAAACTTTGGTTAACATTGTTTCCATGCTGATTGAGCCCAAGAGGAAGCAGAGGGACTGGGACGAGTGTCTACCCTACGCGACCTTTGCTTTACCGTTGCAGTCCACAAGAATCCACCGGTGAATCACCTAACATGATGATGTTGGGACGTGAGGTGACGTTGCCTGTTGATTTGATGGTTGAGTGTCGTGAAGTCGAGGAGGTGGTCGAGGCTGATTTTGTTTGGGAGTTGCTACGTAGGTTGCAGGAGGCCCATTGCCGGGCCAGTGAGTGTCTGAAGCAGAGTGCCCGCCGACAGAAGCGAATCTACGACCGCAAGGTTGCTGGGGAAGGCCTAAAAGAGGGCTAGTTTGTTGGTTGTTTACCCATTCCAGGAAGAAGGGTGTCACTCCTAAATTACAGCTACGCTGGGAGGGGCCATAGTTGGTCGTGAAGAAGTTGTCCGATGTGACTTACAGGGTTCAGTTGAGGATAGGGAGTAAGTCATCATAGTGATCATCATGTTTCACTCGTCCGGCCGTGAATGAATGCAATTATTTATTTATCTGTATGTAACAAGGTTGATATTTGTTCCAACTTTACATTTGACAACACACGACACAAAGGTCAGGTCATCCACACCAGATGCGCGGCGCGAGATGGCACATTTGAAAAACCTTAGTAGCGCGCATGTCATTTTAACAGAATACGGCTCTTCTGAACGAGAGCTACATGGGTCGTTTTAATGAGATAAATAAGTCGTTTAAACGAGCTACATAATTTGTTTATACATGAGCTAAATGAGTCGGTTAAATGAGGCAATAAGTCGTACAAACGAGAAAATAAGTCATTTAAACGAGACAATAAGTCGTTTTTCGGTGTTGTTTGTTTGTTTGTTTGTTTTTTGTTTTTTTGGTTTGTAAGCTCTGAAGCTTCAACATGTCACTTCGTGGTTTGTTGGTCGGTTGGTCGGACGGTCGGTTGGTCGGTCGGGCGGTCGATTTTACCAACATTGAGCAAATGCCATGCCGTCGTCAGTTAATGCACTCTTAAATTCGGGCGATTTACAATGCAGTGCGCCACCAAGAGTTCGCCAAAGAGAGTTCATTTTTCCCCCAGTGCATTGTGGGAGATGGTCGACAAATTCGCAGCGCGGGACATTTGGAATTGTTCGTTTTTCTGGTCAGTAGTTTCGTACGCATATGATTCGAGTATATGTTTGCCCTTTTCTTTTCTTTTTATCAATATGGTGTTTTCTGTAAGGCAGCAAAACGCTTTGCCCCAATCTATAACATATAAGCTCAAATTGTCTACTGATACTCGTTCAAATGCGCCATGTTATGTCGACTGTAAAGTTGAAAAGTGGACTCTTCATGGCAAACTCTTGGTGGCGCACTGCATTGTGAATCGCCCGAATTGTTTGTGACAATTCATGAAGTAATTCTTCATAAACAAATTGCAAACGGAGGTACATTATGTGCAGTAATGTTATAGTCACGTGGTATTTTGTGAGGTGGTTGGATGGTATCCAGAAGGAGAAAATGAAACTTGACCACAACTATGATGTTCCGCGGCCGCATGCCAAGCAAGACATACACAGCTATGTTTATTTTCTTACGCAACAAGCTGGGGGTAATCAATGTTTACACGACTTTAAACGATCTCTTTACTCGCTATTTTTCAGTTGGATACTAATTCTATAGCAGACAATTTTTTTTTTTGTTCATGCAAGACTTTCATGCAAGACGACCAGAGCTTAGGCCAAAAAAAAATAGTTCTGCTTCCGGTTTCCCTACCTAACCCTAATCTGACAGCCTTATACCCTATTTTATTTTTTTTTGGAAAAATGAGAAAAAAGACCCAAAACCATCAATTACTACCAGACGCCTCAATATGATCGTACACAAAAACAAAATCCCTTCCTACCTACCCTATTTTCGAATGCCATGTAATCCGAAAAAAAATAACATTTCAAAAAAAATTAAAATACAATGCTATGTAATCCGAAATAAAAATAAAAATTCTCGTTTTGGTCTTAATTGGCACTTTTGTTTTGTTGGAGGCAAAACGCTTCCGTACAAATTGCAGATCCGTGCCATGTTTTATTTCAATCAACACCAGCAATTTTGGCGCAAGATTCGACGGCGTAACGACATGAAACAAGCCGAATGCGCTTCAAGGGAATGTACATCATTGGCTTGTGCTGTAATTTTCAGAAATGAACTATTTGAGGGGTTAGTTTAATAGATCAAAACTTGTTACACTGACATGTTTGAAGTTTTGTGTTCGAAAATGCTGGAAAACACCAAGAAAAACCAAAATGTTCAAGTAGTCTGGTTCCCTGACTCCACTAAAGATAAATGCATCAATTTATAGATGCCGGGAAATTGTAAGGTAAGGGACCCAGTTTAGCTGGCCTGCACCCGTTCATGAGCATGTAACCAATAGCAAACAAAAATTGAACTGAAAAAAAATGGTAAATTTGGAGCAGCAGTTGAAAAATAGTTAGGTTTTTCCGACAGTGGTCGGCCGACAACCATTGGAAATGTACACAAAAAAATACCATTTTCTTGAAAATGACTTCACACCAGGTGCCATAATTTTACAGGATGCTTAAGACTGTCATTTACCAACATCCTAGTGAGGTATTTCGTAAAAACTTGGTAGTTTTATTTTTCGATGTTTGCAAATAATGTGTATTCCCTTTCAGTATCAGATGTGTTGTTTCGAAGGCCGGCTTCTATGAAGGGAATAACGTCCTGGAATGCGCCTAACTGGGCTTCAAAATGCGTGTTAAACAAAAGGCGGTTAATTGGAAATTAATTTAAAAGTAGGAGGCAAACATTCACACGACCATCCTTTAAAAACCTGGGCCTTTTTCTGTTATTCTTCCGAGAACGAATTTCGACCGAGAACGAAAATCGACCTGTTGGTGCTAGTCGTGGATCCGGCCGCACATGTTCCACCAGTGCATCGCATTTTTCGGACGTGCGAGAAACAATATATGTATATTGGTGCAAGTGGTGCGTTCGATTACTTCCCCCAGCTTACTCGCGCCTGGCTCCTCGCGTGATGACAGACATGCGCAGTGGAGCTAAATAAACGAACGGTTTCGGGTAAAGTTTCGTGCAAGAAGAGCTGGTAAGTTGAGCTTTGACATAACACAGCATGACAGGCTAAATCCGAATCAAGTGTCTAGAGCTAGCTATAGTTCTAGGTCCACGCCCATTGAAAATACCTTACGCGGGGACACGCTGACAATAGACGTATAGCCGTAGATCTGGAAGCCAGTTTCGGACACGTCCTGAGGCGCCCGCCGGACGTCTCGTTGGCAGCCATGATTATTGCATGGCCTTATGGGATACTTACCCAAGTAACCGGCTCTGCGAGCCGGTTACTTGGGCCAGGCTCGAGTAAGCACGAAAAGCCACGTGAAAGGTAAATCGAACGCTGTCGCGCTTGCACAAGTAAGAGTGGGGGAAGTAATTGAATGCACTCTTTGTGGATTATTTGTCACACACACGCAACGGGTACTGTACATTGAATGGACACGGCTGGAAATACCAGGCGCAGATTGGGGGGGGGTGCAAAGTTTATGCCTAATTTCAATAATTTTGACTCGCCAGGCGCCGACTACTTTTAATGGTTTTGACTAATTCGCCGCAGTTTTTACTCGCATTTGGCTAGCGGGCTGCCGCTAAGGTCGAACCATTAATATGCCTACGTGGCAATCCCCCTCCCCCCCCCCTGGAATTTCGTCTGTCGACGCCACTTCCCCCCCCCCCTCCCCTCCAAATCGTGACTAGAAATCGCCGCCGTTGGTGCGTATCCAACGGGCTATACCAAGGGTAGCCAAAACACTGTGATGAAGGGAAAAAAAAGTACAGGGAGTAATCTGCTTTGGGTTTTTGATGTTGGCTCTGCGCTTCAGTGAACTATACACACTTAATATATTTATTTTCATCGATGCCTAATTGACATTTGGGCAAGAAGACGAGGCAGGAGGCTAGCAGTTAATGGTTGTGCCTCTTTGTGTATTTTCCCGGAGTTAATGCATTATAAATAAACGAGGCTCATTTTCAGAGCCAATTAATTAGATGAAAACAATATCACCAGAAAGATGATGGCAATGTTGCGTCCTAAGATACTAATAAAAAATAGTGCCTACCGTGGCGCAAGTTTAGATTTTAATTTAAAAAACACATCAACATTTGTCTTATTATTGAAAAGGAATACCTCTTCTGTGCTGAATTCTTCATACTTTAAGATGCATTCAGCCAACGTTTGTCTTCATACTCATTAACCAACGACTGAATCATCCCCTTTATCAGTACCTCAGTGTCTCAAATCGTTTGAATACTTTCTTTCAAATAATTATCATTGCTCCCGTGACTTTCGGATCCGATGATATACAATATTTGTACACACTGAGAGGTCTCAGTAACTCTCTTCTTGGACCGATTATGTTGGCCTAGCATTTAATAAGTGCAAAATCATCATTAACAAATCCACGATGGAGGACAATTATTAAATTCATATTTAATAACCTATCAACAATACTGGCAAGCAATGAGGCAGAAGCAAGCACTAGATGACTGTTCCTTTGGGTATATTCCGGCGGTTCATGTAATATAAATGGCATGACATACAATACAGAAAGGCTTCAGTTATCACGCTTTTAGTGAAAATAATTGTCCTTGAGTACGGCAGCCTATATATTTGGGGGATCAGGAACCACGAAAACGAACATTTGGAGCAAAATCTTTGGTGCCTAAAAAAATGAAAATGAATGCCCAGACAATGAAAACGAAGCCCACGAAAGATGTGTAAAAAAAAAACACGCAAAATTGAATGGCTGAAAATGAAAATGATCAGAAACATTAGGAAATTGGCCTATATTTTGCAATCTGATAGGCCATAACTTCATGAACATGTTTCTTTCACCAATTTAAATCACTTTACTTTTTCTCCCAGAGTTTCCGGAAGTTTAAGGTAATAGATGAATTCAAAATACAGAAAGAATCCTCAAAGTCATTAGAAAACGTTTCATTCGAAACGGGTTCATTGACGAGGAGGACACCTGGTTTGAACATTAACCCTTGTCCGGTAATGTAACGAATTTTGTGACGTCGTCGTGACGTCATCAGGATCAAATTACAAGCGATTTCAGGTGGAAATTTAAACACATTAGTAGGACATCAACTTTTTACACTGTAAAAGTAGGCCCTACTATGTTCTTTTTGGGGGGGGGGAGTGGTACATTTTGGACGCCGGAGCATAAAGAAGCTTGATTTTTACTTTCTGTGTTACCAAAAAGTGCAATGAAAAATAAATACAGCAAGTTAAAAAGTGTTATTTTTTCTCATATTTGCTAAATTGTACCATTGGGAGTCTTTGTACAACCACAACTTCTTGGCGAAGTTTCAAAATGATGACACCATATATTTCTTTAAGTTAGGTAGTAGTTGTATTTTGTAAAGTTTTGTTCATTTTGTCTTGCATATGTATTCCTTCTTCAGTAAATCAACATTCATGGTGCACATGTTTTGACTTTCGACAGAACATGTATGCACATGTTGTGTACATGTACATGTACATTGTACGCGTACTGTGCAGAATGTTCGCGCATTGTTTTAGGGCGCTGAAGTGGCATGCGTGTTAATGTGGCCCGTGTGCTTCTGGAAAGATGTTAGTAATGGAATGCAAAGGGTTTGCAGCGATTTTTCTGGATATTGATTTCTGTAAAGTCCGACTTGAGTCAAAGTCTTCATCAGGCCTGTAGTTTGCCCCAGGTATAGACGTAGCCAGCCGGGGGGGGGGGGGGGGGGGGGGGGGTATTTAACCCCCCCCCCCCCAATATATTGTAAAGACTGCCTTTTTCCATTCAAATGTCCTTTTTTTTCAACGGGCTTCCCCCAAATAATTTGTAAAACTTCTGAACAAGTTCCCTTTTCAGTGAGAAAAGAAATGGTGCCCTTTTCAGTGTGGCATCTGCCGTTTTGGGTGCCTTTTTCAGAATTTCGCACATGTATCGCCCTGAAAAGCACCATGTATTGGCCCTTGAACAGCGCCCCAATCGACAGATGGTACCATCCCCTCCCCCCGCTTTTTGATTTTACGGATTCTCAACTTGAGCTTTCCATATAGCGACCGATTAGCGCCAAACATAACCATGTGCGCCGCCACTTTTCTATTTTATAAATCGTAACTGTTTTTGTCAGAACTTTATAAATAGAAATGGTACAGGCCAGAAAATTTAGTCTTTCATTAACCCTTAGAGCCGCTAGACGAAAAAATTTACGCGGTGGACCCACAAGGAGATTTTAATCCCAATAAATGGTGAATTGGAGTTCCAGACGAGACTTAGATGGCCATTTTATGTTATCTTAGAATTTGTATTTCCGTTTATATCCGGTTATCTATTATTCATAGGTCAATACTTGGGATCTAGTAAAAATTTACGTGGTGGAACCAAGATGAGAATTTTATAACCACATGTACTTATAGGTCAATAACCCTGGCATGCCTGTACATGCACAGGATATAGGTCATTCACATGGCCAGGGATTGTTTACAACCTGTCTGAGCGGCACGAGGGGTTGACACAAAGGGATCGGCGGTACTTAGGGGTTGGCAACTAAGATCTCCAATTACTGCAAAAAGGCATTGGGCGCCATCTTGGTTTCTGTCTATCAACACTCCTTACTCCGGAGTGGCTAGGGTCTGGCCAATGGGAGTCTACAGGCTTGTGGTGTATAGTGGGGGTGAGGATTACATGGAAGCTTGGCCTAATTGGCCCATTGAAAAAAAATATGCCCATATTTGGAAAATGTGGATAATTTTATCATCCAGTGGCTGCTGCGAGGGTTAAAACAGTGATACAAAAGAAATGATTAAAAGCTTTCCGCACCTTTCTGCAAAACATTTGATAGGTCGGGCACAGAGGCAAAACGAGAAAATGGAGTAAAACGGTCGTGTGCTCTAAAATCGTGTAGCGGCAACCAGACTGATAGTCTACTACCGCATGTTATTGTACGCTTATAGCATTGGTCCATTACATGTAGTCTGGCACGCGGTAACAGTAATAACCCGTGCACACGTATTCCGTGTTGCTGTGTTGTATACTATACTTTCCCAGTGCCTAACTGCAGGCTGTCTGGCATTGTCTGGTCGCATCGCGGTGTTTGCTTGGCACGTGCCTGTACAGTGCTAAGGTCGTAACTTTTTTGTTTGTGGAAAAAAAACCTGATTCAAAAATGAAAATATTGTTTATTTCATGGGAATTCCTATGCGTTCAAGCATTTTGATGTGTTAAAAGTAAATAAAGTAAATCTTGCAGAATTGAAGCTCCAATTTTTGTCATTTAAATTGAAACAAAAAATTGGAAACACCTATAATGCTGATTCAAACACCATTGATTTTTTTTTTGGGGGGGGGGGGGTAATGTTCTTTTCAGTAATACAATGTATGAAATTTGGTGCCAATTTCTTGCCTGCAATTCAATGGACTCCCTACAATCAGTAAGCTGGCAACATTACCCCAAAAGGAGCCGGGTTATTTTGACCATCTCTCAGTCGGGGGGGGGGGGGATTCCGCCCCCCCCCCCCAAAAAAAAAAATCTCGGCCATCGAGAGACTAAACATTTTGAAGCTCGGTACATGCATAGACCAACTCTTCATAAACATACCCAAGAATTCGCATGACTTTAGGTCAAAGGGTTTTAGAATCATGGCTAATTAATCATTCATATGTACGAATGGTAATTCTGCTTTGTGTACACGACGTATATGGGAAAATTCAGTTTTCGCTGCGTGACAACCCCTGGTCCGATTTTTATATTTTTGGTGTCAAAAGATGCGCAAGGCTCGAAGCTAAAAAGTCATAACAGCTCGAGTCGCGAAAAAAAAAATTAGCTATCGCGAAAAAAGTGCGACGCGATGGGCGACAGAAGGAGCGACGTAGCGAAGTTCAGGCACAAAAATCTACAAGATGAAAAGGACGACGCGACGACGTCGCCTCGAGTAGTGGAGTCGCGTGTTGAAGAGGCGATGCATTGTGTTGTCAGTAGTACACCATAGGTAAGAATCTCCTTGATTTGTTTCCCGAACGCATTTTCAAAGAATATGATGTCCTTGAAGGAATATGGAATGCTTTTAGCATTTAATGGCAATATTCCTTGACAAAAAATGTTTGTGTTGAGCTTGTTTCATGTAAACAAAGTGTAATGTCATTAGGTATTAGGTATAATTATAACAATAGGCCTATACTCACCATGACAGTTGAAGTAATCATGAATGTCCTCCGGGTCGTTGGTAAAGATTGGAGTGTCGGTGTAGAACGGTGGATGAGACCAACGGACTGCCTGCACGTTAACGGGCCCTGGTCTGATACTGGTACAGGCGCAACGATCTTTCTTACTCCCCGGTATAACCCAGCGAAGACGGCCTGACTGACTCGCATCAGGCTCCTGGCTGAAGTAGCAGACCCTCTCGGCTGAAACCACGCCCATAAGGGTCACTAAAATGAAAAACAAATCACGCAATAAAAAATACATTGCCAGTATTTTTTTTTCGGTATCGATTGTATCCACCAAGGGAGTGTCTTGATTAACAAAATAAAAGCAAACCAAAGCACACGCATGAAAGTCTTGCATGAAAGTCTTGTATGAAATCTATCAAAATCATCCCTGCCATAGCTTAAAAATGAGACGCCCACAAATGCGACACCGATGGCATATATGGAACACCGTTAATACCACGTGACTATAACATATACAGCACATATTTACAAACTTTCCATAAACATCTTTCCCAATTGTTACAAACAATTTAAATTATTTTGTTTGCTTTTTGTGAAAATTTAAATTTGGTAGTTGTATTTTGTGGGAAACTTATGGGGCTTATTTTGGTCAATTCTCGGGGAAAGATACATGCTAAATAAAAGCGTATGCGCATCGATCAAAACGAAATCGCTGTTCCAAAAACCGTCAGCGAGAGTGCATTACTTTACCACCACGGCACGGCATTTGGTTATTTAGTCAATTATTTTTGTCAAATTTTGGGGACAGACAGACCGACCGAACGACCACCAAGTGACATGTAGAAGCTCCTGCCAGAGCTTAAAAACCCACACAGTACAAATGTTGCACCCTCACTTCATGACCAAATCTAAACATCTCAAATGGTTTCTACAAACCTGTGTTAGATTTAAAATTGAAATGGTAAAAATTATTATAAACGGAGAAAAACAAACTCATCTGTACACAAAATCACGAACAAAAAAAACAAAAAATCCAGCCTTGATTTCATATGACTCAAGAGACAGGCGTAGACACAAAATAACAGAATGATGATACAAAATAATTATTCAAATCAGGAGAATGATTAAGGAACAAGAATATCGTTCTCAATAAGGCCATTTTTAACTTGAGAGAGCCCTTCTACCCCCGGCACACCCTCCACCCCCGGCAGCAGGCGCGACGAAACACTTTTCAAAGTGGGGGGGGGGGGGAGGAGGCATCACCAAAATGGGCACTTGCTCAGAATAAAAGGTACCTTTCGTCGGTTGGAAAGAACAGACATTTTGAAAATAGTTTTGTTCGTTGCAAGGAATACATGTTACCAGGAACAAACTTTATTAACAACTTTGATAAACACTTTTTAAAATCCTGTTTCCCTTAGGCCAAAAAAAGGCTCCGGTTTCTGGTATGGAGCTTGCCCAAAAAGTGGTGCGGCGACGCGGCATTTTTTTACATGATTTTTTTGCTTCGAATGTCGGCTGATGACTGCAAAAGGTTGCCCGACTAAACTTAATGCAAAGATAATATGGGAGTCCAGAGAGGCCATATAAAGCTTATTCTCGATCATAACCCTATTTTAAAAACGTTAAAATTGTGCAGCAGCAGTATTCCAGTCAAACCAGAGAGTTTGACGGTTTTGAGACATCATCTTTCATTGAAAAAAAAACAAATTGTTCATTTTGCCGACGAGCATGGCTACGGCGACGCGCGCGCATACCAAAAACCGGAGACTTTTTTGGGGGCCGTATTGTTCTTAAATAAGGTATTTTTTGACTCGAGAGAGTCCTTCAGCCTCCGGCACACCCCCGGCAGTAACCTCTTTGGGTCCGCCCTTGAATTTGACTAGTTAGGTCTATGCAAAGGGACCATTTTTATGGTTAACCACTTATGAAGAAAAAACAAAAACAAAAATCGATTTTCACTTTTTGAAGTAAAACATTTCCCAACATACAATCAAAGTCTTATTTAAATGTATGTGCCCTGTGGAATATTTCGTGTCGTGTTGGAGAAAAGGCTCTGTCATCAAAGGTTAAGACAAAGGCTTTGACTCTCAAGGCAAAGACCAAGGCCAAGGCTTTGGCCCAGCTCAAGGCCCAGGCCAAGGCCAAAGCCATATAGACGAATTTCAAATTGGCAAATTGAATCCAAGGATCTCGGAGCTATACCATTGTAGTCACAGCTATACCATTGAAGTCATTGTAGCTGCGCCGACACAAGCGACGCCATGCGGTACGCGGTGCACGGACGTACGGCCACGTCGGATAGGGCTTGTCTCGGCGCAGTAGGCTAGCCCGTGATCATTTGTTTAATACCGTTCATTTACCACAATGAAGTGTAAGCCGTTGCCATATTTCACAGCATAGCCGGCTAACTCTGCAAGATCACATTGGCCTGGTAGTTGCGCGAAGGAACGTTTTCTCTTTGGAATATTGTAAGACTTTCTCGATTTTACAAAAGCCGAACATTTGGCCGAATTAGTAGTCTTGGCGATATTTCCAAAAAAAGGGCTCATTTGGGGCAAGAAGGGGTTTTTTTTAGAAGAAGTTGATAACATAGCTATTTTACCTAATTCGGGAGTTCCGAACCCGAAAATGATGGTTACCGAGCTGGATTTTTAGTTGAAATATGTCTAATTTGCATAAATCTTTAATACCTGTCGTGTTATATATTTGTTCCCATATTTGGGTATATTTTGTATTATTTTGGTGATTCTACTTACACTTCCTGACTTCAATAACATTTTCTTAAGCATTTAAGTGAGTGAATGATTATGAGGACATAGTAACAATCCAAAATGGCTACTATTACATCCTAAAGTTGCGAGCATTTACCTTGTCTCCAGATATCATCAAGTGGTCTCGCCAAACCTTTGTATCAATGAACTTCAAATTCACCATGTTGCCTACTGGTACTGTTACCCTAATAAAAACCTTATGGAAAAATCATGTAAACAAAGATAACATTGTGATATAAAGCAGGGGCTAAACGGGGTGTCCGCAAATTGAGCTAAAAGTAGTTGAAGGGTTGCCCAACGTGGGAGACTTGAATAAGTTCCAGGAAATTCCCACAAATTATTGGTGAGAAAATATTTTGACGTTGACATAACTATTGTAAGCAACTATCGTCTTTTATTTTGGGGGATGTCCCAGGTTGTTCACGTCCTCCACGTTAGGCAACCCTTCGCCATATTGTTAGCCCAGTTTACAGACACCTCATTCCCCCCCCCCCCTGTTTTCATTTTTTTGGCCTAAATATCAAGATTTCATCATTTTTCACATAATGCCATAGTTATGTTTGCTAGGGTAACTGTGCTAGTATGTAACTGTGTGAACTTGAAGCTCATCAATACTGACGTTTTGCGAGACTGCTGGATGATATATGGAGACAAGGTAAATGCGCGCAACTTTAGAGTGTAATAGTAGCCATTTTGGATTGTTACTATATCCTCATAATCATTCAGTCACTCATATGCTTTAGAAAATGTTACTGAAGTCAGAAAGTGTAAGTAGAAACCCCAAAATATTTTTTTTTCAAAAACTAAAATAATAACACTTATACCCAAATATAGAAGGTTATATATTAAACGACAGGTATTGAAGATTTATGCAAATTAGGCATATTTCCAAAAAAAAAACCAGCTTGGTTACCATCATTTTCGGATTCAGCACCCTGAAATTAGTTAAAATAGCTATGTTACCAACTTCTACTCGAAAATGCCTCTTCATGTTACAGTTTTTGAAATATCGCCTTGTCTATAGGGACATGTTGAAAACCACCATGCGAGTGCTCGGTTTGGAGTCGGTCGACGGTTTAGGTATTTGCATCTTTTTATAAGTAATGGACTAACTTGTTGGTTTTATTTATGGATGTAAGTTTTAATAGCGATGAGGCTACCCTGCTTAACATTTCAGTTCCTAAAAAAGTACACATTACAATAAGTAAGCACAGGCTCGGTGACAAACTTCAATGTACTGCAAACAAATGACAATGAGCCAATCAGCAGGCGTGAAGTGTTAGTTGCACGCGCGCCCCGCACAGTCTATGAGAGCATCATAGATATAGAATAATAAGACTAGATCAGCATTTTCATTTTTCATTTATTAATTTCACAGGTAAAAATTCAAGTACAGACAATAAGAACAGTAAAGAAAATAAAAACATGCACATACAGTTAGGAGAGAGAACAAGAAAAAGAGAGAAAAAAAAAGTAGCACCCCTGATGGATTTTAAAAAAGTAAACTAAATTACTATCGAGTTAATCTCCTGATGCCACAATTTAAGAAGAGACAATACAAAAGGACATTACAAATGGACATTATTAAAACATGGCTTACAGTATAAGAATATAGAACTATACAAGCAGTTAAAACTTTAAAAGCACAAATGGGCATTAAAAAATACAGATTCGGTAAAAGAGAGATTCGAGTGAATTATAATGCAAAAGGCACTATAAAATTGAGAAGAAAAAACAAGCAGCAAGGTATTTGAATGGGCAAGGCAACTAGAAATTTAAACTGTTTTGGTCAAGGGGACCTCCTGGCCAGGGACTAATAAATGATTTCTGAGAGAATTTGCAAAGGAGGATAAACTATGGATAATTGTATCTTTAATGTAGGCCGGTAGTTCATCCCATAATCTAGGGAATCTGTGAAAAAGAGAATGATGGGCAGCATTGGAACGAGCCCGATGATGGACAAATTTAACAGATTCGATATGTCTACAATTAATGGGAATTAGAGTGTCAGTGTCAACGTCAAATTTATTATATAAACATTTAATAACGTAATTGAAAGGAAATGAACCCTGTTGATTAAAAGAGGCAGACCCAGCTTGACACACCTGTCTGAATATTCAATTTCATTTACAGAATCAATTAAAACCCTTCTCGGCAGACCCAAACAAAAACGGGTGAATCGCCTCTGTACCTTCTCTAGCGTTTTTTGCTGAGTCGAAAGAACAGGGCACCAGACTGGAGCTGCGTATTCAAGTATGGGTCTGCTAATTGAGCGATAAAGTGAAGTCAGAATGTTAGGGTTTCTAGTTTTAACTACTCTACCAATAAATCCGTTGAGTCTAGTGGCTTTGGAAGTGACTTTATTAACATGTGTTTTCCAGCTTAAGTCCCTGGAGATAATAACACCCAAGTATTTGTAACTATCCACATTTCCAAAGTGTTTTCAGCAATTTTATACAGTGGTTTAGCAGGGTTTCTAGACCTGGTCACAGTCATCAATTTACACTTATTTGGGTTTAAAGTCATACAGTTTAGATTACACCAAGTGTTTATGTGCTGCAGGTCATCCTGGAGTGCCACTTCATCCTCTTGATTTTTAATGACTCTGTACAAGACAGTGTCATCTGCATACTGACGGAGATTAGATTGAATGCAAAATGGTAAATCAAAAGCAAAGATATTGAAAAGAATAGGTGCAAGAACAGCACCCTGTGGCACGCCAGAATGAACTGCAGCCCAGTCAGATGATGAACCCATAAACTGAACCCGTTGTGATCTGTTTGAAAGATAAGACTTAAACCAGTGCAACATTGAGCCACAAATACCGTATTTATGTAATTTATTCAAAAGAACTTTGTGACTCACGCGATCAAAAGCTTTTGACTTATCAAGAAATATAGCATCAATGCGGGGCGGTTTTGAAACATCAAGAGCATTGGCCCAGCTTTGATAAAGAGTTGTCAATTGAGTAACGCAAGATCTTTTAGGCAAGAAACCGTGTTGTGTAGGTGAGATTATCCCCCCTCTATACATGTGATTAATGAGATGTTTACAGATAATCCTTTCAAGAATTTTACCAACCACAGAACATAGTGAGATGGGTCTATAATTCGACATAACATGAGCGTCACCAGTTTTGAACAAAGGGACAACATTTGCTAGTTTCCACTTAAAACTCCAAGAAAAAGCATGAAATTAAACATGCACAACTCAACTCACAAAACCCCAACAGCGGACCCTCAGAGAACATCCCGTCCCGGCCGTCGTCCACACGCGCCCATTCACTGTGCGATAAATCTCCGCAATTTTTTTTTGTCTCTCGTGGACGCGCAACAAATTAATGTAAGTAATGGAGCTAAATGTATCTTTCCTCCAGCACGTGACCTAGTTCAACGCGCGCGAAGCATAGTGCGAAGCTAGAAATGCGCACCGAGTATTTACGCGATGCACATACGCATTAGCGATGATGGTGCACTGTGCGCGTAAACGGCGTTGCGTTCGTCACGTTTTGCGCATTTTTTTGTATCTTTCCTCCAGCACGTGACCCTCCGTGAAAGTACGCGCGTGCGGACGCGCGTGCGGACGCTGCCGATCTAGTCTTTTTATTCTATATTCATGGAGAGCATGAGAGTTCCACGCACGCGACGCGCAACGAATAGCATAGCTTACGCGTATTGCTTATGCACATACAGTAAAAGTATGCGAATTTCATTAAAATTTAGGTTGAATATTCATTAGAGTCGACAGTAACTAGTTGTGCAGTTAATTTATGAATGAACTACATGAGTGATAGGCAAATAGACCGCCTCTAGAGGCCATCTGGAGGAGCGACTCGGTCGCCGCAAAAGCATGTATTGTTAAAGGGACACTGCGTCCTTGGAAAACACGCAATTGGGCTACAAAATTGCGTTTGTGAACAAACTTATGTTAATCGGAAAGAAAATTTAAAAGTAGGATATTATACAAATATTGAATGCTTCGAGTGGTGAAGTAAAACTAGCCTCCCGAGGTTATCCATGGATGTTCTATTTCGCCGAGGGAAAATAGAATGCTCCATTGATCACCGAGGGAGGCTAGTTTTACTTTACCGCGAGATAAAGTATTCAATATTTGTTTTATAACACTTCACCCACATATTCTGCTTGGTTTTAATATTTTAAATTATTTAAATCTAAACATAGTTGAAATGAAACTCAATTTATTTAAATCTAAACATAGTTGGAATAAACCTCAATTTCAATATATAATTGGTGGAAAATGTATCTTTCTCTTCCAAACTACCCCTTCACGAAATGTTTGAACCCAACTCTGAGGCGCGCTCTATTTGGAACAAAACGCGCTACGCGCAAGGAGCAACGCGCACACCAGCGTGCATTTGCACAAAAATACCGCGCCGTGGATATAGTACTTTTGGCCGTGCACAGAAAGACAGCAAAAAAAGAAAGTATTATGTGACTCGCTCTCGGCCAATCAAGACACATAATCTTTGGGTGAGGTGTTAAAAAAACATCCACACAACTATCCTCTAAAACCGGGCGCTTTTGTAGTATTCTTGGGGTCCACTTTTGCGACCCCAAACTGTCGGGCTGTTCGTGCTAGTTGTGATTCCAGCCGTAAGAGTTCGTCTTCTGCGGACGTGTAAGAAATCCCATTCTGTGCATTGGTGATTGGTCACAGCTGTTCATGAGCACGGTGATGTGAACGTGTGTAATACTAAACGCTATAGACAAACACAACGTGTATCGTACATTAGATGAAATCGACAGGAAACACGTAAAATACTCTGTCGTGTCCGATGTAAACAATCGGGGTTTTTTTCGATTTCAGGACGCTGTACCCCTTTAATGGATGTGTGACAGAGCTCAGTGTGCCGAAGTGCAACAGTTGTCGTTTAAATTCGACGAATACGTATACACAATTTTTTAGAAATGTTTGGTTTCTACAGCAAGCAGACAAACTTAATTTACATTGGGTACATTTCATAGTCAGTACCTGTTTCTTTTTGGAGTTGTGGTGTCATAAGGTAAAGGGTATGCATTTAGCCTTTACATGACAGTACGTGTAGTGCAGCACGTTTTTAACGCACTGTTGGTTTGTATGGAGGATGGCCATTTACTTGTAATGAATCACGCGTTGGATGTTCAGCCGATACCGATTCGTCAAGCTTTCTATCAGCTCCTCCATAGATGATCATTGCCACACGCTTTGCGTCACAGCAACAATACCTTTTCATTGAAAATAACTCTAATGGAATCATTATTCATCCTTCTTTGTTCCGCTGAATGTAGAAATGGAAATAAACAGCTAAAGCTGTGCATATTTTATGAACATCAACAAAAGAGACACAACCATTAATTGCCTCCACTCGCTGCATTTTGATAAAATGTCATTTTCAGTCTCGGTGTCGGGTATAAGTTTCTACCAATGCTATAATTTAGATATATCAAGTAGTTTAATATTAATTTACACCTTTCCGAATGTACCACAAACCTATTAACATTCAATGTACCTGTTTATATGTGGGCCTTCTTTTTTAAGAGGCAAGACAGTTTTATTTGGATCCATATTTCTTTGTTTTTGTTTGGTCGATGGTCGATGCTGGTTAAGCACAATCTGCACAAAAGTAAACTCAAAACCAAACCATATTGTTTTTGTCCAAGAGAGGGTCAGTCTAAACCTCTGACTGTCACTACATGGTGTGCAAACATTTAATGCAAATTCCCAAGTACCTAAACAATCTACCCAGGGCATCAACAACGCCTTTTGATAAAGACACCGTGATGGTGTCGCAAGCTCCTATTACGAGCTCTGTAACTCAAGTCCCAAAAAGGTGTCTTCTATATACTCAATTTACCCATTATTCAGTTAAATATACTTTCCTCCTCGACGACAGAAAACCGGAAAAAATAGCACGTTAAAAGACAGTTATCTGTTTACTTGGTATTAACAGTCTGTGAAACCTTCCTTTTTCAAGAAATTAAGACCAGAAGTGTAGAAAGCTTCAAAAACAACATTTCAATATTATGTCAGCCATTTTTATTTCTACAAATGTATTTAGTAATTATTATTTTAAAACTATCCTTCATTTTCGCACCATGCATGTGCAAACGGGGGCCGTCTATCACAGCACTGGACGGCAAACTATACAAGATTGTTTGTGTCAAACAGTTACGAGAAATGAACGTTTCCCCTTTGGAATTTTGTTTGTCAGTCTCTCTTTTTCAAAAGACGAACATTTGGCCGAAGGGACATATGTAAACCGCCATGCGAGTGATCGGTTCGGAATAGAGGTTACTGATGAAGCTACCCTGTTTACAACCCTACGCTGTTCAGCCGATACCGATTCCCAAGACTTTCTAGCGGCTTCTCCATTGATTATAATTATTGCCGTGTAATACACATGATCACATCAACAATACCTTTTTTATTGAAAACAACTCTAATGATATCATTATTCGTCCTTCATGGTACCGCTGTCCGCTGCACAAGAGACACAACCAATAATTGCCTGTGCCCGCCGCATTGTGATAAATCGTCATTTTGAGTTTCGGTGTCGGGTATTAGTGTTTAGCAATGCTATTCAATAATGCAGATATATCAAGTCAGTTTGCGAAGTTTAATCTCAATGTACCCATTTCAAGGACAAATCTGCGATGGCCTTATAGCCAAATATCTTTCTGAAGACATCGCAATGCTTTTTATCATGAAAGTGAACAATCCCCCAAAATGTTTCCCTTATCTTCCCAAACAGCGACCCTCTTTATGATTTTAACAAAAAATAAAACAAATATGTAAAGGGCTTGACAGCTGTCATTTTGTTCCGAAAGTAAGTGTCGCAGGAAGAGCCTTCTAACATGATCACAGAATATTTCGTGACGTATTTCTTTGTTTTATTCCAATTGACGAGGAGACTATCTTCAAGAAAATAACAAGTCTTATTTAATGAACACTTCTTTTTCATCCAAACAGCTCATCGGCCTCAAAATAAATGATATAATTAGTGAGTGACCGAATATCGGATAAGCGAGACCCCCAGTATGAGGGTTAAGTGACATTGAACAGCCGTCATATTGACAATTATCCAATCGAGTGGTCGGTTTATATGGCTTGGCGAGGACATCGTATATTGTTTGGTAAACATCGTCCACATCGCGAAGGAGCACGGTTCAACAATATATTAAGAAGATGCAAGGTCAAATGTTAACAATGCGAATGTACGTGGTTCATATTGCAAAGAAACAAGGTGCAACATTGATATCAAGCATGATTCATGGTCCACATTGACAAGATCGAACGTTAACATTAACAAGATAGATCGTTAACAATGACAAGAAGCAGCTTCCACATTGCGAAATTAAGCAACGTACAACGTGCATATTACGAAGGTTAAACGTTCATATTGCGAAGTTTCAACATTAATATTGAAAAGGGTAACATTGAAGTGTCGTTTCAGGGACACCGTATCCCCCTTACAAGTATGTAGGCTTCTTCAAACAAGTTCATGACGATTGTCTATCCCACTTGTTTATATTATTTGGTTCAATTTTGTCTGCCTTTTTGCTTTCAGTTAAATCAATCAAGCTCGCCGTTTCATTTTATTCGTAGGAAAAAGGTGAGTTAAAAGCCTTTATTAACATAGTTTATTAACAGTTGAACATTATCTAATTAAACATGACACCGTTAAAATCAGTCTTCATCAGCATTACATAATTTGGCATGCCACTCAACAATCGGCATAGTTTTAATGTTTTAAATATTTAAAATACTGAAGTATAAGTAAAGTTTACCAACAAAAGTAACGGAATAAAAGAAGTATGAAAAGAATGTAGTATCATGACGCCTGTGGGAGTCGTCGAACAAATCCCTAAGTTGTGACATTGTTTCTTGACCCGATTCAAATGATGTTAACGTATGTTTAATGAATGAGCATCATTAAGGTTAAATGTGTCGTCGAGAAAAAGTGGTGCTGCAGTTTCTCCAAAGCAGCTTCAGCGTAGTTAGTCTTTTTACAAGCGTTATGATTAATATAATTACAATTTAAAAGCCAGTAATAAAAAAAGTGAAATTCAAGGCGTGCTTAAGAATTAGGGGGTCGTGTCGCTTATCTGTGATTTGTGATGTATTTCCAGACCCTAACAAATTCTTGACTTCCTTTCCAATACAAATAATTCGTTTGGTTCCGAAGTGAAGGGACTTCATGAAACACAACACGCCAAAGCGATTTGGCTGAGGTTAGGGTGAACGTCATCATCTGGAATAACGGGATAATAAACCAATCAAATACTGGGAGAAAACAATTGAAGTAAAATAATGGTGACTTACCAAAGACGCAAGCAACAAGTGACGCCAGGGCAAGACGCCGCATCCTGATGACAGGCTCGGTTACTACCTTCCGATAAAATTTATTCCGGTTTGGTTTCCTACTGGGTTCGAAATCCAACGTGTCAAATGTTTCAAAATGTAGATATTTCACCACCAGACAACACGTTTTGCCGGGTACATTCAACGCACTAATCATAGGACTAACGAGTGCGATTCAGCATAACGCCCGGTCTGGAGCTCAGGCAGGCTCGTTGATGCACGGTCATTGGCTACTAAGATTAATATTAACGCTAATGCATATTCATGGCACAGGAGCCTTGCGATGAGGGAGACCTTTGGGAAGACTAGGCTGGTTCCCGCTTGCATAATATGGCGACCTGTAGCTAGTTCCCATTTAACTGTGACGTTGTTCGATGAGGAGGCGCTGGCTGAGGGTGACGACGGTGTGCTGGATGAAGGAAGCGTTGTTGCGGAGGTGCGGTTTGGTCATTAGGGATTGGGTGTCTTTGATATTTCTTTTGGAAACTGGACTAGCATAATCTCTTTTATTGTTTCCATTTTCCCTTAGACCAAGACATCGCGGTGTGCTTGGTTTGCGAGACGTGGAAGTTTCTGGTGTTGAAGACTGGATTCTCGGTGGAAGGCACTGGTTAGCAGGTGTTGGGTGCTCTATTTAAGACCGCTTGGGGTCTGGGTGCTGTTAATTCAAGGCGATGGTAATTATCAGAACTCAGACTCCAAGCGCTCTTAAACAGAGTGATTAATACCGACCAAGCACATATTTATTCCCATTCATAAATACCTTTTCGCTCAAAAAAATCTAAAATGTTCGGTCAAAAAAACCCGATTTTGTTCAGCAAGTTCACTTCATGTTTTGTAAAACATCCTTCTAGCTAAATAATTGAGTGTCCAGCTCGCGAGTAAGATGTCAACAACTCCCTTTAAGGAGGTTGTCGCGCGTACTGCGCGATGTCGCGCAAAATGCACATAAGGCGTTCCCATGCATCCCCTGGATATATTTTTCTAACCTACTTTTTTGTAATCCTTATGGTGTCTAGTGAATGAATTTTGATGTTCCCAAGATCAAATATCGTCCCATGGGCTTCATTTGGCGGCCATCTTGGCAGCCACCTTTGCTCTCGACCAAAAAAATCGATTATTGACATAAACTTTTGAGCCAGGCATCATAGGAAGACATTCTTTACCTTGGGTTTCAGCTGCTGCCTTTCAGAACGCCATAGGAATGGTAAAGGCTAGTAGAGTAAACAGAAAAAAATATCAGGAGTGGAGCCGCTAAGGCGGTTGGTGGTGATACAAACCATTCCCTCGTAGCTAGCAAGGCGAAGTTCATACCAAAAAAGCCTCACCACACCAAGACTATGGGTCATCTACCGCGAATTGTCACCTTCTGCATCAACAACCCAGCGAGGACTCAGCAGTTTGACAATCTAAGAGAGGCTCTGGCATAACCTACAGGCGGTGATGACAAAGTGGAATCCAAGTGTTCCAACCTTCGTGATGATCTACAACCTCACCACTTCTTCCTATGGAAAGAGAGAACGTAGGAATGCTGACTGGTACGAGCTGGGAAGAAAAAGAAACAGTGACAAAAGCCAAGAAAAGAGCTCTCCTTGCCCACAAGAAGGATCCCAGTCCCAGCACATAACATATGCTCCAAGGCCAGGGCCGCAAGAGACCAGTGATGCAAGAAGGCTGTATGAGGGCATCAAGAAGGCAATATGACCGAATATCTGGATAACGACACTGGTGCAGTTCAGAACAGGAGAAGTTATCACCGATCCAGCTGATGCAAGATGCAAGTGTACCAGTACTGTGTCCTCGTACGTACACTCCTTGAACGGTTGTGAAGCCTGGAAAACCCATGCTGGTCAGGAGAAGAGACTAAAGAGGTTCCAACTCCGATGCCTTAGACGACTCTGCATAAGCTGGCAGGATCGAGTGACAAACACGGAAGTTTTAGAGCGTGCTGGTATCCCGAGCATGTTTGCTCTCCTCAGCATGAAACGTCTTAGATGGCATGGCCATGTCAAGAGGATGGACTCGTGTCCACTCCTAAAAAAATCTCCTTCATGGAGAACTTGCTGAATATACCGTATTATTATACCATAACGTAGTGACGCCATCATAGAAGTAATATGCCAGTGGAAAATTATAAAAGACTAAAATGTCTGTAATTGTAACGGGTACACATTACAAGGTATGAGTACACAAAGCAACAGTGAAGAGAAAATTGTTCTCATTTTCGAGCAACCCGACAAGCTTGAGAAATGATAATCAATGACATTTCATCGTCATACTGAACGTCTAGTCACGTCAAGAAACTCATCATAATCAATCTTTTGATGCTCTTCCACTATTGTTCCTCCGCCTTTTCAACAGTTTTCTGCAGCAAGTCAATGAGTGATGGAGAATGATAGGTCCTCATCACCACACTGGCATTATCTAACACCACACTGAAACTATGCCATGATTGTTGGTTCACTATCACCAATTCAGCTAATACTACAAGATTAAGGCTACATCTTAATTTGACTTCCTATGGTGCCTAGCTCAAAGGCCATGTAAAATATCAAATTTTCGTCACGATGGCCGTCACGATGGCCGCCCAAATCATGAAATCATGCTTTCGATCGATTCCGCTCGCCCAAATTACCCCTAACAACATTTAGATTTTTCTTCCCATGATGCCTTGTTAAAAATTTACTTCACGTACAACTGATTGTTGTCGAAATCCAAGATGGTCGCAAAAATGGCCGCCATATTATAAACGTAGGCCCATTGATCTCCATATACACAGACTGTGTATATGGAGATCAATGCGTAGGCCCTATAACACTTTCTATTGATTCCTCACACCCAAATTAACCCGAAAAACGTGTGTTCATTTGTCTTCCTATGACGCCTGGTACAAAAGTTGGGTCAACAATAGACTTTCGTCGAAATCAAAGACTGCCGCCAAGATGGCCGCCAAATGAACCCCATGGGACAATATTTGATCTTGGGAACATCAAAATTCATTCGCTAGTCACCTTAAGGATTACAAAACAGTAGGTTACAAAAATATATCCAGAGGGTGCATGGGAACCCTATCTTCCGACTATACTAATTGGGCGTAATAAAATATGGTTCGGAAGCAAAGGAAATTTCTGGCGAATTGTATCAGTGTAGGACAAATCTTGACAGTATCAGCGCGCTTATAGCGCCCTCTTGTGACCGAAGAAGATCTAATGACGGTGTCACATGAAAATCCGACTCCTATGGACCGGAAATCGGACCCCTTTTTCCCTATTATTGGTTAATCCTTCGCACGTGATAGGTCACTCTCCACAAACGATCCTAAAAATAGCATATTAAGGTACTTACGCGTGTGCAATTCCTACCAATGAGTCCACATTTCATGGAGTCGGATATTTTACGCTACGACGGCACTCCTCTATTACTTGAAAACGTTACTACCCGCAACACCTATGTGCATGTCACCGGTTCAATAGCCACTTCCTTACAAGGAAATGTCCACTGTTGACGAGTGATCGGACGTTTGATCTTATTTTGTACAACAACCTCAATGAGCTGGTTTTTAACAAGGAGGTGAATGACTATCAATTGCATTGCGTGAGTGTGTCTGAAGTACGTGGCGAAAGCGCAACAGTTCAGGTATTTTGGGAATGTTCATAAATTATCACTGAGTGACCACATGAATGACCACTTAATCACTTCCTATCAGGTTTAGGTCCAGATATGTATTTGACCACGTTTTACATTAATTGGGGGGGGGGGGGCCTTGTAACTTTAAAGACAATGACCACTAGTAACCATTAGGTAACCTTTGACCCAAATCGTCACCGACACCACGATCGTAACCCTCCACGTGTTAAACCATATTTTTGTTTCAATTATCTGTTGTTGTTGTATTTTTTTTGTTTTTTTTACTTTTATACATTATTCATCAAGGCCTACTATCGAACGAAGTTTCAAGGTTTCAATAGCTTTACTTTAATAATTACGCTAATTATCCATGGCAACTTTTGCGCAAAAGTGACCATTTTCGTTTTCACGAAGTAACACTCAAGTTCCATTTTGTAATGTATGACGCACACTCTGCTCAAATGCGAGCAAAAACGTTTACACGAAATAACACTCTTCTTGTATGAGAGGTCGCGCGCTGACCCGAAGTAATTTTTACCTAGTGAAAATAAACATTTAGAGATTCGCAGCTTTTTCAGTTTCACAAACTAAAACTCACTTTTTTTCTCTCTTTTTTCGTGTTGTTTTAATAATTATAAAAACGGGTGAAAAACAGCAGATTAAATAAATTCAATACATCAAGTGTCCACAACGAGAAACCCAACTGAAAATACTGTTTTAGAAGGTGTTCAACTTTAGATGCCGTTTTCTCCGATTGCTAGTTTTCACTGGTATGTACATGGGTGTTACTTCGTGGTGTCGCTGATGCAATGCTTTTCAGCATCTCGGGTAGGAGTTCAGTCGAGAAAGATCCTTTCCAAATTAGGCTGCAATCGGCAAATGCATGGCAGATAGCATTTGAAAGGCTCATTAGGAGAAAGAAAGGTCAGGTTTTGGTCGGGTCGGGTCGGGTCAGGTCTGGCTTATTAAAGGCTAAATCACAAGAGACAGTCAGTCCGGTCCAGTCGGTCGGTCGGTCAGTGCGTACCTCTGTGCTAGATAAGTGCTAAGAGCACTGTCACTAGGCTGGCCCTCTGAAACCAGCACAAATGTAGTCTTGAAATATACACGAAAGGCCGTGAGATACTTTAAGAGATCACTAACAGTAATAAATGATATCTAGAGACAACACAACACTGCAGGTGCTCGCTTACACTCTATCTAAAGTGCTTTTATTAAATGAGAAAAGATATGCCGAACTTTCTCTATCATGTCTCCTACTCCATATATATTTAATTTAATGGGCTTGAAGGTAATGGCCACAATTTGCAGAAGAAAATGGGTTTTTTTGCCGATTCAAGAAACAGTAATACAATAAGTCTGAGGCAGGTTGTTTATAAAAAAAAAAAACTTTGAAATTATGCGCAGTGGATGTAATGCTTTTGAGAAAATTGTGACAATGCATCTTCAATTTCTCATGCACAAAGCATGTTTTTGTTGACAGTTTGATGGTTTTATCCTAGCCATCCCGAGGAAATGATGGTAAATTCCTCTTGCATGGAAAAAGACAGCATACTGGGGGCAAACGATTGCACAGGGTGCTTAAACATTGTATTCACTTTACAATAAAGTGGGATGTTTCAAAATATTTTGACAGTTTAATGTTTGAATGGTTGCAAATTGTGTCGACTACCTTTAACCTCTTCATATTTTAAAGGAAAACAAGAAAAAGAAAAAAACAGAAAAGAAAACAGTTTGCTGAAAAAATATAGCAAGTTCATACTGCTTTTTTTTTATCTATTTCCACCAGGTACTGAACTACATGTATAAGCTGAACCATTGTTGAAAAGGACAATTAAGAAAGACTAATAAACTATATAATTATGCCCATTTCAAAATTAAGAAAATTAATATATTATACCAGGTTTGCTAATATAATAAAGTAAGCTATATTGGATATTTCAAAAGTATCATGCAAGATTTATTGGAATTGTACAGTGTTGTAGAACAAAATAGTTTGCAGTTCATGAATAATATTCATTCCATTGGTTTACGAAGCGATTTTGAGTGGGTAAAATCTTTTGTATTGACTCAAATGTACCCACTTCAAATAGCGCCCTCTTATTGTGTCCGCAATACTTCAACGATAGGTTGTTACGATTGAAGTATTTATTATCGAAGTGTTACGTGCACTGTCCTCTGGGGATTTTTTTCTAGGTCCAAGAAAATCCCGACAAATGTCTGACATTTCCAGAAAAAATGTTGAAAATGCCCGTTTGTGTCCGCGATTTTTGCCTCGCCTTTAAGCATTTCTAGCAGTAAAAAAAAGCCATTTGAACTAAAAAATTAAACCGTCACTTTTCAAGGTATAGTTGTGTGCAAGTTTATATTCCACTTGTCATCAACCTTTTCATTGATTATTATTTCTTGAGAAATACGTTTTTAGAGCCCAAAAGAGCGCAACCGGCCAAACGTCACCTATAGAAGTATTGTATTTTGAGTGAAAAAAATGCGATATTCTAGCTGGTCTTGCAAACATATCCCTTTCACCATTATTCTACTACATGCAAAAATGATTTTTCATATGTAAATACATGCCATTGTATTTATTACTGATTGTGTCCCTAAGAATCTAAAACAATCTGGGGGAAAAAATCGAAAAAGGGAAAATTTAAGCTTCTTTTAACCACCTGTTTTTATTCAACCGATTTCTTTTGCCGGCATCAATGTAGCATGGGAAACCCCTGTCTCTAATGCTCATTGGAAATTTGACAATTCAAAATGTGGAAAAGTCTGTGTCATAAATATTTGTCTACTGTTAGACTGGTTCCGGGCCCTTCAATCGTAGCCCTCGTTTAGAGTGTAGGAGGCGGGACCAAGTCCGAACGGGGGCCTCTGGAAAAGCACATGAAGTGCAAATGCCTTTTAGGGGGCATGTTATTACATCGGATCATTTGCTTTTAGTGCATCCCCCACATTTGAGCAACAAAGTCGTTGTAACTCGTACGAATGATGCATACTTGTTGGAGTTTCAGCTCAGTGGATACTATACCTTTTGAGGGGGGAAAACGAGAAAAGAAACAACATATTTTTGTGCCCACTTTCAATTATTGATACCCTTTCAGGCAGGGATTTTTTCTACAGTTCTTTCTTCATTTTAAGTGAGGTATTCTTGTTAAAATCGGTAGGTACACTTTTCTGGGTAACTGCAAATATTCTTACGTGCCTTTATGTTTTGACTGAAGCATTCTTAAAATGTTACACCACATGACACATGCATCCAGCGAGCAATAGAGCTAGGTGTTCCCCCGCTTGCATCGATGGAATTACTCATGACTGTTGCAGCCGAGGACCTCGAAGCGCATACTGCTATGTGTATTGTGCTGAGTAGGCAGGATACGCAGGAACCTGGCCTGGAAGGCCTTCGGGAAAGTGGTGGTCACTTGGGTGTTTTGGTCCGAGTTTCCAGGGAACTGTGAGGAACAAACAATATGGAAACGAATTTTCGAGTTTTCCCCATACGTTTACAGCAGCAGGGGCGTACATCCGGGGGAGGGGTTATATTGAACAGTGGGGATGTGGGATATTGGATCCCCCCCCCTCCACTTATGGTGGCAAGAAACAAAAAAGTTGGATTTTAAAATATTTTTCCAACTTTCCAACAACCAAACTGCATTCAGTAGTACTGAAGAAGGGAGAAAAAGTACGGAAACTTTGAATACTGACGCTGTCTTGATGTAAAATTAAGGGCTGTAAGTATACATAACGTGCACATCTGTATCATGAACAGCGCCCCCTAGTGTCATGTTGAGTCCAGCAAGCCCCCTTTTCTTTTTTGTATCGGGGCATGTTTTATTTATTTATTTTTTTTTTTTTTAATCATCCCCTATCCACTCCCCGGCACAGATTCACGCCACTGTGCAGCAGGATCGCCAGAGGGAGCCTTCGTCCTACGGCGTTCATCTCATGAGCGGGGCTTTGTACAATATCAATAAGCCCAATAATTAAGGAATGTCTTACCACTAGAACACCAAGTTTGCCTGGGTCTGTGGTTGGTTTGAATCAACGGCAGATGCAGGAGGAACGGGGGCCATGCCCCCCCCCAAAAAAAAAAAAAAAAAACCCCAAAAAATTATACTTTTGTTTTGGTAACGTCTAAAAAAAAAACAGCCACTGTACATCACCCACAAAAATAATAAATTAAATTGACAAGGTTTTCACGAAATAGATAAGAATTTCCAACGTATGTCGCAAATGGTGGAGTTTTAGAAAAGGGATATCAGGTCCAAATTTCAGCCAAGGAAATTAATTCTGGTTACAATAAGAGCATTTCGAAACTGTACTTTTAAACTCGAACAATTTAGTACACGAGAACAAAAAAATGTCTCCACAAGGATACACATTTCAATATGTATGGATAACACTGAGGTTACAGTGTTATGCATCGGTGAAAGGCCATTTGAACAATGCGATCGGTATACCTTCATCGGTGCACTTGATCCATCATCGGTGACGTTGGTCCAATCTTGGCCATCGTCGCTGTAGGCCACTTTGAACTCTGTCACCCATTGGGGCCAGTTCCTATGCCCGGTGGAACCGCGCCCCTGCGTGATAACGCCAGTGATGGTCACATTAGAACCCATGTCGACCTGGATCCATGGATCGGGATCACTAGCTTCATTATTACACCAGGCTGCGGCTCCGCCCCTGACTGCAGAGTAAGCAGATAATCAAACAAGCTGAGCAGAACATTCTGCTGTGCAAATGTACGTGCTAAGCTGAGAACCTTCGATAAGCACTACATGAGGCAGCGGTCACTTGCAAAGTAAGCGAATAGTGAGAAAGCAGTCCTAATGATGCCTAATGACGTCATGCTTAAGTTTTTTACATGTGCGCTTTCCTATGAGAGCCAGGTGGAACCAGGCTCGGATTAAGCGTTTCGTAGGTCTAATAGGCATCAGTGTTCCGTAGGTCCTATACTTAGCCCTAGGTATCAGCACCAAATTCCTGTTAATGCTATTAAAGTACAAAGCACTATACAAAGTATATATCAAGCCAGGCCAAACTGATATAGGTCCTTGCTCTAAAAGTATGTTGGCACAAAGGGCGTCAATCGCTTGTTAGAAGTGGGATGGGGTGGTACATACATTTAACATGTGTATCTTGATCAGAACTAATGCGACTGCGAAGCCTAAACGGCGTGGGGTTTCGGGGCCCGCTAAATTGAAGAGCCCCGAAAAAAAATCGATTGTAGACGTTCTGTGGTGCGATCTGAGACCATTTCTGACCACTGCCAAGGTTTTAGCAAAAGATCATCATTTAAACGGGATTTTCGAGTTTGGGGTCATTGAATCAGCGTACGAAAATAGTTTTGGGACGACATGTTTCCCGGATCCCAGCGATCGACGCCCATGGTTGGCACCGTGCTTCAGAACGACAGACTTATACGTAAATTGTTTACATAGGGCATAAAAAAAGTATGCCTACATGCTGTACAGCGTCAGTTTGAGAAATCGAAAATTCTGAGACAAATCCTAGAATGTTTTTAAAAACTTTTCTCTGCGTGGGTGTGAGTATGTAAACATGAGCTTGTCTTACATACGCAGTGTGGACTTCCGAACAAAAGACGTCCACATAATGTAGGTAGCACCGACGTTGTGTGGACTTGCCCACGTCCACACAGTGTTTCCCCATTTCTGGAAAACAGGTTTAGAGGCATTTTTGGGTTAGGTTTATCTGTAGCAGAATGAAGAGAAACACTAAAGGGAATCATTGAAAAAAAATTGGGTTGTAAGAGTTTTCACAGTTTGAGAAAAATTAGTTTTTCCACTGGTGTTCCTTAACTACACGAAAAGAAAGGAAAGTCCACACTAGGTATGTGAAACAAGTCTGTGTGTGTGTGTGTGGGTGGGTGTGTGGGTGTGTGTGTGTGTGCATGGTAGGCCCAAATGTGTTTTGTGGCACACTACGGTATTTTCGTAGGCCCCCCATTTATCGTTAGTCTGAGTATCATCATATGCAGATATATGCAGACCGCACGCAATGCAATCGGAGTCGACTTAACTAAACCGTGACGTTATTTCATTCCCAACTCAGGACTAATGGTTTGATTGCTCAATTCGAATGCAGTGTTTCGTAATACAACAACAGCCTGGCGCATATTGCGTAAATGATACAGAGCGCGTGACACGTGTTTTTTTTAATCCATTGTCTATGACGCGCAAAGGGTGAATGACCGAAGACCCGATGTAGAAAGCGCCCGCTGATTTGTCAAAATCTAAGAGGTCAAGAGGCGGTACACTGCATAATTAATCAGCAAATCTGTTCATATCTAATCTATTACATAGACTAATTTCTAGTGGGCCCCGAACTTTTTGAATGCCCTTGGCACAGTGTACCCATTAGGTAATCCGGGCCTGGGTGGGACGCAGACGTCATTAGGTCTTATAGGTCTATCGTATGGCCAACTTTATTTTGCTAATCAAAAATCGGCAGGGAAATATTCACAAGCAATACACAGACTTTTTGCTGGTAACCTGTCCATCTTGATATCATGTGCTTTATGTGTTGTGCTTAGTACCTCAACACGTATGTTCATGCCCATGCACATGTACTTGTGAACCACTTGGTAAGTCTGGTTAGCAGACCAGATGATTCTGACAATTCTGGAATCTTCCAGACGTCCTATGGCACCATTCATAAGGCACAATTTATATATATTTTAGCTCGTATAATGAGCTGAGATTGTCAAAATTTTAAAACCATTTTTGAAAAAAAAATTAAAAATAAAAATAACCTCTTTCCAAAAAAATCTTCAAAACCCTTGTAAATCAACCAAATTTTAAAACAATTTTTCCAATTTCCCTGAACAATAGATAAACAATAGATGAAAATGATGATATCATTTTCAAGTTATTGTGAATACGACAATTCAAAAAAAAAACGCCGTTTAGTGTCAGTGCAACAGTAGCCTTGGTCAATGCTCTCGTCGTTATTCGTCCCCGTACGCGGTCAATCGTCGGCATATATCCTCACGCGCTATGCACATGCATGTAAAAATACAGCGCGAACAGCGACCTCACGCGGCCACTATTTTTATATGCAAATCAGTTAGGGACGATCTCGAGCCTTGGTTCAATCGTCGGCAAAAGCTTATGTTTTTCTTTATTTTGCGCTGGATTTCTAGCGCACGACCTCGTATGCGAATACAGATAAGTGTAGGCGGGGCTAATATGTGGAGTGTCCAATCACACCTTGGTACATCCGGACGTCATCAAATTATTTGCAGCTATTCGCCTTTTGCGGACGTGACAGGAACCACAGTTTTTGTGCATTGGTGCCGTGTGCAGAGACACACAACGTGTACGTGTATGGATTATGTACGGTGTCACGTTTCACTATGCAAGTTTCCACGCAACGATCGACCAAAAGAAAACGACATTTAAGGTCAGCTAAGGCTATTAACATAATGAGCACCACCCCCAAACCTCCATGGAAGATTGAACCAAGGCTCTCGATCGTCCCCAACAGATTTCTATATAAAAATAGTGGCCGCGTGAGGTCGCTGTTCGCGCTGTATTTTTTACATGCATGTGCATAGCGCGTGAGGATATACATGTATGCCGACGATTGACCGCGTACGGGACGAATAACGACGAGTGCATTGACCAAGGCTAGTACAACAGCGAATATACGCCCCAACGCACGTATACCTCCCTGATGACATTCAGACAGCAAATGCAAGAAAAGGTCAACTCGTACCCGATTCAAATCGTACCATTAAATTCGCACCCAGGTTAACTCGTACCTCAATCATGTCGTGCCCACCCTAACGAATTAACTACAAAAAAACAAGCCACAGTTTGTAAACCTTTGGAATGGAAAATTCGGCATGGACAATTTAAAGTTCTTTTCATTTCGACAAACCACTGGTATTAGCGCGATTTTGGCGCCTGCGTACAAACTAAGTGGTTGAGGAACATACATGTACGTGTCTGTGACATTCAGCCATTGAGGAACTTGGCTATGTTTGAATGTGGGACATGTCAAACCTGTGAAAGTTTTTCACTTCAAAATGTGTATACATGTATATGAAGCAACACTGATTTCACTTTGAAGCACCAACCCTCAGAGGAAAGTCTTAAACTCCTGGCATTTGTTGTCACCTTTGACGAATTGTTCTTTTGAATTGACTCATTGTTTATATCATGTAATTGTTGAACGAAAGCAAATTTACCTTTAAGGTTAAGTCGAGCCCTGGTGGGTCCGTGATCGGCACGGTTGCGCCACATTGACGACACTGTGATGCTTGCATCTGGGATGCGACCATCTTCCATGCCAAAGGGTCTCACCTCAGTGCACTCCAAGACGTCTGTCGGAGGTAGTGGAAAAAATCGATCAGAGTGGGGCGGGTCTCATTTAAATAAAGCAATCGCAATCATGTTTTAATGGGCATCGCGGCCAGGCGCGGATTCAGCCTTCTCCTGATCAAGAGTGGAGAACATTTCGAGAGAAATTTAGGGGTAAAACGATGATGACGACGACAAAACGCAACACAAAAATATAGAAAGCGATCACTGTGATGTACTGGGTCCAAAATGTTACGGCGTGGGGCATCGACCCCCCCCCCCCCCCCCCATCCGCCCTTGCTCATGATCGTTGAAATGTGTTATGAAACTGAGCATGATTTGGATTTGCATTTGCACATTGACGCTGATGCTCAATCAGACTAAGTATTTCACCTAGTGATCATGTTTCACCCACCTGTCCGTGAATGAATGTGTTCTTTTACGTTCTTAAATTATTTTGTTTCGGTACCCCTCGTTGAAAATTTTGACGTTTTGCGCGAACGCTATAGGTTCACTTTTTATAAGCTAGATGTTATGGTGGGTCAGATTTGGAAAAATTTGGGGGGAAGTGTGCCTTTGACGATACAAGCATGGAATTTGGCACACAGTCAAAGTTTGTCATGAGAAAGATATCTGTGTATAGAGCCATCACAGGTATGTCCTTTGAAAAAAAATGTAGGTCGAATAACAAGCAATTTTCAAACTTTTCAAAAGGGCTGCTATTTCATGTTATTCTACAAATATCACATGACAAATCTGCGATGGCCCTATAGCCCAATATCTCTCACATGACATACTCTGATCCTGTGTCGAGTTCAATGCTTGTATCATAAAAGGCAAACTCCCATCACCTATCTGCCGTACTATTAAGACGACGCAAACCATCAGTCTAAAAGCTAATCGTCGTCACGAAAAAAGGAACTAAGTTGAAAGCTGTTTTGACAACCAAAAAAACAAACATTATCTACAAAAACATCGCACCTACCTTTCTTACAACAAGAGTCATGGACACACGCTTTGACCGCATCAATTTGGTTTCGAAAGACGTCAAGTTGGCTATACAACGGACGCAGAGCTGCTTCGATAACCGAGTCGCAGTTACCGTTGTCGTGTGCGGCTGCAGCAAACAGGCAGCACTGGGCCAGCACGGCGAAAATAGCTATCAGAAGGCACTTCATCTTGATCATCAGAGACAAACAATGTTCTGGAATCAATTCCAGTCGCATTTATATAGGGTTTTATACAGCGCCTGAATAAATGCCCGAAATCAGAATGGTGGCTCATTGATCACGTGTCATTGAATTATTCTCCCAAATGCCGGGCACAGCCGCATCACAAAATAGAAAGTCTATCACACGGTAAATAGAAACTCAATTGCACGGTCACACTATTGGTAGTTGTGACCAATGAGATGACGAGGATTTATTCAGTTGTAGAAAACAAATCATGAATGGCTCATATTCATTCGGTGACATAAATTATTCTCACCATTGCACTCATAAACGTTCATTCTTTGTATAACAACTGAACTAGAACCCATGACGCCATGATGCGCACTAAAGGCGTTCCTCGTAAAAAGTGGAATCGTCACGTATATGGGTCAGTCAGATTCCCTCAATGTCCAAGGCTCACTTTATCATGTTTTTCCCCAAACAAGGTCGTCCAAAAGTTGTAGTAAGCTGTATTGTGGACACATTTTCGCCGAAACAGCTCTTGTTTTCGTAGTTTGTTTTGTGCTTTCCGCATTGTTACAAAAGGGCTTTGTTTTTGTTCTGATATCTTATAAGTTTTTCGGCAAGTCACCTGAAACAGCTCACCTGCAAACAATTCTCATATAGGGACGCATGTTCATTGTTTTCGTTTTGCGAAAAGAATACTTATTTTTTTTTAGTGATTTGTAGACTGAACTTTAAATCGGTATTTGTGTTCAAAATTTCTTTGAAAAGCACATGAGTGATTTGAATGATTATTGTACTAAAAGAAAGCTCATTTATTTGGTTTTCATATCCGAGATTTTAAAGTGATACAGGCAAAACTTTATCACAAATCGGTCCTGTTTGATAGGGTTGAAAATGACGTTATAGCTGTAAGACTGTGTGCACCATGCATCCTTTTCTACTGAAATCGTACATGAAGGCATAAATGCACATATGTTTATGTCTAGATGGTGTGTGGCCCCTCCCACCTCCTGCATTTCGAACTGCCAAGCTCCAGGTCCCCCGTATGTTGACAGAACCAGTCGTCGCTGATAAGAATAAACAACTACATGCATCTGAATGACAATCTTCGTTATGCAGTAATTAGGTGTTGTTCTAGAGTCCTTATATAGTTTTGAAAGTGATGCCGAATTGTTACAGGTATCTTTGTAAAGGGATTTGTTTTAAACTCCTTTTTTTGTGTGTTGAAAATGGATAAAAAGAGGCCCACTGTCACAGAAGCGGATTCAGCGTGGTTCTAACTTATAATAATAATAACTATTATTATTTTGACATGACGAATGCAATCAGCTGCGTAGATGTAAATTCCAACAGCTGCGAATAGCTTGTCTCCTGTCTTTGTTTTTTTAAGGCGTTTTTCTAGAAATTAGGTCGGCGATATTCGCAGGAAAACTGTCGATTAAATTCCAGCGGCATATCTTTGGAACAAATTAAGCTACAGAAACAAATTTTGTATCATTGGCAAGCCCATGATTTGCTCTTTGACATGATGTTTATAACTTGAAAAGTTAAAGGTGGGACTTATTCCTCATTATGCTATGGCAGGTCACTGCCCGTTTTTGAAATGCCAAAAGGGAGTGAGCCGACATTGATTTTGGCTTTGAAGCACAGCTGTTTGTCAGTGTACGCAGCTGCTTAATTAATTACGGAGCACCATATGAAACAACCACAATGGGCCTACATAGAAATTCTTTTCTGTGTTAATTATTCCCCAGAAAATAGGAAATAAAAAGAGAAACGCAGTCCATAACAAAGATGAAACTCAACCTCCCGACTATGCTTTCAACCTAATTAAATATAGATTGAATTTTTTTTGATTTATTACCTGTTTGGGCGAAACAGCTGTTACTATTTTCCGCGTACTTGCACAATAGCTTTTGTTTTTGTTATGATTGGGTTTTCTGCAAAAATTGCGATGAATATACAGCTGCACGGATGCAAATTCCAACAGGTGCGAGTAACTAGATTGTTGCATTTTTTTCGTTGTGCGCGTATTTGATATGCCACAATAGTGAGCAACACACTATGTTTTTTATTTGAATCTGTTACCAGTTCATCAATGCACACAGCTGCTTCATGGTGAGTGCATACAGAAGCACGGATGCGAATTCCAACAGTTTTTTTGTCATTTGTCATTTTGTCATTATGATATATGTAGCCTATATTATGCCACTCATTGCAATCAACATTAATGAGCCGGTATTAAATTTGGATTTGAAGCACAGCTGCAGCCTGCTGTGTCCTGTTTGTCACTGAACACATCAGCTTCAAATACAAAGAAACAGCTAGTTGAATCATCACCAATGGGCCCGGATAGAAATTCCTTTGTGTACAATCTGGAGGAATATTAAAACGGAGACAAAAAAGTCGAAAATGTATTCTTTTGTATTTGATATGCCACATCATAATGAGCAGACAATGAGATTGGATTTGAAGCACAGCTGCAGCCTGCTGTGTCATGTTTGTCATTGTACACATCAAATACAAAGAAACAATTGAATCCACACCGATGGGCCCGGATAGAAATTCCTTTGTGTACAATCTGGGGAATATCAAAACGGAGACACGAAGTCAAAAGTAAGTTGAAACTCAATCCCGACCATGTTTTCAGCATGATTAAATATCGACTTGTTCAAAGTTTTACTCATAATTTATATCAGCTGCTTCGGCGACACAGTTTGGCCCACCAGCTCTTGTTTTCGGAAATATATCTGTTTTTTTAATTGTTTTTTTACTCTTAAATGCGAAAGACGGACTCGTCAAGCATATGGAATTAATACATTCATCACAGAAAAGGGGATAACTAAAACATATGGCAGTATGGAGGGCTGTATAAAAACAATTTCGAAACTTTGAAATTCAACCGAATTATCTTTTGTTCCCTCAAAATATGTGTTTTGTATTTTGAATATACCTTTCATTGTATGTACAACATGTAAAACTAATCACATAAACTTATTGCATTAAGAAAATATCCTCAGCTACCTACTGTATTTGAAACGTCCGGTAATCGAAAGCAAATTTTCTGGACATTATTTACACAAAAATGTTGTTGTGTCATTTTCAGTAAGCATCCATTACACGAAAATTTCAAGACAGAAAAAAAAGGATTTTATTTTTTCTCTTAAAGCACGATACATAGTTTTAAAAAATTACGATATTTGTGTTACGGTGCATGCAAATAAACTTTTAACTTTGAGGTATTCAACTCATCCCTAATAAAGCATGATCATGCATGGATCAAATACGTTTGGACTTGTATTTGACAACTGCAAAGGACCGAATACGACACATGTACACATCCCCCCCCCAATCGAAACTCCACCCAGCCCTACCATGGACTCGAGTCACATTTTTCGTGACTCGGACTCGATTCGAGTCACATTGGAAAATTACTCGAACTCGGACTCGGACTCGACCATGATGAATCGGACTCAAGCTTGGTGATCCGTGACTCGAGTCACGTATATTCATTAAAAAACATAACGTTACGTATTTGTGCGACGAACGTAGCATTCATTTTTTACTCCATAGACAAAACACGGCGCCGCGGAAAATCGTATCTAGGGGCCGCACGCACACCCCCTAGCCCCTGCACGACGAGCACCGTGCATGCCAAAAAGTGTCCAGTATCATGGAGGAGGGTATTTTTAGGGATGGGATTTAAAAGGAAAACACATTTTGGGTCTAAACAACATGTACACACACAAGGTAAACTTTATACACTGAGATTTACTTAAAAGAAAGAATGGATGATTGAAAAATAATTATAAAAAAATGATTAGTTTGGTGAACAACTAAGAACAAGTGACTCGTGACTCGGACTCGGACTCGAGGCTTGTGACTCGAGACTCGGACTCGGACTCGAGGCTTGTGACTCGAGACTCGGACTCGGACTCGAGGCTCGTGACTCGAGACTCGGACTCGAGGCTTGTGACCCGAGACTCAGACTCGGACTCGAGGCTTGTGACACGAGACTCGGACTCGGACTCGACGTTGGTGACTCGACTTCAACACTGACCCCTACTCACACTTGTGTGGGGTGGGTTTCTCATTGTTACAGGCAGGTGCGTTCGAGCGTACAAGAGAGGTATATCAGATGGCCATTCAAGGACGTATGCGACCAACAAACACCCACAAAGCTAAGACCCAGAGAGCCGGCACTCACCGAGGATAGGCTGACTGGTAGTGTGAACTTGTACCATGTTATGAAGATTTTGTAAATTTTATTACGTCATCATGACGTCATCAGGTATCAAATTACAAGCGACTTAAGGGCAAATTTTGACAAAATAGTTTGCGTTTTATCGTGTTCGTTTTTCTCGAGGTTGTAGACTATGCCGTGAGAAACATTTTGTGTTCCCAGACACAAAACCGCTTGACCTTTACTTCCGGTGTTACCGGAAGTGCAATAAAAACTGAATAAAACTCAAAAGCGGAAGCATTTTACTACAGACACATATATTATGAAAGTGTTTAGTGAGGAATGCCAGACACAAACACAGTGTGATGACGTCATCATCCGAAAGGGCGCCCCTAGTGGCACATAAAATAGTGTTTCTTTTATTTATTTTTAAAAACATAGGTTCAAATTTTACCAAATCGCACTTTGATATTCTTTGATTAACCACAGATAACTTGGCAAGGTTGCAAATTCATGACGTCATCAGACCAGAAGTTACTTCTACGGAGAATTTGAAAATGACCATATTTCAAATGCAATTCTATCAATTGATCCATGTCGATCTTAGCTCAAATAAGATATCCATTACAATGTTCACCTTTGCTTCCAATACTGTGACGTAATCAAACCGGAAGGAAGATTACGTGTTATGAATACATAAACTTCCAAATTTCCATACGTTATTTAACGTCACAATGAACATTTATCCAATCCGATCTCAATCAGTATTCATTTCCCGTTATTGAATAATGACGTCATCAAGCAAGACATAACTTGATTGTGTACATAGAATGTTTACTGAAATTTATCACGTCAAAGATGTATTTTTTCCAACAAAATAATTGATTGTACCGAAAAGGGATTTAATTTCGAAATCCTTTGTTCTTAATTAAAATATACAGTGTTTCATAAAATAGTTGTCTACCCGACCACTCTGCGTTTGTAACAACAAACGCGAACCTATAGTTTTATTTTTATTTTTTTTTTTTTCAGTCATTTGCCCATTGCATTTGTACACGTTTGTTGTCCCCGGCACTTTGGGCAATAAAATCAATCCGATTGCCTTTAAACTCGGCACTGTAGTGCGAGTCTGCCAAAGCCCCGCCCCGCAAAAAATAAACTTCCTTTAATTGTAGCTCTTACAATGCACGAGTCCCTCAATGACCCTCATATATTGAGGGTCATGATCCTCCTGCGAAATACGAGGTCAAATGCTCCTGCTTTACTACTAATAATCTAAATAAACAACAAGACACTAATGACAGCTGAACAGTATGTCCTTGAGATGTTGATGTTCTTGGGGATGTGAAGGAAGTGATTGAAAGTTAGGAATCACTTGTACCTGCTTAATTGTGTCATGCGAGTGCTCTTCGTGTTTGCTTCATGCCATAAATTACAACATGGCAACAGAATTTGTTATTGTCACAATCAATTAACAAAATTGGAAACAACCTAATTTAAAGAAGACGAAAACCTTATTTGATGAACTCCCTATAGTTTTGCCACTTTTTTAACAATATATTTTTTTTTAAATATTGTTTAACTACTATAAAGTGTAAATCTGATGAAGAAACTCTAATTTAGGAGTACGACAATTAGTACTAGTTTTTGCAAAACTTCAACATGTTGAAACTTGACAAAAGTAAAAAGTTAAAGGTTGATGTTTCATCTGTTGTAGGAACTCGAACCCTAAACTCCAGAGCCACCCCTTGGTTTCAGCAATGACCACTAACGGATATTTAAATGCAACTTTAATTTTACATTTGACCTCCTTGTAAACCTGATTCGAAAAAATTTGGAGCAAGAAAATATTGATTTATTTTTTAAAATTTCAGTCATGGAATATAGATTTGTACATGTAGACCAAAAAATTGAGAGATGGTAGCCAGATATGGATTGGTCTGCCCCCCCCCCCCCATCCCTCTTTTTGATTCTCCTTCAAACCCTGCATGTGTGTGTGTCCCCTACATGTTTGTGTCTTGTTCCTCTGTCATTTACCTCTGAAGAAGGCCTGGCTAAGGCTGAAATGTAATGCCACTTTATTTTTGTTTAATGTCAATAACGTTACATATACTATAGAAGATTGATGAACCATATTTGACTGATCTATCTTCTGTTAAAGGGAATATACATTATTTGCAAGCATCGAAAAAAAAACTACCTTTTTTTACGAAATACCTTACTAGGATGTTGGTAAATGACAGTGTAAAGCATCCTGTAAAATTATGGCACCATGTGTGAAGTCATTTTTAAGAAAAGTGGTAGTTTGTATAAATTTCAAACGGTGGTCGGCCAACCAGCGTTGGAAAAACCTACTTATTTTTCGACTACTGCTCCAAATTTACCAATTTTTTTTAGTCCAAATTTTGTTTGCTATTGGTTACATGTTCATGATCGGGTGCAGGCCAGTTAGACTGATTCCATTATCTTACAATTTTCCGGCACCTATTAATGATACATTTTATCTTTAGTGGAGTCAGGGAACCAGACTACTTGACATTTTTGCTTTTCTTCGTTTTTCCAGTATTTTCGAACACAAAACTTCAAACATGTCAGTGTAACAATATTTGATCTGTTATACTAACCCCTCAAAAAAAGTTTATTTTTGAAAATTACAGCAAAAGCCAATGATGTACATTCCCTTTATCTCCCCTTTATCTTTTTTATCTACCCGCCGTCATCATCGCCATTAGCCTATTTGAGAGTATGGCCGACACAATAGAAGGGCGCTGTCACAAACTGAATGTGGTGGGCGAGATGTACTTTTAGGATTCATGGCTCAGTGCGCACGCCTTTCTGTGTTTTGTACCGTGCCATCGTATCGCCCGCATCGGCTACTTTGCTGAGCAATTTACTTGAATATTTTAGTGATTAACAAGTACGACATATTGCAAATAAATTAATAGTTTATTGTGATGGCCGTAAACAGCATATAGCGATTAATGGAACACAATTCTTCTCGACTCATGCAAATGCAATTGACATTTAGGAAGGAGACGAGGCAGGCAATTCGACTCTATTTTTGTGTGACCATGGCAGTAGCTCATATTGTGTTTATCACAGATGAAAAGATAAATACATGCCGAGTCAAAAAGAAAGTGACCGTATGATTAAAAAAAAATGGCACGCTCCATTTTGTAAAAGATATAATTGGGATAAAGAACATGTTATTGAGTAGTAACTGTGAACATTTCAGGTAATTTGCATACTCTATTCCCAAGTCGTGTCTATTTTAATAAAGACATAACAAAATTCTGCTGTCTACCACTAATACCAATTTAACGGTCTACGAATTGATGAATATCCATTAATAAATATAATGAAAAAAAAAACGTTTTCCCGCCTCCAGGAATAAAGGAAAAATTGAAAAGGAAAATAGAAAAAAAATCACCAATATTTCTAGGGAAAAAGAGTTGAATTGTTCCCTATATTCAAAATACAAAATCTTGATTCATAAGATTTAAATCTCAGTTGTATTTGGAATCAATGAGGATGGCTATAAAGTGCTTGTTTCAACAGATCATCCCACAAATAAAAACGAGAAATAAGACGAGGAGCAATGGTTATTGGACTATGCCTCACTCACTAGAAAGTGAAGAGAGACATGTCCATTAGCATCACACTGCAGTCACATTTGCCCTAAACTGATTCTTTACTTAACCCTAAAAGGGCCATTCCAACCCCCTCACTTTTTGGCTGCTCTCGACTCGAGACCAGCCAAAATATCGAGACCAAAGGGGACCAAGACCGAGACCAAGACCGAGACCACAGCTCCTGAGACCGAGACCGAGACCGGCAAAAAGTGGTTTCGAGACCGAGACCGAGACCAAGACCGGTCTCGAGACCTACAACACTGGTTCCGGGACTTGACCAAGGGCCCCAAAATGTGTTGGATTCTCTTTGGTACAATCCGATGCATTTCCTGACCACTTTCCTCCTACTCTTTATAGGGGATGAGGGATTGTAAGCAAAAGTAGATTTTTGGGGGTAAGTATATTTTTTTTATATTTTTTTTTAATTTCTAAGCTTTACTCGTCACCGAGCAGGGTGAATCCCCCCCCCCCCCCCCCCCACCCAAGCGTCCGGGCCCGATTTTGACACGATTTATACTTGGTGTGTGCAAAACAAGATGACATTCAAATAGCACTAAATGCAAAACAACGCATATCACTAGATTCCCGTTTCAAAAATCAACAGTGTTTTGGAAGTTGTTAATTCTGACAAGTATTTCGGTTTTGTTGTTTCATCTGATTTCTCATGATCCAAGCATGTTGTTAAAGCTTCTAGAGTTTTAAGCCTCATCAGTAGAATTTCTGGTTGGTCACAATCTGAGTCACATCGTGTGGAAGTTTTGTGATGAATGCACGAAGGGTGATGTCTACCTATTCTGTACTAGTACAGTGTGGCAGCCTTATCAAAAATTCACTTTCGTTCACTTGGTTAAGGCCGGTTTTGGGGCAGCACTGTGGAATGTGGATATATACTTATTCAAACGGTATCAGTGGGTTTTTACTGCATCAAAATACGGTGTTTTACAGGTTATTAGTGATGTGATGTCGTATACCAATGATTTTTGTTGTTTCTATTTAACTGCTTTGTTTTGTCTCTTTTATTGTGTTTTTTGTATCAGACGGTGCAACCGGCATATATACTGTGACGCTGCTGTGCCTTCTCATATCACACACATTTGGACAGGATCTTCCTTGAGCGGAGTCCTACCTTAGGTTGGCAGTATGTAGGGCCATAGGTCACCTATGGTCATTTTCTTCAAAATTACACGATGTTTCTCCCACAGTCTTGATCCATTTAATGTCAAACTTGGGCGATTACACCTCTGGACCAAGCCTCATACACAGAATTTGACCAATGGTCACCTAATGGTCGAGTAGGGGTCATTTTCTTCAAAATTACAAAAAGTTTCTTCTTATCCCAAAATCGTGACCCAAACAATGTCAAAGTTGGTCCGTTACATCTCTGAACCAAGCCTAATTAGGGTGTATACATAATTGGGCCAGTGGTCACCTAAGGCCAAAAAAGAAGTCTACGGTTTCTGGTATGCGCGCGCGTCGCCGTAGCCATGCGCGTCGGCAAAATGAAAAAGGCTTTTTTTTTCAATGAAAGATGATTTCTCAAAACCGCCAAACTCACTGGTTTGACTGGAATCCTGCTGCTGCACAATTTTTACGTGTTGTTAGATTGGGTTATGGTCGAGAATAAGCTTTATGTGGCCTCTCTGGACTCCCATATATTTGCACTAAGTTTAGTAGGGCACAATTTTTAGTCATCAGCCGACATTTGAAGCCAAAAAAAACCAGGTAAAAAAAAAAAGCCGCGTCGCCGCACCACTTTTTGGGCAATATCCATACCAAAAACCGGAGACTTTTTTTTTTGCCTAATAGTCAGTAGGGGTCATTTTACTGAAACATGTAAGATGCTTCTTTTACCAACATTCCTGAGCTGATGTGAACTGTTTTTGATAAATTTCATCCTTAACCCATGTCCCGTACATGGTATTAGCAGTTTTGAGGCAGTGGTCACCTGTCAATTATGTGGGGAAAGCGCATACACAAGCACCCCAAATGTTTGTATCCATTTAAATCCTCATCACTTTCTTCCAAAAAGAGGGCGCACTACATAAACACTGCTCACCGCGCGCCAACTTCTGGGTGCACCCAAGTATTAACATTCCCATACACACCAGTGCTAAATAACCGTACTTCAAACTCTTTTTAAAATACTCAGTGACTCTCACAGGTATTTAGGCTGCACAGAAAAATGACGGTCAACATGTCATCTTTCATTTTCCTTTCCATTTTGGTGCGTTCAACGATGACTTTTCGAAAAATGCTCACCCAAAGAATGCGACCCCTAAAACAGGTGATGTTTCCCAAAGTGGAAAGATGCCATCTTGAAAACGGATCCATCGACAACATGACTAAATAGCGCCACTTTCGGGCCCGATTGAATTGCCATATCTCTTCAATTTCCCAATTTCATGGCTCTCAGAACTCTCTAATATAGAATATTTTACGTCCAATATTTTGCCATGATATTTGATTGACACAATATTCTCGAAAATTAACAAGAACCGTGAAAGAATAAACTGAATATAATTTAAGGAAATTGCACTTTTAGAACACTCCGTATTTATTCATCATCAATTTCATCCAAAAGAGGGCGCGCCATATCAACACTGCTCACAGTGCGTAGTCTGGTTACCAGGCCTGACAATTATTCCCGACGCTTACGTGTAAATTGTAGGTCAGGCAGCCTCCGTGGCTAAAAATAAACATTACGGCATTGATGGCCCTTTTTCAAATCTCGCCTCGTTTCCGATTTCGCTTTATCACTTATAGATTTTAATGTTCTGATCAATTTTTTAAATAAATCACTTGCTTCGTAACATCATACATTTAATTTATAATAATACAGTTTGATATTTCCTTAAGATAACATTGACTCATGTTGATCTGGACTCTTCAAAATTAGGCACCCAAATAGCACTGTTAGCAGGCGGAGCCGAATAAAGACCGAGTTTTGGAAAATCTCGGTAACGGTCGTCCAATTCAAAATAGTACATGACGCAGCAAAAAGTTCGCCCATACGATCCGAATATACTTGATGCACAAAATCGTCGTTGAATTTCAAGTTTTCTAAAAAAAAAAAAAAGCAATAATTATTAACTCATTTAAAAAAAGTTCTTAATAAGAAATAAGCAGTTAATTTAACCTATATTATACTCGGAAATACTCGGGTGCTTTCCGATTGTCGACGAAATGAATTCGGCAAACTTCGGGCATTTTTGTAAAAAGGAGGAATTCCTCCCGTTTTAGTCACGTGACATAAATTGTAATACAATGTATTACCGGACCTAAGATTCATCAGGAATAATCAGAATCTTTTAGTCTGGGAACCAGACTACACCATGCGCCGACTTCTGTCCATTCGCGATGTAAACAAAGTTATTGTAAAGACGAAATCTCAAGATAAACACTTTGCGTTAAAATGAAATCTTGTCCAATATTTTGCCATGATATTTGACACAAGAATATCGAATATTGACAAAAACCGTGAAAAAATGACATTAATATAATATTGGGAAATTGCAGTGTAAGGACACTCCGTATTTAAATCGTCATCAATTTCTTCAAAAAGAGGGCGCGCTACAAAAACACTGCTCACCGCGTTCTGTCCATTTGCGATGTAAACAAAGTTATTGTATAAAACGACGAAACCTCAAGATGAAATGTCGTCCAATATTTTGCCATGTTTTTTCAGACAACCGACATAAACACACGCATTTTTGCGTTACATGCCTAGTGTGGCATTTTTTTTGTGTTTTCGTGTAAAGAAAAATTGCGAAAAAAACTCGTTTTACTCACACTGTGAAAACTCTTTCAACCCATTTTTTTTCTTTGATTCCCTTTGGTGTTTCTCTTCATTTTGACGCACATAGGCCTAACTCCAAAACGCCTCTAAACCTGTTTTTTAGAGAGGGGGAACATTGTGTGGACGTGGGCAAGTCCACACAACGTAGCTGCTACATGGTTTATGTGGACCTCTTATGTTCGGAAGTCCACACAGTGAATGTTATGCTTGTACACATTGAAACGATGATTTGACTTGTTGGCATAGTTTTTGGAACCGTTATCATATTTCTCCTCGGTCAATGTTAAATGACCGTGAAACCTTTACAAACTATATCCAAACAATGAAACGTTTCTTTCTATTTGCTTAAAGTTATTTGCCTGAACAATTGGCACGATTGCCAGCAAAAAAAACGGGGCACGCTTGCCCCAAATCCTCGCCTGGCTTGGCATCACTGGGCCCAAAACCTTGGCACGGTTGCCAACCATTCACTACCCCCACTAGAATAAGTGGGTGCTAGCCAACGTCCAAATTTAAAGTCTTACTTAAAAACTGTTTGCCCAATTTGGTTATTTAGTTTGAATTGAGGCACTTCCCGTCGCTCCCAGCAAATTCCTGCCAAACGCGCAACGCGCATCCCACTTGGACGACAGGCAACACACACTCCCAACCCCGAACAGAAGAACACTAACAATAAAGCGTGAATTGCAACGGAACATATACAAGCGTTAGGGTTTTAGTGTAGGTGCGTATTACCCATTGAGGAAAGAGCTCTGTCCATTTGTTTCAAAGAAAGAGTCCATATTGTTAACAGCATTGGCATGCTTGCTACAAATCTTTGGTACTCTTGCCCAAACAATCCACCGCTTAGAAATATTGCTGTACAATGCACCACAAATATGCATGACAAACCTCGTTGTAATAATCATTAGGCCACAACTTGCTCGGACCGTTAATAAACAGATGCATTCAAAAAAGAATCACTGCAATTAACACCATACTCTTTGAATGGTGTTGTCAATATAGGTAATCACATATTTTGTTCAGATACCGTTTATATATACCTCAAGCCAATCTTGATCGATATAGATTCAGTAGCTTTGAATCTTAATTCCCCCTATAATAAAGAGGGCAAATGGTAAGCTACCTTCTACGCTGGCCAAAAAAGTGGCAAAAGCCCATAGTGGACAGAAAGAGGACGAACATGCATAATTTGCTCTGCCCTTGGAAATGTCTTAGCTAATGAATCAGTAAGGGAAAATGTGTGTTATATTCCCAACGTATTGTGGCGGACGTGCAGGCGCGCTTCTAGATCCAATGTTTTAGGGGGACCAGACCTTTCGCATGTAACGTCACGTGCGAACTTTCGCTACTGCTATTTCATTTTGGGAGTCGAAAAGCAACTTACATATACAACGCGTTTTTCAAGTATTTGGCGAGTAATAAGTGGAAAGTTACAGTAATCATACAATATCTGATGCAGTTGCGTGCACATTTTGACTCCGGAGAAAGCGAACTGACTCTGGATTTGCCGTGTCGCATGCAAAGCAGGCCTTGATAACATCATTGTTCTGAACAAATATAGCACTTGTACACGTTTTCATCGTGCATGGCATTTTGGGCACTAAATCAATCCGATTGTCTTTATATTTGGCAGACACTTAGACAAGCACCTGCAGTTGTGCTCCGAACATTGACGTCATCATGACGTCATTATGAGTCACGTGACGTCACATTAAAAGTGAATATTTTGAAGGTCTATATCTCCTGAAATACAGTTCCGATTGAGTTGAAAGTTGGTATGTACCTAGTCCAGGATGTTTTATAGGGGAAAAAATGACTTGACGTCATGATAACTTCATCATGGGTCATTCCATGTCAGACCAACGCACTTTTTTACCTCATGTCTTCCGATTTTGATAAAAAATTGCTGTGCTTGTAGGTCCTGATGAGCAATGAATGCACACCAATTTTTAGCCCGATCCGACCTACCATGTGGTCAGGGCAGAAACCACAAAAAACGGACATTTTGCCAATTTTCATCGAATATATGCGAATTTGGTATCAAAATAATAAGAATTGCATGCTCAAATCAACTCTTTTGTCAAAATTAAATTTTGTGAAAAGGAGGTCACGTGACCTTTAATATGTTATCGTGACCTTTGACCCAATTTATGTAATAATGTATCATTCCGAAAATCAACGAAATGAAAATGACTTGATAGAGCATGTCTTCCTCTATCAGAATCTACTAAAAATCAATTGGGGTGTTCAAAATTTACAACTTTATGACTATTTTTGTACAGTTGGTGGGTTACAAATGAGTCAATTTATAGACTTTACATTAGAAATCCACCCACACAGCTTACTATTCTGTTTCTAAAGCTACTTAAAATAATCTTGGCTTGGGAATTTCTCATGTTTAGGGCTGATGAGGTCTAACCAGACTCATAATATAAATTATCAGCAGTGGCGCACCCAGGATTTGGCTTTTTTTTGGGGGGGGGGGCTCATAGCTTTTAGATGTCAAATTTCTGTAGTAGATTGAAAAAAAATCAAACAAACAAATTGACAACCTTGGAGGGGGTGGGTTCAAGCCCCTCGAACCCCCCCCCCCCCGGTGCCACTGAAAATTAGTTATCCCACGAGTGCGCTTGGAATATTGGAATACGAAACAATGCAATGCTGCTGTGACCCATATGCCACCCGACGCACTACATTATTTCCGTATTCCACGAGCCATAACGCATTTATCTTCAAGCAAACTTGACTTCGAATGCGTACATTGTACGTGGTGACTGTGAGAGATGTAGGTGCATAGTGTATCAGACCGTTCAGCAGCAAATAAAAAAGAACAATACATATATGTACATTCGATATCTGGGGTGCAATATAGCTGTGCAATATTATATCAAAATCACACTGTTGCAATAGATTGACTAATCAGGGTCTAGGATTCAAGGTTGCTTGAAGATAATACTCAATATCGCAATCAAAGTTACCTTACTCATTCATTAGTGCGTTTCATGAAATTTAATGAGTCTCACAGACTTGGCAATTTTTTCCTTCAAGATAAATTTCACCTGGATGTGTGTCCGCTTTACTGGGTCCGGGTAGTAAGCATAGAGCTGTTGCGTACCCTAAACCGTGACTGCTGATGACAATCGACTCTCAAGCATTCGACGTCAAGTTTGCTTGAAGATAAATTCGTTAGCCCAATTGCGCTCGTGGAACACGGAATAATGTAGTGCGTCGGGTGGCATATGGGTCACAGCAGCATTGCATTGTTTCATATTCCAAGCACGCTCGTGGGATAACTAATTATCAGTGGCACCCCGCGGTGGTTAATTTTATTTCTTTTAATCTTCTACAGAAATTTGAAAACAACAAATTATGAGCCCCCCCCCCCCCACAAAAGCCAAATCCTGGGTGCGCCACTGCTGATAATTTATATTATGAGTTTGGTTAGACCTCATCAGCCCTAAACATGAGAAATTCCCAAACCAAAATTAATTTAAGTAGCTTAAGAAACAGAATAGTAAGTTGTGTTGGTGAATTTCTAAAGTAAAGTCTATAGATTGACTCATTTGTAACCCACCAACTGTACAAAAATAGTCATAAAGTTGTAAATTTTGAAGACCCCAATTGATTTTTAGTAGATTCTGATAGAGGAAGACATGCTCTATCAAGTCATTTTCATTTCGTTGATTTTCGGAATGATACATTATTACATAAATTGGGTCAAAGGTCACGATAACATATTAAAGGTCACGTGGTCACGATTTGAGCATGCAATTCTTATTATTTTGATACCAAATTCGCATATATTCGATGAAAATTGGCATGGTTTTGATATATTTCTACCAAAAGGGTGGTATTTTACTCTTAAAAATGTCCGTTTTTTGTGGTTTTTGCCCTGACCACATGGTAGGTCGGATCGGGCTAAAAATTGGTGTGCATTCATTGCTCATCAGGACCTACAAGCACAGCATTTTTTATCAAAATCGGAAGACATGAGGTAAAAAAGTGCGTTGGTCTGACATGGAATGACCCTCATGCGATTTTACATGAATTATTCAATTTGGACCTTAAAGTCATATATCATGAACATGTTAAATTCAACATTCTTTTTGTAATAGGTTTATTAGGTAAAGATATATGCCCAAAATTTCGAAAAATGTGCGACGTCATTATGACGTCAGCCAAAAAGGTGACTTTTGAAAAACATATCAGGGAATGTTCGATCGTTATGAAACTTGGTGGGTAGGTTGGTATTGATACTGGTACTCAGAATCCAAAGTGACGTCATCATGACGTAATCAAGTAATTTTTAAGGCCTATATCAACAGAAGTACAGGTTTGATTTGGTGCTAACTTGGTATGCACCAACATTGGGATGTGCAAACTATATCAGTACAATTTTCCCTCCATTGTAACAATACGAATGCACTGTGGATGCACCATTAAATTCAAGTGATTATTAACGTTCTAAAGTTTGTTTCCTTCAGGTGCATGGGTAAAACGCAGTACTAGCTGCGAGTGAATCATTCAGTTCTCTTATATCAGCACGCGTTCGTGCTTGGTGGCCATTTTGAGTCAGTTGTGTTTAAAAAAATCAGCTCGCACATGATTCAATACGGGGGGTGTGAAAAGATAATGAAGCCCTTAAAATGTTTTGCCCCTCCCCCCCCCCCCCCCAACGTTTTCTGAAAAGATCAAACATAGGCCTTCTGGTTGTCAGCACCCCGCCTCTTTCAAGCAACGCCGTACCATGACAAGAGCACAGAGGATAATAACGCAAATTACGGACAGGATCTTCAAGAACATTTCATCAACATGGACAAATAAAGGCCAAACTGAACATCCGGGGTGCAGTTTGTACACGACAGTATTGCGTTACAGTATTGACGGTATTGCGTTATTTCGCAATAGTATGGCGTTATTTCGCAATACTATCGCGTTATATAGTAATACATTTATTGCGTTATTTCGTAATAGTATTGCGTTATTTCGCAATAGTATGGCGTTATTTCGCAATACTGTGGCGAAACAGTCGGAGGACTGGTGCGAGTTTACCTTTGCTCACCTGGTTCCCCGACGTCGTGCGAAGTCAGAGATTTTTAGGCAGTCCGTCTAAAGACGCCGTTGTGTGAACATCGATGAGTGGAAACTTAACGTTGAGCTCCGATTTCGAGTAAACCTCGTGTGTAGACGTAGCGATAGTTTGGGCAACGCGGCGTGCAAGTCAAGGGCGGATGGTGAGACTTTAGAGTAATAATTAGCAAGCTAGACCTTTTGGTTGTGAGGGGAAATTAGCCTGGGTGGCTGTATGTTGAGCTGGTGACTGGGGACCTAAGGTTCGTGTGGTATGTGCAGCAGTATTCCCTGGTTGGGAATTGGGTTGCCTGTCGACCTTTGTCGCCAGGAGTCACCTCGGGGTTATTTATAAACCGCTCTCTGTAACCTGAGCCCAGTGCTTCCGGTATGCTAGGTTACATGTGAGGTTTACTCTGGTAAAGTCTTAATCAGTGTGTGCAGTTCATAACTTGTTGCTGTTGATCGCACTGGGTGTGCACAGTGGGGTTCTTGCCACTGTGGGATAATCTTTTGGGATAATCGACGAGGTTAATTACATAGAGCGTGGTTAGGCTGGTTGTTGTAAGCATTGAACAATTAAATATCAGCACGCCGGAGGGTCTTGAGGTATTATGGATAAAAATTCGCCCACATTCTCTTCCAAGATCTGTGTCCCATCTGGTAATCGCATTGGTGTATTACCCTCCAAACAGCCCTACTGCAAATCTACTACTTGACCATCTACATGACACACTCGACAATGTTCTTAGCAACCACCCACATGCAGGCATTGCAGTCATGGGAGACTTTAATCAACTGGATTTAAAGCCATTGCTCACCGACCCCAAGTTGAAGCAGATTGTTCAAGAACCAACTAGGGGAAACAGAACCCTGGACAAAATCATCACAAATCTATCAACTCACTACAAGCAACCCAAAATGTGTTCCCCGCTTGGAAGAAGTGACCATAATGCAATCTTATTGTCGCCCACTCAACAGCGCAAAAGTGAAAATACTACTAGAACACAAATCACAAGGCCACTACGTGATTCAGACATTCGCCAATTTGGGATGTGGATCTGCAATTATGACTGGTCACCTGTCTTAGAGGCTACTGAGCCTAACCAGCAATGCGAGGCCTTCTATGAAGTGTTGAACTGGGCTCTGGACTGCTTCCTTCCAACTCGCACCACCAAATTGCACTCACAGGACAGACCATGGATAACCCCTGCAATCAAATCATTGATTAGGAAGCGACAAAATGCCTTCCATCATAAACAAGACAGAACATGGAAACAACTTAGAAACAAAGTCATCCGAGAAATACGCCTTGCTAAAAGAAAACACTACATCACCAGGATACAGACTCATAAGGCATCTAACCCAGCTGGATGGTACAGAGGAATAAAAGCCATTACCCATGGTCATCAGGTGGGACCAACAATTAGTGTGCCAGACAAAGACATAACGAGCCCAGCCCAGGTAGCTAATTACATCAACAAGCTACTGGTGGCTGTCACTGATGATCTCCAGCCTGTTGACACTGCTCAACTACCAGCATATCTGCCATCACAGGTACCTCCTCCCAACGTTCAACCCTGGGAGGTGTTCCACGAACTGAAACGTGTTAAAGTTGGCAAATCAGGTGGACCGGATAATGTACCTGCTCGCATTATCAGGGAGTTCGCTTGTGAACTGAGCACGCCATTGGCCCACATATTCAATACATCTCTTAACTGTGGAGTGGTTCCTGACCTGTGGAAACGAGCCACTATTGTTCCAATTCCCAAAACATCACCAGCTGTGGCCGACAAGTTAAGGCCGATTGCTCTTACAGACCATTTTGCCAAAGTTCTTGAAGGGTTTGTTGCCAAATGGACCTTTGAGGATTTGGCACCTAACATAGATCAACACCAGTTTGGAAATCGCAAGGGATTTTGCACCACACACTATCTTGTTGACTTGCTACATACTTTGTTTCAACATGCAGAGAAACCTAAAACATCATCCACGCTTATCTTAACTGACTTCAGCAAGGCCTTCGATCACATTGACCACAACATCGCTATCACGAAACTACTTGCCTTAGGAGTTGAACCCACACTAGTCCAGTGGATTTGTAACTTTCTCAGTAACCGACAGCAGTGTGTGCGTTATCGAAGAATCAACTCTGATTGGACCAATGTGCATGCTGGTGTCCCGCAGGGAACACGCCTTGGACCAATCGTGTTTCTAGCAGTAGTCAATGATGCGCTCCAAAACAATCATGACTCCACACATTACTGGAAATATGTAGATGACCTGAGTATAGTTGAGAATCGGTCCTCACATGCACCATCAAGAATGCAAGAATCCCTTGAGTCCCTTGGTCTGTGGTCTGAAACAAACAACATGAAGCTCAATCCTGCGAAATGTTCATCAATGGAAATTAACTTCATGAGAGACCCCCCAATTCCACCAATCTTCACCATATATGGTCAACAGCTCCCGCAGTCGGATACAGTGAAACTCCTGGGTGTACACATACAGAAGAATCTCAAGTGGGATACAAATGTCGACTCAATATTACAACGAGCAAATGGACGGTTACACATGATCCGAGTTCTCAAAGGCCATGGTTTACCGGTAGAGGACCTTCTTACAATCTACAAGGGGTTTCTACGGCCGCTTCTAGAGTATGCTGTACCACTCTGGAACGGCGGAATAACCAAACAGCATGTACATCTTCTTGAACGTGTTCAGAAACGCTCACTCAAACTTATATTAGGTTCTGATTACACACATTATCAACATGCCCTAGATACTCTTAGCATACCGACCTTGAGTAGCAGACGAACTGAGTTGTGTCTTAAATTTGCCACAGATCTGAAAGCAAATTCCAAGTTGAATAATATCATCCCCACTCGCCCCACAAATGGCAGATTTCTACGTAATTCCAGTATTCCTCAGTTGCAATATAGAACAAATAGATTCAAGAACAGTGCAGTACCCTACCTCATTGACTTAATTAATTCTAATTAATTCCAGTGTTTTTTTAATTTTATGATTGCTAGATTTGAAGTTCACCAGTTTTTATTCCTTGCTAGACCCCAACTCATTTTAGGGAAATCCTGATGAATCGCAGGGAAATCGGGGTGATTGTGATTGTCGTTATAGCTGTAATCGTTGTTGTTGTTGTCTTCGTTATATCTTCGTTGTCACTGTGGAAATTGTGGTTATTGTTTCCATTGTAGTCAATACTGTCCTTGTTGTATTCGTTGTTACTTTTGTCATCATTATTGTGATTATGGTTCTTGTCGTCATTATCGTTGTCTTAATCGTTATTCTCATCATTATATAGTCGTGATTGTGGTTAATTGTTGTTATTGTTCTCGTTATCTTTATCGTTATCTTGTCAAATTTCTTAATTATTGCATACATATCTGTTTATTTTTTATCACAACTGATACCATATGACATTTGTTTTTATCTGTAAAATGGAATTTTTAATTAATGAAGATTGGCATGTCAGAGATACTTTTGGGTTAAGACAGTTTTTGGACCTTTCAATGTAAAAGTACTTGTTTATTTTAAATTTAATTTAATTTATTTTATTTAATGTATTTGTATTAGCATTTTTATCTGTTGACTTGATCCAATTCAATCTTTGATTGCCACATCAAGTCTAATGAAAATAAACCATTTTATCTATCTATCTATCTATAAGAGGTTATTGTTGTGTAAGGCTTACTTAGGGATAAACCTAGAGCGGCGGGGAACGTTGTTCTGCGAGGTTTATTGCCACTAATCGAACTTTAAGCTTGTGTATTTGGACCAAATAAAGAGTTGTTTCTTGTTGCTCTCTTAGACACATGTGTAGTGAGGTTTATTGAGGTTCCCTGGTCACCTCTAGGTTGCTTGCCACGTGAACTGTTATTCCTTCAGTGTTGGTATATCTCCAACAAACGGACAGGCCTAGGACTTGAATCCTCCGTTCATGACGTCCCCCCCCCCTTATTTGCGTATAACCGCTCATGCGCATGAAAGGTCATTAAATTTTTTTGTGGGATAGTCAGCTCTTTGTTGGTGCTTTCATTTCAAATGAAATGCTTTATTTGAGGGTGAAAACAAAGGAGGTTTGGCTAAACCTGGTGGGGCGAACCTTAATACCAGTACACTACAGGGAAAGTCTTCGCCTGGGGTCAGCACCCGATTTCACGAAGCGCTGCGACGCGTTGCAACTCGAGTTACGACGTGTAACACGTCGCAACTCACGACGCGTCGTATCTTCCATTTCACGAAAGTTGCTATGTGTTGAACGCGTCGTAAGTTCCTTGACAACGGCTTAAAATACGTCGCAAGTTACGACGTGTCTAGTGGTCATCGCAAAATAAGAAGAGTCATTTCTAAGCCAGTTTTATGCCATAAACATTACATTAACGAGATTATAATACCGAGGCATTGTGTGTAAAGTTGTAAATGAAAAATTCATTGAATAATTATGAATTAGACCGGAATAATAGAGTTGAAATTTCAAAGTAGCTATACAGTCCAATGAGAGCTTGTTTTCCTTCAAAATTGCATCGCACGGCCGCCATTTTGGTTTACGTTTTAACAAATTTCGAGCTGAGATCCGACGACTCTTTGTTGAATATCAGACGACTATTTACTGTACGCTGACAAAATACATAAAACAGTCACCGAGTTGTGCTATAAATACACCTACGACGCGTCGCACTTACTACGTGTTTTGTGAAACGGATCGCAGGACGCGTCGCAGCTGCGACGCATCGTAGAGATACGACGCGTCGCATCGCTGCGATGCATCTTAAGTTATGAAGAGTTTGATGAAATCGGGTGCTGGTCTGGTGGTGATTTTGGACTGAGTCCAGTCACAAATCCGTTTGTAGGGGTTGTTGTGAGTGATGCTCGGAAGCTGCATACAGACTTAATGAGTTTTGCAACACGACCGCCAGAGAGTTGCAGTGACACTGAAGCAGTTCCTTGGAAACTCACGAGGGAGTCGCGGGTAGTTGGCGAGGTTAAGTGTCCGGGGTCTGTGAGTGGGACGTCACGCGCCCTCACATTGTGCCAGACCAGTATGACGGGAAGGTTGTTTGGAATGAGTATTTCAGGCATTTTGAATCCAGTCGGAAAGTGAATGGTTGGACCGATTTGCAGGCTGTCAAGTACTTGTCCGCAAGTTTACAGGGTAGTGCACTGAGGTTGATTGGTGAGGGTGCACCGTCTGGTCGCGTGCACACCTATGGTGAGCTTGTGAAGTTGTTAGAGCAGAGGTTTGGGCACAGTCAACAAGCTGAGAACTTTTTGGTGGATTTACGGCATCGTCGGCAGAAACCAAAGGAGAGTCTTCGTGAGTTGGGTCAGTGTCGCAAGACGATACAAAAATTACTATTATGATGTTATGAATTCCAACCTCGTATATAAAACTGGTGTAAATAGTTAAGTTGATTTCAGTTATGAATTTCAGTTAATGTTAATTTCAATGCGTAATGACTTGGTTGAAGTTTGTGTTATTTTTAGCGGTCCGACCAGGCGTTCGTCTCGACTGACCGTTTTCAACGGGCTTTCCTCCATGCCCGACTAGGTTTGATTACCGCAACCCCAATGGGGACTTAAAAGTTTAACCTAGTTACTTTTGTCATGTTTGAATGTATTAGCATAAGTTAAAGGTGGGCTCTAGAATAAATTAAATCAAAGAATGTAAAACTGGCTTCCCCGGGTATAAAAGTGCGATGCAAAGTTTAGAGGATCGAGTTTTGCGCTGTGGGTACCGGGAGTTGAGTTAGTCTCGCCGGGGGATGATGTCCAGCGGACAGGGCCATCAGCGCCGAGGCTGGTGATGTTTTTAGAGATCGTCGATGTGGCTTAGAAGCGCCGGGCGATTTTGGGTACCCTTTGCGGGGAGTGGTTCGCAGAAAACGGACGTAGAAGGCCCGCCGATTCACGGGCTCGCAGCATGATTCTCCCGGGAATGCCAGACCATAGGGAACATAGGAGGAAATCCTAAGGCTCTGTGAGTAACTTTAATTATAAAGATAAAAACTGCATTTTTATCGTTTTTGTGTAAAACCTATCAATTGTGTTTTCCATTTGTGATCAAACCGAGTGAGACAAAACGATAATCGAGTAGAATTTTTAATTAGTTTCTCTCAGGAAAACAAATGTGTAAGCTAAGGGTTTTGATGTTTGTGTCAGGAACTGAATTGACAAATATTAGGGCCGAGTTTTTTTAAAACAATCGAATGTTAATTCATATTTTCAGGGGGTTCCTGTATCCAGTTTTAGTACAGGCAATATAAGGTTTGACCTCAAACAAATTGCAACAGAATTTTTTTCACCACAGTGCATTTCTATAAGGTCCCTAAAATGACATACTAAAAGTCTTAAAAAATCGAGGTGGTGGAAATATGCCTAATTTGCATAAATCCAAAATGGCCGCATATGTTAGGACTTTCGCATTGATTTGGTCATATTTCTCATACTAGGTCGATTTTAGAGGTACTTTAAACAACAGTTTTAGTCCTTTTACATTGATTTATTCAAGTCCTAGGTAAATTCCAAGATCCCTATGTTTCCGAAATTTTCCAAATGCCGTATAATTTGCATAAATGCCGTATATCAATTTGCCTAATTAAAGTTAAAATAATGGATACCATGTGTGGACATGTACCAATTGAGTGTTCCCTGATAATCCAAGTCAAATTTCACACCACAGTGCATTGCTATAAGGTCCCTAAAAAGTTGTTAAAAATCCAAGTGGTGGAAATATGCCTAATTTGCATAAATTCAAAAGGCCGCTAATTACATGATTTTCATATGATTTGGCGCGGCCATGATAATAGTATATAGGCCGTTATAGTATATAGGCCGTTATTTGCCATATTTGGAAAGAGTTTACCTCCCTAAGCCGGAAATGCATTGGAGACATTTTTTTCCCAGCTACCTTGTGGCGGCCATCTTGGATTTCAAAATGGCCGCCATTTCGAGCCTAATTTGTATCATAACTTCGGACTTGATTGTCACATGAAGTTTATTTTGATGGCAAACCCCATGTTTTTGATACCAAGGAACCTGAGTATATTATTGTTTATGGTGTACTCCAAATGGATGGCAGCCATCTTGGATATTTCAAATATATGGCCGCCATTTTCGGCTTATTTGCATAATAAATTTGGACTCGAATGGCGTACGAAGTCAATTTTTATGGCAAACCCCATACATTTGATACCAAGTAATCTTAATGACCCATTGCTGATGATCTATCCCAGATGGATGCCAGCCATCTTGGATTTTTTTTCAAAATAGCCGCCATCTTGGATCTTATTTATAATAACATTGCACCTGAATGTCCTATGAAGTCCATGTATTTGAATGAACTCAAGTAAATCACTGTGGACGGGGTACTTACAGTTGATGGCAGCCATCTTTGATATTTCATAATTGCCGCCATTCTGAACTATTTGCATAATACATTTGGACTTCAATGTCGTATGAAGTCACTATTGGTGGTGGCAAAGCCCATAAATTTGATACCAAGGAATCCAATTAGCACATTTAGGCATCCCAAATGGATGGCAGCCATATTGGATATTCAAAAATAGCGGCCATCTTTGATTTCATTTAAATAATAAAGTGGCACATGAATGTCGTATGAAGTCCATTTTGGTGGCAAAGTGCATATGTTCTTGATACCAAGGAACACAAGTTAATCATTGTTGATGGGGTACTCCACTGGGAGTATACCCCATCAACAATGATTTTCTTGGGTTCCTTGGTATCAAAAACATGGGGTTTGCCACCAAACTGAACTTCATATGACAATCAGGTCCGAAGTTAGATACAAATTAGGCCCGAAATGGCGGCCATTTTGAATTCCAAGATGACCGCCACATGGTTGATAGAAAAAAAGGTTACCAATGGATTTCCAGCTTAGGAAGGTAAAGTCTATCCAAATAATTATGAGAAAAATTCCTTCTTTAGCAAAGAAAAATGCAGTGGCCAAAAATACGACATAATATGCTATCTAGTAATAACTCTCGTCCTAAGTTGCTTTTCGGGGTACTTTAAACAACATTTTGTCATTTGACATTGGGGCCATTCAGTTTCAAATCACCCCCCAAAACTTTAAAATTTGAATCCCCAACCTCTTCAAATTGGATCATATTTAGTTTATGGGGTAATTTCGGCTGAAAAGCCGAAATTTTAAGTTTTAGCACCATCGGACAAACAGTTGTCGCGCTACCGCCCAGGCAATTTTGGTCAAAATGGACATTGCTGCCATTTTTAAATGACCATATTTCTATAATCTGTGAGCCAAATGTGTTAATCTTAATTTCTTTTGAAAGGTTACATCATGAGAAATCCAAATTTACCATTGTTTTTTTCATGTCGGGGTTATTTGAAGTATAATGACATTTTGACCTTTAATTTGACCTTGAATTTGACCTAGTGGATCACCCGACATTGAGACAAACTTGGATGAAAATTAAACCCCAAGATTTTCGCTACAAAATATCAAAAAATTGGGAAAGATATTGTTTGTTCGGTTTTTGGCTCATCTAAAAGTTGGCATACGCTTTGCAAAATGTGATATCCCTGTGCACTGTACTAGTGGATTTAAAGTAGGGATTTTTTGTCCCTGAAATGTGTTTATGTACAGGGTGTCCAAGACTGTTAAAATTATTCCTTTTATTTTCTGAGTTGATTTATCAATCACTATTTTTTACGGCCGTAAGCTGTTATGTAACTTCGGAGGTGGGTGCTAGGTGAATTATGCAAATCGTAATCCCTTTTTCCTTTGCATACCAATTCCGGGCTTGCACCCATGCGGGAGGGGTATAAAACCCTCACCCAAGTATTTTCAGATTGAGGTTTGCGGTTTTTTGGTTTATTTCTTTCCCGTAATATATAATTAATTTTGATTTTTGTGATTTGTAACTCCTGTGTTGAATCCTCTGTTCCCTTGAGTTAGTCTTTGATTGTTGGTCCGAGTAGAACGGCGCAAGGGTTCGCTCTGCGACACAGGGATATCACATTTTCCAACACTTATACCAACTTTGACAAGAGCTAGAAACCTTAACAAAAAATATTATACCCCATATGAAACATAGGATCTCATAAGGTACCTCGGACTGGAATGATGATGAAATCAATGTCAAAGGACAAATTGTTGTTCAAAGTACTCCAAAAAGCAATGCAGGACAAGAGTTATGGCCAAATTAAAAATCATTAAATTAGTGGCCATTTTGAATTTATGCAAATTAGGTATATTTCCACCACTTGGATTTCTTTCCTTTTTAAGGAACCTTATAGCAATGCACCATGGTGTGAAATTAATGTATGTACATGACTGGACTTGGATTATCAGGGAAAATTTTATTGTAACATGTCCACACATGACAGCCATAATTTTAACTTTAATCTATGCAAATTAATAAATGGCATTTATGCAAATTATTATCGGCATATCGCAAATTTGGGAAACATAGGGATATTGAAACTTACCAAGGTCTAGAATAATAAGTAAATTCGCCTGATGATCGCCACGCAGTGTGCGTGTGCATGAAACCAATGGTAGCAGAATAGACTGAACCTATATGTTATATATAGATTCATATATATATATATATCATATTGCAGATAGTATATATATATTACAGCATAATAAATGAATATAAATCATCTACAGATCTTTTCTGAAGTCAATGGGCATCTCAATAATAAATTAAGATCAACTCTCTGTGTTTAGTATTAAATATATTGTTGCAGCATCACTAAATATTCTATTATAAAGCAGCAAAAAAAGTGGTACTGGGTGTGGTTAAGAAACACATTAGAAAACTACTTTCCACCACTCGGATTTCTTAAGACTTTTAATATGTTATAAAGGAGATTTTTCTGAGTAATAACCTTTTGAAATGGTTTCTGTTGCAATTTGTTTGAGGTTACCCCTTAATTTTTTACATAATGCCTGTACTATTTTACGGGGTGTGGAGTTCAAGATTCAAAATCAGATTTGGGGTCGTCTTTCAATGGGGATTGCTCTTCAATTCAACCCAGGGTTCAACCAACTGAGGGGCCAGTTCATGCAGTCATCGACTCGGCATTCATTCTACAGAGCCAGCTTGTTAATTAATTTATTGTATTAAATTCTTGATTTGTTGTACATTTTTATTTTTGATTATTTGTTATTAAATTATGTTTGGTTTACGTGTTCGAGTTGTCCATTGTATGTCAGTCTAAGTAGGGTGGCGCTAGGGTCTGCCTTGCGACAGTCAGGCTATTAGAGAGTTGACGGTGAAGGCTTATCCTGAGATACAGGAAGAAGCCAGGGATAGACTTGCCAAGAATCATTTCATGGATGCTGTAGAGAGTCAGTCAGTGCGGGAGGGCATTCACCGAGCCCGTCCCAGGGGTCTTGATGAAGCTGTTAGGGCGGCACTGGAAACTGAGAATTTTGAACGAGTTGAGCAGCAGCGGAGGCGAGATAACAAGCCGACCAAGTTTGCGAGAGCACTCGACAGTAGTCCGGAGGATAGGCTTTAGGAGATAGGGCATGCCATCGAAAAGAGGGTGTTTTCCATGGTCGAGTCATTGTTTTCAGAGTTGTCGAAGCAGAAGCAAAGTGGGGAAACTGAAATGGTAGTGTCTCCGTCGAGATCACCTAAAACTCCTAAGAAGGAGCGAGGTGATCTGTGGTGTTTTAACTGCGGTGAACCAGGTCATTTCTGGCGAGCATGTATACATGCCGAAGCAAGATTCCAAGCAGGGAAACACCGTCTAGCCGACCGGCGGGCTCGCAGGCAGGCTCGGAAGTTCAATGAGCCCACAGGAGGTTGTAATCAGAAGAGACCCCCGGGTGGGGCAAGCGACCAAGTAGTGGTCGCAGGCCCCATGGGTGGGGAAAAGGCACAATATGTTTTTTTCGTGGATGGGACGATACGGGGCACCACGTGTAGGTTTCTCATCGATACCGGGTCGACCGACACTGTGGCGAGCAACATAGTGTATCACCAAATTCCAGGGGAACAGAGACCAATTTTTGGAGACAGGACTGAAGGTGGAGCAAGTTGATGGTAGTCCGTTGGCAGTGGTCGGGGCTGCCTAGGTGGAGGTACAGATAGGGAAGACAGTAGCCACTGCGAAGGTGATCGTTGCCGACGTCCCGTATTTAGGAATTCTGGGGATGAATTTCCTGTTGCCCATGGGTGAAAGTTTGGATCTGCAATCTCTTCAACTGTCGTTTGTGGGTAGGGTAGTTGTCACTGAGATTACGGAGATTCCCTCTGGCCATGAGGCTGTGGTGCCTGGCACCATTTCAAGGTTGTGTGAGGTTGTTGAAGGTCCTGTTCTTGTTGAGCCTGCGGAGAGTAGTGGTGAGTTAGCACAGCGAGGTTTAGTCCTTGCTAGGTCACTGGTTGAGGGTGACTTGGACGTGTTGCCGCTACGGGTGCTTAACCCTTGTAGGGAGATGCGTGTTGTGCGGCAGGGTACCACCGTAGGGATGGTCTGTCAGGCTGAGGTTGACCGTGGTCTCGATATTCCCTGTAGAGGAGGCGAGGTCGAGGGTAACCTCCCTGAACATCTATGGGACCTGTACAGTAAGCGTGAGGTTTCTGAGGGATGGGGATCATCATCAGGTGATGAATTGTCTGTCGGAGTATAATGATGTGTTTTCTCGGGGTGAGCACGATATTGGTCGGACCGAGGTTGTGGAGCATCACATTAACACGGGCGATGCGGGGCCAATTAAAGAGAGGCCTAGGCATCACCCAAGTTGTAATCGACAGGAGACCATGCGGCAACTCCGTGACCTGAAGGAGAGGGGTGTCATCGAGCCGTCGGAAATTCCTTGGGCTGCCAACGTTGTTGTGGTCAAAAAGAAAGATGGTACGAAGCGGTTTTGCGCCGACTATAGGGTCCTGAATGCATGAACCATCAAGGATGCCTACCCTGTTCCCAGGATGGTTGAGACTTTGGATGCGTTAGGGGGAGCTCAATGGTTTTCCACACTCGATTTGGTCTCGGGCTATTGGCAGGTTGCCCTTGACAAGGACGCCAGCCAGAAGTCGAGTTTTGTTGTTCGCAATGGCTTGTATAGGTCGAAATGCATGCCTTTCGTCCTTTGCAATGCTCCGGCGACATTTGAAAGACTAATGGAGAAGGTCATGAAAGACTGTGGAGGAAGAGGTAAAGCGTCTCAGGGTTGTGTTCGAGAGACTGCGGGAGGCTGGACTTAGGAGGCTGGACTTAAGCTGAAGCTCAGCAAGTGTAGTCTGTTTCAGCGGTAAGTAGGTTACCTTGGCCATATTGTGTCGGCCGAAGGTGTGGCAACTGATCCTGGGAAGGTGTCAGCTGTGGCCGATTGGCCGGTTCCGAAATGTGTCAAGGAAGTAAGGAGTTTTCTAGGACTTGCTTCCTACTACCGGAAGTTCATCTGAGGTTTTGCGGAAGTTGCATCTCCGCTGCATGAGTTGGCAGGGAAGTCTAGGGAGTTTCTTTGGACAACGGCGTGTCAACAGGCCTTTGAGGAGTTGAAACAAAGACTACAGGAGGCTCCGGGTCTGGCTTATCCCTTGTTTGTTGGTGACTACATCTTGGATACAGATTCGAGTGGAGATGGAAAGGGGCGATGCTGTCCCAAGTCCAAGAGGGGAGGAGAAGGTAAAGGCCTATGCAAGCCGTAAGCTGAGCAAGGCTGAGAGAAACCATTGCGTCACGAGGCAAGAGCTGCTGGCCGTAGTGGTTTATCTCAAACACTTCAAGCAATATCTGTATGGTCGAAAGATTACCGTGAGAACGGATCATTCTGCATTAAGGTGGTTGCTCAACTTCAAGAACCCTGAGGGCCAGCTTGCTAGGTGGCTAGAGGTGGTGTCTGAGTATGACGTGTCAATTCAGCACAGGCCTGGACGGAAACATGCAAACGCAGATGGTCTGTCCCGCAGGCAGTGCAAGCAGTGTGGGCGAAGTGAAGACCCTGGTGAGGTGTCCGAAGCTGTTGAGGCTTGCGAGGTTTCTACAGAGTCTGTCTCGGGAGTCTCAGAGGTTGCCGAGTCAAGAGTTAGTGAGGGAGGCACAGATGGCAGATCCCGATATGAGGTGGTATGAGGTGCGAGCAGTCGGCCGGACTAGAGTAGTGTCTCACACACTTCCAAGGCCCATAAGACGCTTTGGTCTATGTGGGCTCAAATGGAGGTGCGGCAACAAATGCTGAGCCAAAGTTGGGAATCCGACGATGGTCGGTCAATCCGCTGGCAGTTGTTGCTGCCAGAAAAGCGCCGGAGTGATGTTCTGCAAGCACTTCATGGTGGACAGACGGGTGGTCATCTTGGCATGAGAAAAAACATTGGCTAAGGTGAGGTTACGTTACTGTTGGCCAAACATAACGGCCGATGTGAGGTCCTTCCTTCGATGTTGTGAATTGTGTCAAAGGCGGAAATCGCCATGGAAAAGGAGAGTTTCTCCTTTGCAGCAATACAGAGTAGGTGCTCCCGTTGAGAGGGTAGCTCTGGACCTGCTGGATCCACTTCCCCAAAGTGACAGTGGAAATGTGTGGATTCTTGTTGTGGGTGACTATTGCTCCAAGTGGATGAAGGCTTATCCACTTCCCGATGCAAGGGCGGAGACAGTGGCATCGAAGTGTGTCACTGAGTTTGTTTGCCGTTTTGGAGTCCCGCTGGAGCTTCATTATGATCAGGGAAGCAATTTTGAGTCTGCAGTTTTTGCAGAGATGTGCAGAGTCCTAGGAATCAAGAAAACGAGGACGACGGCTTACAACCCGAAATCTGACGGTATGGTAGAGCGTTTCAACAAAACTTTGTTTAACATTGTTTCCATGCTGATTGAGCCCAAGAGGAAGCAGAGGGACTGGGACGAGTGTCTACCCTACGCGACCTTTGCTTTACCGTTGCAGTCCACAAGAATCCACCGGTGAATCACCTAACATGATGATGTTGGGACGTGAGGTGACGTTGCCTGTTGATTTGATGGTTGAGTGTCGTGAAGTTGAGGAGGTGGTCGAGGCTGATTTTGCTTGGGAGTTGCGACGTAGGTTGCAGGAGGCCCATTGCCGGGCCAGTGAGTGTCTGAAGCAGAGTGCCCGCCGACAGAAGCGAATCTACGACCGCAAGGTTGCTGGGGAAGGCCTGAAAGAGGGCCAGTTTTTTTTGGTTGTTTAGCCATTCCAGAAAGAAGGGTGTCACTCCTAAATTACAGCTACGCCAGTGATGTAGTGCCTTGATGCTGGGCCTTGGCCTTAAGGCTGCCTTAAGGCTGGATTTTAGGGCCTTGGCCTTGGCCTCGAGGCTTGAGGGCAAAAGCCTTGGCCTTGGCCTTGGCCTTGAGGGTTCAGGGCCTTGCAATTTTGAGTCAAGGCTCTTCAAGGCCCATAGATTTTTGCATGTTCCAGATAAATCTGTTCAAAATTTGCTGTTACCATTTTAATCGTATTACGATGGAGAAGGGGAGCACCATATAGATTTGTGTGTTGGGCACACTTCCACTTTTATAGCATCACATGTTGTTACCATTGTAGTAGATTTGCTGCAACAATATTCCGTACATTTGTGGGGCTAATGAGATGATCACTTTAATTGCATATAACTATGGAATAGATCTGATTGGTGGTATTAGTCTCCCTGATAATTGCTAAAGATTTGCATGTATCTGTTTTAGATAATGCTGATATTTCTAACCATGTTGGGCCAGCAAATAAAAATTTCCCAAATCAGTTTCTTGGATCCCCCTTTTGTTACACTTGGGAGAATTGTGTGTCAATATAGAACTTAGAAGTAAATCATTATTTTGTTTAGTTAAACCATATGGAAGACCTGAACTTATACTTTAACAGATACAGTGCAGTCATAAAACGGTGTAGGCCTATGCGAGCATGTTGATTGCAATTAAAGAAATGTTGTTCTTCGTAACGAGCAATTCATGATGATAATGGCGGATCCAGGGGGGGCCAAAAGGGGCCATGCCCCCCCCCCCAAAAAAAAAAAACCCAACGAAACCACTTTTTTTGTGACGTCGTAATATAGGCAGGCAATGAGTACACCACCATCTAAATTCTTTTCCTAACAAAAATCGGATAAAATGGTCAGAAATTGCCTCAAATCGCACCACAGAGCATCTCGAATCCAAAAATTTTTCGGGGCCCTTAAGCGGGCCCCGAAGCCCAAACCTTTTTTTTTTTGACCCACTTTTTGGGGGGACCAAAATTTCTTTGCCCCCAAAAAAATTGTGTTCTGGATCCGCCCTTGCGTGATGATGTGTCACTCATGTGACTATAATTAGTTCTATATCAGTGGTCATTTCATAAAACAGGGCCTTGGCCTTGGCCTTGGCCTTGAGGGTTAAGCCTTGGCCTTGGCCTCGAGGCTTGAGGGTCAAAGCCTTGGCCTTGGCCTTGGCCTTGAGGGTCAAAGCCTTGGCCTTGGCCTTGGCCTTGAGGGTCAAAGCCTTTGCTCCAACACTGAGCTACGCTGGGAGGGGCCATAGTTGGTCGTGAAGAAGTTGTCCGATGTGACTTGCAGGGTTCAGTTGAGGAAAGGGAGTAAGTCATCATAGTGATCATCATGTTTCACTCGTCCGGCCGTGAATGAATGCAATTATTTATTTATCTGTATGTAACAAGGTTGATATTTGTTCCAACTTTACATATTACAACACACGACACAAAGGTCAGGTCATCCACACCAGATGCGCGGCGCGAGATGGCACATTTGAAAAACCTTAGTAGCGCGCATGTCATTTTAACAGAATACGGCTCTTCTGAACGAGAGCTACGTGGGTCGTTTTAATGAGATAAATATGTCGTTTAAACGAGCTAAATAATTTGTTTATACATGAGCTAAATGAGTCGGTTTAATGAAGCAATAAGTCGTACAAACGAGAAAATAAGTCATTTAAACGAGACAATAAGTCGTTTTTCGGTGTTGTTTGTTTGTTTGTTTTTTGGTTTTTTGGTTTGTAAGCTCTGAAGCTTCAACATGTCACTTCGTGGTTTGTTGGTCGGTTGGTCGGACGGTCGGTCGGTCGGTCGGGCGGTCGATTTTACCAACATTGAGCAAATGCCATGCCGTCGTCAGTCAATGCACTCTTAAATTCCGGCGATTTACAATGCAGTGCGCCACCAAAAGTTCGCCAAAGAGAGTTCATTTTTTTCCCAGTGCATTGTGGGAGATGGTCGACAAATTCGCAGCGCGGGACATTTGGAATTGTTCGTTTTTCCGGTCAGTAGTTTCGTAAGCGTATGATTCGAGTATATGTTTGCCCTTTTCTTTTCTTTTTATCAATATGGTGTTTTCTGTAAGGCAGCAAAACGCTTAGCCCCCAATCTATAACATATTAGCTCAAGTTGTCTACTGATGCTCGTTCAAATGCGCCATGTTATGTCGACTGTAAAGTTGAAAAGTGGACTCTTCATGGCAAACTCTTGGTGGCGCACTGCATTGTGAATCGCCCGAATTGTTTGTGACAATTCATGAAGTAATTCTTCATAAACAAATTGTAAACAAAGGTACATTATGTGCAGTAATGTTATAGCCACGTGGTATTTTGTGAGGTGGTTGGATGGTATCCAGAAGGAGAAAATGAAACTTGACCACAACTATGATGTTCCACGGCCGCATGCCAAGCAAGACATACACAGCTATGTTTATTTTCTTACGCAACAAGCTGGGGTTATCAATGTTTACACGACTTCAAACGATCCCTTTACTTGCTATTTTTCAGTTGGATACTAATTCTATAGCAGACAAATTCTTTTTCTTCATGCAAGACTTTCATGCAAGACGACCAGAGCTTAGGCCCCCCCCCCCCAAAAAAAAATACTTCTGCTTCCGGTTTCCCTACCTAATCCTAATCTGACAGCCTTATACTTTTTCTTTCTTTTTTTGAAAAATGAGAAAAAAAAACCCAAAACCATAAATTACTACAAGACGCCTTAATATGATCGTACAAAAAAAAAATCCTTTCCTACCTACCCTATTTTCGAATGCCATGTAATCGGAAACAAAATGATTTTTTTCTTTTGGGTCTTATTGTGCGCTTTTGTTTTGTTGGGAGCAAAACGCTTCCGTACAAATTGCAGATCCGTGCCATGTTTTATTTCAATCAACACCAGCAATTCGGCGCAAGATTCGACAGCGTAACGACATGAAACAAGCCGAATGCGCTTCAAGGGAATGTACATCATTGGCTTGTGCTGTAATTTTCAGAAATGAACTATTTGAGGGGTTAGTTCAATAGATCAAATATTGTTACACTGACATGTTTGAAGTTTTGTGTTCGAAAATGCTGGAAAACACCAAGAAAAACCAAAATGTTTAAGTTGTCTGGTTCCCTGACTCCATTAAAGATAAATGCATCAATGTATAGATGTCGAAAAATTGTAGGGTAAGGGACCCAGTTTAGCTGGCCTGCACCCGTTCATGAGCATGTAACCAAAAGCAAACAAAAATTGAACTGAAAAAAATGGTAAATTTGGAGCAGCAGTTGAAAAATAGTTAGGTTTTTCCAACAGTGGTCGGCCGACCACCGTTGGAAATGTACACAAAAAAATACCATTTTCTTGAAAATGACTTCACGCCAGGTGCCATAATTTTACAGGATGCTTAAGACTGTCATTTACCAACATCCTAGTAAGGTATTTTGTAAAAACTTGGTAGTTTTATTTTTCGATGTTTGCAAATGATGTGTATTCCCTTTCAGTATCAGATGTGTTGTTTCGAAGGCCGGCTTCTTTGAAAGGAAATTCCGTCCTGGAATGCGCCCAACTGGGCTTCAAAATGCGTGTTAAACAAAAGGCGGTTAATTGGAAATTATTTTAAAAGTAGGAGGCAAACATCCACACAACCATCCTTTAAAAACCTAGGCCTTTTTCTGTTATTCTTCCGAGAACGAATTTCGGGGGGCAACATTTTGACTATCAAGAATCGACCTGTTGGGTGCTCGTCGTGGATCCGGCCGCACATGTTCCACCAGTGCATCGCATTTTTCGGACGTGCGAGAAACAATATATGTATATTGGTGCAAGTGGTGCTTCGATTACTTCCCCCAGCTTACTCGCGCCTAGCTCCTCGCGTGATGACAGACATGCGCAGTTGAGCTAAATAAACGAACGGTTTCGGGTAAAGTTTCGTGCAAGAAGAGCTGGTAAGTTGAGCTTTGACATGACACAGCATGACAGGCTGCATCCGAATCAAGTGTCTAGAGCTAGCTATAGGTCTATGTCCACGCCCATTGAAAATACCGTACGCGGGGACGCGCTGACAATAGACGTATAGCCGTACTCTGGAAGCCCGTTTCGGACACGGCCTGAGGCGCCCGCCGGACGTCTCGTTGGCAGCCATGATTATTGCATGGCCTTATGGGATACTTACCCAAGCACGAAAAGTCACGTGAGAGGTAAATCGAACGCTGTCGCGCGCTTGCACGAGTAAGAGCGGGGGAAGTAATTGAATGCACTCTTTGTGGATTATTTGTCACACACAAGCAACCAGTACTGTACACTGAATGGACACGGCTGGAAATACCAGGCGCAGATTGGGGGGGGGGGTTGCAAAGTTTATGCCTAATTTCAATCATTTTGACTCGCCAGGCGCCGACTACTTTTAACAGTTTTGACTAATTCGCCGCAGTTTTTACTCGCACTTGGCTAGCGGGCTTCCGCTAAGGTCGAACCATTAATATGCCTACGTGGCAATCCCCCCCTCCCCCCCCCCCCCCTTGAGATTCGTCTGTCGACGCCACTTTCCCCTTCCAAATCATGACTACAAATCGCCGCCGTTGGTTGCCAAAACACTGTGATGAAAAAAACAAAAGTACAGGGAGTAATCTGCTTTGGGTTTTTGATGTTGGCTCTGCGCTTCAGTGAACTATACAATTGAAATGTCAAGGAGAATTTGACTTAATATATTTATTTTCATCGATGCCTAATTGACATTTGGGCAAGAAGACGAGGCAGGAGGCTAGCAGTTAATGGTTGTGCCTCTTTTGTGTATTTTCTCGGAGTTACTGCATTATAAATAAACGAGGCTCACTTTCAGAGCCAATTAATTAGATGAACACAATATTACCAGAATGGCGATGGCAATGTTGCGTCCTAAGATACTAATAAAAAATAGTGCCTACCGTGGCGCAAGTTTTAGATTTTAATTAAAAAAACACACTAACATTTGTCTTATTATTGAAAAGGAATACCTCTTCTGTGCTGAATTCTTCATACTTTAAGATGCATTCAGCCAATGTTTGTCTTCATACTCATCAACCAACGACTGAATCATCCCCTTTATCAGAGCAGTTTTATCAGTACCTCAGTGTCTCAAATCGTTTGAATACTTTCTTTCAAATAATTATCATTGCTCCCCGTGACTTTCGGATCCGATGATATACAATAATTGTACACACTGAGAGGTCTCAGTAACTCTCTTCTTGGACCGATTCTGTTGGCCTTGCATTTAATAAGTGCAAAATCATCATTAACAAATCCACGATGGAGGACAATTATTAAATTCATATTTAATAACCTATCAACAATACTGGCAAGCAATGAGGCAGAAGGCAAGCACTAGATGACTGTTCCTTTGGGTATATTCCGGCGGTTCATGTAATATAAATGGCATGACATACAATACAGAAAGGCTTCAGTGATCACGCTTTTAGTGAAAATAATTGTCCCTGAGTACGGCAGCCTATAATATTTGGGGGTTTCAGGAACCACGAAAACGAACATTTGGAGCAAAATCTTGGGTGCCTAAAAAATGAAAATGAATGCCCAGACAATGAAAACGAAGCCCACAAAAGATGTGTAAAAAAAAAACACGCAAAATTGAATGGCTGAAAATGAAACTGATCAGAAACATTAGGAAATTCGCCTATACTTTGCAATCTGATAGGCCATAACTTCATGAACATGTTTCTTTCACCAATTTAAAGTCACTTTACTTTTTTCCCCAGAGTTACCGGAAGGTTAAGGTAACAGATGAATTCAAAATACAGAAAGAATCCTCAAAGTCATAAGAAAACGTTTCATTCGAAACGGATTCATTGACGAGGAGGACACCTGGCTAGAACATTAACCCTAGTCCGGTAATGTAACGAATTTTGTGACGTCGTTGTGACGTCATCAGGATCAAATTACAAGCGATTTCAGGTGGAAAGTTAAACAAATTAATCAGGTCATCAACTTCTTGCACTGTGTTAAGTAGGCCCTACAATGTTTATTTGGGGGAGGGAGTGGTACATTTTTGACGCCGGAGCATAAAGAACCTTGATTTTTACTGTCTGTGTTACCAAAAAGTGCAATGAAAAATAAATACAGCAAGTAAAAAGGTGTTATTATTCCTAATATTTGATAAATTGTACCATTGGGAGTCTTTGTACAACCACAACTTCTTGGCAAAGTTTCAAAATGATGACACCATCTATTTCTTTAAGTTAGGTAATGGTTGTATTTTGTAAAGTTTTGTTTATTTTGTCTTGCATATGTATTCCTTCTTAAGTAAATCAACATTCATGGTGCACATGTTTTGACTTTCGACAGAACATGTATGCACATGTTGTGTACATGTACATTGTACGCGTACTGTGCAGAATGTTCGCGCATTGTTTTACGGCGCTGAAGTGGCACGCGTGTTAATGTGGCGCGTGTGCTTCTGGAAAGATGTTAGTAATGGAATGCAAAGGGTTTGCAGCGTTTCTTCTGGATACTGATTTCTGTAAAGTCCGACTTGAGTCAAAGTCTTTATCAGGCCTGTAGTTTGCAACAGGTATAGACGTAGCCAGCGGGGGGGGGGGGGGGGGGGGGGGGGGGGGGTTAAGGGGGTATTTACCCCCCCCCCCCCCATATATTGTAAAGACTGCCTTTTTCCATTCAAATGTACTTTTTTTCATTGGGCTTGCCCCAAATAATTTGTAAAACTTCTGAACAAGTTCCCTTTTTAAAAAAAAAAAGTGGTGCCCTTTGTTGTGGCATCTGCCGTTTTGGGTGCCTTTTTCAGAATTTCGCACATATATCGCCCTGAAAAGCACCATGTATTGGCCCTTGAACAGCGCCCCAATCGACAGATGGTACCATCCCCCCCCCCCCCCCCCCTCGCTTTTTGATTTTGCGGATTCTTAACTAGAGCTTTCCATATAGCGACCGATTAGCGCCAAACTTTACCGTGTGCGCCGCCACTTTTCTATTTGATAAATCGTAAATGTTTTTGTCAGCACTTTATAAATAGAAATGGTACAGGCCAGAAAATTCAGTCTTTCATTAACCCTTAGAGCCGCTAGACGAAAAAAAATACGCGGTGGACCCACAAGGAGATTTTAATCCCCATAAATGTTGAATTGGAGTTCCAAACGAGACTTAGATGGCCATTTTATGTTATCTTAGAATTTGTATGTCCGTTTATATCCGGTTATCTATTATTCTTAGGTCAATACTTGGGATCTAGTACAAATGTTCGTGGTGGAACCAAGATGAGAATTTTATCACCACATTTGCTTATAGTTCAATAACCCTGGCATGCCTGTACATATACATGCACAAGATATAGGTCATTCACAGGCTTGTGGTGTGTAGTAGGGGTGAGGATTACATGGAATTAGCTTGGCCTAATTGGCCCATTGAAAAAAAAAAATAAGCCCATATTTGGAAAATGTTTATAATTTTATCATCCAGTGGCTGCTGCGAGGGTTAAAACAGTGGTACAAAAAGAAATGATTAAAAGCTTTCCGCATCTTTCTGCAAAGCATTTGATAGTTCGGGCACAGATGCGAAACGAGAAAATTGAGTAAAACGGTCGTGTGCTTTAAAATCGTGTAGTGGCAACCAGACTGAAAGTCTACTACCGCATGTTATTGTACGCTTATAGCATTGGTCCATTGCCAGACTTACATGTAGTCTGGCACGCGATACCAATAATATCCCGTGCACACTTATTCCGCGTTGCTGCGTTGTATACTATACTTTGCCAGTGCCTAATGACAGGCTGTCTGGCATTGTCTGGTCGCATCGCGGTGTTTGCTTGTCACGTGCCTGTACGGTGCTAAAGTCGTAACTTTTTTGTTTGTGGAAAAACCTGATTCAAAAATGAAGTTATTGTTTATTTCATGGGAATTCCTATGCTTTCAAGCATTTTGATGTGTTGAAAGTAAATAAAGTAAATCTTGCAGAATTGAAGCTCCAATTTTGGCCATTTAAATTGAAACAAAAAATGGAAACACCTATCAAGCTGATTCAAACACCATTGATTTTTTTGGGGGGTTAATGTTCTTCTCAGTAATACAATGTATGACATTTGTTGCCAATTTCTTTCCTGCAATTCAATGGACTCCCTACAATCAGTAAGGGCAACATTAACAAAACGGGGCCGGGCTATTTTGACCATCTCTCAGCCGGGCCCCCCCCCCGATCTCGGCCATCGAGAGACGAAGAATTTTGAAACTCTGTACATGCATAGAACAACTCTTCATAAACATACCCAAGAATTCGCATGACTTTAGGTCAAAGGGTTTTGGAATCATGGCTAATTAATCATTCATATGTACGAATGGTAATTCTGCTTTGTGTACACGACGTATATGGGAAAATTCAGTTTTCGCTGCGTGACAACCCCTGGTCCGATTTTTATATTTTTGGTGTCAAAAGATGCGCAAGGCTCATAACAGCTCGAGTCGCGAAAAAAAAATAGCTATCGCGAAAAAAATCAAGGGGGCGAATTCCGCCCCCCCCCGGCCCCTTTAGGGTTAAAAATGTTGAGAGGGCGAAAGCACGAGGCAATGCACAATGCGGTGACAGACGCGATACACGACGGTGCGACGCGATTATTCAGTCAATTATTTTTGGTCAAATTTTGGCCGACCGACCGACCACCAAGTGACATGTAGAAGCTCCTGCCAGAGCTTAAAAACTCACACAGTATAAATGTTGCAACCTCCCTTCATGACCAAATCTAAACATCTCAAATGGTTTCTACAAACCTGTGTTAGATTTAAAATTGAAATGGTTAAAATTATTATAAACGGAGAAAAACAAACTCATCTGTACACAAAATCACGAACAAAAAACACAAAAAATCCAGCCTTGATTTCATATGACTCAAGAGACAGGCGTAGACACAAAATAACAGAATGATGATTCAAAAGAATTATTCAAATCAGGAGAATGATTAAGGAACAAGAATATCGTTCTCAATAAGGCCATTTTTAACTTGAGAGAGCCCTTCTGCCCCCGGCACACCCTCCACCCCCGGCAGCAGGCGCGACGAAACACTTTTCAAACTGGGGGGGGGGGGAGGCATCACCAAATGGGCACTTGCTCAGAATAAAAGGTACCTTTCGTCGGTTGGAAAGAACAGACATTTTGAAAATAGTTGTGTTCGTTGCAAGGAATACATGTTACCAGGAACAAACTTTATTAACAACTTTGATAAACACTTTTTAAAATCCTGTTTCCATTAGGCCAAAAAAAGGCTCCGGTTTCTGGTATGGAGCTTGCCCAAAAAGTGGTGCGGCGACGCGGCTTTTTTTTACATGATTTTTTTGCTTCGAATGTCGGCTGATGACTGCAAAAGGTTGCCCGACTAAACTTAATGCAAAGATAATATGGGAGTCCAGAGAGGCCATATAAAGCTTATTCTCGATCATAACCCTATTTTAAACACGTTAAAATTGTGCAGCAGCAGGATTCCAGTCAAACCAGAGAGTTTGACGGTTTTGAGACATTATCTTTCATTGAAAAAAACAACAAATTTTTCATTTTGCCGACGAGCATGGCTACGGCGACGCGCGCGCATACCAAAAACCGGAGACTATTTTGGGGGCCGTATTGTTCTTAAATAAGGTATTTTTTTGACTTGAGAGAGTCCTTCAGCCTCCGGCACACCCCCGGCAGTAACCTCTCTGGGTCCGCCCTTGAATTTGACTAGTTAGGTCTATGCAAAGGGACTATTTTTATGGTTAACCACTTATGAAGAAAAAGCAATAACAAAAATCGATTTTCACTTTTTGAAGTAAACCATTTCCCAACATACAATCAAAGTCTTATTTAAATGAATATTTCTTGTCGTGTTGGAGAAAAGGCTCAGTCATCAAAGGTTAAGACCAAGGCTTTGACTCTCAAGGCAAAGGCCAAGTGTCGTTTCAGGGACACCGTATCCCCCTTACAAGTATGTAGGCTTCTTCAAACAAGTTCATGACGATTGTCTATCTCACTTGTTTTATATTATTTGGTTCAATTTTGTCTGCCTTTTTGCTTTCAGTTAAATCAATCAAGCTCGCCGTTTCATTTTATTCGTAGGAAAAAGGTGAGTTAAAAGCCTTTATTAACATAGTTTATTAACAGTTGAACATTATCTAATTAAACATGACACTGTTAAAATCAGTCTTCATCAGTATTACATAATTTGGCATGCCACTCAACAATCGGCATAGTTTTAATGTTTTAAATATTTAAAATACTGAAGTATAAGTAAAGTTTACTAACAAAAGTAACGGAATAAAAGAAGTATGAAGAGAATGTAGTATCATGACGCCTGTGGGAGTCGTCGAACAAATCCCTAAGTTGTGACATTGTTTCTTGACCCGATTCAAATGATGTTAACGTATGTTTAATGAATGAACATCATTGAGGTTAAATTTGTCATCGAGAAATAGTTGTGCTGCAGTTTCTCCAAAGCAGCTTCAGCGTAGTTAGTCTTTTTACAAGCGTTATGGTTAATATAATTACAATTTAACGGCCCGTAATAAACAAAGTGAAATTCAAGGCTTGCAAAAAAATAATAATAATAAATTTATGGGGTCGTGTCGCTGCCTATGGAATTGCCCAGATATATTTATCTGTGATTTGTGATGTATTTCCAGACCCTAACAAATTCTTGACTTCCTTTCCAATACAAATATTTCGTTAGGTTCCGAAGTGAAGGGACTTCATGAAACACAACACGCCAAGCGATTTGGCTGAGGTTAGGGTGAACGTCATCATCTGGAATCACGGGATAATAAACCAATCAAATGTTTGGAGAAAAAGATTGAAGTAAAATAATGGTGACTTACCAAAGACGCAAGCAACAAGTGACGCCAGGGCAAGACGCCGCATCCTGATGACAGGCTCGGTTACTAACTTAAAAACGATAAAATTTATTCCGGTTTGTTTTCCTACTGGGTTTGAATCCAACGTATAAAATGTTTCAAAATGTAGATATTTCACCACCAGACAACACGTTTTGCCGGGTACATTCAACGCACTAATCATAGGACTAACGAGTGCAGTTCAGCATAACGCCCGGGCTGGAGCTCAGGCAGGCTCATTGATGCACGGTCATTGGCTAATAAGATTAATATTAACGCTAATGCATATTCATGGCACATGCACAGGAGCCTTGCGATGAGGGAGACCTTTGGGAAGACTAGGCTGGTTCCCGCTTGCGTAATATGGCGACCTGTAGCTAGTTCCCATTTAACTGTGACGTTGTTCGATGAGGAGGCGCTGGCTGGGGGTGACGACGGTGTGCTGGATGAAGGAAGCGTTGTTGCGGAGATGCTGTTTGGTCATTAGGGATTGGGTGTGTTTGATATCTCTTTTGGAAACTGGACTAGCATAATCTCTTTTATTTTTTCCATTTTCCCTTAGACCAAGACATCGCGGTGTGCTTGGTTTGCGAGACGTGAAAGTTTCTGGTGTTAAAGACTGGATTCTCGATGGAAGGCACTGGTAAGCAGGTGTTGGGTGCTCTATTTAAGACCACTTGGAGTCTGGGTGCTGTTAATTCAAGGCGATGGTAATTATCAGAACTCAGACTCCAAGCGCTCTTAAACAGAGTGATTAATACCGACCAAGCACACATTTATTCCCATTCATAAATACCTTTTCGCTCAAAAAAAAATCTAAAATGTTCGCTCAAAAAAACCCGATTTTGTTTAGCAAGTTCACTTCATGTTTTGTAAAACACCCCTCTAGCTAAATAATTGAGTGTCCAGATCGCGAGTAAGATGTCAACAACTCCCTTTAAGGAGGTTGTCGCGCGTACTGCGTGATGTCGCGCAGAATGCACATAAGGTGTTCCCATGCATCCCCTGGATATATTTTTCTAACCTACTTTTTTGTAATCCTTATGGTGTCTAATGAATGAATTTTGATGTTCCCAAGATCAAATATCGTCCCATGGGCTTCATTTGGCGGCAATCTTGGCAGCCACCTTGGCTCTCGACAAAAAAAGTCGATTATTGACATAAGATTTGAGCCAGGCATCATAGGAAGACATTCTTTACCTCGGGTTTCAGCTGCTGCCTTTCAGAACGCCATAGGAATGGTATAAAGGCTAGTAGAGTAAACAGAAAACTATCAGGAGTGGAGCCTCTAAGGCGGTTGGTGGTAATACAAACCATTCCCTCGTAGCTAGCAAAGCGAAGTTCATACCAAAAAAGCCTCACCACCCCAAGACTATGGGTCACCTACCGCGAATTGTCACCTTCTGCATCAACAACCCAGCGAGGACTCAGCAGTTTGACAATCTAAGAGAGGCTCTGGCATAACCTACAGGCGGTGATGACAAAGTGGAATCCAAGTGTTCCAACCTTCGTGATGATCTACAATCTTACCACTTCTTCCTACGGAAAAAGAGAACGTAGGAATGCTGACTGGTACGAGCTGGGAGGAAAAGAAACAGTGACAAAAGCCAAGAAAAGAGCTCTCCTTGCCCACAAGAAGGATCCCAGTCCCAGCACAAAACATATGCTCCAAGGCCAGGGCCGCAAGAGACCAGTGATGCAAGAAGGCTGTATGAGGGCATCAAGAAGGCAATATGACTGAATATCTCGATAACGACACTGGTGCAGTCCAAGACAGGAGAAGTTACCACCGATCCAGCTGATGCAAGATGCAAGTGTACCAGTCCTGTGTCCTCGTACACTCTTTGAACGGTTGTGAAGCCTGGACAACCCATGCTGGTCAGGAGAAGAGACTAAAGAGGTTCCAACTCCGATGCCTCAGACGTACCCTCTGCATAAGCTGGCAGGATCGAGTGACAAACATGAAGGTTTTAGAGCGAGCTGGTATCCCGAGCATATTTGCTCTTCTCAGCATGAGACGTCTTAGATGGCATGGGCCATGTCAAGAGGATGGACTTGGGTCGGCTCCTGAAAGGATCTCCTTCATGGAGAACTTGCTGAATATACCATATTATTATATCATTACGTAGTGACGCCATCATAGTAGTAATATTCCAGTGGACAATTATAATAGACTAAAATGTCTGTAATTGTAACGGGTACACATTACGAGGTATGAGTACACAAAGCAAAAGTGAAGAGAAAATTGTTCTCATTTTCGAGCGACACGACAAGCTAGAGAAATGATAATCAATGACATTTCACCGTCATACTTGAACGTCTAGTCGTCATCTTCACGAAACTCATCATAATCAATTTGTTGACGCTCTTCAACTATTGTTCCTCCGCCTTCTCAACAGTTTTCTGCAGCAAGTCAATGAGTGATGGAGAATGATAGGTCCTCATCACCACACTGGCATTATCCAACACCACACTGAAACTATGCTATGATTGTTGGTTCATTATATCACCATTCCAGCTAATACTACAAGATTAAGGCTACATCTTAATTTGACTTCCTATGGTGCCTAGCTCAAAGGCCATGTAAAATAACAAATTTTCGAAATGTAAGATCACGATGGCCGCCAAATCATGAAATCATGCTTTCGATCGATTCCGCTCGCCCAAATTACCCCTAAAAACATGTAAATTGTTCTCCCCATGATGCCTTGTGCAAAGTTACTTCATGTATTAATCTAGGTCCTTCATATGCCAGTTTTTCCCCTTAGCATGTATCTTTTGCGTGATTAGTTTGTTCTTAAGTTTTAATGCTAATGTGCCTGTATATTCATTATTTTATTATTAATAATTTTAGTGTAACAATATGTAATTTTTAAAGGTTTTTCATATTCGTAATTAAGTTTTGGATTTTTTTGTTTGGTTTTTGTTAATGATTGTAAAGCGCCTTGAACGTCAATTTGAAGGATTTGGCGCTATATTAGAATATAATTATTAATATTATTATGTACACCTGATTTTTGTCGAAATCCAAGATGGCCGCAAAAATGGCCGCCATATTATAAACGTAACACTTTCAATTGATTCCTCACACCCAAATCAACCTCAAAAACGTGTTCATTTGTCTTCCTGTGATGCCTGGGTCAAAAGTTAGGTCAATAATAGACATTCGTCGAAATCCAACAAGGCCGCCAAGATGGCCGCCAAATGAACCCGATGGGACAACATTTGATCTTGGGAACATCAAAATTCATTCGCTAGTCAACTTAAGGATTACAAAAAAGTAGGTTAGAAAAATATATCCAGGGGGTCCATGGGAACCCTATCTTCCGACTAGACCAATTGGGCGTAATAAAATATGGTTCGGAAGCAAAGGAACTTTCTGGCGAATCGTATCAGTGAAGGAAAACATCTTGACAGTATGAGCGCTTTGAGCGCCCTCTAGTGAACGAAAGAGATCTACGCCTATGACGGTGTCACATGAAAATCCAACTCGTATGAAAATCGCACTTGACATGTCACTTTCCCCAAACAATCCTAAAAAAAATAGCATATTATGGTACTCACGCGTGCGCAATACTACCAATGAATCCACATTTCATGGAGTCGGATATTCACACTATAACGGCACTCCTCTAACTTGAAAACGTTACTACCCGCAACACATATGTGCATGTCACCGGTTCCATAGCCACTTCCTTACAAGGAAATGTCCACTGTTGACCACCGTGTGTACGAGTGATCGGACGTTCGATCTTATATCCACAACAACCTCAATGACTGCTGGTTTTGAACAAGGAGGTGAATGACTTATCAATTGCATTGCGTGAGTGTGTCTGAAGTACGTGGCGCAAGCGCAACAGTTCAGGTATTTTGATTTTTTTCATAAATTATCACTGGTTGACCACATGACTGACCACTTACTCACTTCCTATGAGGTTAAGGTCCATATATGTGTTTGATCAAACTTGACATTAAGTTATCTTTAATTGTGGAGGCTTGTAAATTTAAAGAAAATGACCACTAGTAACCACTATGTAACCGTTGACCCAAATCGTCACCGACACCACGATCGTAACACTCCACGTGTTAAACCATATTTTTTTCAATTATCTGGGTTTTTTTATTACACTTTTAAACATTATTCATCAAGGCCCACCATTGCACGAAGTTTCAAAGCTCCAAGGGCTTTACTTTAATAATTACGCTAATTATCCATGCACGTTTACACGAAGTAACACTCTCCTTGTATGAGAGGGCGCGCGCTGACCCGAAGTAACTTTCACCTAGTGTTATAAGCCTAATACATTGAAGCGTACTACTTTGTGAAAACAAACATTAAGAGATTCGCAGCTTTTTCGGTTCAATGAACTAACACTCTCCTTTTTTCTCTTCTTTCTTGTTGATTTAATAAACAAACGGGTGAAAACTGCAGATTAAATAAATTCAATACATCAAGTGTCCTCAACGAGAAACCAAACTGAAAATACTCTGCAGTTTCGACGCAAAGTGTTGTCCTAGAAGGCATTCAACTTTAGATGCCGTTTTACCGATTGCTAGTTTTCACTGGTATGTAGACGGGTGTTACTTCGTGGTGTCGGTGACGCAATGCTTTCCAGCATCTCGGGTAGGAGTTCGGTCGAGAAAGATCCTTTCCAAATTTGGCTGCAATCGGCAAATGCATTTGGCAGATAGCATTTTAAAGGCTCATTAGGAGAAAGAAAGGTCAGGTTTGGTCGGGTCGGGTCAGGTCTGGCTTATTAAAGGCTAAATCACAAGAGACAGTCAGTCCGGTCCAGTCGGTCGGTCGGTCAGTGCGTGCCTTTGTGCTAGATAAGTGCACTGTCACTAGTCTGGCCCTCTGAAACCAGCACAAATGTAGTCTTGAAATATACACGAAAGGCCGTGAGATACTTTAGGAGATCACTAACAGTAATAAATGATATCTAGAGACAACACAACACTGCAGGTGCACGCTTACACTCTATCTTAAGTGCTTTTATTAAATGAGAAAAGATATGCCGAACTTTCTCTATCATGTCTCCTACTCCATATATATTTAATTTAATGGGCTTGAAGGTAATGGCCACAATTTGCAGAAGAAAATGTTTTTTTTTCCGATTCAAGAAACAGTAATACAATAAGTCTGAGGCAGGTTGTTTATAAAAAAAAAAACTTTGAAATTATGCGCAGTGGATGTAATGCTTTTGAGAAAATTGTGACAATGCATCTTCAATTTCTCATGCACAAAGCATGTTTTTGTTGACAGTTTGATGGTTTGATCCTATAGCCATCCCGAGAAAATGATGGTCAATTCCTCTTGCATGGAAAAAGACAGCATACTGGGGGCAAACGATTGCACAGGATGCTTAAACATTGTATTCACTTTACAATAAAGTGGGATATTTCATAATATTTTGATAGTTTAATGTTTGAATATTTGCAAATTGTGTCGACTACCTTTAACCTCTTCATATTTTAAAGGAAAACAAGAAAAAGAAAAAAAAAACAAAAAAAAAACAGTTTGCTGAAAAAATATAGCAAGTTTATACTGCTTTTTATTTTAAATCTATTTCCACCATGTGCTGAACAACATGTATATGCTTAACCATTGTTGAAAAGGACAATTAAGAAAGACTAATAAACTATATAATTATGCTCATTTCTATATTAAGAAAATTAATATATTAAACCAGGTTTGCTAATATAATAAAGTAAGCTATATTGGATATTTCAAAAGTATCAAGCAAGATTTATTGGAATTGTACAGTGTTGTAGAACAAAATAGTTTGCAGTTCATGAATAATATTCATTCCATTGGTTTATGAAGCGATTTTGAGTGGGTAAACTCTTTTGTATTGACTCAAATTTACCACCTTCAAATAGCGCCCTCTTATTGTGTCCGCAATACTTAAACGATAGGTTGTTACGATTGAAGTAATTATTATCGAAGTGTTACGTGCACTGTCCTCTGGGGATTTTTTTCTGGGTCCAAGAAAATCCCGACAAATGTCTGACATTTCCAGAAAAAATGTTGAAAATGCCCGTTTGTGTCAGCGATTTTTGCCTCGCCTTTAAGCATTTCTAGCAGTAAAAAAAAGCCATTTGAACTAAAAAATTAAACCGTCACTTTTCAAGGTATAGTTGTGTGCAAGTTTATATTCCACTTGTCATCAACCTTTTCATTGATTATTATTTCTTGAGAAATACGTTTTTAGATCCCAAAAGAGCGCAACCGGCCAAACGTCACCTATAGAAGTATTGTATTTTGAGTGAAAAAAAATGCGATATTCTAGCTGGTCTTGCAAACATATCCCTTTCACCATTATTCTACTACATGCAAAAATGATTTTTCATATGTAAAAACATGCCATTGTATTTATTACTGATTGTGTCCCTAAGAATCTAAAACAATCTGGGGGAAAAAAATCGAAAAAGGGAAAATTTAAGCTTCTGTTAACCACCTGTTTTTATTCAACCGATTTCTTTTGCCGGCATCAATGTAGCATGGGAAACCCCTGTCTCTAATGCTCATTGGAAATTTGACAATTCAAAATGTGGAAAAGTCTGTGTCATAAATATTGGTCTACTGTTAGACTGGTTCCGGGCCCTTCAATCGTAGCCCTCGTTTAGAGTGTAGGAGGCGGGACCAAGTCCGAACGGGGGCCTCTGGAAAAGCACATGAAGTGCAAATGCCTTTTTGGGGGCATGTTATTACATCGGATCATTTGCTTTTAGTGCATCCCCCACATTTGAGCAACAAAGTCGTTGTAACTCGTACGAATGATGCATACTTGTTGGAGTTTCAGCTCAGTGGATACTATACCTTTTGAGGGGGGAAAAACGAGAAAAGAAACAACATATTTTTGTGCCCATTTTCAATTATTGATACCCTTTCAGGCAGGGATTTTTTCTACAGTTCTTTCTTCATTTTAAGTGAGGTATTCTTGTTAAAATCGGTAGGTACACTTTTCTGGGTAACTGCAAATATTCTTACGTGCCTTTATGTTTTGACTGAAGCATTCTTAAAATGTTACACCACATGACACATGCATCCCCGCTCCAGTGTGTTACATTTCCAGCGAGCATTAGAGCTAGGTGTTCCCGCGCTGGCATCGATGGAATTACTCATGACTGTTGCAGCCGAGGACCTCGAAGCGCATACTGCTATGTGTATTGTGCTGAGTAGGCAGGATACGCAGGAACCTGGCCTGGAAGGCCTTCGGGAAAGTGGTGGTCACGTGGGTGTTTTTGTCCGAGTTTCCAGGGAACTGTGAGGAACAAACAATATGGAAACGAATTTTCGAGTTTTCCCCATGCATTTACAGCAGCAGGGGCGTACATCCGGGGGAGGGGTTATATTGAACAGTGGGGATGTGGGATATTGGAACCCCCCCCCCCCTCCACTTATCGTGGCAAGAAACAAAAAAGTTGGATTTTAAAATATTTTTCCAACTTTCTAACAACCAAACTGCATTCAATAGTACTGAAGAAGGTAGAAAAAGTACGGAAACTTTGAATACTGACGCTGTCTTGATGTAAAACTAAGCGCTGTAAGTATACATAACGTGCACATCTGTATCATGAACAGCGCCCCCTAGTGTCATGTTGAGTCCAGCAAGCCCCCTTTTCTTTTTTGTATCGGGGCATGTTTTATTTTTTTATTTTTTTTTTTAATCATCCCCTATCCACTCCCCGGCACAGATTCACGCCACTGTGCAGCAGGATCGCCAGAGGGAGCCCTCGTCCTACGGCGTTCATCTCATGAGCGGGGCTTTGTACAATAAGCCCAATAATTAAGGAATGTCTTACCACTAGAACACCAAGTTTGCCTGGGTCTGTGGTTGGTTTGAATCAACGGCAGATGCAGGAGGAACGGGGGCCATGCCCCCCCCAAAAAAAAAAAAACCCAAAAATTATACTTTTGTTTTGGTAACGTCTAAAAAAAAAAACAGCCACTGTACATCACCCACAAAAATAATAAATTAAATTGACAAGGTTTTCACGAAATAGATAAGAATTTCCAACGTATGTCGCAAATGGTGGAGTTTAAGGAAATTAATTCTGGTTACAATAAGAGCATTTCGAAACTGTACTTTTAAACTCAAACAATTTAGTACACGAGAACAAGAAAATGTCTCCACAAGGATACACATTTCAATATGTATGGATAACACTGAGGTTACAGTGTTATGCATCGGTGAAAGGCCATTTGAACAATGCGATCGGTATACCTTCATCGGTGCACTTGATCCATCATCGGTGACGTTGGTCCAATCTTGGCCATCGTCGCTGTAGGCCACTTTGAACTCTGTCACCCATTGGGGCCAGTTCCCATCCCCGCGCCCCTGCGTGATAACGCCAGTGATGATCACATTAGAACCCATGTCGACCTGGATCCATGGATCGGGATCACTAGCTTCATCATTACACCAGGCTGAGGCCATACCGGCTGCAGAGTAAGCAGATAATCAAACAAGCTGAGCAGAACATTCGGCTGTGCAAATGTACGTGCTAAGCTGAGAACCTTCGATAAGCACTACATGAGGCAGCGGTCACTTGCAAAGTAAGCGGATAGTGAGAAAGCAGTCCTAATGATGCCTAACGACGTCATGCTTAAGTTTTTTTTACATGTGCGCTTTCCTATGAGAGCCAGGTGGGACCAGGCCCGGATTAAGCGTTTCGTAGGTCTAATAGACATCAGTGTTCCGTAGGTCCTACTTAGCCCTAGGTATCGGCACCAAATTCCTGTTAATGCTATTAAAGAACAAAGCACCATACAAAGTATACATCAAGCCAGGCCAAACTGATATAGGTCCCTGCTCTAAAAGTTTGTTGGCACTAAGGGCGTCAATCGCTTCTTAGAAGTGGGAGGGGTGGTACATACATTTTACATGTGTATCTTGATCAGACTAATGCGACTGCGACGCCTAAACGGCGTGGGGTTTCGGGGCCCGCTAAATTGAAGAGCCCCGAAAAAAATCGATTGTAGACGTCCTGTGGTGCGATCTGAGGCAATTTCTGACTACTGCCAAGGTTTTAGCAAAAGATCATCATTTAAACGGGATTTTCGAGTTTGGGGTCCTTGAATCAGCGGACGAAAATAGTTTGGGGACGACATGTTCCCCGGACCCCAGCGATCGACGCCCATGGTTGGCACCGTGCTTCAGAACGACAGACTTGCACGTAAATTGTTTACGTAGGGCATAAAAAGTATGCCTACATGCTGTACAGAGTCAGTTGGAGAAATCGAAAATTCTAAGACAAATCCTATGATATTTTTAAAACTTTTCTCTGCGTGGGTGTGGGTGTGTGTGTCTGGGTGTGTGTGTGTGTGCATGGGTGGCCCATATGTGTTTTGTGGCACACTACGGTATTTTCGTAGGCCCCCCATTTATAGTTAGTCTGAGTATCACCCGTTTTCCACGGAGCCAAGTCTCGTGTATAACGTCTGATAATCGTAAACATGCAGATATATGCAAGCCGCCCACAAGCCAATCGGAGTCGACTTTACTAAATCGTGACGTACTGACGTTATTTCATTCCCAACTCAGGACTAATGGTTTGATTGGTCAATTCGAATGCAGTGTTTCGTAATACAACAGCAGCCTGGCGCATATTGCGTAAATGTATAGAGCGCGTGACACTTTTTTTTTTATCCATGTCTATGACGCGCAAAGGGTGAATGATCGAAGACCCGATGTAGAAAGCGCCCGCTGATTTGTCAAAATGTAAGAGGTCAAGAGGCGGTACATTGCATAATTAATCATCGAATCTGTTCATATCTAATCTATTACATAGACTAATTTCTAGTGGACCCCGAATTTTTTGAAGGCCCTAGGCACAGTGTGCCCATTAGGTAATCCGGGCCTTGCTGGGACGTGCACGTCATTAGGTCTTAGGTCTATTGCATGGCCAACTTTATTTTTGCTAATCAAAATCGGCAGGGAAATATTCATAAGCAATACACAGACTTTTTGCTGGTATAACCTGTCCATCTTTATATCATGTGCTTTATGTGTTGTGCTTAGTACCTCAACACGTATGTTCATGCCCATGCACATGTACTTGTGAACCACTTAGTAAGTCTGGTTATTAGACCAGATGATTCTGACAATTCTGGAATCTTGCAGACGTTCTATGGCACCATTTATAAGGCACCCTTTATATATCTTAGCTCGTATGATGAGCTGAGGTTGTCAAAATTTTAAAACCATTTTTGAAAAAAAATAACCTCTTTCAAAAAAAAATATTCAAAACCCTTGTAAATCAACCAAATTTTAGAACTATTTTTCCAGTTTCCCTGAACAATAGATAAACATGATGATATCATTTTCGAGTTATTGTGAATACGATAATTCAAGACAAAAAAAACGACGTTTTAGTGTCAGTGCAACAACGAATATACGCCCCAACGGACGTATACCTGACTATGTTTGAATGAGCGACATGTGAAACCTGTGAAAGTTTTTCACTTCAAAATGTGTATATATGTATATTAAGCAACACAGATTTCAATTTGAAGCACCAACCCTCAGAGGACAGTCTTAAACTCCTGGCATTTGTTGTCACCTTTGACGAATTGTTCTTTTGAATTGACTCATTGTTTATATCGTGTAATTGTTGAACGGAAGCAACATTACCTTGAAGGTTAAGTCGAGCCCTGGTGGGTCCGTGATCGGCACGGTTGCTCCACATTGAGGACGCTGTGATGTTTGCATCTGGGATGCGACCATCTTCCATGCCAAAGGGTCCCACCTCAGTGCACTCCAAGACGTCTGTCGGAGCTAGTGGAAAAAATCGATCAGAGTGGGGCGGGTCTCATTTAAATAAAGCAATTGCAATCATGTTTTAATGAACATAGCAGCCAGGCGCAGATTCAGCCTTCTCCTGATCAAGAGTGGAGAACATTTCGAGGGAAATTTTGGGGTAAAACGATGATGACGACGACAAAACGCAACACGAAAATAAAGAAAGCGATCACTGTGATGTACCGGGAACGTCACAGTGATCAAATGTGGAGAACTTTTTTTGGGGGGGGAGCCAAATAACCCTTGGTCCCCAAAAAAGTGAGTCCAAAATATTACGGTGTGGGGCATTGACCCCCATACCCCCCTCCCCCCCCCATCCGCCCTTGCTCATGATCGTTGAAATGTGTTATGAAACTGAGCATGATTTGGATTTGCACATTGACGCTCATGCTCAATCAGAAGAAGTATTTCACCTAGTGATCATGTTTCACCCACCTGTCCGTAAATGAATGCAAATTAGAATGTGTTCTTTTACGTTCTTAAACTTTCTTTTGTTTCGGTTCCCCTCGTTGGAAATGTTGACGTTTTGCGCGAACGCTACAGGTTAACTTTTTATGAGCTTGATGTTATAGTGGGTCAGATTTGGAAAATATTTGGGGGAAGTGTGCCTTTGACGATACAAACATGGAATTTGGCACACAGTCAAAGTTTGTCATGAGAAAGGTATTTGTGTATAGGGCCATCGCAGGTTTGTCGTTTGAAAAAAATGTAGGTCGAATAACAAGCAATTTTCAAACTTTTCAAAAGGGCTGCTATTTCATGTTATTCTACAAACATCACATTACATTACAAATCTGCGATGGCCCTATAGCCCAATATCTCTCACATGACATACTCTGATCGTGTGTCGAATTCTATGCTTGTATCATAAAAGGCAAACTCCCATCACCTTTCTGCCGTACTATTAAGACGACGCGAACCATCAGTCTAAAAGCTAATCGTCGTCACGAAAAAAAGGAACTAAGTTGAAAGCTGTTTTGACAACCAAAAAAAACCCATTATCTACAAAAACGTCGCACCTACCTTTCGTACAACAAGAGACATGTGCACACGCTTTGACCACATCAAGTTGGTCTCGAAAGACGTCCAGTTGGCTATACAACGGACGCAGAGCTGCTTCGAGAACCGAGTCGCAGTCACCGTTGTCGTGTGCGGCTGCAGCAAACAGGCAGCACTGGGCCAGCACGGCGAAAATAGCTATCAGAAGGCACTTCATCTTGATCATCAGAGACAAACAATGTTCTGGAATCAATTCCAGTATCGCATTTATATAGGGTTTTATACAGCGCCTGAATAAATGCCCGAAATCAGAATGGTGGCTCATTGATCACGTGTCATTGAATTATTCTCCCAAATGCCGGGCACAGCCGCATCACAAAATAGAAAGTCTATCACACGGTAAATAGAAGTTCAATTGCACGGTCACACTATTGGTAGTTGTGACCAATGAGATGACGAGGATTTATTCAGTTGTAGAAAACAAATCATGAATGGCTCACATTCATTCGGTGACATAAATTATTCTCACCACTGCACTCATAAACGTTCATTCTTCAGTATAACAACTAAACTTAGAACCCATGACGCCATGATGCGCACTAAAGGCGTTCCTCGTTAAAGTGGAACCGTCACGTATATGGGTCAGTCAGATTCCTTTAATGTCCAAGGCTCACTCTATCGTGTTTTTCCCCAAACAAGGTCGTCCAAAAGTTGTAGTAAGCTGTATTGTGGACACATTTTCGCCGAAATAACAGCTCTTGTTTTCGTAGTTTGTTTTGTGCTTTCCGCATTGTTACGAAAAGCCTTTGTTTTTGTTCTGATATCTTTTAGGTTTTTCGGCAAGTCACCTGAAACAGGTCACCTGCAAACAATTCTCCTATAGGGATGCATGTTCATTGTTTTCGTTTTGCTAAAAGAATACTTACCTTTTTTTTAAGTGATTCGTAGACTGAACTTTAAATCGGTATTTGTGTTCAAAATTCCTTGAAAAGCACATGAGTGATTTGAATGATTATTGTACCAAAAGAAAGCTCATTCATTTGGCTTTCATATCCGAGATTTTTAAAGTGCTACAGGCAAAACTTTATCACAAATCACAAACCCTGTCTGATAGGGTTGAAAATGACGTTATAGCTGTAAGACTGTGTGCACCATGCATCCTTTTCTACTGAAATCGTACATGAAGGAGAGTAGGGAGCTGGGCAGGTACTATTCCAAATCCGTTCCAAGTTACGTTGATCAAAATAATATAGCGATCGATGAACAAGAAAATTATACTCGTCGAGACTATATTCAAGCCATAAGGGCTGAAGAGAGTAAATTTAAAAACTTGAGGAAAAAGACACTACATGAGCTCAAACAGATTGTAGACGAACACAATCTAGAATACGTACCGACGGGTTATAATGGTCGATTTTTGATAAAAGATTTATTTTCAGCGATCAAGAGATTTAAATCTCCCGAAAATTTTCAAGAGGCTGACTTCAGAGGTACGAGAAGGTTTAGAAATAAATTTCAAAACTGGGAACTGATTCCGAGACAGTTTAATAATGACGTTGAACTGGGTTTTTTTCGCACTCACGAGCGACAGATCGAAAGCAAAGTCGTATCAGAACTGAGAGAACTCACTAACATAAAGGTTCAGATTGCGATTACAGTGAGATACGTTAAAAATGTACCTGATGGCGAACGGGTGACTGCTGAATTCACCTTCATCAGTAACAATGTGGTTATTTTGAGGGAGAGTCAGGTAAAGCAAATTCTTAAAGAAGCGATCGATCAAGTAAAAGAAAAACACGCGAGTCATACAAATCGAGGATCAGGTTGGGTAGTCGATAAAATACTCGCGTTTTACATTAACGTAAACCGTTATGCTCAAGCAGGAGGTAGTTCTTACATAGAGCTACCCGACGATCTCAAAAATAAAAAGGCGATTATCAACGTACAAAACAAAGACAACGAATGTTTGAGATGGTGTTTGAGAGCCGCTCTTGGTAAATATTCGGACAAAGTAAAAAAGCGAATCGAAAACAACCCAAAATATCAGGTCCATGAAGAGAGAACTACGATATACAACACGAACGATGGATTGAAATTCGAAAATATAGACTTTCCCACACCAGTGGATCAAATGTCTAGGGTAGAAAGACAAAATAATCTGTCAATAAACGTTTTTGGTTATACTGAACAAGATAACATACATGTATTGACATTATCTAAAAACACAGATCCTACCGTTGAGGCTATCGATCTGTTGTTGTTTTCCCACGGTGATAAGAGTCACTACTGTTGGATAAAACAATTTTCTAGATTATTTTATACCGTAACGGCAGATCGACACAAGAAATATTTCTGTCAAAGATGTCTGTCACACTACGGAACGCAAGAAAAACTAGACAGATACAAACAAGATTGTGAGGGAATAGACAAACCTCCATCTAAAATCGTTTTTCCCGAGAACAACGTATTAAAATTTAAAAAAATTTAAAAACCACAGATTTGCACAGGACGCACTATTTGTCATTCACGCCGACTTTGAATCGGTACTAGAAAAAACTCAGCGCAATAAAAAGGAAAACACGCAAAAGATAAACATTCACAAAGCAAGCGGTTATTCGTTGGTAGTCGTTAGATGCGATGGTGAAAATATGTATGGAGAAACTTACAGGGGCAAAGACGCCACAACTAAGTTTGTAGAGCAGATGTTACAATTACAACGTGATATTAATTGCATATTTGCCAAACCCATACCCATGGAATTTACTGAGCGAGATAAAAAACATCTTGAAGAAACAAACACGTGTTGGATTTGTGAAAAACCAATTTATCCCAATTACTCGAGCAACTGTCAGTACCAGAAACCCCAAAAAACCAAAACAGAAAAACAAATAAAAGAACATCAGTACGAAAACAAAAATGGATTTATCGAGTCTAAATGTCTCGAATGCAAAAAGAAAATCAACAAATTTAGAAAGGTGAGAGATCACTGCCACGTCACGGGTAGATATAGAGGTGCCGCGCACGCCTACTGTAACACCAAGCTACGTGTTAAACCTGGTTTTACTACGATACCGGTCACATTACACAATTTACAAAATTACGACGCACATTTGATCATGCAAGGCATTTCTGTTTGTAATTAAGGTAAAATAAATTGTATCCCTAGAAATTCGGAAAAGTATATTTCGTTTTCAATCGGAAATCTCCGATTTATAGACTCGTTCAATTTTATGGCGTCATCGCTTGACAACTTAGTCAAAGCTTGTCCAAAAGAGTCGTTTACTTTAATGAGAAAACATTTTAAAAATTTGCCAGAGAGTTTAGACCTTTTACTACAAAAAGGAGTTTACCCTTACGAGTATATGGAATCGTTTGATAAATTTGAAGAGACCAGTCTACCACCAATCGAAAAGTTTTTACAGCAGTCTAAAAGACGAAGGGATATCGCGAGAAGACTATGACAGAGCTCGACGAGTGTGGAAAGAGTTTAGGGTAAAAAACTTAGGCGAATATCACGACCTGTACGTGACTACCGACACGTTATTACTAGCCGGCGTGTTTGAGAATTTTAGACGCGTGTGTAAAAAGAATTATAAGTTAGATCCGGCTAATTATTTCACCGCACTCGGGTTATCGTGGGATGCACTGTTACAACACTCTCAGATAGAACTCGAACTATTGCAAGACGTAGACAAACATTTATTTTTTGAGAGAGCGAAACGAGGAGGTATGTCGAGCGTCGGTAGCACGAGATATCACAAAACAAACAATAAATATCTGCCCGACCACGATCCGGATAAACCAACGAGTTACGTGACGTATCTAGACGCTAATAACCTATATGGTTGGGCTATGAGCCAGTACTTGCCGTACAAAGATTTTAAGTGGTTAAAGCCTAAGGAATTTAATACCGAGTATATCATGTCGATTGATAAAACGTCAGATACGGGCTATTTCTTAGAGGTAGACCTCGATTACCCAGCCGCTCTTCACGATTGGCACAAAGATTACCCACTAGAAAACATAATCATATCACAAGAATGGATGTCTGATTATCAAAACGAGTTATTGGATACCGAGCCTAGTAGCAAAGTACCCAAATTAACCGGCACGCTAAAACCCAAACGCAAGTACGTTTTGCACTATATCACTTTACAGCTTTATATCGAGCTCGGATTAAAACTCAAAAAAGTACATCGCGTCTTGGGGTTTAAACAGAAGCCTTGGATGAAGTCGTACATTGATAAAAACACTCAACTCAGAACTAAAGCGACTTTTAACTTTGAAAAAGATTTTTTTTAACTCATGAATAATAGCGTTTTTGGAAAAACGATGGAAGACGTTAGAAATAGAATGGACGCAAAGTTACTCAGAGAGGATGAGCATAAAAGTTACAAAATGATAGTGTCTAAACCAAACAACAAACAGACATCGATCTTTAAAGAATGTGAGTTGTCATTTGTCGAAATGTACAAGACTAAAACCGTGTTAAACAAACCAATCTATTGCGGAGTGAGTATTTTAGATCTCTCAAAGACGCTGATGTACGATTTTTATTATAATCGAATGAAAGCGACGTATGGAGACCGAGTCAGATTATTGTATACTGACACGGACAGTTTACTCTTAAGCGTCTACACTGACGACGTATACAAAGATATTCAGCAAAACGGGCAACAATACGACCTTTCGAATTATCCGACGGATCATCCTTTGTACGATTCAACCAATAAGAAAGTGATCGGTAAATTTAAAGACGAGTTTGGAGGTAAAATAATCAAAGAAGTCGTTTGTATAAGGCCTAATGTACTCGATTTTAACCGCTGACATCAACCTGAAAAAAGCCAAGGGTGTCACAAAATCAGTCACCTCTAAGAAATTAAAACACCGACACTACTATGACTGCATCTTAAACATGAAATCTCACTACGAAACAATGACTCACATTAGATCGGAAAATCACATCCTTTACACCGTATCTCAAAATAAACTATCGTTGAGTCCGTTGGACACAAAGAGGTACATTTTACCGGACGGTATAAACACGCTGGCTTTTGGTCACTACGGCGGTAATTGCGTGTCCTCGGGTACGACTTAAAGCTCTTGTCTCACAAAACTCCTTTTTGGGCCGTTTTGAAGGTAATAAAGAGTAGGACCCGTCGTGACTTTTTTACCGTTAATCATTTTAAATTGACTCGTTCTTTTTTCCACGTTGAAGATGTCTACGCTCCAAATGCCTTGGCTCTTATCGAGGTTCCACCCTCTTGCTCGCCCGGGTAATATAAATATCTAACCATGGCGTCTTGCGGTAAATTCTGCTCTGTTGTGTTAACGGGGTTAGCCGGCGATTGCCGGACCTGTTCTAGTTTAACCGCCTCTGACGGTGCTTTAGCTATTAATCTCGTCGTTTCGTCGTTTATTGCCTTGATCACGCTGGGTAATCGCTCGACCCATTGCGTGTTTCTACTCTTGGGATTTAACATTTCTTGAGCGTACTGATGACCAAACAGTCTCTCGGCTAGCGTTCGATTAAATCTTTCTACGATACCATGCGATCGGTGGTTTCCTGGTTCGCCTACGATAATCTCGACGTTTTTTGAGGCCATCCATTTTTTAAAAGCACCTTTAAATACGGTACCAGCGTCTACTCTCAACGTTTTAGGGTAACTCAAAGGCAATCTCGCGTAAATCTTGACGATAGCATCTTGGGTGGAATCAGCCGTCTTAGAAACCAAAGGTTCTGCTTCGTGGTATCGACTCGCAACGTCGACAACCGTCAAAGCGTATTTATAAGTCTTGCGTTTTACTTTATCCCAGGGTTGGTATAGCACATCCATTTGGTGAAAGTCGTTTGGTGTTTCAAACTCTTGCGAGGTACTCGTGGGCTTGGGTACATACGCAGGACCCGGTAGATAAATTTGCCAAATTGCTTGTTTTTTAAGCCAATCTCTGATTACCTTTTTATCGATTTTGGTTTTATCGTGTAAATGGTCGACGGCACTTTCACCTCTCCAATAACCGCTCGGGCTATAATACAGTTTAGATAATGTTTGCATATTATTTAATATAAAAGACATTTATAATAATATGGCTAGCGTTGCTATGATGTTAGGAGGCGCGATCGTCAACGCCTTAGCTTTTACGGGTTCAAACTTTTTATTTTCAAATCTGAAACAGAGCGACGAGGAGCGTAAGAGACACGATTTAGCGATAGAACAACTCTCAGCCGCCAAAGATAAGTGGCAACGAGAACGAACGAAATATCTAGATTTTCTCAACGAACGTATCAGAAAACAAAATGCCTCTAAAGAAACATTTTCCAACGTAGACCGAGCGTTGCGTTACTACAACGAGGTGAGTGGACAGTCTACCGAACTACCCGTAGGACTGCAACGCGAACCCAAACTCGAAGATTTTTACGAGCCTGGCGACCAACAAATAGAAAGAGAACTGGCGTTTATCGCGGGAGGAACGCTATTGGTGGGCTTCTTGGCTTACAGATACCTTTAAATTTAAAACTCGTATAAATAAAATGAATGCGTATGGAAAAAAGCTCAATCCCAGCAGGCTATTAAAAATACCCAGATCTATCAAGGGCGAGAGAAAAGAGGTGGTCATTACCCACAATCCTAGTAGTATATCGGCGGGGCAACCCGATCGTACCCGGTACTTGTAAACTAGCTTTTAGTTTAGAACTCGAAGGTGGAGGTGACAACAATAGAACCATTTTTAGCAATTGGGTCAGAAATTTAGTCAGTGAAATCAGCGTCAGGCTTCAAGGTCACGAAATTATAAGTTATCGTAACGCCGACGTGTATCACAACTTTAAAGACAATTGGATCAACAGCTCGACGACTCGAAACATGGCGTACTCGGGCATACAAAAAGAAAACGTGTATAAACTAAGAACGGGGGCTGGAGATGCTAACGCGGGCGCCAACAACGGTAAAGATCAAGCTATCGCGGATGCCTATGGTAACAGATACTGTATCCCCCTAGACATTGACATACTGACTTCGCATCACCCTTTTTACCCCAGCGGTTTAAAACAACCTCTGACGTACAAGATAAAGTTTAATGATCACGAAAAAGTAGTCAACAGTTCAGATACGGCGGCGATGTATTCTATCTCAGACTTGTCTCTCGAATACGAAGTGGTGACCAACAGAGACCTAGCTATCACCATCAGAAGTAAACACAAGGGGTTAATGCAATATCTGTTTGATAAAATCCACTCGCTAGAAGTTAGATCCGTCAACAAATCGGACACGCTTTGGAACGTCAGCGTCAATCAACCCATCAGGAGTCTCAAGGGTATTTTGTTTTTGTTTAAAGATCCCACGGAGAAAAGCCCGCAGCGATTTTATAATCCAAAACTAACCAAAACATCGGTGACTGTAGAAGGTAAACCCAATCAACTCTACAGTCAAGGCATGTTTCAATATCAACACTGGAACGAAATTAACAAGTTCTTTGGAGACAGCGATACCGAAAGCGGGCGCGGAGTAGCTAAAGACTTAAATTTGACGGGTTTCGACCTCGGAGACTATCTAAAAAACAAGTACGGTCTGTGGCTCGATTTTAGAAGTAACGACGACAATTCCGCTCACGGATCTGGTAGGAAACTCGGAGACGGAGGAGGCATCAACGTTCAATTTAACAGAGAAGCCGAAAGTCAAGGTGACCTCACGATGTACGTCTTTTTGATCATGGATGCTCAATTGAACTTGGAAGACGGGAATTTTAAATCTCTGTTAAGTTAAAATGACACAACCGCATTGCGCTTTAATCGTCGGCAAAACAAATTCTGGTAAAACCAAATGGATTTTGGATCTGTTAGAGTCAGACTATAAAAAACATTTGAAGCGATAGTCATCATTTGCCCTACCATTTTTAAAAACAAAACCTACATCGAAAGAAAGTGGATTCAAGCAGATCCCGAGGTATACCTCTGCGATCCGGAATTGTACAAGATGACGCTCAACGAGGCGATCGATGTTTACAGGAAAATATTTGAAGGTGTTGCCACGCTGTTTATCGTGGACGATTGCTCTTCTGATCAAGAGATCAAGTATCGCAAAAAGACGTTGGTCATTGACTCAAAAGACGGCTTGGTTGGCTTTATTACTGCAAAGATGAAACATCGTTTGATCAAGCGTTAGACGAAAATGCCGTCGTACCGATTGAAGAACGAGATTATATAAAACGACGTTTGAGAGATGTGAAATATAGTAAATTAGTCGTATACACCGAGCCTCCAGTTAGTTACGAGCTACTTGAGTAGCTAGGTGAGTAGCAATTAATAGCTAGGTGAGTAACAATTAATAACTAGGTGGGTAACAATTAATAACTAGGTGAGTAACAATTAATAGCTAGCTGAGTAGCAACCTATTCAACAAACTACACATGTATTACAATTTGTTAATCAACAAACGTCAACAAAATACATTTTGCTGTTAGTAAATGATAGCAATATTCGAGTATTTACAGTTTTTGGCTATTATCGTCATATCGCTTAATTTATCGTTTTACACCTTCGAATACCTTCGCTTTTGTAACAAAGTTGCAACAGCTACAACAAAATTAAATTCGTTTCTAATTAAATGGAGGACCTAAAACTTACTTTAACGAACGAAAAAGATCCCAACGCAGAACACAAAAATCGTTAGTGCGGTGTCGTAGCAGCCGGAAACTCTAGAAAGTACTTGGGAAAGGAATACACCGTTAAACATATCGAAGCTCTTGACAGCAAAGAACTCGAAAAGCTGTATCATCTGTACGAAACTAAATTTGGAAATGAAATTGTTCAAACCGTTGGTAAATACACTTTAAGTCTATTTTCGAGAGTGTTAGCTGTGGTTACACCCGTACAAGTTTTAGGATATAACGTCACTATAGATTCTGAAGAAGAACTCACCAACGACTTGAGTTCCGATCCTATTATAAGCGCGAGTATGGCTGGTATGTTGAGCGACGTTTGTTACAAGTACGGAACTTTAATAACACCCCTAGTTGCTACGATTATCACAACAAAACATTTGAAATTTAATAAACCTAATATAATAAATGGAAGATCAGAAAGCAGCAACAGCAACGCCTGCAGCTCAACCAGCAGAGACAGAGACGTCCCAACCGATAAAAACAGCGCCATCACCGACGGTAACGAGAGTGACCAAGACTAAAAATCCTAAACGAATACAACAGGGTAAAGCTTTAGCTTAGCCGAGCACAATAGACAGATGAAATTAAAATTAGCAAAAATGGACGTAACATCGGACGAAGCTACGAGCTCACCAGACTACAACTCTTGGGCGATGTGGGGTTCTATAGCGTCTATAATAGGAGTGGGGTTGCTGGTATTAAAAAGAAAGACAATTGCGCCGGTAGTACAACCAGTGTCGATAGTCACGCAACCCACTACACCCAGCGCCCCCAAAACGCTAGACATGGAATAACCCAGCAATTTAAAAATTGTTATATTAAAAACGATGAGTAACTTTGACACCAACAGAAAAGCTAATACGATTTATCACGGAGCCGTCATATCGGGTCTTTCGATGGGATACGCCATGGTAGGAAATAAACTACTCAAAATGAAAGCGCCGGATTTAAGCAAATAATAATAATAATAATTTATTCATTTATAAAGCGCAAATTCCAATATGATTTTGTTCAAATGCGCTGTACAGTAAAATATTAATTAAAATACAAGAAAATACACTCTAAAAATGTACCATGACGCGCTATTACACACATTAAAAATAAAAAAAGTAACAGCAAAAAATTACTCGCAAGGAGCTTAAAACGACCCACCATTTCACATGTTAAAATACAAAGAAGTTACAATAAAATCAGTAAAAGGCCAACTTAAAAAGATGAGTTTTTAACAGAGACTTGAAGTTATCAACACTGTTAGCTCTCCTAATGTGAATCGGGAAGTGAAGCACGATCCCCAAGGGTAACTTTGGTACGGCGAAAAGGGTAGCCCAGGAGAGTGTCATCATGAGAACTACGCCGATTGTAACGGGATGAGGGATTCTTAACGATAAGTTGGCTAAGGTAAACCGGAGCTAGACCATAAAAACATTTATAAGTCAACAACAAAATTTTAAAATTAATCCTAAACCTCACTGGAAGCCAATGAAGATCAACCATTAATGGAGTAACATGACAATACTTGTAAGACTTAAAAACAAGTCGAGCGCAGGCATTCTGTACTCGTTGAAGATGATTAATCTGACAGTCAGGTAAGCCATATAAAAGGCTGTTACAGTAATCTAAACGACTGGAAATGAAAGCATGAATCAAGGTTTCAGTACACTTAGTGGACAGGTATTTTCGTATACGTCTGATGTTATGTAAATAATAAAATGCACTTCCACAAACCTTTTGAACGTGAGTGTTCATTGACATATGTACATCAAACCATGAGCCTAAGTTACGAGTAATGGGTGCAGGTGTAACCATACAATCACCAACATGAATGGAATCAAGGTTAACTTTAGACAACTGTTTGGGGGTCCCAATAATCATAAACTCAGTTTTACTGTCATTCAGCATTAAACCATTAGCCAACAACCAGTTACGTAAATCCTGAGTACAGGTCTCCCTAGCTGCTAAGGACGATCTTTGATTTTCTGAATTGTCAGTGCTAAAAGAAATATACAGCTGGGTATCATCAGCATAACAATGAACCTGTGGAAGATGGGTCTTAATGATGTCAAACAGTGGGCTTGTATACAAAATAAATAACAAAGGCCCAAGACAAGAGCCTTGTGGAACGCCATAATCAATGTTAAATTGCTGAGAGAGATTACCATTTATAGAAACACGTTGGGATCTACGAGACAAGTAAGAATGAAACCATTTAAGAGCAGTACCATAAATACCAAATTTACTCTGGAGGGTATTTAGTAAAATGTTGTGGTCTAAGGTGTCAAAGGCGGCACTCAAATCAAGCAAAACTAACAAAGAAACCTGTTGTCTATCCATAGCCATTAATATATCATTTCTTATCTTAAGTAAAGCCGTCTCTGTGCTATGATACTGACGGTAGGCAGACTGGGCAATGGGATACAATTTATACAACTCTAAATGGGCTTGTAACTCATCTGCAACAGCTCGTTCAACCAGTTTCGAAATGAATTGCAAATTACTGACTGGCCGGTAATTTTCAACTACTAAGCCAAGGCCAGGTTTTTTTAACAACGGGGACACAAGGGCTGATTTCCATGTTGCAGCAAAATGGCCAGTGCGAAGAGAAGTATTAATCATACTAGTAACAACGGGTAAAATAACCTCCAAACTTTCAATGAGCAGTCTAGTTGGTATCGGATCAAGAATACAGCATTTCTTACTGGAATGTAAAATGAGCTTACGAACTGAAGATTCTGAAAGCTGAGTAAATTCAGTGAGAGTACCAACAGAGGGTGACGTTGGAGCAGAAAGATTACATCTAGGCGAGCAGATCTCATTACTTAACCTTAACTAACTAACTTAACTAAGCGTAGAACTTAACTAAGCGTAGAAGATGCGGGTAAATTGACGGGTATTATAAGTGGAGCTCTGGCCACACAAAATTGGTTGGTGGCCCAGGGTATACTACCGGGCAGTATAATGAAAACGGTATAATTTAAATAGGCGTATTAAATAAATGGCTGAAGGAGGATTTTACGATCCAGACTATGAAAGAACAGATGATAACAATGATGATGATGTAGCAGATACCAATGTAGATGACGACTTTGAAAATCCTGATACACCCATCCCAACTACCGACATAGATGAGGTTTTAGATCGAGGAAGAAGCATGGTCACTAATGTTAGCGTTGATGAGTTTTACGATACTTATAACATATACAATGAACCAATACGTCCTAGATACGAAAAATTTATTCTCAAAATAGATGGTTTATTTTACAAATCTGATAAAGGTGATGTTAGGTTGACGGTTAGAAATGATCCAAACAGATTTTTGACTCTGAGGACTATAGAGATATATGTAAAGAAGATTGGTTTAAACGGTAGAGATTTTATTAGAAACAAATTAGGCTTTACGCATTACGAACGTAAGACACTCAGTGAAGATCAAAGTCAACAACTGCGTCAACAACGTTGAAAGATCTGCCAGATTAGAAGCCGCAAAAGCCAACGAACGAGGGCTCAAAAGTCAGATCGCTAGAATCAAAGAAACGATTAATAAAATATTAGGCGACGACACGACTCTGGCGGAAAAGATTAGAACTCTGTTTAGAGAACAAGGTGTGACCGTAGTGAGTATTTTAGCCGCTTTTAGTTTAGCCATCAGCATGATAGTGAGTAGCATCGTCGCTAGCGTGAGAGGTGCGGGTGCCCCACCCGCGCCATCGCCAACACCAACACCAACACCACCAAAAGGTGGTATCAAAGAGTGGATTTCAAAACAACTCGCTAATTTTGCTTCTGCTCTTCAAAAACTCGGAGCGAGCGCAATGGGTGCTCTGCCGGGTATCATAGGCAGCGTACTCAGTTGGATATTTAACGCGCTGAGTAAGTCCGTATCGTGGTTGGCCGAACACGTGTGGGCTTTGTTTTTGGGTGTGGGAGCCTTGGTGTTTGCATACCTGCAAAAAAGATGATAGTAATAGTTGTAATCAAGTTTAAACGAAAAAATAAGCCTTACCAACTTTGTGCTGGTAAGGCTTATTTTTTTTGTGTGTTGTGATTAGAGTGTGACTTATCGCGTTGCCTCGTAAGCCAAAATACCCATACCAACGATGGCCAATATTCCTACCGTCAGCGATAATTTTTCGTCTTGGTGAGTTTGTAGTTTCGTGGGTTCTTGGGCTAAAACTGTAGGCGAGGGTGTTGGTGCTGGTGCTGGTGTTGATGATACAATATCGTTCGTCATAGGCTCTGGGGGTGTTGGTGGCGCGACGTCATCGGTGTCATCAAAAGAGTCGTCCGGTTGAGGTTGTGAGTTTAAATCTGGCACCAAACCAGTTTTCATACTCTGGGTAGCAATTTGAAGATTGTTGTTATAGCCGTCGTGCGTTCCAACCCTCAAGTTCATATCCGATGGAATTAAATACAACCCCGGTTTCACGACAAAATTTAAAGGCGTTCTGGCATACTGCAAAGAGTCTTGAAATTGATTGATACTCGTTTCCATGTCGTCTACTGCATTGATGATATCTTCAACGATGATGTTAAATTGTCTCTGAGCATCTAATCCGGTGCCCGGTGTTAATACGCTCGTTTTTGTTTGAGCCTGCGCACCGAGTAAAGCGTTCACGTAAGATCTGATCGATTCGTTGATCTTTATGATTCCCGCGGGGGTAAACGAACTTGTGTCGGGTATAAAATCTAACCAAGCCTTTTGTACCGATTCGTTTTGTTCGATGTAAATAACCGTCCAAGGAACGTAACTGCTTCCACTCTTTTTAGGACTATCTAGACCGTGGTAACCGCCGTAAATAACGTTGGGGTTGTCGGGTAATGCTCTATCGTATTCGCCAACCGCCACAAACTTGCCCTTATTAAAGCTGTACGAGGTACCCAAACCGTTAGATTTTGTGTCTCTCGTCTGTTTAAAAGACTTGTTTTGATCTATGCCAAACAACAAACAGGTATCGGTAAATGTTCTGTGATTATAATTGTTGTCTAGAGCGTTAAATGCGTCATCTCCCGGTAAAGGAGCGGCAAAGTCGTACAGGATCTTTCTAACCGTAAAATATAAATGAAAGTTAAAGATGGACCAAACGTAACGGTTGCTCGCATTTAAAAGATCGAATCCAATACCGCAGCCCGTAGTAGCGCAGTAGATCGCAAAATTTAACTGATTTTGATAAAACGACATGGGGTGTGATTTCCAACGATCTACATCCTCGTCCGTCTCAACGTGAGGCAATTTATAGTCCGAGGTTAAGTCGGGAAACATGGTTAAAAACCCGTTGGTATTATTAACTACGACCTCCAGTTCACTGGGTTTAGTGCTGTTTAAAAACTTTGCTTGGGGTGTAGCTTGATGCTTTAGCTCGGTTGCCTTGGCTACATTTTGATTTAATTGTCTCGTTACCTGATCGGCTATCGATTGTATCTGCTTTTTTAACGACTCAAAATCACTCATTATTTTAGTTTCAGTTTTAATATAAAAAGACTTTAAAATAAATGCATTCGTTTCACTTAATTGTTTCAAAATGAGCAGACGTTTAAATTAGAAGACGTTGTAGATAATCTAAACGGTCAAAAATCTGTACGCGTAAAAAGGGTAATATTTAATCCCGGATATTTTAATATTTCAAGCGCCACGGAGATTGATTGGTATACGCAAATAGACGGACAACCAGCTAAAAGAAGTGATGACTCTATGAGACCCAGTGAACTCGACCCAGATGCGGTAATAAGAACGGATAGAGATTTTATCGTGCAATTGGTACCCGAGTACAACGTGTTCGGGGCCGCTGACATGTAAAGGCGCCTATGGTTTTCGCCTTTTACGCACAAATCACCCTGACATATTGGGCACCTGATGTATAAAAAATACACGTTATAAGCGTATTATAATTACCTTCAAAAGTTGGTCTGTTGGTAGTTTAGCTGCCACGTATTTTGGAAATGAAGCTATGCAGTGTACAGTGCTGTCGAGTCTTGATAATTCTGCAATTGTGCCGATATGACTAGATCCCACTGAATTCAGCCTTATATAAAATATAGTCAATCCGACTGGCTTACATAGGAACTAAAATTAGCAACCATTGTTTGCTTCTAACGTATGCGATGAGCCATATATCCTGGCTGCCCCGCTAACAAAAGCAATTCATCACGGTCCATTGAATTTCAATAGACGTTTACTCAACTGGAAAAGTGTAATGTCACCCATTCCTCCATGGTCACCCTGAGTCACTTCATATTTTGCAAGTCAGGGTTGGAGTAGACTTGTACGAGTCGTATTTATACAATTTTTTTTTATTTAACACAAGATCAAAAATAAAAATTATAAATATAGAGGGCCTGGGACTGAAACTGAGATATTGAAAGATATATTTGGGAGAGATTATTGGGAGGGAGAGGGAGATCATTGGGAGGGGGTGGGTGGGGGCGTGGCCAGTGGGTGGGGGAAAGGGAGAGGGGTAAAGTCTGGTACCTGCCCCTCTCCCCATTGGCCCTGTACTACCCCCAGACCTATGGCAAGGTCTGGTATTCGCCCTTCTCCCCTACTAGGCGTAAATGCACATATGTTTATGTCTAGATAGTGTGTGGCCCCTCCCACCTCCTGCATTTCGAACTGCCAAGCTCCAGGTCCCCCATGTTGACAGAACCAGTCGTCGCTGATAAGAATAAACAACTACATGCATCTGAATGACAATCTTTGTTATGCAGTAATTAGGTGTTGTTCTAGAGTCCTTATATAGTTTTGAAAATGATGCCAAATTGTTACAGGTACCTTTGTAAAGGGGTTTGTTTAAAACGTCTCTTTTTCGTTTTGAAAATGGACAAAAAAGAGGCCCACTGTCAAAGAAGCGGATTCAGCGTGGTTCTACCTTATAATAATAATAATAATAACTATTATTATTTTGACATGACGAATGCAATCAGCTGCGTAGATGTAAATTCCAACAGCTGCGAATAGCTTGTCTCTTGTCTTTGTTTTTTAAAGGCGTTTTTCTAGAAATTAGGTCGGCGATATTCGCGGGAAAACTGTCGATTAAGTTCCTGCGGCATATCTTTGGAACAAAATAAGCTACAGAAACAAATTTTGTATCATTGGCAAGCCCAGGATTTGCTCTTTGACATGATGTTTATAACTTGAAAAGCCAAAGGTGGGACTTATTCCTCATTATGTTATGGCAGGTCACTGCCCGTTTTTGATATGCCACAAGGGAGTGAGCCGACATTGATTTTGGCTTTGAAGCACAGCTGTTGCCTGTTTGTCAGTGTTCACAGCTGCTTAATTAACTACAAAGCACCATATGAAACAACAATGGCCTACATAGAAATTCTTTTCCGTGTTGTCCCCCAGAAAATATAAAGGAGAAACGCAGTCCATAACAAAGATGAAACTCAACCTCCCGACCATGCTTTCAACCTAATTAAATATAGATTAAAATGTATTGATGTATTACCTGTTTCGGCGAAACAGCTGTTAAAACTTGTGGTTTTAAAGATTTTCCGCGTACTTGCACAAAAGCCTTTGTTTTTGAATGATTGGGTTTTCTGCAAATTTTGCGATGAATATACAGCTTCATGGATGCAAATTCCAACAGGTGCAAGTAACTAGATTGTTGATTTTTTTTTCGATGTGCCCGTATTTGATATGCCACACAAGTGAGCAATTTTTGGATTTGAAGCTGTTACCAGTTTATCAATGCACACAGCTGCTTCATGTTGAGTGCATACTTCAGCACGGATGCGAATTCCAACAGTTGTGAACAACAGTACTAGACTCTTTTGCATTTTGTCATATGATATATGTAGCCTGTATTATGCCACTCATTGCAATCAACATTATTGAGCCGATATTGAATTTGATTTGAAGCACAGCTGCAGCCTGCTGTGTCCTGTTTGTCATTGTACACATCAGCTTCAAATACAAAGAAACAGTTGAATCCACGCCAATGGGCCCGGATAGAAATTCCTTTGTGTACAATCTGGGGAATATCAAAACGGAGACACGAAGTCAAAAGTAAGTTGAAACTCAATACCGACCATGTTTTCAGCATGGTTAAATATCGACTTGTTCAAAGTTTTACTCATAATTTATATCAGCTGCTTCGGCGACACAGTTTGGCCCACCAGCTCTTGTTTTCGGAAATATTTCTGTTTTTTTAATTGTTTTTTTACTCTTAAATGCGAAAGACGGACTCGTCAAGCATATGGAATTACTACATTCATCACAGAAAAGGGGATAACTAAAACATATGGCAGTATGGAGGGCTGTATAAAAACAATTTCGAACCTTAGAAATTCAACCGAATTATCTTTTCTTCCCTCAAAAAAATGTGTTTTGTATTTTGAATATACCTTTCATTGTATGTACAACATGTATAACTAATCACATAAACTTATTGCATTAAGAAAATATCCTTAGCTACCTACCGTATTTGAAACGTCCTGTAATCGAAAGCAGATTTTCTGGACATTATTTACACAAAAATTTTGTTGTGTCATTTTCAGTAATTTTAAGTCATTTTATTTGTTCTCTTAAAGCACGATAAATAGTTTTAAAAAAATTACGATATTTGTGTTACGGTGCATGCAAATAAACTTTTAACTTTGAGGTATTCAACTCATCCCTAATATTTTATACGTTTGGACTTGTATTTGACAACTGCAAAGTACCGGATACGACACATGTCCTCATCCCCCCCCCCCCCAATCGAAACTCCACCCAGCCCTACCATGGACTCGAGTCACATTTTTCGTGACTCGGACTCGATTCGAGTCACATTGGAAAATGACTCGAACTCAGACTCGACCATGATGACTCGGACTCAAGCTTGGTGACTCGTGACTCGAGTCACGTATATTCATTAAAAGAAAAAACATAATGTTACGTATTTGTGCGACGAACGTAGCATTCATTTTTTACTTCAGACAAAACACGGCGCCGCGGAAAATCGTATCTAGGGGCCGCACGCACACCCCGTAGCCCCTGCACGACGAGCACCATGCAAGCCAAAAAGTGTCCGGTATCATGGAGGAGGGTATTTTTAGGGATGGGATTTAAAAGGAAAACACATTTTGGGTCTAAACAACATGTACACACACAAGGAAAACTGTATACACAGAGATTTACTTTAAAAAAAAAAAAGAGTGAATGATTGAAAAATAATTTAAAAAAAAAATATTAGTTTGGTGAACAACTAAGAACAAGTGTCTCGTGACTCGGACTCGGACTCGAGGCTGGTGACTCGAGACTCGGACTCGAGGCTTGTGACTCGAGACTCGGACTCGGACTCGAGGCTTGTGACTCGAGACTCGGACTCGGACTCGAGGCTTGTGACTCGAGACTTGGACTCAGAGTCGAGGCTTCTGACTAGAGACTCAGACTTAGACACGAGGCTTGTGACTCGAGACTCGGACTCGAGGATTGTGACACGAGACTCGGACTCGGACTCGACGTTGGTGACTAGACTTCAACACTGAGCCCTACTCACACTTGTGTGGGGTGGGTTTCTCATTGTACCAGGCAGGTGCGTTCGAGCGTATGTTCACGACCATTATGTCCGTTTGGTCGATTACGTCCGACAACAGATTTTGACGAGCGACGCCCGACTGTGTCCGACCCATTATGTCCGACAGCCGATTATGTCCGACCCATTGTGTCCGACAGCCGATTATGTCCGCCCATTGTGTCCGACAGCCGATTATGTCCTACCCATTATGTCCGACAAACGATTATGTCCGACCCAATATGTCCGACAAACGATTATGTCCGACCCATTGTGTCCGACGGCCGATTATGTCCGACCCATTGTGTCCGACTGCCGATTATGTCCGACCCATTGTGTCGAAGGCCGATTATGTCCGACCCATTGTGTCCCACGGCAGATTATGTCCGACCCATTGTGCCCGACTGCAGATTATGTCCGACCCATTGTGTCCGACGGCCGATTATGTCCGACCCATTGTGTCCGACGGCAGATTATGTCCGACCCATTGTGTCCGACTGCCGATTATTTCCGACCCATTGTGTCCGACGGCCGATTATGTCCGACCCATTGAGTCCGACTGCCGATTATGTCCGACCCATTGTGTCCGACGGTCGATCGAGGATTTTGTTTAATTTGCATGTAGGTCTGCATTGCTGATAATGTGGAAGACAAATCTGATCTTGGCAGCCATTTTGAAAATTCTGAAATTACTTTTCTACATATAGTTTTCCAAATTACAAATCTGCGATGGCCCTATAGTCAAATATCTTTCCCATGACATACTCTGACTGTGTGCCAAATACCATGCTTTTATGAACAATTTAATCATATTGTGCACCAATCTGCCTGACTCTAGCGTTTTTCCTAAGCAATTCAGTTATCCCATCCTTTACTTGGATCGAAATTATGCAACTTGAACCATCCAAATCCAAGTGCACAAAGCATGGCCCTCCCATATAGCCACCCTTTATAGCTCCCAAAAATGCGGCGCAGCTCCACCGCGAGTCCACTGTTCTTCCCTGCAAAGCGATATAGTTTCAACAAAGACCAATCACACAGCTGGCCGAGAGGAACCTCATCCGAACTCCTTTCCATGTACCTCACAACATACGGGGACACGTGTATTCTTGGAAGCTGAATCTCAGCAACAAGAGCATTGAACCGATCACTTAAAGGGAAGAGACGTCTCAAAAGACCAATATAGGCCACAGACATTGACACAACTTGTCGAAGGATAAGTGTCAATACTTCCTTTGGAAGATGACAGAGCAACGTTTGTTTGACCTTATGGTTGGGACTAGGCTGGTTGTTGTTAGAAATGTCATGCATTTCATTCCTCCTGATACCAGCTAGAGGTTCAGGGCTACAACGCTTTGTCAATACAGATATTTGTTGTCTAATATTCTAAAAGAGATGTCTGTATCTCGCAAATAGAGGTCTGGTCTCCGATGCCGTTTCAAGTGAACATCATTTGACACGTCTGGAAATAGATATGTTATTAAAAAAAACCTATTATTCGATGATTGATTTCAGGGGTTGCATTTTACATTTGCGCGTCATCATGTCAAGATGAATCACTTTTACCCACGAACCTTGGGGAAAACAAGTGGGTAGAAACGAGAGGCGGACAGACAATTCTGGCAATTTGGATGATTCAGCTAATTTGTTATAGATTTGGGCACAGTGTTCCGCCGCCTTTACAAAGAACACCATAACAAGAAAAGAAAAGGGCAAACATATACTCGAATCATACGCAATACGAAACTACTGACCAGACAAACTAACAATTTCAAATGTACCGCGCTGCGAATTTGTCCACCATCTCCCACAATGCATTCAGCAAAATACATTTTCTGTGGTAAACTCTTGGTGGCGCACTGCAATGTGAATCACCCGATTGACCTATCGCCGTTTGCAAGTTAGCCACGCCCCTTAGACAACCTTATGAAATTTTGTACGTCAACTTTTGTTTGACTCAGATTCTGCGTCGGGATATTTTCAGAATTTTTCACGGTAATTTTGCGCGCGCACTGCAGTTACAATCCAAAAATAACTTAATAATGTCAGTACACAACCGAATGAATCCGGCGTAATCGACCATCTAAATACAATAGGTCGGACGTACCCAATCGTCGGACAAAATGGGTCGGACATAATCGCCGTCGGACATAATGGGTCGGGCATAATCGGCCGTCGGACAATGGGTTGGACATAATGGGTCGGACATAATGAAACTTGAATGAAACTACATGTACACACACATGTTACGTTGGCGGGCGAAATCTTTGAAAAGCAATTTCTCCCGTTTGGAAGACCGTATCGTCATGCAACTTTCAGGCTTTACTTCCTTCATAATGGCTGAGTGCACTTTTGAAAGTTGGTACACTAGCGCTTGCAATATCTATCAATCTTTTCAAGACTCACAAATATTATCAAGGTTCCTATCCATCATGGTGTGCAGTAAACATTTGGAAAAAAGCTCTTTCACGAGTTATTAATTCACCCTTTTTGCCAGCTTCCATTGGTCGATACCGAGACTCACGCCAAAACACGTACGCCGAGTGACGCTAATGAATATGCTAATCTAATATCGCTTGGCCGGAATCGGCCAACCGACGTTAACGAGGAAGAAATTGACGATTTAAGACTAGCAGTTTGCAGTTTCAGTAAGACTGTTGTAATTTTAAAAAATAATCTAAATCAATTAGGTTTTGCCCTTCATCGACGTATAAACACTGCATGCTCAGTACATCACCCGAAGTTCAATCTTAAAAATAATCTAGCAATCCACTCTTACATTTATCTATTACGATTGTTTTATAATACGTGACATGGATATCACTGGCGATAAGACATATCGTCAGAGCAAAGAAATATGGGGAAATGGGGGAAACGAATCAAAACACGGTGTTTCAGAGAGAGCCAGATGTCAATCTGGAAGTAACAATAGTATAACATGTAAACTGTCTATATTCTCTGTAATAGTCTAAAAATACATAACGTGTAGTCACTTAACTTCATTGACTTCTTTCACGTAAAGATACACATGTATATGAATCTCCCGCACTCACGTCCCACAGGGGCCGCCATTTACAGCCCATACAGTATTGTTGTTGCGAAGGCCGATTTCTAAAGGTTATGTAACACTTCATTTTGAATGAAACTACATGTACACACACATGTTAACGTTGGCGGGCGAAATCTTTGAAAAGCAATTTCTCCCGTTTGGAAGACCATATCGTCATGCAACTTTCAGGGTTTACTTCCTTCATAATGATCCAACTATGTGCTAAAAAATCGTTGTGATGTGTTCATTACTTTTCGTTGAAATTGGAAAAATAGGCCTGGCTGAGTGCACTTTTGAAAGTTGGTACACTAGCGCTTGCAATATCTATCAATCTTTTCAAGACTCACAAATATTATCAAGGTTCCTATCCATCATGGTGTGCAGTAAAAATTTGGAGAAAAGCCTCCTTCACGAGTTATTAATTGATAAATATCACCCTTTTTGCCAGCTTCCATTGGTCGATACCGAGACTCACGCCAAAACCCGCCGAGTGACGCTAATGAATATGCTAATCTAATATCGCTTGGCCGGAATCGGCCAACCGTAGCGCCTACGGCGCTTTGCTGAACAATGCACGCCGGCTGTGTCGGCGCAAAATCCTCGTCGAAATTTTCCATGGAGATGGTTCTACTTGATACAATAGCGTTTGCAACAACAGATTAAGCTGAAATTCAGAATACATTCTTAGATACATTCTTGTATTCTTAGATGATATGTGTTGAACTACTCGTGAAATAGCAACTTGGAGAGATTCCTAGGAATTGAGGTTAATATATGCATTTGGGGAAGTTTTCGAACGATTTCTTCCAGACGTGAAGGTCAGCTTTACCAGTGACCAGTATTGACATTTCGGCATCGATGACTGAGATTTTTTCACTGACATGAAGTTTAGAATGTCGTCTTCCGTTATAATTTAACATTTCAATCATACTGAGCATATTTTCTGAGAGCACAACGTTCAAAAGGCCATGTTTTTGGGGGGCGCATGGATTTCACTGCTCTATTATGCCGTATAATTACGTCATCGGATTAGCTATGCCTAACACCACCAGAAGCTTTGCCCTAGCAACCACATGACTGCATAGTCAGAGGGATTATCGGCCCCACTACAAAGTAAAATCCTGACGACTAATGGCCACAAATCCCTTCCGGCCATCTGCGCTAATTACAGTCCCATTGTCCGTAGGCCACAGTAGATTGTGTTCATCATACCGTTATATTGCACAACTCTAGCAATATGTTTATAACTACAACGTATACTGTATTGAAATTTTATATTTTTCCCATTCATTATGCAATCATTCCCATAGAGAAGGTCAACAAGACTCGGTTTCTTATACCCTCACCTGTTCCCTATTCATGTTCATCCGTACAACAGGTCAAACTGTGCCAGAATGTCTGAACCCCTATCAATTTATATTCATATCATACTTTCATACATATTTATGAGACCTTTTTATATTTCTTTAGAAAAGGTCAAATTGTCCTAGACATTCCACCTACACTAATGGCGGGAATCAATCGCAGTCGATCTTTGTGAAGTTATGATGTTGTACGCGCGGGGTCGTCTCTATAGTCCGACGTTTCATTGGTCCACACGGCTCATTAGGTTAGGGTTATAGCGTTAGGGTCAGTCAACCTGAACCAGCAGTGGAACTTTGCAGTTGTTTCATCGGACCAATGGGACGTCGGACTATCCGGTTAGTAAAAACGTCATACACGCGCACACCACTGATTACTAGCCCCATTGGATAACCACTCAAGTTGCGTTAGCTCTCCGGTTCCAATGGTTCCAATGCTACTACTTAATGGCTAGTGGGCGTGGCTTAAACGGACTGACGTCACACTAACGAACCGAATAGAGATGTAACCGTACGCAGGCGCGGATCCAGGATTTCTTTCGACGGGGGGGGGGGGCACACCTTTAGAGTATTTGCTCTGAGGACTAATGTAGCGAGCGCGCAGCGCGAAGCCCTTACGGCGTGGGGTCCGGGGCCCGCTTAAGGGCCCCGGGAAATTTTGTATCATAGATGCTCTGTGGTGCATGCTGAGGCGATTCCTGGCCCCTTTCCTCCTGAATTATTTAAGCAAAAGTTGTTAAGCTTATAAGGATTTATTTTTTAAATATACTCTTGTTTTTACAAATGTTAAGCTACTGTGTACTTCAAAGTTGCAGACCATGTATTTTCGTCTGCATAATTTCAAGCATTGTACTAAAAAAAAGGAATTGTATTGACTTAGAAAACTGTTGCAATGGGCGATGCGCTGGGGCATTTGCTCCAAGGACTAATGCGAACGCGGAGCAGTGTCTTACGGCGTGGGGTTCGGGGCCCACTGAAGGGCCCCGGGAAAATTTTGATTCTATAGATGCTTTGTGGTGCAATCTGAAGCGATTCCTGGCCCAATTTCAGCAAAATGTTGTGAAGATTATTAGAATTTTTTTTCCATTATCGCTTCGGTTTGCGGTAACACCATGTGTTTTTTTAATTTTTTGTTCATTAGTTTATGTACTCATGTATTTCTTATACAAGCCTAGTTAAGTCCCTTCTGTTCTTCACTTGATAACTGTATAATCAGCTTCTTGCATTTTATTTTGAAAAGGAATTGGATAGGCTTAGTTTGTAAACTGTTTTAAGGATGCGTAGGGCTAGGGAGATCTGCCCCGAGGACTAATAATGCGGAGCGCGAATGTCTTTTTTGATAATTAGATGCTCTGTGGTGCAATCTGAGGCGATTCCTGGCCCCTCTTTCCCTGAGTTATTTGAGCAAAATGTTTTTAAATTAAATAAGGATTTTTTTCATAGGTTTAATATATACTCTTGCTTTAACAAGCCTTTTAAGTTTCTTCTGTTTTTCACTTGATAACCATTTTCGTCTGCATAATTGTTTTCGTGCATTTTATTTTTGAAAGGGAATTGTATAGACTTAGTTTGTAAAATTTTGCATGATGCTTTCCAATGTTTTGTATCAAGTTCAAATTTTCAGTTTATCAATAAGATAAGATTTTAAATGGAAATTTTCTACGGAAACGGACATGTTTTGGACTCCTTAAAAGCGCCGAAGAAATGCTGGCAAAGTGTTCGTACGAAAACCGTACACTTGACTAATAGTGTGGTACAAAGAGCAGCGTACAGCGTGTATGTTGCGCTCATCGCGCTAAACGTGCGTGTTTTTCGTACCGGTTCGCACGCTCATATGAATCGCATTTCATAAATCGATATACTATGCAGGGTTACGTATGGAGCAACCTCGTGCCCCGTGGGTACGATCTTGCAGCGCCATGTTGTTTCCCATCATGTCTTGCGCGATCGTAACCCCTGGAATTGTGTAATTTAAATATACCAAAATACGGTATATTATAATTAGGGCTGCAGTTTATCCGTTTTACGTGCCGACGCCATCTTTAAAATGTTAAAAGTTGTGATTTTGAAAAATCAATCCTCGCAAACACAACGTTTGGACATTGTGTTAATTAGCAAAGATTTGTATTAAATGTATGTACCCCTTTCGTGCCTTTACAACCACAGATACAGGTTTTTTTTAGCGAAAAACGCGGCTGACATAATCCATATCGTTCAGGCATCGCGACTTTTGAATCATAATTTTTTTTTCGTACGTGACGTTACGTGCAAAGCTAAGCACGCGAGCGCGAGCGCATTATGGGCGCGCCCGGCGTGCAATCTTCGAAATGCCCGCGCAGTACGCTGTGAATAGCCATTCAGCGTCATTTACGTCATCATCACAGCCAGGGGTTAGTGTAAGGAGCGAGCACGCGCCCCTGGAGTCGAGGCTGCGTATGGAGTACGTACGGTGGCCGGGATCGCGGTTTATTTCGAAGCTTCTCGAGTTCCCTGTGTCATACGCCCAGTACACAATGTTTGCAGGCCGCTGGTGTTTAATATCGGCACCAGTATTTTTGCTAGAAGGTTGCCCTCCTCCTTCCCTCCATTTCTCTCAGCTCCCCATCTTTTCCTCACTGTTTTATTCATTTAATTTTTTTGTGGACTTAATTTGACAGGGGGCACGTGCCCCCGCTGCCCACCCCTGGATCCGCGCCTGCATGAACTTAGGCGTTGTGTTATGTTGAGCTTTGTGCATGAAACCTGCTGTTTTCAAGTTGATGGTTGTCTGACTGGTTACCAATGTAATTGTTGAAGGAGTGGAGAGGCATGTGTGTATTTAGGTTGTGATCATATGAAACGAGCGGCATTGTTTTGAAGCCATTGGAGTCAATCAACATTATTGTTTGTTACCATCGAGGAGAGAGTTGCAATAATCAAATCTGGATAGCACAAGTGCTCCAGCATTAATTTTAAGCGACATTATATTGAAACGTAAGGGAGAGGCAGCTCAATTTATATTCAATTGAATTTCAGCAACATTTATTTCCATAAAAAGCTAGTAATCAGTCGTGCGCGTGAGTATGACATTTTTGCTAACGAACCGAATGGGGCATGCCTATATATTTAAAATGCCCAAAATTAAAATTGTGAAATTCATCTCGAGTAGAGAAATCGGCGATGAATTCGAAAAGCAAATTCCTGGGGTTTTTTTTTTTATGTTGTTCTCATTACATTTTGTTTCTGGTGACTTAGAAACGTGACGATTAAAAACTGTGCCCAATATTGGACTTATTTGAAGAATTGTGGGCATTAATAAAATAATAATTTCAACATATATTTCCTTTTATGTGTAAATAAAGGTGCTCCATGAAATGGAGCGAGTCACATATTTGAAATATTTTCTGTAAGATAGTCGCTTTCTTTTTCACTCACCCCTTTATTCACTGGCAGTCGTTCCATGCATATAGTCTACACTATGGACCGAAATGAACCAATCATTATGTTCTCTTCACTAGTCTCAATCAGAATTAACAGTCGGTCGGTCGGTCGGTCGGTCGTTCGGTCGGTCGGTCAGTCAATAACAGTCACAAAGAGGACACTCGTCCAGTCTTCTGGAACCATAACAAACACCATTTTATACGTTTTTGCAGGAATTATTTCATAAATTGTGACTTCCCTGACTGCGTGCATCTTGCCATCATACTTGCTGTCTGCTTTCAGCACTTAATTGGAAAGTAGACTTAACGTTTATGCTACGCCTGCATATGACGTTGTCATTGCAAAGCAAAAAATCCTAGTTCACAGTTTTAATTTGATTCCCAGAAGTTTCACAACACCTTCAAGCTATAAACAGATGTGGACTAAATCCGGGGGTATGTTTTGCATCATAATAAAAATCCCTCAAAATTTCGAAATTGTTATGTATGCCTTATGAATTAAATGCAAAAGAGAAACAAAATATCGCCACGATAAAATCCGCCTTCCTTTGTTTACTCTACAGCTCAATAGACAGGATGTGTCTATGTTCCACGCCGAGGTATTGTTAGTCTGAATCGGAGACAAATTAACTGGGACAAACAATAAAACAAGAACAACAGATGTTATATTTTCCTGTACGTATATTTATTTATTCGTTTTCATATTGAAAGGTTATTTATGTATGTATTTATTTGTGTATTTGTTTTGTTTCCCACAATGTCGTGCGTCAGTTGGCGACTGCCCGACTCCCACGTCACCCCCTCTAGCTACGTTCTAGCAAATTCACTGGTTTCAATAAACTGTGTTCTTTTTTATTCCTATCAAGTAAACATGCACAATTATTGTATCCGGGAGAACCTCATTTTATCAACGACTGAAGAGCAATATAGCCATGCAGGAAATCTGAAGAAAAAAAACTCCACTAAAGTATAACTTATGATAAATTAATATAATTTAATAAGTTAACAGCCAGGGTTATAAGGAACGAGCACGCGCCCCTGGAGTCGAGGCTGCGTATGGAGTACGTACGGTGGCCGGGATCGCGGTTTATTTCGAAGCTTCTCGAGTTCCCTGTGTCATACGCCCAGTACACAATGTTTGCAGGCCGCTGATGTTTAATATCGGCACCAGTATTTTTGCTAGAAGGTTGCCCTCCTCCTTCCCTCCATTTCTCTCACCTCCCCATCTTTTCCTCACTGTTTTATTCATTTAATTTTTTTGTGGACTTAATTTGACGGGGGGCACGTGCCCCCGCGGCCCACCCCTGGATCCGCGCCTGGTACGCGCAACTGGATCATCTGATTTTATTGTGAATTGTCGTCGCGTTGTGGATGACGTGAGCATGGCTAGGATTATTCTATGTTAAGATGCCGCTCGTTTTACGATAATCACACGATTTCTCACTTTTGTGACCTTAGCATGACTTGTGTGCTTGATGCCGACGGTTCCACAGCGGTGCAAGCAAATCACAGGTGCTAGGTCGACCTAGTGCTAGGGCCAGCTTTATATCCATCCAGCTCTATATATAGGTTTTCTCGGTCAATTTCGGCAAATGAGCAGCCAATTTAACCACTACGCTATTCTATTTCGCGCGAAATCAAATGCTACTGAAGCGGGTCATTCGATTTCGTTTTATGACCAGTCAAATGTACTGTTGCGTCATTCGATTTAACAAAATAATCATGCAATTTAACAATTCAACAAAGCAGCATTCAAATTCGCAGGAGCTTTTTGAGGCGTGTGTTTAGTCATTCAAATTCATTTTTGGGCAGTCATTTCTGGAATTTGTGCAATCTAAAAAACGCTTTGTTAAATTTTTGTTTCCTTAAGAATGTTGAAGGCATAAATACGGTTCACTTTTTGGCACTTGAGTCACTTTGCCGATGTACTTCGAAGACGAGCTTTCGCTACAGTTTTACACGCATATTTCTAGAAATGGCAGCTCGTGGTCGCTACGCTAGAGTGGCCCAGGTAGATCGAGAAAGGTTGATTGAGGCCTTCGAGGGAAACGAGCAAGACTACCTTCAGCTTGCGGTCAATTTGAACTTGATCAACAAGTCCACAGCCAGATCAATTGTTGCAACATATTTGAGGACTGGAAGGCGAGAGACGCTGGCAAGAGGAGGAGCAACCCACAGCAAGATGGATGATGACATGCGAAACCATCTGCAAGGCATCCTTGACGCTAATCCCGTCTTGCCACGTCAACAAATGAAGGCTAGTTTGAGTGAGCATCTGCCAGAGAAGCCCCAGGTTTCTACTGCCACCATAGCCAGGGCCTTGGATGGGATGATAATTACACTGAAACTAGTGGAGGACGTCCCTGATGCAAGAAATTCCCCTGAAGTTCTTGATCAACGCGTCCAGTATGGTGAGTGGTTCCTGCAGCATGGTGTTCTGGCGCATCTAGTCTTCATTGACGAGACAGGTTATAACGTCTGGACTCGACGCTCCCAGGGTAGAGCTCCACGAGGGATCGCTGCAAGACGAGTCGTCGACAGACAACGAGGGATAAATTGCAATGTCACCTTCGCTGTCTCTAGTGAAGTAGGCTTGGTGCACCACCGAATCGCATTCGAAACTGTGACGCGAGAGAGATTCGAGGAGTTTCTTGCAGACACAATTCAAGAGTGTGATGCAGTTTTCCCAGACGACGAACCCATTTACCTCATATACGACAATGCGAGGCCTCACGTGCGAGCCCAACTCCATGAAGGTGCCAACCCAATGATCCAGCTGAAGCGCCTCCCTCCCTACTCCCCATTCCTGAACAGCACGTAGATGGCACACTCTGCATTCAAGGCTGCAGTTAAACGCATCCTTGGGTTACCTGAGTGGCAACAACGTGTCGGAGACAGACAGGCTGCCCAGCAAGCAGAATGAACATGCAGCAGTGGAGGTGCGATCTCCTTCAACAAGCAGCCATCCAGAGCGTTGATGTCATCACCCAAGTGAAGTGCATGCAGTGGTACAACCATACCCAAACATATATGCCAAGATGTCTGGCACGGCAACAGATTGATGGTTGAGGAAGAAACAACATAAACAATAAAAAACCAGGAAAAACATAAAGAAACACCCCATTCAAACACAATACAAAATTAGGTCTTGGTCAGTTAACCAATAAAGATCCCCCCCCCCCAAAAAAAAAAAAATGAAGAAGAAAACAAAGAAGAAGAAAAAACCTCATTGGCCCCATGTAAAGTCTACTGGAAGCATAAATAAAGAAAACAAGGTTTGCCTGAATTAAAGTGAAGATACGAAACAGTTGCCTAGTACAGTTTATCTGTTTATTCGTTTTTCTTTAGTCGTACTTATTTGAATTCTCTTTAAGCGAAATTGATTGCCTCTTTACGAAATTGAAAAAAATTAAATCAGTAAAATCTCCAGTCGAACCAGCTTTGCTAAATTGAATGATGATTGTGTGTCACGAAAAAGAATGACGATATGCTAAATTGAACACAGTGCTAAAGGAATTTGAATGCCTCAAAACGAAATTGAATGGCCGAATTCTGAATTTGAAACGCAGTAACAACTGGAGAGGCAAAATAGCTTCAATTCGAACGCACGAAAATTAAATTGGCTGCTCATTTGCCGAAATTGACCGAGAAAACCTATATTAAATAAATAAAAACGTAACAAGGAAATATTTAACAAAAGAAATTCCAAATTTGTGTTTGTTGTTTTTCTACATATTCTTTATTTCACTCTTCAAATCAGTTCTGAAGCAAAACGAATCAGTGCATGAAAAATACCTCAATCATTGCTTTTTCATGACTAGGCAATCTAATCTCTGATATCATCAAACACGACTATGAGCGGGAACAAATAAATGCACCTTAGTTCAAAAATCCACATGTTTACTGTTAAAGATGTGCCCAATGGGCCTGAAAAATAATGACGTCACGCTTTTACATGAACATGTGCGCTTGCATAAAGCTGCCATGGGGACGAAAGCCAACGAGCGCCCGTAAGAAAGCGCACAGGAAAAAATCGGGACGTCATTATGTCACAGTCTTTCATGTCTATTAAAGACGCAGCACTCAAAACGACTGTCGTGACAATGTACTTTATAACATATTTCCCCCTATTGTTGCATCATAATACATGAACAACGATCACAAAAGCCATCGTTGATACACTCGCAGGCTGAATATGACTAGTGTTGAACAAACGGTGAAAATGAATCCCAACATTTTAATTTGTGGTCACAGTCCAGCACATGAAAGCATTCTTTATTTTGTTGAATGCATGCGGTTGCCCTTTCAATATTGTTCCAGGGCAAACTTTAATCTATCCAGTTTGCAAATACTACGAGCCAAATTATTTTCAATTTCGCTCTTCACCGTTATTTTTTCAATTGCCTTAACGTTGACTGGTTATTGATATATCTGTTTGAAATGGCCTCTTCTGTGTTACATTTCAAACGAACAGTCTTTCATTCTTCATTAATGTTCGTGCAGTGTTATCGAATTATGTTCTTAAAATCAAAGTTATTAACATTATATAGGTGACGTACTTTAAATAGTACAATTCTTTGGAATCGTGGACACGTTACGCTAAACTATTAAAAGTTGTATACGGAACTACAAGTTAGTTATACATGCATTTCGTGTTACAACTTCCGTTTTAAAACGGCTCAATTCTGGCACATTTTTATGTATCTTTTCTCATTATTTACACATACAAATATTAAGACACTACTTGTAAAATCACGTCAATTTTCTTTTCTTTTGCAAAAATACACTCTCACACTCGTAATCAATGCGGCATGTACTTCAAAACCCATCCAGTTATATTTCAACTAAACGCAGCAACTGGACCAATCCACTTAGCCCCGCCCTCCTATGATGTTTTGACCAATCACAGCCATGATTAGTGTGTGACGCGAGTGACTGGAGCAGCCCACGTGCACAATGGGTGGGGCTTGATGGACTGGTTGCCCGTGACAAAATGCACAACTACTGATTTGGTTTTTGCTAACGCACACGTTTAAAATTCCTGAATGATACAACAGTCCATTCGATTGACTACACGTAAATAAGTGGAAGCTCTGTAAGTGTCACGTGCAAATGCGCGCATGCGCACCGAAAGTATTTCTCTTTATACCCGCCAACCAGTGGCAGTGTTTATTAGGCACATGCATTATCCTAAAGTTGACACATTTTCAGCCATGATTAAAATCAAAGTGCTCATTTTTCTATATACAGGTATAATCATCGAGTGTTTCCCTTTCTGCTCCAAATTCAAAGACATGGCATTTTGATCAACAGATTCCTTACAGCGTTTGGTATAAGTACTCCATTCCCCCGGAAGTCTTGTTGTGGTTTATGATCATGAAATAACTATTACAATAGTAAGAAACGACTTTCGTTTTGCGTATTACTGTTCTTAAATTGACATGTACATGTACACATCGTACATTGTTTCTGCGGCTAATTAACATTGATGTATTGCAAATCCAAAATATCTTGCAGAACTACAAGAACAATGCTCAATATTATTGTGCCACTGCACTGCGATATTAAGACTTTGCCATTTTGAAAGAGGCGAACACAAGAATTGCTGTTACCCATCTGTAGCTTTCGAGACGTTCACTTTGTCAGACGTTTAACGTGTGTTCCTACAAGGTACTGTATCATTTATACCTGAAACAGGTTGGCGCAATGGTTCTGTCCTCGCCTTCCACCGCTGTGACCCGGGTTCGATTCCTGGATTGGGTGTTCAGTCCCTACCTGATTCCGTGGGTTTTTCCCAGAATATTCTTCTGGGGTTTTCCTCCCACCTCTAAAACTGTAATGTCTTCTAGTCTTTTGTCTTCTCACAACAGCTTTCTTTAGGCTTGCGAGCTACAGTGCCAATGGCGCTTTTGAGGAATCCTTGGTTTCATTACCGAAAACAAATAATAATTAGTGTGGTTTTTTTTCGTCCTAAAATTGCACCATTGATTGTACCATTATTTGAATGATGATGTAACATGCTTGAATTTATCAATCCTAGCCATCCAGTTGCATGTTCAGCCAGGATGCACTAAACGAAACAAACAAATGTTGGCATCTGCATTTAAGTTACTCAACTTCAACAATGCCAGATTCCCAGCCAATCCTCAGTCGGACAAACTTGGATAACATTGAATTTCAGAACAAAACAAATGCAACATTTTGAAATGGAGATTTGACCAGCAAAACAGAACCACAAAACAACTAGGCCTACAAAATCCTGTCATAATTGACAACAAAGGCACTTCACATTTCAGTCAAAAAAGTATTTTTGTGAATAACTAAACCATAAGTAAAAATTAAAAGTAATGCATGAAATGCTATGGATGACAAAATGGAGGTTCTTGCAAAGGAATTCAACATTTTCTTAAAATCGATAAATGTTTAAGTTGTAGCGCAATGGTTTGAATATTTTGTAGTCGGAAGCAGCTATAGGTGGGGCGGGCTGACGTCATCCGATGAGAACATATACCATTCAGCACTCCCAACTCAAGAACCATTGAGTTTCAAGAACATGGGTCTGGGAGCTAGATAAGCCAATGTGAAAACTGTCCACCCCCCCCCCCCATTCTAACAAGGCAGCATTTCTTAACATGGAGAAATAATATCCCATATATCTGAGTGTGAAACAAATCATCCTCAACTACAGACATGACAGAAGATAAGCAACAAATCTAAAGAAACACCATCACCAAAAAGATTGCTTCAAAAGTGAAACATTCCAAGCTGAAAAGAAAATACACAATACACATGAAGACGACAGTCAGAATAAATACATGCCCATATCACCACAACATTTTAACTTCAAATTCGGTGCACTATTGGATACTTCTATCAGTCAAGGAAATTCAACTTAAAGATGATTTTGAAAGAAAATCTCACTTCCTGAATATTAAACTAAATGAAAACAGCCCATTCAAATGTCCTTAATTTTTTTTATAACCAACGCATTGTGCATGAGTAGTGATGATACAGGGTAATTTTAAAGTCCACACTAAGAATTAAAACCATCAAAGAATTATTCCCAAAGACATGAAAGATACTAGTAGTAGTCTTACTCCAAGACTGGACTTGAGTTTTTATTCCCCTATTTTGCAGCCAGTCCCGTGACAAACGCGGTAAAGATGCCGCGGGGGTGGAGGTTTGTAGCATTAATAAGATGAATCAAATCCAGCCTTGGCAATATTGGCAGCGCTACCGAGGAAAGCATGCATTAGCTTGAATACAGTGCGTGTGAGGTGTACTCGGAATTTCCTGGTTAGCGCTGCCAATATTGCCAAGACTGGTTTCGATTCATCTTGTCACCTCTCGCCTTGTCATGGACCGGCTGTATAAATGGAATAAACTACAAATCCTGTCTTCAAACAAGACTAGAAAGATCCCTGATTTGTTTTGTTTTTCTCCCAAAGATAATTTTCATGAAGCACATGTAAGCGAGATTGAAAAATTTTGAAATGAATTTGATTTCTGTCGTGAAGAACAAAACATGCAGTAAGAAACAAAACTGGAAGTGGTCACTTTCAGCAAACACAAAAAAAACATGGTGTATTTAAAAAAAATGATTTTTAAGAAGCATAAATGTAAGACCTATATTCTCTCCCCTATGCTGAACTTTCCAAGTTAAACCAAGCCAAATCTGGATTTCTAGTTTTCAAAACTGGATTTCAAAACTGGATTACATTATAACACATCATTCAGCCAATAAGAACTACAACGCCCTCAATTACAATGAGATTCCTCCGGGGCTGACGATGAGCAAACTGGATGGAACTGGTTTACTCCAGCTTCATAGCCTCACCGAGTAGATTATCCAGTTCACTGACGTGAGTGTACTTGTTGCCAGTTGCTGTAGCTGCAGAGGCTGCCCGACCGGCATATCTAACAAAGACCAAAATAATTTTCATTATAAAAAGCAGTGACAAAAGTAACAAACTGTCACCTAAAATGAGAAGACTGGAAAGAAGTTGGAAATAAACTGCAAATATAGTTTGGGTCTGCAGTACCACCATGTGGTAAAAAACTACTGTCACTCAGTAGATTTAGTTCTGATAAGAAGTGTCCTGCTTTAAAGGACTTGTCCTGCTTATTATCTACTTTCGCTAAGTACATTGGAAGGCGGTGGGACTTCTCGCAATTATCTTCACTGAGGCCGAGTGAAATAAGTTTGGTCTCAACGTTTTGCCTAGCCTGCTCTAGTCATCGTCAGGAGACTGAAGAGAGTTGGAGATGCTGCTCCTTGAGTAGGCTGTGCTAGGATCAGGAGTGTGAAGGGGAAGAGTGGTGACTGGTGCTTGTGTTAGTGGATTCTGATAAGTTGTCTGCAGCAACCTCGTCCCCAGGGTGTCGAGCAGTACGCACCCACCACTACCTGCTCTCTCACCCTGGTATTGGATCATTTGCATGTGCAAGATTTTTGCACACGTATGCAAATGAGGAACAGTCTGGTGCCTGGATATGCGTTACACATTAGCGTTTGTTTTTGTATGCGGTGTCTGGGGTAAAAACAGAGTCAATTCGTAACAGCGCGAGCACGGCGTGAGTTACGAAAACACGATTTTCATATTAATATGAGCAAATTGGAAAGGAAATTAGTATTTTCGAGAAGGCGTGGACGAATGATCGCGAAAACACGTACTGCACGTTGTGAATATATAGCACCAAGTACACGATAAAAATCCATTACTAGCCAATTGTGGTATCCAATCCGGATACAGGAAGAAAGTTTCCTATCCAGGGTTTACTATTGGAAACCAGGTTGGAAATAAAGTAAGCACTGGGGGTGAGGTTGTTGTCTGCTGGGCATTGTGTTTGAGTGGGATGCCCGTTGTGTGTGGATGTAAATGTCTGTTTCGCTGTATGACAGTGTGGAATGCCATGGTTCAGTGGTCAAGTTATCCAAGTTTCATTTAGGACTGGTAATTACGTGTAGGTGTCCCAAAAACAAAAAACAGTCAAGAATGACTGAATGTGTCTGCTTGCCCTGGGCTTAACCACATAAAAATACTGTGCCTTGATTTGAAGTCTAAGTCATACTCCACAGAAGATTACCCCAAAGCAGTGTTTCCCCTACCCATTCAAATGTAAGGCGGCCCACCTCGCTACTTTCAGTGACCACCTCGCTTAATTTTTGCCAATATCACCACCTCGCTGTGAAGACTTGCAATAAAGGAAATACTAATCGACAAATTTTCATTTTGTGTAATTTATGAGCGTTTTCCTTGACCTCTATGTATCAAGAACTCACAATTTTGATGTGTAAATGGAATCATCTCGCATTTTTGTAAGGGCAGCATCCTTTTGAGTTCGCAAACTGTGTCAATTTTATTTCAATCATCAGTTAAAATTTTTACCACCTTGCTCATTTCATTAGCCAGGGGAAACACTAACCCAAAGGAGTGCAAAGTAATGTACAAACCCGACCCAAAACCGAAACTGACCCGACCCAAAACCAACTTCTGGTCGGGTCAGTTTGTCCATCATGTTAGTCGGGTAGGGTCGGTTTCAGTTTTGCGTTTGCGATTTTCGGGTCGGGTCGGGTCGGTTAAGCCATTTTGGAAAAACCCGAAAGAAAATAAAACAGGAAGGAAATTCACATTGTGCAGTATTTAGAGTCACTGCGCGTGGTGCGACTGAAAATGGTTTGCGGTCTGTCTCGATCGGTCTACAACATGTAGGCCCACCAGTTGGTCACATTGTTTAGTGCCGCATGGCATGATTCAGTTACTGAAAGCTAACTTTTTTTACGCAATGCGGGTCAGGTCAAGCTGAAAAAGCAGACACATTTGCTGAAGCCAGATATTTAGGGGTGTTTTTTCAGGTCGCTTCGGTTTCGGGTCAGTTCAGGTTGGTTTTAATTTGAATTGTTGTCGGGTCAGGTTGGGTAGTCCAGTTCGGTTTCGGTTCAGATTCGGTTTATAAAATGTCTCAGGTCTGTTTGGCCTCGTCAACCTCACCCCATGCACATCACTAATTCAGGGATGTGATTGGTCTGTGACAAAAAACCCTGCAAATTTTAAGCATGAAGTGCAAACTCCGGCGAGCGTGAAGCACGAGGCCATTACAGCGTTGGGTTTGGGCCCGCTTAAGGGCCCCGAAAAATTTTGGATTCTAGATGCTTTGTGGTGCAATCTGAGGTGATTACTGGGCAGTTTCCTATGAAATTTTTGAGCAGAATTTGTTGTTTTAATTTTAAGAATTTTCCTTCATTTGTTAAAATGTACTGTTGTTCTTATCAAGTTTTTTCTGTACTCAAAGTTGAGAACCATGCATTTTCATTAAACAAGGATAATACATACGCAATACAAATGAAATTTAACTCAGTACAATCGACTTTCTCTGGTTTTTGTCTGCAATTGATGTCGTCATTACAGTAAATACCAGTACACATCACCTTTCCCGCAATCGATGGCTACCAAAGCCACTGGTTCAATTGTATTTTACGTTCGTCAACAGTCACATATTCCTCCAGCTAATTTCAACGAAATTTATTTTGACGGGGGGACCGCTACGGCTTGCAATACACACGAGCCTATTGACATGGCTGCAGCCACTTCCCATATACTCGTGTGTTATTTCAGGCCGTAGCCAAGTGGCTTTGTTCATGCACAAAGCTGGGATCCTGTCTCCAGTCTGCTTAAACCTCGTTCTCAAGCAATGACAATTGCATGCGAGGGAATGCAAAAAGCACATGTACATGAATCTCTACACATGAGGTGCAAATGCCATTGAAGAAAATACTTACATGTAGTCTGGTACTAAAGACAAGTAAACTCACGTCCGGCCGAATACAATACATACATGTACATGTACATCGCAAATTACAGAGTAAGTACATTTCGGCATTAATTTATTAGTACATTCTAACCCCCCCCCCCCCTCCCCTCATTTTCTCAACGGATTCACATGATTCACGTGGGTTGACTTTTGAGGCCCCAAAAAACAGATTTCCAGGGAAAACCGGAGATCACATCCCTGCTAACTCAAAGTGTAGTTTTGCAAAATTTGAAGGGTCTTGAAGGGTGACTGCTCTATGTTCCGACACCCTTAAGTTCCGACAACCCGCATATAAAATTGTGTATTCCTGGTTAGGGTTGGGGTTAGGTATAGGATTATGTGTAGTCGGAACTTAGGGTTGTCAGAAAATAGGGGTGTCTGAACATAGGGGTGTTGGAACATAGAGGTGTAACTGTTGTGAAGTGTACAAGACTAGGAGGGTGTTGTCTGACCAGATATGCAACATGTCTGACCTTGTGCATGACACGCACGCACAAGGGTCACGAGATGCACGTGAGAGATACACGCAGAGCTAGTGAGGCCTATTGGATCCATCTAATGCCAGACTTAATAGTTGAGTCAATTCCCCGCCGCCATTGGATTGAACTACTCACGTGCAGCGTCGTTTCCAGTTGCCCGCGGTGTGGATGCGTGCCTGGACGTAGTGCCAGGCTCCCATGTTCTTGTGTTCCTCCTGGGACCACTGGATCTCAGCGTTAGGATATTTATTCATCTCCTCGATGATCAGATCATATGGGAATGGGGAAATCTGGAGGGAAAAAATGCCATGGAAGGAGGGGTTAATTGTTGAAACACAGCATTTTAACTGAAATTTGAACAAGAGGCACTTCCCCTTAAAACGGTACATAGGAACATTGTTTTGTTTTTTTTGTTTTTGCTTGAAGCAACAAAAATGCTCAAAGTTTAAGGGTGCATAACAACTAACTTGTTAGTTTCAGCTCAATGGATACTATACAGTTTGAGAACACAAAAAAATGTATGCACAATTAGCCATTTGAAAATTAAATATGAATAACATCTGGTTCACTGACTTGCTCAAATGCTTGGCACATTTTAGCTTTGAATTCGTCAGACCAAAGACTCAGTTGCTATATCACGTGATTCGGAGCAAGCCTTATGCAAGCAGCCCCCAGCTCCGGCATGGTCTGGTGTCTTTGTGTCATTCTCATCCATTGTGAGCAATGTACTGATGCTGAGTGTCTCTTAGGTACCTATGCAAGAGCTTACCCCGAATCATGCGATACAGCATCATTGTCTTAAATGTGGTCAGGAGAATTCAAACTTATGTGCCAAGCATATTGTGAGCAAGTCAGATGTTATTTAAATTTAACTCGCAAAGGGTAAATGGCTTATTGTTTGGGTCTCATGACTGGATTTTGTTGCTAACGCACGTAAAAATAACGGTGCTCGCGGGCACACCATCAACTACCGGTACTGTTTTCTTCCAAATGATACCATATCAGGCGGAATAATTTCAAAGGGTATTTGGTACCAGTCCTATCTTTGAGCATGGACTTTCTCATTAAATTGGTAGACATTTTGGTAGGGTAACTGCAGATGTTCCTAACGCCCTTTAAACATTTGGGGAATATGTGTGCACAAAATTTGAATTGTATGGCCTGGTTATGATGGGGAAGTCCCCAACCTACGTGTCATAAAACCATCATAAGTCAATCACAAGTCAATCACAAGTCAATCACAAGTCAATCACAGGTCAATCATAAGTCAATTTCAAGTCAATTTCAAGTCAATCACAAGTCAATCACAAGTCAATCACAAGTCAATCACAAGTCAATCACAAGTCAATCACAAGTCAATCACAAGTCAATCACAAGTCAATTACAAGTCAATTACAAGTCAATCACAAGTCAATCACAAGTCAATCACAAGTCAATCACAAGTCAATCACAAGTCAATTACAAGTCAATCACAAGTCAATCACAAGTCAATCACAAGTCAATCACAAGTCAATCACAAGTCAATCACAAGTCAATCACAAGTCAATTACAAGTCAATCACAAGTCAATCACAAGTCAATCACAAGTCAATCACAAATACAAGTCAATCACAAGTCCATCACAAGTCAATCACAAGTCAATCACAAGTCAATCACAAGTCAATCACTAGTCAATCACAAGTCAATTACAAGTCAATCACTACTCAATCACAAGTCAATCACAAGTCACTTACAAGTCAATCACAAGTCAATCACAAGTCAAACACAAGTCAATCAAAACTCAATCACAAGTCAATCACAAGTCAAACACAAGTCATCCAGTCTGAAGTCCATTCACAAGCTATCAAAATGAATTGCGACAAGGGCATTCCTTTGATATTGTTACTGACAATATAAGTTGTAGTGTGTGCAAGTTTGTCTCAAAAATCTGCAAGATTTTACGGGAGTCAGGTACATCCGGGCACAGTGCATAGGATCTACAACGTGTGCAACGGTCGATTTGTTCGCATTTATTTTGTGTCCCTGGTTCAGTCTTGATCAAAAACCCGAATATAACCAGCCAGCTTGGGTGTTTTGTTGAAAGAGGATTCATGGCATGCAGCAAGACTTGCACGCTCTATCGCTTGTGACGGGAATCGTGATGTACTTGCGATCCATCCCGAGTACACTGCCTACCTGTTCCAGTCTGCTGATGGCAATGTCAGCATTGAGCCCATGCTTTTCCCTCTCCTTCACCAGATCGTAGTACACCTTGCCCGAGCACAGCACCAGCTTGCGGACGTTGGCAGCATTCTGGGAGGCCGCGCCATCCTCCGGGATAACGCGCTTGAACATTGTTCCTGAGACAAAAACAACAGGCATTCAAAGATCGCCCAGTGTTGTGGTCCAGTACATTTCCGTGAGTATGAGTACGAGTATTTTGCCATCAGAACGAGTATGAGAGCGAGTACTTTGTCATGAGTACTAGTAAAGAATTGTTTATAACATTAATATTCCTGTAGGATAACTAATACAAGGGTTAGTAAAAAAAACCTGAAACTCAAATGTCGGGGCTATTGTTTTAGTGAAGTTCTCCATGTAGCACTTTCAAAATCTAGAATATGAAAGCCCCATTCATAAGCTTTCTTTTAGTACAAGAATCGGTCAAATCGCTCATATACTTTTTAAGTTACGCAATTTTAGACACAACCACCGTTTTAAAGTTCTGTCCACAGATTACGAAAAAGGCGTGCGTTCTTGTAGCAAAACAAAAAACATTCACACACATCCCTATGTGATTTGTTTTGGGCATGCTGAAAGAACACTTCCGTTTTTGTGATCCGTGGACAGAACGGTGGTTGCGTTTAAAAATTCCGTAACTTGAAAAGTATGCGAGTGATTCGCATGATTCTTGTACTGAAACCAAGCTTATGAATTGAGCTTTCATATCCTAGATTTTGAAAGTGGGACAAGCAGAACTTCACTAAAACAATGGTCCCAACATGTGGGTTTCGTGTTTTTTTACTCACCCTGTACAGTAGTAAAGCAATTGTAAAGTAACAGACTGCTTTGACCATTACGCAGCTGTTCACCGCTAAGGCTAGCTTGTGTATTACGTTTATACCAATCATGAAAATATTAGTTCTATTTTTAGCAACATTTCCCCACAACTTCCTTTCCCAAAAGGAACCAATCTAAATTCCCCATCAAGCAGTGATGAACAAACCTTCAACCATTTCATCAAAGGACGACTTAGCGTCTGGATGGCGCAGAAGGCTCTTGGGTGTAAAGATGATGAGCTAACAAGAAAAGCAGAGCAAAATATGAAACAATTTTATAAGATGGCACATGTGGTCTAGCGATGGAACACAGGATTTATGATCATGAGGTTGTGGGTTCGAGCCCTGCCGTGGCCATGCGCATAGTGCCCTTGAGTAAGGCACTGTACCTCAATTACTCCTCTCAACCCAGGTGTTAAATGGGTACCGGCATTATTCAATGCTGGGAAGGTAACAGACTCGCTGTGGAGGAGGTGTGGCGATCCCCCCCCCCCACATCAGCATATGAGTCTGGCCCAATCGTTAAAGAGAGAGAGATGGGCACTCCGTTCCCTGTTAACACAGGTCCGGCCTCTTACCTTATTTATAGATGGAATGTGCTTCGCTGTCATATTTATAAACATTCTATACTCAGTGGTGTCCGTGGGCTTGCTAGAAAAAAATCACAATCTTACTCGGCCACGACTCCAACCCACGATCTCCTGCTTACTAGTGGGGATGTCTAACCACTCGACCACCGAGCTTGCCGGGGTCAGCTGGCTGGTTTGAGTCTAATGTAGCAGTGGGGACCCCAATTAAACATTATATAACATGGAATTTGCGTCAAAAAGATGTAAATTTTATCATGGTTTTACCCCTTCGCACAACAGAAATTTTGAAACAAGACAAGGTAACTTTGTACAGCTGGTCGCAGAGCGCACAAACTCTTATTCAATTGATTCACAATGGCTATTCACTGGAAGTGTTTTCGTGCATCTGGTCTACACAATGGGCCGGATTTAGCCCATTTATTGGTGTTACGGGGTAATGCTATGAACCAACCCGAGCACGCTGTCAATTCTATCACGAAGGCCCCCTTCAATGGCGAAAGCATAATGCTAGCTATTGTTCAGATGATCCATCATGGGGCAGTAGCTTTGTACAATAGCGTGCCCAATGCTTTTGCCACTGAAGGGGGCCTCATGTACAAGCATTACATTCACTGTGTGGACTTCCGAACAAAAGATGTCCACATAAACTCATTTTCAAATACGATGTGTGGACTTGCCCATGTCCCAAAGTGTTTCCACCTCTCTAGAAAACGGTTTTAGAGGCATTTTTGGGTTAGGTTTATCAGTGGAAAAATGAAGAGAAACACTAAAGGGAATCATAGGAAAAAAAATGAGTTGAAAGAGTTTTCACAGTGTGGGTAAAATGAGGTTTTTTTCCACAGGTTTTTCTTAACTACATAAAAACAAAGGAATGTCCACATTACGTATGGCGAAGTAAACATGCCTGTACTTGTTCTACATAACCGCCGAGGACAGACACACAAAGGGAGAACAACAGATCTTTTCAGTCTTCGGGAGTTGGGTTTTTGTTCAAAACGGTCCTCTGTAGTAGGTTTGTGTGCTTAGTCTATGGGAGAGTGTTATATTACAGGGACAAAGGGAAACACAAAACATTGTCCTCAGAAGTATAGTAAAACAAGAGTGGGTGTGTGCACATTGATAACATGCTAAGATTCATCTATACCATAGCACTGCCAGGCTAACAAATGAAATTCAGTGTGTCTGCAAAAAAAAATACACAGGAGTTGTCGCGAAGCGCCACCTGCTGTTCATGCGCGAAGCCAATATGCCAACTCACCGGTTTCCTAAACGGCAACATGATCTGCCTGCGCAGAATGTGGAACATGTTGGCGGGCGTGGTGCAGTTGGCAATCTGCCAATTGCAGTCGTACAGCTGGTTCACCACAAAGTCCTCATTCAGAGCCTACGTGCATGACAAATCACCATTACAGTCAAATGCAACTGGGCTATTATAAACTGGATGAGATGTATCTACATGAAATGTCGAGTACAGTTCTTGGCAATGTAGGTGAAGTGTTATCTAGGTCTTGCATAACAAGGGTCCAAAGTGAGACATGTTTCCTGTGCCTGTTACCTCGGTACTTTGTCATTCAATTATTAAGAATAACTTCAAACAATGTTTTGTTTGTTGGGTAGGTACAGGGTGAGTAAAAAAAAGCGGAATCCAAACCCCCAAAATTATATTTCATATTTAAAAAAATATGTAGCACCAATATAATGACTGGAAAGCCAATTTCATAAGCTACTTTTAGAATACTGAAATTACTCAATCCGTTCAAAGAATATCACCACTTTAAACACAATGACCCTAGAACCTCTTTCGTCTAAAAAAGTGATTTCAAGAATCATCGTCACAATGGTCTTCAAACATCACCGTTAAAACCTCAGTTTAAAAGTTAACCAAGTCCTTTCGAAGGCCCGTCTTTTAAAAAAAGTGGATTTTATAAATCATATTGTTTGCCTAAGTAGGGTTGTTAATAAAGATATTGTGTACTGCAGTATTTGACAGTCCTTGAAACAAATATTCTGTGTCATTTTCTTTGTTGTTCCAAACAGTCAGAATACACAATAAATTGCTGTTTTTGGACGAAACAGATTTTAGGGCCATTGTATTTTAATGGTGACATTATTTGAAGGGGTTGAGCAATTTCAGTAATGTTTTGCATCTATAAGTAGCTTATGAAATTGGCTTTCCAGTCATTATTTTGTTTGGTGCTACATATTTTTTTAAATATGGAATATATTTCTGGGGGTTGGGTTCCACTTTTCTTTTATTCGCCCTGTAGTTTGCTGTTCGTAATCACTCTTGGCGGTCGACTGCATTAAGGAATGCATCAAAATTACTAAATCATAGATGTCAGATGTAACCAGGACAGGGGGAAAAAGTGGACCCCAAAATGATAGAATGACCCATATGAGATAGAGGATTTTGTTCAAAATGTTCAACAGTCGTGGATTTTATGTCATGTGTTCCATCAAAAAAAAAGACTCTTCTCTGCAGCTGGGCAAAAATAGTTTTAATTTTTTTTTTTTAATACAGATCCTTCCCTTCATACAATTTGAAAATTGACAATCCTTGGCAAAATTATACTATTAGCACCATTAGCACAGGTGGTTTCAGTGAGTTTTTCGTACCGATAGCCAAGAGATAATTTTTTGAACAAGTGTGTCTCGACTAATCATCCAAAGACCTTCAGAGACAAAATTACATTCCAAAACTGTAACTGTACCATATTTTAAGCATATTTAGGAATAAACATTTCCTAAACAATGAATAGAAAAAAAATCACCCCCTTATCGTTTTTTTTCTTTCTTTTGGTTATATCTTAATTTCTCACTCAGCACAGAAGCTCTGGAATTTGACAAAACAGGTCACATACATGTACGATTTGAAACTGGCTTATCAGATTGCAAACTTGTCTACATTTTGCAGAGAAGGAATAAAGTCACATTTTACTTTAAATATTTCCTTCTTTTTACAAGTTACAGTCATGTCACTGTCAGGATTTTGAACCCAAATGGGTCAGAAAGGAAATTTGATTATAAAAAATTGTTGTTGTTTTTTCGGGGGATATGCTTTCTCACGGGTACGACATCAGAGTCGTCGTTGCTCATCTGCAGGAAGCGTTCAATGCGGGCACTCGAATGCTCTGGTCCCTGTGCGGAGAAAGGGAAAAATATGTGAGACATTTGAATAGCTCATTAGATGAGTTGGGCCTGTATGACTTGTGATTGATCTCGAATACAACACTGAAATTTGGCATACCGCACACTCGAGAGTCAGAAAACAATAATAGGCATACGTGTTCTACATAACCCCGAGGACTGACACACAAAGGGAGAACAACAGATCCTTTCAGTCCTCGGGCGTTGGGTCTTTTGTTCAAAACGGTCCTCGATTGTACGGTTGTGTGCTTAGTCTATGGGAGATTGTTATATTACAGGGACAAAGGGAAACACAAAGCATTGTCCTCAAGAGTATAGTAAAACAAGAGTGTACGCGCCTAGCAAAGCTGCGGCCGATTTCACGAAACTCGTCTTATCTTGCGATTCATCTTTAATAGGAATCAAGACAAGGTCCCGCTCTAAGATCGATATTGGCTAAGACGCATCCTAAGACCAAATTCACTAAATCGATCTTAAGCAAGACGTATCAAAACTTCCAATTTGATGGCTGTTTCATGTTTGTTTTTACCGCTTGACGAAACTGTCGTTGAAAAGAAACGCGCAAAACCAACTTCCCCGCGCGTGCTTGGAACACGAACTTTCGTCAGGAAAATGACTCTACTCAATAAATTCCACATGCAAGGTGAAGGTGGTTCTACACAAGATACAATACAGTCATTCTTGCTCCCTGTTTCATCACTCTATTTTTGAAAGTCGACTAGGTGTTGGCGTATAATTAAAATTGGTAAATGAGCTATTTTTATTAAAACTTTTCAAATCTGTTTCTACAGCGGTTTTCTTCCTCGAAACTATAACTCTAGGCAGACTCTTGTCTTTAACGGCAATGATTTCCAGATGATATACAAAAATTAACGCATGCAAAAATTGTACAAAATACAACTAGTAGTAAACTGTAGTATGCAGTACTTCAGCATATACATGTAAGTGGGTACAGCACTCATAGTATTTTCTAGTATTTGGTAGCTGCACATGCAATTTTTGTGGTACTTTGTAGTATGTGGTACTTTACCCCAAATGAACTGTTTGAGGGTTAGGGTAAATGAGATCAGACGACCCTCAGACCAAGCTCAAGTTAAGACGAGATAAGGAGGTTAGGACATGTTGAACACATCTTAAGTTTGCTGAAATCGATCCTAGGACGAGTCGCTACTTAAGACGCGTTACCCTTTCCAAGGCGCGCCTTAGCATTTTGTGAAATCGGCCCCTGGTCCCAGACCAATGGAAGACTTTTGAGACGTTGGTGGCAGGAAACATACAGGTCTTTTTCCATTGTTTGTGTCATATTGAGCATGCACGCTTTGGCTGAAACATGACGTAAACAACTGAAAAACAACGTCTCAAAAGTCTCCCATTTGTCATTTGAGTCACATTACTGGGCCAAGGTGAGGCTTTATTCATACGCCCAATTCACACGTGACAGCGAGTCACTGAGTCAGTCAGTCAGTGGGATAGCAACCTCGTTCCCCATGGGTACGATCATGTTGCGCCATGTTGGTTCCCAACCAAGCCTTGCGCAATATGAACCCCTGGAATTGTGTAATAATAAATATCCCACCATTTGGCACATTTAAATTAGGACTGTAGACAATGCGTTTAATGCCGATGCAGTGCTTTCCATTTTGAAGTTTGTTTTTTTGTAGAATCAATCCTTTCAAAGATGAGATTTCGACGTCGCCATATGGAGCAAAGATTTGTCCAATTACTTGTACAAATGAACTCGGAACGCGCAAAATCTGAGACAAACAAAACTCAGCGCACAAAAGTTCCATAGGGTTGTCTAAGGGGAGTGGCTAATTCGCAAACAGCGATAGGTCAATTAAATGTGTGTACCTCCGTCTTCCCTTAACAACACTAAATACAGGTTTTTTTGGCGAAAAAACAAGGCTTCCAGATTCCATATCGTACAGGCTACGCGCAGTCTTGAAAAAAATGTTCGTACGTGACGTGACGAGCAGGAGATAATGCACCAGTGCATATAGGGCGTGCAGTCTTCAAAATACGCAAGCAGTATGCTCTCAATAGCCAGTCAGTGTTGTTTACGTATTCTACATGGCCAGGGCTCAATGAAGGAATGCACACGCGCCCATGGATTCGAGGCTGGTGAGATAGGTGCGAAGAGGACAGTATGCTGGCCCTCTGCGACCAGCAAAAATGCTGCAAGTAACACTCGCGCGATCCCCCGGCATCCTGCCAGCTGGTATACATGTACAGGTAGTTTATGGTAAGGACAATTAGTAAGGAGTCATTAGTATCTCTCCAGAGACCTCGTAAATATCCATATAGGAAAGGATTTTTTTGACATGGGCCTTCTCTTCACAGACCACCTTTCAAGTTTGGTTGAGATTGATGACTGAACTTACAGTGAACTGGAGAACACACACACGGACACACAGAAGGAATATATGCGATCACAATATCCCCGTCTGGATTGAAAGCCAGGGAGATAACAATTAAAAGTGATGAAGGGTTGGGGGGGGAGGGGGGGGGGGAGTGAATGGGAGGGTTGGGGAAGGGCTTTTGTATCCTACCATGCCCTCGTATCCATGAGGCAGCAGCATAACAATACCACTCTGCCGACACCACTTGGCCTGGCCACTGGATATGAACTGGTCGATGATGCACTGCGCCGTGTTGTGGAAGTCCCCAAACTGTGCCTCCCAGATCACGAGGGAGTGGGGGTTGGTCATGGAAAAGCCCAGCTCAAAACCTGTGAGCAAAGAGTGAAAAACGATACGAAAATCAATGCAATTGAACTGTTCTTCCCAGATTAGGAGGGAGTGGGGGTTGGTCACTGAAAAGCCCAGCTCAAAACCTGTGAGTGAAGAGTGAAAAACGATATGAAAATCAATGCCTTTGAATTGTGCCTCCAAGATCACGGGGGAGTAAGGGTTGGTCATGGAAAAACCAAGCTCAGACCTGTGAGCTGTGAGTGCACGACAAAAAGGAATTAAAAAAGCCTAGCTGAAACCTATGAGCCAAGAGTGAAAGAGTCTCCCAGGGTTCAACCTTAACTTTTTTTCCACTAGCCAGCCGAGCTATCGAAACAGACTCTTAACTAGCCAGCGGGCATTTTCACTAGCCCACATGCTTTTTCTTTTATAGCGTGTCTCATAAACGACGATGTGCATACATGTAAAACGTGTATCCTGAGGCAATCTTGTCATTGTTTTTAATAAACAGATCTGTTTTAAACAGTTATTCATAAATACCTCAGACAGTTTAGCTATTCCTATTGGTCGAGAGCCCGTCACGTGGCCGGTCTTAAACGGATGATAAAGACATGGCTAGCTGGTCTTAAACACTTTTCCAGTGTCACAATAAAATGTGGACTCCTAAAAATCCAGTGCCTCTTACCGTTTCATTGGTTGAACGTTCACAATCCTCACGTAGGCATGCGCAACACTACAAGCGAGACAGAATTTTATAGTTCTAAATTCAAAATGCAACGCCCCAGGTGCGTTCTGCGTGACATCGCGCAGAACATGCTACGCGCGCGTCAATCTCCATAAAAGGGTTGTTTATATCTTACTCGCCAGCTGAACACTCCATTATTTTGCTAGAGGGATGTTTCAAAAAGCATGAAGTGAACTTGTTGAACAAAATCGGGATTTTTTGAACAAATTATTTGATATTTTTTTACGGATAAGGTATTTATGAATGGGAATAAATATGTGCTCGGTCGGTATTTATCACTCTGTTTAATACCGCTTAGAGTCTGGGTGCTGATAATTACCCTTGCCTCCGGCTCGGGTAATTATCAGCACCCAGACTCTAAGCGGTATTAAACGAGTGATAAAAACCTCCGGAGCACACATTTATTCCCTTAATAAAATAAGACACAAATTGATACAGGTTTGCTTTCTGAATTTAATGATTTATTTCTTCCTGCCCTTTCATCTTTGTCGTAGCCCAATAATTTTTGACTCGCCAGCCGGGCTACTTGAGGAATAGTTTGACTAGCCCGCCGCTGTTTTGACTAGCATTAGGCTAGCGGGCTACCGCTAAAGTCACACCCTGAAGATGAAAATCAAACTCCATTGTGGACGTTGCCAAATGTGCCTTCCAAATCATGAGGGAGTGGGGATAAGTCCGCGCGAGTGGGGATAAGTACGCGCGCGAACCAATACACACACTCGGTGTGTCCATCAACTGGGCTCTCGAACGCAGTAAAAAGCATCCTCCCTTGTTTGCGCGCGGAGTCAATGGGCTCCGCGCGCCAACAAAAGAGGGCCTGTTTTAACCTCTTTTGAGAGCTCTGTAGACGTGACACACAGCGTGCACGTACTGTACTGGTTCGCGTGCGAAGTACGCACGACGTCCTGAACGTGCAAAAGCTATAGCCACACCTCTTTGCATGGGCGTCAGACGTCGTCAGCGCGCGAATGCGTTTGAATTCAACTTGCGATAGCCTCCAAGACTAATCCCCGCCTCCAATAACTTTGGATACATTCGAAATACGCAGTGGATGGATCGGGAACCAGTCCAGGTCACCCCCAACTCTCCTTTTCTGGCGGTTGATGGGGTACTTGTGCACGGAGCCCATAGAGGACACAGATCCACTACATTATTTCGTGTTCCACCACTTGCATTTGTGGGATAACTTACAATGCGTGTACTTACCCAAGACAGCAAATTCTGAGAGGGAGCTGTTGCAGACGGTGTAGTGGGCTTGGTCTGGATACAGGTTGTTCAGAGGTATCAGGTATTTCTTGTCAATGTTCTGGTCATGCAGAATGTGGTGGCGATGACTACAATGAAAGATAACAAACAAAAATAACACAAAGTAATGAATCAATGGGCAAGGCGAGAAACAAACGATCCACTGAATTAATCCTGATTTTTGGGGGGCTTGGGGTGGTGAAATCATGGATCTCTACACATGGATAAACGACTTTCCAAAATTTCTGGTTAGAGACGTGATATGGCACTTGCGTGTCGTGTGTCACCGCTGCTCCAGAGGCTCACAGCGCGACATGAGGTTTATGCGCATGCGCCAGTTTCTCCAGGCTGTGCTGTAAAATCAATATTCATGAGCTCGTTCATAAAAAACAAGTCGCTAAGGCCCCCCCCAAAAAAGTCTCCGGTTTCTGGTATGGAGCTTGCCCCAAAAGTGGTGCGGCGATGCGGCTTTTTTTGTTTTTTTTAACCTGTTTTTTTTTTTTTTTTGGCTTCAAATGTCGGCTGATGACTGCAAATGGTGCCCGACTAAACTTAGTGCAAATATATGGGAGTCCAGAGAGGCCACATAAAGCTTATTGTTGATCATAACCCCATCTAAAAACACGTTAAAATTGTGCAGCAGCAGGATTCCAGTCAAACCAGCGAGTTTGGCGGTTTTGAGACATCATCTTGTATTGAAAAAAAAACTTGTTCATTTTGCCGACGCGCATGGCTACGGTGATGCGCGCGCATACCAGAAACCGGAGACTTTTTTTTTTTGGCCTAAGAACGGCCTTACAAAAAAACTGCTCATAAATGCACGAAATATGTATTGAAGCCAACAGATTTGTCCCAAAGTACACGTAGGTTAAAAACTACCTTAGCATCTACTTCGAATACATGTACCTCTTCAATGCGATGTAGTTATTTTCGCGAAATACACAAAAACGAAGACCTCTTTCACTGAACGAAAGCCAGCAACAAGCGGTAAAAAGGGTCAAAAAGAAAGCATTTTTTTCTGCAATCAAGTAAATTCAGCTAGCATTAAGCCTGCCATGAAAACATCAGTTAGACTTTAAATTTTGTATTAACCGCGATTTCAAAAGAGCAAACCCCTCAACTCTGCTGCAAATGGGGGGATTCCCTGGTGGGTTTACTGAACCAGGAGTGTGGTTTTCCCACTCAACTGCACAATATAACACAGATCTCGGGGTTTGCAATTCAAACAACCATGCCGACGCGTGATTGGCCCGTGCCCCGCGTGTATACATCTCACAGGGACGGGGATATACACGTAGTGCCGCGCCTGCATGCTATATGGATTTGTGCACACATGGCGCCGTTTGTTTACACTTAGTGTAAGCATTTAATAGCTACGTACGTGGCTCCAACAAGGTTTGCTCTCAAAAGTCTTCCACATTGGTATTCTCCTTTATTTAGTCTTTCTAATGGTAATTTACTTGAATCGGAACGAACTTCCCAGGATGACAAAAAAATCCCACGAAACGTGACCATTATTTTCGTTCCGATTGAGACATTTATAAACGTCGCAAGCACAGGTAATTGTTCGGAGTCGTTTTTTCATCAAGTGCCTTGTCAAAAAGTTTACAGTCCTATCTGATAAAAAATTATAGCCCTTTTTCTGTTGATTTATTGTCATATCTCTAATGTCAAAAACCTATTTGTAATATAAAAAGGTGATTGAAAAGACGTCCTCCGTTGAGCTGTTTTTACGCAAAACGAGACTGGATACATTCGGTCCCAAGAGGGCGTTTTGTATGAGCTAAAGCACGGACATGCGCACAAACCTAATGTCGCCCTGAAAAGAGCGGTGGTGTGCACGTGCTCGAGACTCGGTGTGAAAAAAAATAGACTTCACAGGTTACATACTGGTAGTTACTTAAAAAAAAAAAATAAATAAATATGTAGGTTTGTACAGGTTTTGTAGATTTTTCTAAGGTTTTGCTGTGAGGCTTGAATTATAAAATCATCAGATGTGACAAGGACAGGAAAATCTTTTGATCTGAAATGAATAGCTTTTCAGAATGCTTGTTTGATACGTGAAGTTGCCTTTGGGGATACCTGAATAACCGAAACAATTAATCGAATGGAATCCTTGTTGAATACCTGAATGTTCCTCTCTCGACATCTTGCCCACTCAGTCTGATATGGATGCCTTCCTTCAGCAAGGAGCCAAAGGCCAAAGCCTCTCCCAGGGCCCAGTCAATGGAGCGATTGTTCACCATGTCCAGGCGGCTACGCAGTACCCGCTTCAGTCCTACGAGTCAAAGTTAAAGAACCAAGCCCCTTGACAGTTTGACCGAGTAGATATACAATAGTACAGTCTGTATACAATAGTACAGTCTGTTTAAAGGGCTCATGAAGCGAATATTTCCAAGGAACATATTTTGTGCTACTTTCTAATCCTCTTAAAGGGAAAATACAACATTTGCAAACATCAAAAAATAAAACTACCAAATCATTTTGAAATACCTTACTGGACAGTTAGTGAATGACAGTGTAAAGCATCCTGTAAAATCATGGCACCTGGTATACTGTCATTTTCAAGAAAAGTTGTATTTTTTGTATCAATTTCCAACGCTGGTCGCCAACCAGCGTTAGAAAAAACTGGCTTTTTTTCAAATACTGGCCCCAATTGACCATCGCACTTGTTTGCAATCGATTACACACCTATGAACGGGTACAAGCCAGCTATAGACTGGTTCCTTGACCTTACAATTCCCCAATGTATGTAAACTGCTCTGTTTCTTCTCATATGGAGTCAGGCCGGAACCAGACTCAGGGAACCAGACTACTGGAAAATGATTGTTTTTCTTGGTTTTTATAGCATTTTCGAACCCAAAACCTCAAAAAAGTCAGTGAAACTATATTTGCTATATATTTCCAACCCCCCAATTCCATCCATTTCTGAAAATTACAGCAAAAGCAAATGATGTATATTCCCTTTAAGTGCATGAAAACTAATTGACATTCATTTTTGGTTAATTATGTTGAAAGGTGCACTTCTTTAAACATTTAAACATTGTCATGCTTTTCCGGACAACTGAGGGCGCTGTTGTCGTGATGTCATTTCAGGGAGACACTGTTCACATTAATGCCAAAAAATGCTCATTGAAAATATTTGTGAGAAAAGTTTACTCATTGGCTTACTGCCATGAACTGACACAACGACAAATCACTAATGAAAAGAAAGTTTACGACAGCAAAATATGTAAAATTTTGATAACTTTTTGTGCATGATTGCAACATTGAGGTTTCTGCCTGATATGATGTCACAATTTTGCAAATGAATATGGAAATTCGCATTAGCATAATAACCAAAAAGGCACCAAAATACCCTTGAAAATGGCAAAATGAAAATTGAAAATAAGGTTAAAGGGACACAAAGGTGCATTTTCAAGGACTGCATTAAAAAAAATAATTCAAAGGCCCTTTAAAGGTAATATACAACATTTGCAAACATCAAAAACAATACCTTCAAATTAGTATGAAATACCTTACATGACGGTGAATATTAGTCTCAAGCATCCGGTGAAATCATGGCACCAGGTTTGCTGTCATTTTCACGGATTTTGTATCATAAAAAAAGTAATTTAATTGTAATGCTTATATAGTGCTTTCCGTCGTATCAACAATCTCAAAGCCCTTTGCAAATACTGGCCCTGCTTCACCAAATTTAGTTAGCCCACATTTTGTTTGCAATTGGTTACACATCGTTGAAGGGATACAAGCCTAACTGTTAGTCTGGTTCCCCGACCCGACAATCCCCCGACGTTAATAAATTGCTCCGTTTAGGGTCAGGGAACCAGACTACAAGAACAACATCTTTATTCTCGGTTTTTCCAGCATCTATGAACACAAAACTTTAAACAGGTCAGTGCAACAGTATTTGCTATAAATACTAACCCCCAAATCCATCCATTTCTGAAAATTACAGCAAAAGCAAATGTTGCATAACCATTAAATTACAGGGAATACATTTCCATATTATCTTCAAGTAAACTAGAATCCTCCATCCTGATTGGTCAATCCAGAGCAACAAACCGTGCTACCTGATCCCGTGTAGCACGGTCCATATCGCACTCTGCGTATCATGCTATTCCAAGATGCGAGCTCCATTCCAACTTCATGTGCAAATAACCGCTAAAATAAGCGAACTCATTCCAACTTTACTTGAAGATAAATTCATTATCCCACTCGCGCTCGTGGAATACGAAAAATGTGGTGCGTCTGAGTCCCACATATCGCTCGGCCTTCGGCCTCGTTGCACGTGGGACACAGATGCAGTACCGTAATTTTCGGAATATAAGCCGCGCGACGTATAAGCCGCAGCACGCAAAAATCTGCAAATTAAGATTTGAAGTCGGCGTATAAGCCGCATCGGCGTATAAGCCGCACCCGCAACGGTTCAATTTTGTAAGGCCTCCAAATTCTAATCAAAATGCTCTGAACCAGTTCCATTTGCACTACGAAAGCTATAAAAAGGCCACAAATGTTATGTCAATTCATTTACAGTCGATTACTCTTACAAACAAATATGGAAATTGATGATGAGAAATAAAAAACGGGAATTGCTGCCGGCTGGCTCGTCAGTGAGCCTGTGCCGGCGACCGACATTATTTTCCCCCAGCACTTGAGAGAGTATGCAACCCACCATGTGTGGAGCGCATGTTGTGGAGCGCTACAAATCCTGCTTTGTGGCAACAGACGCTGAGTTGTTTTGTCCTAAAGGATACACAAGTCCGTTTTTACAGCAAAACTTATCAAATTGTTGTGATTACTAACGAGTAGTAACGTCAAAACTTCAAGTTTCGATCGTAACTTTCTTCGAAAACACGACAGTCAACACGATGCCGAGATTTTTATGGACGAATCCATTAATTTCGTAGGGGTGGTTTCACCCCTGTTTTGAGTTTTACATCATTTCTTGAATACAGTTCAAGAAAAAAAATTATATTGTGACGTTGAACAACTGATTATCAAATAAAGATATGTTTCAAACTCCATAAAAAGTATTAGTTGTCTTTTTCCTTTTTTTAAACTGGGGAAATATTGGTAATTATTGTTCCCAAGAAAGTGCACCCCTTTATTACCACAAATGGTGTGGTCCATGGGAATCCATGCAGCACGCATGCAGCATAGGCAGCATGACCTACGGCCGGTTGTCGATGTCCAAGGGACAGCTTTCACTAGCCGTACTTTTTACCGCTCGGTATCTTTTTGTGGGACGTGCTTTCGGTTTGTTAATGACTTTCTTAATTGATAATTATTTCAGCAACACATCTCTTCTTGTACCAGTACATTAAATACACATGGAAATGTGCTTTTTTTTATTCTTCAAGTCTCGGCGTATAAGCCGCCCTGTGTATAAGCCGCAGTTAACATTTTCATGGGCAAATTCAACGTATAAGCCGCGGCTTATATTCCGAAAATTACGGTACATGCATTTCATGTTCCTCTCGCGCTCATGGGATAACTAATATTGTACTGCGGCATAGTTCGCAAGATCTGCCTTTAATAAACGGCTACAATTTGACATCTTTTATTTGTACCTCCATGCAGACTGTAATCCTCAGGGACAGTGCTGAATTTCTCTCCGATATCCCTCAGAATGTCCTCACTGATCCCAGTGGACGGGTAGCGAAGCGGCACGTTATAGTTGAAAAATCCTACGAACAAGTAATCACATTTATAAGTCACCTTTGAACAACTTTTTTCAAAACAAAAAAACTCTGCATATTCATGCACATTCCTGTACGATCCATAAGAGTTACAGCATTTATCTCTGGTTACAGTAGCATGAAACGACAATATTTCTACTCCCCCTGGATGGGATGCTAGTCCATCGCAGGTTACTCCCCAGCTAATGCCGGTACCCATTTACACTCCTGGGTGGAGAGAGGCAAGTGGGGGTAAAGTGGCTTGCCCAAGGACAGAACATATGTCTAGCAGCCGGATTCAAACCCCTGACCCTCTGATCATGAGTCACAAACCCTAACCACTCAGCCATACTCCCCCTTGTGCACACCTGCGTGGTTCATTTGTTTCTCTGACACATTAGAGCATCAACCGATGACAGGGGGCGTTAGGCTCATAAAAGATGCACGAGGAGTAATAAGTACACATACCAGTCCAAGGTGAATCCAGCCAATCCGAGTTCTTGACTTGTGCGATGGTCTTTGCGTTCTGATACGCATCCTCACAAACCTTGTCATAAACTACAAGTTCTTCCTGCAAAGACAACAGCATAATCCAAAACATTGTTATACTAGAAAAGTGAATAAAACTAGTGGCTTTTTTAACACTTCACCCACAGATTCTATACTTGATTGGCCGAGAGTAAGTCACATGGTATTCGCTATTTTTGCTTTCTTGCTGTGCATGGCCTAAAAGATGATACGCACAGCAACCAGAGTACTATACACGTACGCATAGAAACCAAAGTACTCTACGAACAGCGACCGGCATTGTGCGCAAATGCATATGGGTGTGCGCGTTGTGCGTATTGTTCCCAAGCACTCGCTCTATTATTATTCATAAGATTTGCATTGGGGTGATGTAAATCAATATTAGGTTTTGCCCTTCACCAACGTATAATCACTGTATACTCAGCGTGTTACCTCCCGAGTGAAAGAGGAAAAAAATCACCCACGTGGGACTCGAACCCACGACCTCCTGCTTTCTAGTGCAGACGTCTTACCACTCGACCACCAGGCTTGCGGGATCGGTTGGCTGGTGCGAATCTGATGTACATGTAGCAGTGGGTACCGCACTTGGGAGGTAACACACAGTGTTTGTACGTCGGTGAAGGGCAAAATCTAATAAATATTATTATTATGAAAGATTTATTTAATTGTACTCTTCGCTGCCAGCAGCAAAATTCCGAATACATTTACATTAAACACACATTTATAAATACCTAAGACAGTTTACCCATTCCTACTGGTCGAGAGCCCGTCACGTGCGTGGTTTTAAACGGTTCATACGGACTGGCTGGCTGGTCTTAAGTACTTTTCCAGAGTCACGTGAAATTTGCTCACGTAGGCTTGTGCAATACTACCAGTGAGTCAGTATTTAATTTAGTCCTAAATTCACACTACACCGGTAAGTTGCGTTCTGCGTCACATCCCGCAGTTTGCGCGACGGGCATGCCAATCTCCATACAAGGAGTTGAGTACCGCATGGACATATAGTGTTTCGAAAAACATGAAGTAAAATTGTAGAAAAAAATGTTTGCATTGTTTTGACTTTTGACTAAAAAGTTTTGATTTTTTGACAGAAAAGGTATTTATGTATGAGAATAAATACACATGAAATATGTGCTTGGCAGATATAATTAAACACTTATGTTTAAGACTGGTTGGAGTCTGGATGCTGATAATTACCCTCGCCTTCGGCTCAGGTAATTATCACCCATCCAGACTCCAACCTGACTTAAACAGAGGGTTTAAAACCGGCCAAGCACACATTTATTCCCTTATTGATATCTAAAGAGCATTTTGTGAAGGGGTGGTTTGGAAAAGTTCAAGTAAATGTTCACTTTATTTGTATTGAAATAGAAATACATTTTAATTGTATTAATATTAAATTAATCAATTATCTCTTAAAAACAAGCAGAATCTGTGGAGGTGTTATAAAACAATTATTAACTGATTTAACTTGTGGTATAGTAAAACTTGCCTCCTACAGCAGACTTTAATTCTAATGACATCATTTTTTGTAATACTTTGAATAGTTTCTTACGGTAGAAAATGCGATTTTGTTACACGTTTTATGTGAATAGGTGCAGTTTTTCGTGTTCACTGTGTGCGTGGTGATCCCCATCTTTATTTTCATGTTGCGTTTTGTCGTCTTCATTGTTTCTTTACCCCAAAAATTCCCTACAAAATAAAAACTATACCCTCTATCTATGGCATACCTGTTGGTTTGTAATGTCCTTAACTGGTTTAGTAAGTCCAATAACCTAAAAGTGGATTTTGTTCCCATATCCCTTACCTTCCCAAATCCTCCAAAATCCTCTTTGCAAAATGGAGGATTTTGCAGGATTGAGGCTATATTTCAAAAATGTGTGGCTGATTTCTGAGGATGCATTGTGTCAAGGTCTTGGGCCGGACCTTGTGTTGTTTATGCTCAGCCATGCATGTATTTAGGCCTCGATTATACTTGAAATCCTTCGCACTGCTCCAGGATGTCACTGGCTCTGCCTCAACATACAGCGTGAGTAAAAAAAACCAAAAACCGAAATGTCGGGACCATTTTTTTAGTGAAGTTCTGGATGTAGCACTTTCAAAATCTAGGATAAGAAAGCCTGCTTCATAAGCTTTCTTTCAGTACAAGAATCATTCAAATCACTTATGTACTTTTTAAGTCACAGAATTTTAAACATTTTAAACACTGTTTTGAAGTTCTGTCCACAGATCACAAAAAAGGTAAGTGTTTTTTTTTCAGCAAAACGAAAACAATTCACACACTGTGAACTGTTTTCATTTTGCTGAACTTCTATAAAAATATTGGTCCTGACATTTTGGGTTTTTTTTTAACTGAACCTGTATTGACAGTAATTGCTGGAGGACTTTGCAGGATTAAGGCAGTGGTCACCCCTCCAAGGACCACATTCAAGACATAACGGAGGAATTTTGCAGGATTGAGGCTGTATGCAATTTTTACAATGAGACAGTTGGAGGGTTTTGCAGGATTGAGGTTGCATGCCTAGGAAGTTAGGGTTAAAGGGAACAGGGCCCTATACTAAACAATCGCCAATGGTTTTACTAGTGTAACATATAGAATTTGGTTATATGTCTTTGAGATGTTTGACTATACTTATATGTTAGGATACGGTAGCTGTGGCTAAGAGCGGGATGAACGATGACTACGAAGAATACAAAGACACCTTGGTATGAGCTCAGCTATGTGGAGAAACTATTTTATTCTCAAGAACTCAATTAAAACCTGGTCTTGTATAATTACAGAAGTAGGAGACGGAAGACAGAAAATCGTAGATGAAGACTGGCAAGAGCATAGGGCTGGATCAGCTTATGGCGATGCCTCTGGTTTCCCAGGGAGAAGAAGGAGAACTCCATGAAAGTGGGGAAAATGTGGACATTTTATACAGTTTCAGAGGGGCAATTTTGGGTGAAAATAGGAGATGATGTCATATAAAGAAAACATAACTTATATGACATCATTTCTGAGTAAAGGTAGACTGACCATAGACTGACCTAATGGTCAGTCTGGGGGAGTACCCTTATGAGGTCACTTTCCCCTGTACAAGGGTGAAATCACAGTTTTGGTATGCTGTGGGTGTGTTGCTTGGAAAACAGTGACATGAAGACCTTGGGTGTAATGTGGAACACCTGTTGTGAGATAGAGTGGGATCAGGAACAGTCAAAATTTCGGTCTTACACTAGTGCTGTTTTGTGGTTTGCAGGGCACTGAAATTGGGCCCAGACTGCAGTGAAATTGAGCAGCTTCATTGACCTCATACCTCATATTCCTGCTGTGTCATGACACCTTCTTTGATTTTGGCATCAGCGTACATGGACAGTACCGGCTGATGGCTGCGGATCTTCTTGTACATAGTTGGCTGTGTGAACATAGGCTCATCCATTTCATTATGGCCGTTGCGTCGATAGCACACCTGAGAAACACACAAAAGATGGAACAAAATTATGTAAGTCTAATTAATACCACAGGTATCAGGTTGGCGTAGCGGTACTTTCCTGGCCTTCTACCGCTGTGACCCAGGTTCGATTCCTGCCTGGGCATTTCAGTCCCTACTTGAGTTTTGCTCAGAATATTCTTCTGGGGTTTTCCTCCCACATCTAAAACTGTAATTTCTTCACATTGTCTTCTCTTTACTGGGCCCCATGGGAGACCAGTGGATTCCACTGAATGGGCTACCCAGTTAATAAATAAATAAGTAAATAAACAAGACAAGTATTATTTGTTTCAAAGGCCCAATTATTCAAAGCTGAGACAGTTTACCTATTCCTATTGGTCGAGAGCCTGTCACGTGGGTGGTTTAAAATCCCCCCCACAGTAGTGTGGTTGGGGTCTACGAGCGAATACTTACCTGTAGAGCGAATACTACATATGCATTGTTCCCTATGCCGGCAGGCAATTTGCTAAGAGTTTTACACAATAGCGCCCTCACGTGTCCTACCCACGACGCCGTGACATGCGCAGTACGTTAGCGTCCTCTTTTTCTCAAGCGATACTTGCGTAAGCACTCAAGGAATCGAGTATAGTGGGGAAGGAGGGAGGGATGCTCTACAGGTAAGTATTCGCTCGTAGACCCCAACCACACTACTGTGGGGGGGAGTCTACATAACTCTACTTACCTGTAGAGCGAATACTACATGCATAGACTCGCACCGAGTAAGGCGGTGGGTATACGCGAATTACCGTATGTCTACAGGGGTGTAGGACATGAGGCGTGGCCAAAGGCAAACAACACCAAACAAAAAACCTAACACCCCAGACGCTCTAGGCTTCACCTCGTAAGTGGAACCCAAGAGCTCGTGCGCAAAAAGGCCAGGGGGGTGTAACCATTATGGGGATGAACACATGATAGGTACACCTCATTAAACTTAATGCCCATAGAAATATATACATGTATTTTTATATGCTCACCCGTTAGTGCTTCCGTGAGGCTCGACTGGCCGCCAGTAGCACTTCTCTTCCAGCCTTGCCATCTGCCTGGAGGACATCCTTCAGGTAGCATTCGGAGAACGTGTTAGGGTTCTTCCAGCAGGCTGCCTTGACGATGTCACCTAGGGGGACACCCTTAAAAAAGGCCCACGAGGTGGACACTCCTCTGACCTCATGCGCTCGAATGGGTCCCTGGGTCGCTGGCCAGCCGCCCGGTACGGAACGGATAGCTGTCACGATCCAGCGAGTGATTGTATCGCGTCACGCCGGCCCATGGGGCGGGGTCGTTGTGATGAACAATTTGTTGTGTCCCGTACGAAGTGACTTCGTACGGTTGACATACCACTTAAGTGCTCGATTGGGCACCAAAGTTTGTCGTTTGTCTCGTTCGAAAAAGACTTGATGTCCGGGACAAAGATGTCCGGGGGCGTAAAGGTCTCCGACTGGTTCTTTGGGAGAAAACCGGCCGTAGGGATCAGGCAGACACCCCCCGGTTCCCACCGGATGTGTCCTGTCTGCATCGATAACGAGTGTAGTTCGCTACGTCGTCGGGACGTAGCGACAGCCAATAGAAAAGCTACTTTGATGGAGAGTTGTAACAAAGTTGAGCAATTCATTGGTTCAAAAGGAGCCCTCGCCAGTGTGGATAGTACACTGAAGAGGTCCCAAGATGGGATTAATGTGCGTACTGGGGGACGAGTATTAAACATCCCCTTGATCAGTTGGCTAATTGCAGGGTTGCCGGAAACGGAGGAACCGTCCGGAAATCCCTGATGGATCGTGGCAATGGCCGATCGATAATTTTTGACCGTGGCCGTCGTGAGCCCACTGTTAAAAAGGTATAGGAGGAAATCCCCCACTTCCCCTACAGAAGTATTGGGGGGATGAATGGATTGCCGTCTACACCATTTAAAGAAATGGCGTAGTCGGCTATCGTACACCTTTCGGGTTGAGGCTCTGCAGGACAGGGCTGCAATTGTTGCAGCTCGTCGCGAAAGGCCTGCTGAGCAGAGGGATCGCGTGACAATACCCAGCACGTCAGGTGAAGATCCCCCGGAGCCTGGTGACTGATTCCCGATCTGGGCTGATAAAGGAGATCGGCCCTCCTCGGTAGAATTACCGGGCGGTGAACCAAGAGTCGGATGAGCCAGGGAAACCACGGCTGGCGGGGCCAGAACGGGGCTATGAGGAGGATTCGGCAATCCTCCTGCTCGATCTTGGTCAGCACTAGAGAAACGAGGGAGATGGGTGGGAAGGCGTAGGCCAGTAGGCCGTCCCACCGCACCGACAGCACATCGGTCTGCCACGCGTTGGGATCTGGGCCCCTCGTGCAGTAGATCGGTAGCTGATTGTTCATTCGTGACGCGAATAGGTCAACATGCGGCCGGTCGATTAGTCGGAAGATCGACTGAGCCACCTGTGGGAGCAGTGACCACTCTGTCGGGGTGATCCACCATCGGGAGAGAGCATCGGCTGTGACGTTCTCTTCGCCCGGGATGTGGACTGACGACAGTGCTATCCTGTGATGTATGCACCAGAGGATGAGATCCCATGTTAGTACGCACAGATGGCCTGACCGAGTGCCCCCCTGGTGATTGATGTATGGCACCACTGTGGCGTTGTCGCATCGTACCAGGACTGCTTGCCCTCTGACGTCCGACTGGAAATGTTTTAGGGCGTTGGTGACTGCCAGCATTTCCAGGACGTTGATGTGGGATGATTGATGTTCGGGGCCCCATACGCCCGCCACCTGTCGCGGGTGGAGGGTAGCCCCCCAGCTGTACCCTGACGCGTCGGTCGTGATAAGTACCGATGGGCGGGGCGGGCGGAAAACGCGGCCCTGCGTTACATGTATATTGGCCTCGACTAGCCACCAACGAAGGTGGGGGACTAGCCAAGACGTAGTGGGCACCGGATGGTCGATCGGGTGCCAGCAGGGTCTGTAGAAAGAAAGCAGGTGAAGTTGAATTGGCCTCATCCTCAACCTGCAAAAATCCACTAAGTCCACCAAACTGGCCATAAGGCCCAACAGCCTGAGCCAGGCTCGGGCCGGAGCCACTACCGTCGGGAGGAAGAGGGACACGCACTGCCGAAGGTTCAGCAGGCGCTCCTCCGATGGACGGGCCAGCCCCCTGCGAAGATCGAGGGATGCACCTAGAAAGCTGGGAACCTGCGAGGGGACTGGATGGGATTTCTCGGTGTTGATGAGAAATCCCAGGTCGGAAGCAAGGTGCCACGTTAGTTGGAGCGCCGCTTCCGTCTCCCCCCGAGAACATCCACTACTAGCCAATCGTCGAGGTACATGAAAATCATGATCCCTCGTCGCCCGCAGTGCCGCCCCGATCGTCTTCACGATCCGGGTGAAGACCCGCGGAGAAGTGGACAGCCCGGGAGCACCACAAATTGGTACAGTATATTTTTGTATTGGAAACGTAGGAATTTGCGGTGCTCCGGCCTGATCGGTACGTGAAAGTATGCGTCTTTCAAGTCTATACTGGCCGCCCACGCTGGCGTTATGATCAATTCGAGAATGGTCCGTAACGTTTCCATGCGGAAACGTTTCGGACGTATGAACTTGTTGAGGGGTTTTAGTTCAATATTGGACGCCACACGCCGGTCTCCTTCTTGGGGGCCAAGAAGAAGGTCGACATGAAACCTGCCCGGGTCCCCCCTTGGGGACAACATGAACTGCTCTCTTTAGAAGGAGGGCGTCGATCTCCCCCTCGAGGGAGCGGTGTTTTGCTGTGTCGGGCGGTACGGGCGTTGTCCGAATAAGCATGTCTGACGGGGGCATCCTCGTAAACTCGAGCGCGTAACCGCTGCTGATCGTTTCGAGGACCCACCGATCGGAAGTCAACTGCACCCAGGACCCCACGTACTCCTGAAGGCGGCCTCCCACGGGTCCCCCGGCGGGAGGCCGCCCGGAGACGTGTAAGTCATTTGCGCCACGCCCCGGTGTAACGGGGAGTGGGCGCACGGAAACCGCGTCCCGACTGGGGACGTTGTTGTCCGGTATGTGGTTGTGAATAACGCGGGCCGACCGTTTTATCGGCGCGCCCACGAAATCCACCATGGGCCGCTCTGACCGGGGGGCGGCGCCGGGGAATGACAAAAGATGGCTGTTTCTTCGTCTTGTCCGCGGTTTTCGGCTCGGCCGGTTTCTTGAGATTTATTTTCTCCGTGGCCTTGAGGCGCTTTGCCTCGGCCTCCATGGCCTCCTGAAACTTACTGAAACCTCCAGAAAATAAGTCCGGGCCTGACAACGGAAGTTCATCGAGACGCTTACGTGCTCCCGTTGAAGGGAGGAAAAGCACATCTAGCACATTGGCGCGGCGTGACGATGTTGCCAAGGTCGACACTCTAGCAAACTGGTCGAGAGTGGAGCATAGGCCGCGATCGAGGCAATGGAGAGCAGCCACCATCATGTCGGCTGGTATCACCGAATCTTCTTCATACCCCAGGGCCAGGTACTCGGATAGGAGAAGAAGAAAGGACGTCGCACTCATACCCATGCGTGCCGCCGAGTCCATTTTACGGGTGACATCCTCCAGCTTTCCACGGGTCTTGTCCGTAAAAGGAACCTTGGATGAAGCCGTCCCTTGGTCAGCGGCGAGTTTGTCAATGGCCGAGTCCGGCAGGACTGGAGTTGAGAAATATTTCTCAAAATCCCCTGGGGGAAAACAATAATACGAGTCTACGCGCTTAGCATAGGCACTCCATGTCTTTGCGTGCATTATCCCGTCGATGTGATGTCCAGAGGCATTGTGGGAAAAGCCCGGACCGGTTCTGCCGTCGGCCCCGATCTCTTCTTGAACGACTGACGCTCAGGAGGAGGAGGAGGTTCGGTACCAGCAGGGAGATTCAGAACCCTGATCATATCCCGTTGAACCAAGCGGAGTTCGGTCTCGGCCACCGATAGACGTTGCATGGTGCGGGTCAGCTCGCTCTCGTCCGCCGAATTGTCAGAGTACGGGGGGCGAGTTGTCACCGGGGAATGGGAACCAGGCCCCGGGGGCGAAGCAGCGTCGTCACAGTGTCCCGGTATCGGGCCCTGCTCAGACTCTAGTGACACCGATGGGTGTAAACTAATACCAGGCAGGGACGCCGGTGCACGGCTCTCCGTGCACGGCATTGTCCGCTGGTCTGTAGTCACCCCACCACAGCCGTGATGACTGGCGGGTGGGGGCTGTAATTCTGGCAGGGACTCTGGCGCTCGGCTAACCGTATGCGGTATGTCCCTTTGGCCCGAGGTCATCCAGCTGTGACCGTAGTCTCCCTGCCGGCCTGACAATGAGGCCGCGAGGGAGTGAAAAGCCTCCGAAAATCATCGCGTGAAATCGGGTCGCCACCCTTGTGGCATTTCCCACGGTGTGATCGACCGGATGACACGCTAGAACTCGTCAAAGAACGGTGGGAACGGCGGTTCTTTTTCGATTTTTTCTTTTTTGAAGAATGACTGCGAGTAGTTGCCGAGAATTGCGGGGACACGGGGATGCCCAAACAACGAATAAAATCCGATGTAGAGGCATGGCCCTCCGAGCGTAGCGTTAACGCTCCCGTTAACGCTCCGGGGGAATCCCAGGGATTCGGCTCTACGCGATCAATAGCCCGGGCGGCCGACAGCGCCCCCACGCCGGTAACATAGGCGGGTGCTGTACGGTCGATTAGCCGGCCATATAACAGCCCATCCCCAGGCATCGTGGTAATCACGGGGCTGGGTGGGCCTGGGTGCACTGAGCCATGGAGGAGTACTTCCTCCGGCTGCGTGTGTCCCGTAGACGAGCCAGGGACAGGCACGGTGCGCCCCGTAGCGGGGCCACCTTTGCCGTACATCCTTTTTGGGTACTGCCCCGGCGTCAGACAATTTCTTTGTCTTGCCGGTGCGTTTCCCCTTCAGTTGGGCGGACCCGTGAATATTGACCGAAGACGGTGGGGTTGTACGGCCCCCCGCTTGGTCAATGGGTCCGTCAGCTCTGACAGCCGGCAGTGGCTGAAGGGGCCGACTAGGGGACTGCTGCCGCGGTGACGTACCATCACCGGTGCAGTCCCCCGAGAACTCGGGCTTGTCTGGTGGGATGTACGTCCCTCCATTATCGACACACCCAGTCCTCCCCAACTTCCTAGATTTACTCATTTTTCTAACTCACTTCACTTAGAATAACTCACTATGATAACTCTACAATAAACACTTTCTCTTTATATCTGATAAATAGCTTTCTCCCAGCAAAGAGGCATAAATAAAACAGTGAAATTCGGGTCGATCGAAATTTCACGATATACCTCGCCTGGCTAAGAGAAAAAAAAAGGACGCTAACGTAGTGCGCATGTCACAGGGCGTCGTGGGTAGGACATGTGAGGGCGCTATTGTGTAAAACTCTTAGCAAATTGCCTGCCGGCATAGGGAACAATGCATATGTAGTATTCGCTCTACAGGTAAGTAGAGTGATGTAGACCCGCTATTTCAACACCGGTGTTTAAAACTGGCCAGCAATAAAGGTGGCCCCTGAATCAGGACAATAAATTTCTGCTCCCAAAAATGAAATATTCAAAATTTAGAGACTTTGAAATTCAAAAAAAAAAAAAAAAAAATTTTGATAAAGAAAATAATAATTATGCATCATTTTTACTTACAGTCATCTTGCCGGTAGAAGAAGAAAACATGGCCTACCAAAGAGACTACAAAGTTACAGTAAAATTTTGTCTACCCGCTCGCACAAAATACAGTAATCCCAGCAACTAAACTTTTCATGAGATGGAATTTACATGTATTTACCAGGTCAATAACAACATCCTTGCCGTAAATGCATCTCCACTGCGAGGCCACCTGGCACACGTACATGACTGCCTCAGGGTCATCAGCATTCACGTGGAAGATGGGCGCGTTGACCACGCGGGCCACGTCTGTGCAGTACGGAGAGGAGCGGGCGTAACGGGGGTCAGTGGTGAAACCAATCTGTGGTGGAAACAGTAAAAAAATGTGATTCTGTTATTCTACATGTATATGTATTACATTATCTTCAAGCAAGATTGAATCCTCGATCCTGATTGGACGATCCACGGCAACAACAGTGTGATATTATGTGATACCATGGTCAATATTTACCTATCGCCGTTTGCGAGTTAGCCATCTCCTTAGACAACCCTTTTGAGTTTCTGTACACTAAGTTTTGTTTGTCTAAGATTTTGCGCGTTCCGCGTCCATTTGTATATCATGTAATTGCACAATATTTCACAAGCTGCGTTGACGCGATTCTGACGCGATTCTGACGCGATTCTGACGCGATTCTGACGCGATTCTGACGCGATTCTGACGCGATAGGTAAATTCCACCCCAACTATCTTTTAAAATGAACGCGTTATTCCTGCTGCAAGCACACTATAGGATTACAGATGAAAAGTTTGTGTACAGTACATGTATGCGTATCCATCTTTACTGTGCGTCAAGTTCACTGGAAGATAAACTCGTTATTCCACTTTTGCTCGTGGAACATGGAAAATGTCATGCATCTGAGTCCCATCGGCCCTTCGGCCTCGTGGAATATGGGACACGGATGCACTACATTATTCCATGATCTACTCACGCTCGTTGGGTAACTAATAAAGTCGACACATGCGACTCATTCCACAGTTTGTGCACATTCAGAATAGAATCAGTCAGTGCACTGGGGCCGTATTCACAAAACGAATTAAGTCACAAAAAGTATTGCACCCCACTTTATAAGTATGCGATTTTAAGAGTCTTAAAGGGAATGTACATCATTGGCTTTTGCTGTAATTTTCAGAAATTAACTATTTGAGGGGTTAGTATAATAGATCAAATATTGTTTAACTGACATGTTTGAAGTTTTGTGTTCGAAAATGCTGGAAAAATCAAGAAAAACAAAAATGTTTAAGTAGTCTGGTTCCCTGACTCCACTAAAGATAAAATGGATCAATTTATAGATGTCGGAAAATTGTAAGGTAAAGGAACCAGTCTAGCTGGCCTGCACCCGTTCATAAATATGTGACCAATAGCAAACAACATTTGGACTGAAAAAAAATTGTAAATTAGGAGCAGTAGTTAAACAAGTCAGGTGTGTTTACAAACACAAATGCCCCGCAACGGTGACAGTTCCCATGACATAACACCACTCTTTTAACATCAACTTACATGTACCTTGGTCACATGGAACATTCATTGACAGCATTAGTGTCTTCTGTAGGTTTTATATGAATTAGTCCCTAATCCCTATAATCTCAGAATAAATACATGATTTCTATTGTTTTAGCCACTGTGAACTTGACCCTTGACCTTTTGGCCCCAAATTCAATAGGCTTCTTAGGATTACCAAGAACAATCCACAAACCAAATTTGAAGTTCACATGTAAAGAATTTCTCAAGTTATCGCGCTGACAAGATTTCTATTGTTTTAGCCACTGTGAACTTGACCCTTGACCTTTTGGCCCCAAATGCAATAGGCTTCTTAGGATTGCCAAGAACAATCCACAAACCAAATGTGAAGTTCACATGTAAAGTATTTCTCAAGTTATTGCGCTGACAAGATTTCTTTTGTTTTAGCCACTGTGAACTTGACCTTTGGCCTTTTGGCCCCAAATGCAAAAGGCTTCTTAGGATTACCAAGAACAATCCACAAACCAAATTTGAAGTTCATATGTTAATTATTTCTCAAGTTATCGCGCTGACAAGATTTCTATTGTTTTAGCCACTGTGAACTTGACCTTAGGCCTTTTGGCCCCAAATGCAAAAGGCTTCTTAGGATTGCCAAAAACAATCCACAAACCAAATTTGAAGTTCACATGTAAAGCATTTCTCAAGTTATTGCGCTGACAAGATTTCTTTTGTTTTAGCCACTGTGAACTTGACCTTTGGCCTTTTGGCCCCAAATGCAAAAGGCTTCTTAGGATTACCAAGAACAATCCAAAAACCAAATTTGAAGTTCATATGTTAATTATTTCTCAAGTTATCGCGCTGACAAGATTTCTATTGTTTTAGCCACTGTGAACTTGACCTTTGGCCTTTTGGCCCCAAATGCAAAAGGCTTCTTAGGATTACCAAGAACAATCCACAAACCAAATTTGAAGTTCATATGATAAGTATTTCTCAAGTTATCACGCTGACAAGATTTCTATTGTTTTAGCCACTGTGAACTTGACCTTTGGCCTTTTGGCCCCAAATGCAAAAGGCTTCTTAGGATTACCAAGAACAATCCACAAACCAAATTTGAAGTTCATATGTTAAGTATTTCTCAAGTTATCGCGCTGACAAGATTTGTCCGGACACACCCACCCACCCACCCACCCACCCACCCACACACACACCCACCCACGGAAGGACGAGGCGGAAACAGTATGCCCCTTCGGCTTCGCCGCGGGGCATAAAAATAGTTAGGTTTTTCCAACGGTGGTCGGCCGACCACTGTTGGAAATGTATACAAAAATACCATTTTCTTGAAAATGACTTGACACAAGGTGCGATAATTTTACAGGATGCTTTAGACTGCCATTTACCAACATCCTAGTAAGGTATTTAGAAAAAACTTGGTAGTTTTATTCTTCGATGTTTGCAAATGTTGTATTTTCCCTTTAATATTTAAGCAGTATTCATGAAACATTTTCATTAAGTGCCCCTCGGATCTTCATGACTTAAATCTAAGTGTAGACGGACCTGTCTGAAGTCAAGTTAGGTGGGGCACTAGGGTGTCATGGAGACTTTATTTCTGTCTGTTGGTTTGTAATTTTTAGGCAGAAAATTGGACTTTCTAGGGGCTAAGGGAAATCTTGTCAATATTGAATTATTGTACAAGGAAGCCAAATTGAAGCTGATGTGTGACAGCCCTAGCTTTGTAGTTTGTCAACATTCTAAGGAATGTTTTCGATCGATTTGTTGATTTTTAGGCGGGCGGGGAGGATGCGATTGATGACATGTAACCAATGGCATGCATCGTTACCATAGTGACTGACGATAAAATTCAAAATAACTGTCCTACCTTCCAGCATGTATGAGAGAATGCGAATAAATCACCATTGCAATTTGTTTCACACTTGATGGTACATAAACGAACAGTGACTGTTATTATTGTTGAAACAACTAAACGTTGGGAAATAACTGCATGCACTGAGTGCATACGATGTGCATGATGAACTTGTCGGACACGCGTGTGACGCAGACATTTTCCGTGCACTAACTTGGGCTCGGAAACTGCGTGGCTGAATTATTCAAGCGCATTATTTCTATGAAACAAGCACACACTGATTGAAATGCCGCTACGTAGGAACGTTTATGACATAAATGTTCTGCGCATGAGCGAGAGTGATTGCTTTGAACACTTAAGTTAAGTTGAGCACTAAGATAAGCAGGGTGCTTAGATCTATTGTGAATACCAAATTAAGCGCCCCACTTCAAAGTTAGCAGGGTGCTAAGATTTAAGTCTGACTTTAGTATTCTCTTAAGTTTGAGTTTTGGGAATACAGCCCCTTGGCTCTCAAGTGTGATCAAAAAGCGCCCTCTCTTGTTCACGCAGGGAGCCCATTGAGGTGGGGGGTTCGAAACCGCCTCCCCTCCCCTTACTGGACAAAGTTGTTTTGATATTCAATCTGAACCTACCTGGTTGTTGACGACAACATGGATGGTGCCATGCGTGGAGTAGTCTGGGAGATCAGAGAGATGGAAGGTCTCGTAGACAATGCCCTGGCCAGCAAACGCAGCATCACCATGCATCAGGATACTCATCACCTGAAGTTGTATCAAACAAATCAAACGATGGATATTCGACTCAAACATTTGCATCAGGCTTGCAATTATGTCCGCATTTTTATATTTTCAATCAGTTAAAGGTAGAATGGACCATTTGTCATTTGTGCATTTTTTTTTTTCGTTTTAAGCAACGAAAGTGCTAAAAATCTAAAGACGGGTGAGCAAGTAGCCTTTCTGCGTTTTAGCTCTGTGAATGTTGTATATTGCGAGAAACCATATTCTAGGATCTTTGTTTCAATTCAAAAGTTGCCGAGTCATACTTTCAATATTGGGTTTTGTCCTTCACTGACGCATTTTATGATGGTCGAGCGGTCGAGTGGTAGACGTCTGCACAACTATGCAGGAAGTCGTGGGTTGGAGTCCCATGCGAGTGATTTTTTCTCACAATCACTTGGGACAACAATGAGTATACAGTGTTTATAAAATACGTCAGTGAAGGGCAAAACCCAATATTGAACCCGACCCAAATTCCATCTTATGAAGAGTCATACTTTGAATTACGTCCTCTCGTAACACAACCCCGCAATCAGCATTCGGGACATGATTCTCATTCAGCCGACTATACATGTAACAACGTGATGTCACTGAACCAACGATTCTCGCTAATAATAGCGTAGGTGCGTCGTGTCAACGCTTGCATGTACCAGTTGCAGATTCCCCAATTACAAACCAACTACCAACGCATATTGCCAAAAATGTGTCACTCGACACATCTTTCGAAATGTCATATTTTTTTTTTTTTCAAAGTGACAGCATGCCAGAAGGAATAATTTCACATGGACTTTAGTGTCATTACCATATTATCTCACTTTGTAATGGTTTATTAGGGAGTGCAAAATAAGCTTTTGAACAAAACATGTACATGTAGATCTCTCTCATAGGACGCCATCTTCATAGAAAAATTACAACTGTTAGTTAAACGCCATCAGATGCGTGTGCGCACAGTGTACAAAACATTCTAAACACGCGCGTGTGTTGCTCAGAAATTCTTCGAAATACGGCGCAGCCGATGCACGTCACGAAAATTTGATGCCCAAAATGCCGATGCACGTGGTAATCTGTAGAAAGTGACGTAATTTGACAGACCTACAATTTGGTCGGTTACTTTTTGGATAGCTGCAAATGGTCCCCTCTACCTTTAATCATTTTCTGTTTGGTAACGCTTTACAATAGTAAATTGGCTTATTTAATTTTTGCAGAGCACGGGTGATGCATCTTAACTTACTGTTTAAATGGCGAAAGAAGTTGATTTGAATGTTTACAAAATTAAACATCAAGTCCCAGCCCTACTTACCCGTTTGCCCTCAGTGTCCCCTCTGTAGAACTGCTCAGCGCGTACTTTACCCTGAACCACAGGGTCAACGGCCTCAAGATGGGAAGGGTTAGCCACGATGGCAATGTGGATATCTTTCTTAGTAATGTGGTTCAGGCGCGAGTGGGACATGCCAAGATGGTACTTGACGTCTCCAGAACCCTGGCAAAAGACGACAAATGGCATAAACTCAAATATGGTAATTTTGCATAAGACGGACAGATTTTCTTGTAGGAGTGTTTTCATGATCAATTTATTCAGAGGCTGGGAATCAAATTCTGCCGGGGGTCTGTTATTCTTACATCCCCTGGGCACGACACTTGTTCAACTTCTTTTTATGCAGTGTTGACAAAAGAAATAGTCCTGAAATCCAATGTTTGCTCATCTGTACATTTCTAATGGGCAATGCATAAAAAAAACACATTAATATTAAATTTGCAGTTTAAAGGCCTATACATGTACTTACACATACGTGATTTTGTCGCAATGATTTTGCCACAATGACTTTGTCACACAACAATGTCGCAGACGCACGTACCCCGGGTATATCCACGAATACGTGTTGTGCCACGCAATTTTTTCATCCATCATTTTTACAATTGTTCATTTCAGGCTCCAGGGGAAATATTTATGTGATGTGATTTTACAAAATCACATGGTACCTGTAAGTCGCACGACTTTGTCATGTAAGCATAAATGTATACACTTATAAATTGATTTGTGTATAAGTACTAAGTGGGTACAACCCACAGCGGCCGGGTAACGTGTGAAGACGGCTAACTGCACCATCCGTGCACTCGGGCTGTACCTATACCTCAAGGGTACAGAAAAAAATGCAAATGGGGCGTGATCTAATATGCAAAAATATGCCAATTAGAGGCATGCGCGTCAGTGTTTGCAAAATTGGTCTTCGAATGCAAAGCTGTAATACTAGAGTTGCATGAATACAATATATGGCCGAGTAAATAAACCAACCCACCACCCACCCACCAACCAACATAAGCAGCTCGATCAAGCCAACGGCGTGTTTCACACCCACCATGGGAAAAATGAGCGACACTGTCACACAGCAAAGTCGCGTATGTGTAAATAAGCCTTTACTACGTGCAAGAGAATCTGCTGGGTAAACGTGGTCCTTGGACTCAACGGCACAGAAGCAGCGTAATTTCATTGGTTTGGATGAATTGTGTGCACTCACTTCATCAGCTGCCTCCAGCTTGGAGTCAAACTGGCAGAAGAGGTGCTCCAGGGGCTTGCGAGCAACGTTGGCCAGAACGTTCAGACGACCACTGGGGTACAAAATGAAATGAAAGAGAAATTAAACTCCTCACCCTCCTACTATTTCAGAGGTCACCAACAGTCAAAATGTTTGTATCTCACCTCCTGGCATACTGTGTACAAACCAATGGGGGTCTTGACCAATACTGACCCAAGTTATCTAATGTAGGCCTACATGTATAACTTCCATGACCTACAATGTAATGTGCGCATGCATGTTCAAAATGATGTCAACAATAGAAAAGGACCGGTATGTTTGCTGCCACCAAGTCTCAAAAAAATCTCCCATTGCCCTTTAAACAAGTCTAGACTTCTACCGACACTAAAAACAAATACCAACTCCGCACACTTGCTGCAGCAATAAGGCAGCACTAGAGCTACACTTGTTTTTTGGCCCTTATTTCTGAAACATATTGACAGTCTTGTCATTACGACACCAATACACATTTTGTTCATGTATAATCTGTATTTCCGCATACAACTGATTCCAACTTTAAGTTACTTCAACTCTCTTTGAAATATAATTCTATATGATTGAGCTGTGATGGTTTGACCTACCGGTAGGCTGCTATTGCTCAAAACAAGGTTTGACATTTCAGGCTCCACAATAACCACTATGGCTCCTACCGGTATAGGGCTCGTTCAATGACAGCCATTTCTGTAGGAGAAGTGCAACTGCGTATTTTACGCAATCTAGCAAGCATTGCGCAGTGTTGAAAATGTTCCATACACGCAAGCTTGTTGCTCAAAATGTGTTCGAAATACGACGCAGCCGATGCGCGTTATGCAAGTTGACGCTCAAAAAGCCGATGCATGTGGATGGTCTGTAGGAAATGACGTAATTTGAACGAGACCTAAATTTCCACAATAATGTGTAATAGTCTCTACTCAGATTTGATTCAAATATCCTTGCAGTAGTACTTTAGTTAAAGGATTGACATTTTATCAGGCTTTACAATTTCTAATGACATGTATTTCTTCCAACATATAAAGTTGGTGTGTATCGGTTATGGCAAGCCAAGCTAGCCTAGCCCAGAATCTTTCACTTTTGTACAATGCTTTTTAAAGGGAAAATTTCTTTAAAGGGAAAATTTCACCAGAAGTGAAAAATTCTTACGAACACATTCTGTGCAACTTTCTACTCATCTTAAATGTATGAAAACAATTTGACGTCTCTTTTGGGCAATTTTTATTGAAAAGTGCATTTCTTTAAGCATTAACACAAAATCTTTTGCTTTTCTGGACAACTGTGGGCGCTGTTGCTGTGATGTCATTTCAGGAAGACACTGTTCATTTTAGGGTTTTTCTGTTCAAATTTTAAACCTAAAATTTGTTCACTGCAAGTATTTGTGAGAAAAGTTTGCTCACTGGCTTACTGCCATGAACTGACACAACAACGAATCACCAAAGAAAAGGAAATTCACAATGTTCAGCGAAATATCCAAAGTTCTGGAAACTCTTGGTGCTGAAACGAGTTGTAACTGCCTAAAATGATATCACACTTTTGCTCATGAATATGGAGATTCGCGATTAGCATAAAAACCAAAAAGAGACCAAAAATACAGGTACTCTTGTAATGGCAAACCGAAAAAAGAAAATAAGGATAAATGGGACACAAAGGTGCATTTTCAAGGATTGCATTAAAAAGATTACATTGCCATGGGCCCTTTAAAATGCTAATTCACTGGGGAACAAGACTATGAATATGCATGTGGCTGAAGAGGGCGCCCTCTGGCGAACCTGCCAGAACCATAATGGGCAAAAAATGATCTACTCACCGGTGGGGCATACCGATCACGAAGCTCTCCACTCCCTGGCCACTACACACGTCAATAAGACTCTTCAGGGCAGGCACCAGCACTTCACATCCCTCCAGGCCGAAGCGCTTCTCGGCCGACCACTTCCGGGCCAGAAACTCCTCAAATCTGGAGGCCAAAAAAAATATTAACAAGCCACTTCAAATGGAGTGTGGAGTAAAAAAACACTCCCATACAGGGAATATGCAATAATATTCTGACTTAAATAATTGAAATGCAAATAAGATTTGTGTGGCGCACACGCAGACAGCCAAAGTGCATAGTTGTTAAAGGTTATGTGTACAACTTGCTTTTGCTGTAATTTTTAAAGGGACACTACCGTAGGTCCTGGAACAGCCCAATTGGGCTACAAAACACGCTTTGAACGAGATTATGCTAATCGGAAATAACATTTAAAAGTAGGATATAAACATCCACACAACTACATACATGTATCCTTTCAAAACTGTGCGTTTTTGTGTTATTCCTGTGTTATGCATGTGAGAACGAATTTTGGGGTCCACTTTTGCGACCCCATAAATTTGAGCTGTTTGGATGCTAGTTGTGATTTCATTCGTGAAGTGTTCGCCTTTCGCGGACGTTGAAGGAACCACTTTTATTTGCATTGGTGATTGGGCACCACTGTTCCCGAGACACACAACGTGTATATCGTACACTGAGAACGACACTAAAAATGTATTCGCACTCCATCGTGTCCGATGTAAACAAGCGGTTTTTTTTCGTCTTTTCTCGGGAACGGTAAGACATTAGGTTGGTTTCCTTTCAACCAGATGATTGAAATAGGCTAAGTAAACATCCAAAACATGAAATTTTCGAGGATTTCAGGACCTAGTGCCCCTTTAAGAAACGGACTGATTTGGGGAATAGTGTTTTATAGCAAATATAGTTTTGTGTTCATAGATGCTGGAAAAACCAAGGAAAAAAATACTGTTCTAGTAGTCTGGTTCCAGACGAAACGGAGCAATTTATATAGACGTCAGGGAATTGTCAGGTCAGGGAACCAGACTAGCTGGTGAATGAAAGGTTTGCTGAAAACACATGTGCGAATAATTTCTCAACTAAGAGAATGGTTCTGAAAAGAACCACATGTATAAACTCAACGTTTCGGTCAGTATGCTCTGATCGTCTTCAGACATACGTACATACTTTTAAACTAATGAAGATAATACACTACAAATGAAAAAAAAGTAAATCTCTTTAAAAGTACTGTGCACAGAGCATGGACCAAATGAGGAAGGAAACATGCACATGTTGAAATCAAACAGGTGTGAAAAACCTACTTTTGTTTTACTTCCTGGACTCTTCCTGGTCTTGTACATCATGTACACGTTTAGACATTATTTATGCAAGCGTTATTTGTTGATTGAGATTGTGGTGATGTACTTTCATTTTTCTGTTTCATTAACTGAAAATCAATTTTACAAGTGAAAGGCGCGGTCTGAGAAGTTGCAAGAGCATACACCAAAAACAAAAACTACCGTATCAAAATAAAAACCTCAAAATTCCACAGATCCCTTCTTGGCCAGCCAGCAGGCTTCAGGAACCGGCACCAAACGATTTTGTATGAGCACTAGTCCTCGGCAAGTAGTTGATTTTCCTGCGAGTACTCGCAGAGAAATTACTCGCGAATAGTCGGCTATTCACGGATAGTTCATTAAATCCCCATCAAAACAAAACATGGCATTAAAAATAACCAAGAAGGAAGTTACTACAAATAAAAAGCGTGGAAGGCACACTGCATTCTTTAGCACTGAGATATCCTAACTACAATGTAGGCAAAATGTTGGCTCATTTTACTTGAAAATGTATTTGTTGAGAGAGCTAGTGGAATCCCAAGGAAACAGATGGAGGTAGTGATTTGTGAAGAAAAAAAAGGTACTCGCGAGTCGCTACTTCTACTCGCGCCAGGACGAGTACTCGAGTAGATGAAAAACCACAAGTAGAACAACGAGTAGCAAACACTAATCGTGAGTAGTCGAGTACTCAGGATACTCGCCCAGCACTAATGAGTGCGTTGGCGCAACATATTAGTTATCCCACAAGCATGAGTGAACTCGGAATTTTCGTCTGTGTCCTACATGTACATATGTCACTCGGCCGTACATGTGGGACACAGACGCACTACATTTTCTGTGTCCCGTAAGCGCAGCAGGAACGGCAGCAGTATCTCAGAATAGCACGATACGCGGAGTGCGGTATAGACCGTGCTACATGGGATTTGTTGCCATGGATCGACCAATAAGGATCGAGGATTCGAGTCTGCTTGAAGACAAATGTTCATGTTGTTCAGAGTTGGTCAAGGAACTGCATGTTAGCACATGTGTATACTGCCAGCTGGAGAAATAACAATGTGATGACTGCCAAAATTTTGCAAAACTACCAGCACATGTACCCGTACATGTACGCACAAAATATATCACATGTACATGTATGTGTACCTGTGGTACACATGTTCTAGGCCTATGGACTGTACATGTATAGGTACTCGCACATTATAAAAAATTGAATGAAAAATATTGATCTACACTGTATGTTCTTGAACTCTGAACACCCCCCCTCTGCACATATGCCCATCTGGCCACTATCCCGTTCGTTAGTGTGACGTCACTTCAGTTTAAACCACGCCCACTGGCCATTACATGTAAGTACATGTAGCATCGGTACCATTGGAACCAGAATTAACGCAACTTGAGTGTTTATCCAATGGGCACTAGCAATCAGTGGTGCGCGCGCATGTATGACATTTTTATTAACGAACCAGATTTCCAACTTTTATTTCAATCATTTTACCTTGTGGAGCGTATCAGTCGTTCCAGTATCAGCCGTTTGTCCATCTTAGTGAACTGCATGATGCCGGGCGTCTCAAAGCGTTCCCGGATCCAATCGCATTGCTGCCGGTCATTGATAAACATGTACTCCACTCCAATGCTCCGGCAATAAGTGTCCTAAATTTAAAAAAAAAAAAAAATTAAACCAAAAACATGCAGAAATGGTCACATTACAGGCAGTGCAATATGAAATGTGTTTATTGTAGCAAAGAATTAAATTATATGTGGTGCATTTTGTGTTATTGTGAATAATGAAGAAATTTACTTTTTTAAAGTTGAACAAAGAAATTTACTGGAGCAGGGTTTGAACCTACAGGGTGTGGAACCCAAACCCCCAAAAATATATTTTGTATTTAAAAAAAAATATGTAGCACCAAGCATAATAATGACTGGAAAGCGAATGTCATAAGCTACTTTTAGATGACAAAATCACTGAAATTGCTCAATCCGTTCAAAGGATATCACCATTTAAACGCAATGACCCCAAAACCTGGTTTGCAAAAATAACACCTGGCACGTGATGGTGAATTGACCAGTGAGAGTTTGGCTTTTGATCATGAATATGTATGAGGTATAAGCCTGCTCTTCCAAGGATAACAGTTCGGCCAGGACTTTCATGGAATGGCGAGGCAGGCAATACTGCTAAATCAAATTTATATTTCAAAAGAAAAATCAAGTGACAACCAGTTTCAGGTCGTACAAGCAACAACGCCCAACGCTAATGCGGAGATGCATGGCTTTGTAAAAATTCTGAACAGAACAAGTCTTGTGTACCCTGCGCTACACGCGCGCGAACACACACGCGCACTCAGTGTGCCCCATCCACTCGGCTCTCGGAAGCGTTCAACAGCGCCCTCTCTTGTTTGCGCACGGAGCTCATTTTGATGCAGCCTTACCTCCAGTCTTCTGATGATCTCCCGTAGTGGTAACGCAGTCTGCTCCCCGCCGATGAAAGTCGTCTGTGGTAAAGTGAACACTCTGTCCATGTCATGCTCACCTGTTGAACACGGGAAGAAAAAACAGGGGGACTGAAGCACATAGCACACCGATCATTTTTAAACTTGTCCGACCAAGTATGATACATGTTTAAGGGTTTCTTAAAATCACAAGATAGAACTTTGTGCATGGAACGTTTAAAGGTAGAGTACATCATTTGTTATTTGTGCTTTATTTTTTTTTTTGAAGCAACAGAAGTGCTCAAAATCTATAGAAGGGTGCTGAACAACAAATCTGAAATTACTTTTAGCTCTGTGAATGTTGTATATTCAGAGAAAACAATATTCTAGGATCTCAATTTCAATTCAAAAGTCGTTAACAAAAGTGCTGAATGAGATCTAAAGAAGGGTGCTTATAAACCTGAAAGTTTAGCTCTGTGAATGTTGTATATTCCGTGAAAACAATATTCTAGGATCTCAATTTCAATTCAAAAGTTGTAGAGTCATATTTTGCCTCTGCAATGTCAGGGACGAATTCAACGTCAGGGACACGTTCTCGTTCAGCTGATTGCAGCTACGTCATGTCACGCACTGAACCAACAAATTATAACAACTGCGCACGTGCGTGCGTCGTGTCAAAGCTTGCACGCACTCATTCACGGCTTCGCCGAATTGAAAACAAAAATTTCCAAAAATGTGTCTTAACACGCATCTTTGGAAATGACCTTCTTTTTATTGTTTTCTTCAAAATGACAGCACGCTAGAAAGACTAATCTAATACGGAGTTTAGCGCCATTACTATCTTTAAACCAAGTATGCTTTTCAACAATAATTTTGTCAGTTATTTTTTGGATAGCTGCAAATGAAGTACTCTTCCTTTAAATAATTTACAAAATGTAGTACAACTAAGTACTACTAATAAATCTACTAATATTCAGCTTGACTACTTTGAATTCTATACTGCTTTCAGAAGCAAGCATTGCACAGTTTAATGTCCTGTTACTTTTGACTGTTAGCGTTGAAGGAGCCAAAATGTAAAAACAATCATCCATTAAATTTGAGCGATATCAGCCAAAAGCTACCAGCACATTAAATTTTTCGTTTTAAGATAAGAGAAAGATGAAGAGCAAAACGGACAAAACTGGACCCCAAAAAAATATAAATACCACATCAAAGATTGTCCACAAAATGCTGAGATCAATTCAAGGGGAGCAATCAAAATAAATGCAAGTATTAAACATTTGCTTCATTCAATGAAGGAGTGATATTAAAAAAAAAAAACATTCAAAAAGCCATCCGGTTATTACAGCCTATGAAAAATAATTTCCAGTGGAAATGTTCATTGTTCATACACCGGTACATGATGTATTTTATTATGCTTTCATAGTGATAAATGATTAAACAGTCTAAGTCAATTTGCCGAATGCTCTAAAATTGCACCAATATGTAAGATACATTGACATGTACATTTACATGTCAATGTAAAATACTGCGTAAATTGCATGTACATGTATAACGTGTGTTAAGTACATGATTTTTTGTTCTTAGACCCTGACTTTTCATTAGTTGGGGTCTAAACCAATGAACATTAGGGGTGTTTATTTACGGGTAGTACAGTTGGGGTCTATTACCAATGAATATTAGGGGTGTTTTTTAATGGGTAATGTGGGAACCGGGTACCCAAATTACCTTTTGATGAGTTGGGGTCTAAACCAATGAATACAAGGGGTGTTTATTTATGGGTAGTATGGGAATCCGGTACCCGATTGAAAAAGAAAACATGGGTACCAGTGCAGGAACCCTTTAGGAAGCCCAACCCCAAAATGGACCGATCCAGTAAGCTCCGCCCAGTGCGCACGTGGGCAAATCAACAACAATGCCACGCTGCATTTTCCTTCCGCCCGCATCATACGCGCGTGCACGCATGTCGGACTTTAGTGCACACACGTCGGACATAAATCACGGCTGTGATAGGTCAGAACCCCATGGGGTGGTGCTTACTGGATCGGTCCATTTAAATCTCAGTATAGTTGCTGTTGACAGTTTTTGTATTATACTCGCACATTGGTGCGACAATGTGCAAGTGTGTACAGTGAGCTTTATAGCTTTACAGTGTAAACTGCAACTTCCGTGAGTGTCATAAACGTAAAATATGTGTTGTTTTCCCATGTAGCCTGGAGTTCATTTTGAAAATTCCACAAACGACATTCAAAATCCTTCTTTTTCATTGTCCTGAGAAGTAACTACATTGTAAGCACTTTGTATGGGTGATTACGGGTACATGATCCCATAATCTGAACCAGTTCCTGACATAAGCAGTCGGGTACTCGATTCCGATGTACATGTATGTACAGCCCTTCTGAATAACTTAAATACCTAATACCTTATACCTAAATGTACAAGTACATTGTACATGTTAAGAGAAAAAGTCCAAAATCGGTAAGTGTGCGTTACTACTGATATTTTGTATTTCACTTTAAAAATATGACTTTAAAAAAACAATGCAATCATTTGCATGGATGCATACCGTATGACCAAGTGATGTTATACGGTGCAAGTACTTGTACACTATACTGTACAGTATAAAAAATACAAAAAATATACAAAAAATATTATAATGCCTGGGAAGCTTTTTTATATATGCTAATTTCTTGTTACCAATTGTAGCAACAACAAAAATGAACACAATGTTGTTAGTGTACACTACATGTACCTAACCAAACATGCCAAATCCTTTCCAACGCTGTCACAATTGGACAAGCTTGTAAAATATCACATAATGGGCAATTTGCAAGCCACATGTAGCTGCCTTACAAAACTCATAAAAACATGTCACGCATGGGCAATCAATCAAAACTGCATGCCTCCCAATTTGCTGATCAAGTTAGAGTACCAGTGAATTTTCACTGTCAGGCAGCCAGATTTACATACATGTACATTGGAACCATGGCATGGGGGCGGAGCCCAGTCCATTATTGTACATGTACATGTACAAAGTCCTAGATGATTTTTGGGGCAGAACAGATCGAGCAGCTAGGGCTAAAAATACATACATGTACATGTACATGTGCCCCCTGGCTTAGTTGAGTCCAATGATGTGCTTCAAATATGTCAAAGCAAAATTTAGTGTAGTACAAAATGTACATGTTTCATAATCAAACTGCAGTCAGCACCCCATTTCACGAAGAGCCTACCACTGTACATACATGTCTGTATCAACCAACATAAATTTAAGCACAACTACAAGTATGTACATGTACATAATTTGTAAAACGTACAACAAACATGGACAAGTTCAACAACAAAAAAGTACCGGTACATTTCTTCATGTACATGTACCGTAACAGTTGATGGTGCAGTGATGAAAATTGTAACAGTGCAGAGCTGAAAATACATGTCATGTCACACACATGCATTATGTATAAATGTACCAAATCAGATTTTTTTTACTTTCTTTTATAGCCTACTCATTTTGCTGCATTGTGCAATGTATGCACTTTGTGCAAAGCTAAAAGAGACCGCTTCGTAAGACACAAAAGCAAGCTCCACCAACTAACAACAGCACTTCATCCTTTCAAATCATCCCAAATAGGTGAAGCTCAAGATCACAAGCCAAAAAGACAACTCCCAGGCCAGCCAAAAAAGACACTACATGTAGTTCATGCATTATGAGGTTGTTATAATACCAAACAACATGGTCTGATGCGATTAAACTTAGCTATCTGCCGATATACATGTTGCGTTAAACAGTAATAAAGCAGCCATGCATACAATTCAAAGCTTCCAACCCGGAGAAAAAGTCCACAGTAAAATTCTAATGTGCAACAGGAATCCATTTTACACCACAACAGCAAAGTCAATGGCATGCCTTTACACCAAATAATAAATGGAATTTGCTCTGAAGAAATAAGACTGTTCACCATAGTTTTTAATAACTAATGTTAAAGATATGTAGAAGTTAAAAACATAGAGCCACATTCCGGTACATATTAAATTACTAGAGCACTAACTCCTCATTCTTGTGTGCGGAGATACTTTAAAGCCATCCTGCGCGCTGACATTTTGGGTTATGTGCATGTTTGTAGAACATAATGCAGTTAGATGGAGTGAATTTTGAAAGTGTAACACGCATACGCAAACAGCTTAAGCGCGTCATGGCGGTTAAATAACATCACGGCAAAATCATCTGCAGCAGATACGTGCACTCCTTTGCGTTGTTTGCGCAGAGCAAAATGAATCGCTCATTTACTCATTGTGCCTTTTGGTTTTGGGCGCATCGACTTTGATAACGGCAACACACCTGTATAGAATACAAATGCCGATGAAAATAGCCGTACAAAAGCCGTACAAAATTTGGAGTTTTCCATAGGTTTGTGCACAAACATGGATGCACCCAGCAGGCATCACTTTGTACATCAGCGCTCTAGTGATTTATTATAACTCTACGGTTTTAAAGGACTTGACCCGTTTGAGGCCGTCATTTCAGAGTCATGCTGAAAAATTAGGACACTCTGGTCGAGTTGAACAGTAGGCCTATAAATGCAATAGTCGATCCTTGAACATGGTGCTTGCTATTTAATTGTTTCAATAAACATGTAGGATCATTTGCATTTCACACGTTTTGTTCATTTCCAATAATAACACCACTCAAAAGCCAAAGAAGAATGTTCAAAACACAACCTGTTGAAGTTTCAGCGCAGTGGAGATTTCACTTTTCACAAAAATATTGAAAAATCATTCACAACCTTTCGATCATGAAACACATTTCGTCTATCATATCTACCCGGTTAGCACTCTTTTATTTCCAAACATCAGTCAACAGACTGATCACCGGAAATCAAGGTACATTTCTTGATTTCTTTTACATTTGTAAATGATAGCAAGCCAGAAGGAGTAATTTCACGGGGTGTTTAGAACTCAAGTAAGCTTCAATTTGGATAAAAATTCTTTTTATAAATTTAGTTTTGAGGTAAAAAAATATGCAACTGATCCTATAAATGTAAGCCTTTAACTCTTTGTGTGCAGTGACCCGTTATATTAGCTCATTGGTGTGCGCTTGAGATGGTAAGTCGATACATCAGCTCAAACATCATAATTTTGCATTGTTTTAATTGTCAGACTAAGGCAATTAACTACATGTTAAAGGTTATTGGACAACATTTGAACACAATCAAAACAAAAATATTGTTTTCACAAGTGACAAACTCGGATCATACCACAAGACGGTGTAATGTACCTTATTCATTTTGGAAGGGAGAGCTTTAATTATGTTAAACAGAAACCTAGCGTTGCATAGAGAAAAAAGAAGATTCCTTTTAACAGTTTGCTCAAAAAAAGTATCTGTCTACTGAGCTGAAATTTGACAGGTTAGTTTTGTAAATAATCTGATTTGTTACGTTGTCATGATAGTTACTTGAATTTGTAAAAGTACATTTTGGGGAAAAGGTGTCCATTACCTTAAAAGCATCAAAGCAAACAGCAAACATAATCTGTGACAGCAGAGTTTGTTCAAGGATGAACAGTTTACATCACCCCAGGCAAAAAAAATACTGCCATGCCCAGAGTTGAGCACAAACAATTTACCCTAAAAGCTCGGCGAAAAGGGTTAAACCTTGCATGCTCTCAACCAGGCGTAACTACTCCCCCCCCCCCCCCCCTCTAAATTTTGTTGTGTTTGTAAACATGTACATGTACATAAAGTTTTTCCCTTTTTGCTTCGATGGATCTCATATTGCATTGCCTATGAAGTGGGGGAATGTGCCTGGTGGTTAGGGTTTGTGATATGATCAGAGGGTCACGGGTTCAAATCCAGTTGCTGGGCATATGTTGTGTCCTTGGGCAAGCTGCTCACCCCACTTGCCTCTCTCCACCCAGGAGTATAGACATGTACATGTACATGTACAGTAAACTACAATGTAAAAAAAGAATGTATGGAGGCAACACCCTCGCATCATTGTGTCATATGATTTAAGTAAAATTATATACATTGTGTAAGTTTCCAATGCTTTTCAAAGGCAAAACAAATATATATAGTTATATATATTCTCAGTGCGCGTTGATTCTGATCATGCGCCTCAATCTTTTTCTCTTTGTTTTAGGGGGGGGGGGGCTACACAGAGCCTGATTGCCTAAATTTGATATTCATTTTCTTTTCATAAATTTATTTTCTTGGTAGTCGGGGTTCGAAACTAGGTCAGCAGTAAAAACAAAAAAGTGGTTCTTTATTCACCTTGATTCGGGAGTCTAAAATAGGGTTGGTCTGAACCTAGAGCCAAGGAATAAAAAAAGGAATGCCGTAATGAAAATTTTGGAAAACTTACCAAAGTGTGACATACCGGTATACCACCTTGTCTCACATAATAATTGCATTATTGAACGAACATGAGTATTAAATGCACGCACTACATGTAGGTGTTCTATTTCTTTCACCAATGATCGGAAATATTAGGACATTTCCATAGAAATGAATGAAGATACATACATGAACGTCGGACAGTACGATGAAAACAAAGTGAGTGTACATGTACATTAATTTCATGTTTCCTGATGCGACTTGGGACACCAGTTTGTAGACTTTACATGTACATGTTAATTGTTACTAAATTGTTAATATTATTAGTAATGTTTAACTGTCTAAGTCTTCTACAACAGAAAGACAGAAAACAAAGGTTGTTAAGAACGTTGAACTAAAAGATGCCTACATGTATGGGAGTGGTAAGTCATTTCTAAATTAAGTTGGTTTAGTCAGTGATCAGTATGGTGTTACAATGTATAACCAAAAGTTGTTAAAAACCTATGTTTAATGGACACCATTTGCAAACATTCAAAAATGAAAAGTCCGTCAAATACCGGTATATCGTGAAATACCGTACTTGACTGTAAGTAAATAACAGGATCAAGCTTCCTGTGAACTCCTTTCCTTGCTATGGTGATGATTAGGGCCAGACCATGGCACTTTCGAAAGAAATCTATGCTTTGCATCGAGAAAAATGAAGATGCGTGTTAACAGTTTTCTCCAAAAGTACGATACCTGTATCTACTGAGATGAAATTTCGGGGTTTTTTACCGAAAATTTTGATTTTCGCAAAAGGCAAAATGTTCCAGCCAACTTTCGGCTACATGTATATATATACCCAAATGCCACAAATACTGATTCGCAAGAGTCATTCCAAAAGTGTAATTTGTACGATATTTCTTGCCAAAAAAATACATGTTTCAATACTCCTGGGTGTGCACTTGAGCGTAAATTGTACAACAATAGGCCGTGCACAACGGCCAAATTCAAGATCAACACACGGTCTGCCTCCACAGATTTCACAGTCTTTGTGTGTGTGTACAAAACGTCTAAGGGATTAGAATGTTTAGACGTCACCCGTCCAACTTTTGTTCACTGTACTTGTCAACATACTTAGGTGTATAAAGTTCATCACCTTAATACATGCACATTTCAACCTTCACGATGTATAGCCACATACGGTAGCTACTGGTCTTCCAGAGAACTTTCACTGCATACGGTCATCCTAACTCAAGAGACAACACGCTTACCATATATCGGCTTGACAATCACCATGCACTGTTTTAACTCCATCCAATAATGGACATTAATTTGCACACAAAGAGTTAAAAAACTGTGGAATTTGGAATATTTGTTGTGAAAAAAATGTAAGTTGTAAAGAGTGATGGAGTTGGATTTACATGCAGTCTCACAATTAGTGGTGCTTAAGGATCTACATGTAGATGTGTGCAAAACAAAGAATGATGAAGGATTATTGGGAATGTCAGAATGTACACGTATTAGGGTTCCCAGCGCTTAATGAAAACAGAATTTCCTGAGGTTTTCCCTGATATTTCCCTGAGATACATTTCAAGAATCCATGAGAAATATTCTCACTTTAACAAGGTTGCTGGGAAGTCGAGTGTTTGCAGCAAAGCAACTACAGGGTAAGTTTAAAAAAAAATGAATCCCAAAATGGCAGGACCAATTTTTGAATGAAATTTTGCCTGTAGCACTTTCAAAATCTAGGATATGAAAGCCCAGTCAATGAGCTTTCTTTTAGTACAAGAATCATTTAAATCACTCATGTACTTTTCAAGTTACGGAATTTTGAATACAAACACCGTTTTAAAGTTCTGTCCACGGATCACAACAAAAGGTGAGTATTCTTTCAGAAAAAAGAAAACAATTCACATGCATCCCTTGACAATTGTTTTCATTTTGCTGAATGAACACCTTTCTTTGTGATCCAAGTACAGAATTTTAAAACTGTGTTTGTGTTCAAAAATCTGTAACTTGAAAAGTACATGAGTGATTTGAATGATTTTTGTACTAAAAGAAAGCTTTGTACTGACTGGGCTTTCATATCCCAGATTTTGAAAGGCAAAACTTCATTCAAACAGTGGTCCTGCCATTTGGGCTTCATTTTTTTTTCCTCACCTTGTTAGATACTGATAATACTCACACTGCATGAACACTGACAAGCCACCAGAGCCAGTCAGTCAATGGACACAACGTTGACACACATACGCCAAACTGGCCAAAACCTTTCGCTTCTGGGTCACTGCCAAATTCCCAGAGTTTTCCCTGATTTGCGGTGTTTTTCCCAAATTCCCTGAGTTTCCCTTACTGGAAAAATTCATTGTCAAGTTTTTTTCTTGATTTCCAAAGAGGCTGGGAACCCTGTGTATCCCACTCTGTCAGAGACCCTTACCCAACTTATAGTTCTTAGTAAGGAGCTCTTGAGGTATTTCACCAGCCAGATCAGCGTTGTTGATTCCCAAGGGATCCAGATTACTAATGTTGTGGCCGCTGATCTGAAAGGTAACATTGCTGATTAGAACAAAAGTCTAAACAAATTATGAGTTTCTAAACACATGCACACATTTCTAAACAACTCCTACGTGATCTGATTAGGAAAAAGATGTAAAGTGGGGTCCAATTTGCAGAAGGGGGGAGGGGGGCAATTCGAAAGCCTCATTTTCTGGAGGGGACACTCAATGGGTTTTAACAACGGAGTTTCCAACTTGATCTCAAAACCTGCAAGATTTTTAACGAGAATTTAGCATGGCCGGGCACCGTACGGGATCTGCAACATGTGTAACATCCTACTCTGTGCATTTCTTGTGTGTCCTGACTGGGCCCATCCAATCAAGGGCAATAAATGGGTACTTTGGAAGAAAAGAAAGCGTTACAATTTACTACAATAAAGATACAGGGAATTGATGACTATTAAATTATAAAATTTAAATTGTTGACCTCAATGGACTTCCGTTCAATCGATCACGCGGATAACAAGTGGGTAAATTCAAACACGGGAGTCTGTGACTAGACTAGTCAGTGTTTGGTACCAAAGACGCTCACACACAAATAAATGTGATCTGGTGAAACTGACACGCTCTATTGAAAGATTGTTTTTGCCTTCCCCCAAATTCCGCCTGAGGGGTGAGGTGTCACAAGGGGGGTCCCACGGGGTCACAAGGGGGAGGGGGTCACAACATGTGTAACATGTTAGCGTGCCCCTCACCCCCCCCCCCTCCTTCAGATACAGCACTGTGCACACTGAAACTCATATATCAATCAATTGCATAGCACACTGTTCCTAGCTGCCTATTCTGCTGCCATAACAAATCAACAGTAATGACTGGTATTGTACAATTTCATGGTGGGAGAAATTAGAAATTTCAAAATCTGGTTAAATCCTACTATTTTTTTAAGGCAAAGAACGGTTAGGCCTGATTGTATTGGAAGTTCCCATCGCACACACAGTCACGCCAACATAAAAGTGACGAGTGAGGTGCCGCATGAAATGCCCTCCCAGTGACTGGGTATAGTTTGCAGGATTCAATGACCACTGCGCCTTTACAAAAACACTCCACAGCTGTATAAATGTTGGAAAAAAAATGACATGGGAACTCTCTGATAAGTCAAATGGGCAGGCTATTCCTACACCAAGAAGACCACCAGCAAGTGCATGCAGTGACAATCAGAGACCATGGAGCAAACTGGGGGATATTCCAGTTGTTTTCTTTAGCCTGCTTCACAAAAAATAGAAGGCCTTAATTTTTTTCAAGGTTGGTTTCGAATATCAGCTTTCCAAAATCGAATTCGAATAGTGGAATTCAAACCGAAGTTAAATTTAAATCCCAACACTAGTACAATTTTTTTTGCATGCTACAGCAAAAATCTACTACAGCTCCAGGGCAACAAAACTATTCTTGCCGCCAGCATGCCTGGTATGCCTGGCGCCGCCGATCTTCATCCAGTCTCCGTTTCCACTCTGAAAGGTTGAAATAATTATTCAGGAGAACCTCATCTACAGTATAGGAATGGATAGCCTTTTGCCCTCGGAGGACAATTGGTTGTACATACAAATCAGCAAAAATACAGGTCAGTCTCAAATTCAAGAGCAGTTAATTTGTATCGTTCCACCACTCCAAGCAATCCCAACGAAAAAGGTATGAATAAATTAAAGTGATGCGGGCAATAAATTTGGAATATAATTGAGTCGTTAAAATTACAAATTTGAGATTGGTTATCATGCTTAATCACATAAATAATGCTCTTAAGCTACTACCGGTATACCGGTACATGTACATGTATGTAAACACAAAATTAATTGTGATCAAATGTTAACCATCTCTGTCATGTGTTGTGATATCCATTGTATACTCGACAACTGTTCTAAACACTAATTGCAAACACCTGTTGAAGATCCCACAAGCTGTTCTACTGTTTCGTTAATGATGACCAGACAATGGCATTTGTTTACTGCACTAAAGGCAATAACATTATTCATCCAAAATGCTAATTTTTGTAACACTGTACGTGAACGGAAACAGGTTTTTAAAATAATTTTATTGTTAAAAAAGGAAAATTAAAGATTTCTTCAAGAGTAAATTTGCACAAATTTTGTCAAAATCATGTGTACCTTATCAATGACCTAAAATATACATGTATGTAGGCTGTAAGAACATGTACATGTATGGATACCGCGTCCTGCGTACAAGAATGTGTTATCATACAGTCTGCATAACACGTATTAAAGGCATGGGCCTATAGGATCATTTGCTTTTTATGCATTTTGTTTATCAATAATAATTAATACCACTGGAAATCCAAAGAAGAATGTTCAAGACCAAACCTGTTAAGTTTCAGTTCAGTAAAATTTTGTCAATAGAACTCTTTATTCCAAAAATCTGTCAGCCGACAGATCTTTGGAAATCAGCAAGTTAGATGGAATAATTTCACGGGGTGTTTTAGCACCAGTACGATCTTTAAAAATGTAATCCAAGTGATAATAATTTTGGTAGGTTACTTTTGGGACAAATGTACATGCAAATACTTGTATGCCTTTAAACAATACTTTTATACTCAGATGTCCTAAACAGAACCATAAATACATGTTTCATGGAACAGTATGTAAAATTTATGCATTAATTTTGAGAGAATGTACATGTATACATGTACACATACATGTACTAATGAAAAATGCAAAAACCACACCACTTCGCAGTGCACTTGAATTCGCATGATGAAAAAAATGCACACAAAACAGCTAAAAGCAAATTTGCATGCCCAAATACGTGTACATACGTACCAGCAGTTCATTGCATGTGTATGGTACACTGATTGAGTGTACACAGTACACACTGGTACTCTAGAGTAAGGCATGCAATACGGTATCATTTTGCTGACTGTCAACAACATTCAAGCACCCAAAACTTGCCCCAAACAGTCACTGCATTTTGATTGAAGTTGCTTTTTACCGGGAATTTTGCAAGCAATGCCACAGGCAGGGGTTATCCTGAAATACATTGTATTCCATTGTAATTATTCCCTGATACATTGTATTACATTGGAATTATTCCCTGATACAATGTATTACATTGGACTTATTCAAAGAAATACTGACTAACTTAATATGAGCAGTATTTGAAAAAAAGGAAGTTTTTCGAAATTGAATGTAAAAATACCACTTTTCTTGAAAACATCAGCACACCAGGTGCCATGATTTTATATGTACTTTAAGACTGTCTTTCACTTACAGTCCAGTAAGGTATTTCGTGATAATTTGGTAATTTTGTTGTTTGATGTTTGCAAATGTTGTATATTCCGTTTAAGAAGTGCATCACAATTGTAAAATCATGTCAGGTGTAACAGGGACAGGAAAAAGAGTTGACCCCAAATTGATAGAATATTTTGTGATGATAGTCAGATACTGTGCAAATGTAGGCCTACATCTAGCGCTTAAAAGAATGCCGAGTATCGTGTTCGTCAAATCACAGCCATGGATCTTTCTTTTTAATGTCCGGCATTCCATCTTCAGCCTCTCAATCAATTGAACGCTCACCTGTGGTATTGATCTTAATCAGTGCCCGACAAAATCACCGTGGAAACGGCGCTAGGGTAACAATTTGGCCCCAAGCTAGTGCCAGAGTTGGAAGATCTATGCATTTAGTTGGAAAACCGTGGCATCTGAAATCTGAATCTCAAATCAGGATCAAGTTAAATATCTGGTGAGTGCGGATGCACATAGAATTCTCCTCCCCCCCCCCCAAAAAAAAAATCAAATAATAATTTGAACCAAAACTAAAGTGCATTTCCCGTGCTAATCAACAAATTAAATTTTCTTCTCTAACTAAACCAGTTCACGTCAGATGACGTGTATAACCAGGCGGGATCGAGGCACTACATGTACACGGTACATGTGATTTTTCATCTACTTGAGCACTCGTCATGGCATGAGCAGAAGCAGGTACTCGCAAGTAGCAATTCTTTGAGGAAAATTGACTTCAGCAAGACATGACTCGGTGCAGAATGTGCTGTGACTTGCATGCAATTTGCTTACAAGTTGTTCCTTGAAAAATTGACAACTCGCCCAGGCCTACCGGTACCTGTTACTTTGGAAATTACCACATTGCAATACAGTGGGGCAAAGCCTCAATTTTAAGGGGTGGTCGACTGTTTGTTTTCAGGTGAACCTCAATCTGTAAGTCCTGTTCTACTTTTTCCAATTATTTTTGTTCTGCCAAACATCTTTAAAACATATTTTTATCCCATTTTATTAGTAGACTGTGGGCAGTTTCACGGGAAAGGTTGCAAAATGAAAAATAGGTAATCAATGCTTTATTTCATAGGAAGACTTTGTTGGAATTTGCTGGTTTTTGTCTCACAAGGACCTTAATGTTGTAGCAGTCTCCAAAAAAATTTCAAAGTTCTACACATTACGGTTCTCAAATTATAAGCTCACATGGGTGCTAAAGCACAAGATTTGGAGCCTCATTCACATTTTCTAGAAACTGCAATTGATGAGAAATAAAAATAAATGCCACGAGGACCACCCAAACTTGTGAGGACATTGAAGAATGTCCAAAAACTCTGTACACCAGATTTCATTAGGATTGGCCAACTTATTTTTTTTTATGCCGTATTGAGTGAGAAATTGATTTGTCCGTTAAACGTTTTTTCAAAATGTCCTTTCCTGAACATGGTATTTTTTTCCAGATTTAAAAGAAAGGAAACACAACTTATTGCAACCTTTCCCATGAAACTGCCCCTGTTCAGTCACTGTAACAAAACAGTGGGATTTCAAAGGCCATTGTCTCAAAAATTACTTTGGTAATTGGCAGTCCATGTGGGTCATTCCATAAATGTAGGGTCTATTTTTGTGTGTCCCTAGTTACGGTACATCTCAGATGTATGATGTTGTAAATTCAGGACACATTCTACAACACCTTCTAACTCAGTGATTATGAAAAAGCAAAGTACCTGCCATTTAACAAATAAAAAAAATAGTTAGAAGCAAATTTGAATAAATGCATGGCAAATTACACAGGTCAGGAACATGGACACAAAAACTGGTCATACATTTTGTACTGGTAATTTAGACCCTAAATTTATGGAATGACCCATAGGCCTACCGATACAATATTTCCATTAGTCGGAACTCAGTACCCTATATGGGTACACATATACATGTACATGTACATGTACCATTAGAAAGCTCTTGTTCTGTGGAATCCAGAAATAAGAATATCCAAATTCGTTAAAAGTCTGACTTAAAGGGAATATACATCATTTGCTTATGCTGTAATTTTCAGAAATGGATGGATTTCGGGGGTTGGTAATATATATTGCAAATATTGTTACACTGACTTTTTTTTACATTTTGGGTTCGTGTATACTATAAAAACCAAGAAAAGCAATCATTTTCCTGTAGTCTGGCTCCCTGACTCCATTTAAGATGAAACGGAGCAATTTATTGACGTTGGAGAATTGTAAGGTCATGGAACCAGTCTAGATGGCTTAATTGTACCCGTTCACAGGTGTGTAATCGATTGCAAACAAAACCAGATTAACTAAATATGGTCAATGGGGGCCAATTTATGAAAAAAGCCAGTTTTTTCCAACGCTGGAAATTGATACGAAAATAGCACTTTTCTTGAAAATGACAGTATACCAGGTGCCATGATTTTACAGGATGTTTTAGACTGTCATTCTCTAACAGTCCAGCAAGGTATTTCAAAATAATTTGGTAGTTTTATTTCTTAATGTTTGCAAATATTTTCCCTTTAATGCTCAATTTGCGGTGCACATGTATATTGATCACATGTACATTGTATGTACACAGTTTTAGATTACGCACAGTATACTTGCATACGTAAGCATCCAATGCCAAAAATACTGATCACTGTACATGTATACAGTATACCTGGGGCATCGTTCATTAGAAAGACATGGCATACTGGCACATACACATTCCATTTGCAAGCTATTGACTGAGTGTAACTGGACCTCAACACACTGGAATACCAGAGGCCATACCATGAAGCGCAGCATCATGGGCATTCACAGCAAACTCTAATTCAAGTGGACTTTGTTTCTTACTGTAAAAGTGCTCGAAAAGATTTGTTTTAAAGAGGTTGTGACGTTCCATTTTTACATACATTTTCTACAGCTGATCAATAACAATATTATTTTGAGATTGGTTTTTAATTGGATCATATGTCATGTACGGTACATGCATACGGAAATTTAAATTACAGGGCCAAGATCCATGCAGCATACATGTGCACACATGTACATGTATAGTATACATGTACATGTATACATTTCAGGTCTGGTGAATGCATATTAGTTTATTACATGTACAATGTACGTGTTTATAACTAGCCAGGTTTTTCAACGAAACAGGCAAAATAAAAAAGTCTTCAGGCTTCGGCAGACAAATAGGAGCTAAATTTATAAAACAAAATGTGATAAGAATTCAAACCATGTCTGAAGCAAATTGCAAATCACTTCCACTACACAAACATGTATTAAAAATCCATTGGGAAAAAAACTTAATTAAATAAAATAAAAAATTAATTAAAATTCTGAATGAAAAAAATCACCATGATACGTGTACATAGATCTAAATGTAGGCCCATGTATTTGCCCTTTTTGTCCTACTTGATACAAGTGTACCGTACATATGTCATATTATTGCTATTATTGCCTTTCCTGAAAATCAACTTTGTACACACTACACAGAGTTTACATTTTCATCTAGTCACGTATGTGACAAGATACTGCAGTATACTGGTATCTCCTACATCTTTGCTAAGCTGTTGTGTACCTTTGCACTAGACATTTTGTGAATAGACTGAACACATTTTTAGGTTTTGATCTCAGCATTACTGTGGACAACCTTTTTCGACGGGCAGGCCAGAGACTGGTACCGACTACCCTCTATGTCCTCATGTGTTACCTAGGTTATAGTTGCCGGTCACCAGCTCTGGTATGGGTCCCGTGCATGCTGCGCTAATCTGTAGTGGGTCCAAGCCTGCTAGATGGTGACCGCGAAGCTACAAAATGGATTCAAATAAACGGTTAATTTTTTTGAACGTATATAAAACAAACACCAACTTGATAGACATGAAACGGCAGACACAGTGGCCGATAATCACCCATAATTGGTGACTCACTGTTATCCTGTTGTCCCGAAAAAAAATGCATACCTGTATGTATTTGGCAAGATTTCCCAATACACAAAAGAATATTTCAGTCGTTTCAAGTTCAATGTGAAAAGAGCTATAAAAGATGTTTTCGTGAGGGAGAAGTCTGATGAAAGCAAATTTATGAAAGAACCTACATGAACATGTATCATAGAATCGCGTCAACGCAGCTTGAGAAATATTTTCCAATTTAAACAGACGCGGAACGCGAAGTCTGAGACAAAACTTTTATGAACAAAAGTCCATAGCTAGGTTGTCTAAGGGGCATGGCTAACTTCCGAGGATAATTCACTGATAATTCACTTGAAGCACACATTTTCCAAATCCTGTACAGTACAACACGTGTCAGGTAAAAAAACAAATAGTTCTGCTTCCAGTTACATCCAAATTAGGGTTGGTTGGTCGCAATTTTTTTTTTGGGGGGGCCAATTTTTTTTGTGCTGATTGAATTGGTTATTCATTTATATGCGAATTTCAGCCTGAACTATTTTCATTGCACTACCGGTACGAAAGCTATGCAAAAAAATGGCATCAAAAAGTAATTAAAACTTACATTGTACCTTAATAATTGTTAAAATATATATAGTCGATAATTCTTTAGATAATTCTTTAAATAATGGAAAATTCAGGTCGTCCACAACGCCAGTCAAGACAGGAAACCAGTGTGGCCCCCCAGTCGCCCCCCCCCCCCCCCCCCACTGAGATTTTGAGTTTCTAAAAAAATTATCATTGATCTACATGATGCCCCCCCCCCCCCCCCCCCCCCCCCCCCCCAGCCACACCACTGAAAAATTCCTGGCTACGCCACTGCGGGAAACTGACCAACACTGTCCGTACATTGCGCGTATACATAAACCTGCGTGATGCACTGTGTGTGGAGGGCAAAAAACCTCGTTTTTAAGGGAGGACATTTCGAGGAAACACGCTGCATCTTATCACTCTAAATATCACTTCATCATATCGTCACTGTGACATCAAATTGCATAGTTTAATCGCAAGTGATCTTATAAAAACAAAAGGGTTTTTGAGAGGTGTTTTGTGAAGACAGAAAAGATAAGTTTTTTTTAATTTGTAAATTCATTTATCGTTATATTTGTTTTTTGACTTTTCGATAAAATTTTAAGGGTCGCAGCCTAAAAATAGAATTGGTCGGGTAACCGGAAGCAGAAGTATTTGAGGGGGGGGGGGGGGGGGGGGGGGGGCTTAAGCTGTACACATTTCCTGAACACTCTTATGACCATGACATCATTATCAACATGTATGTGGTCATGTACCGTACACTGTTGTACATACATGTACCGGTACATTAGTTCTCAGATGTGCCTGGGTGGGTCAGAAAGAAAGCAACCCAGATTTGCAATCAAATTTGATACATCAACGGAAGTACATGTTTGTCTTAAATCTTCTTACAGTCAGATTTTGTGTTTTGAATATGTGAGTAACAAGTAAACTCTATTTTTTCCTGAAATATTGGTAAAGATTTGTGTCTGTTTTCCTTTGCAAATTATTGCATGGAGGTGGGAGAACATCCATGTTTCATTGTATTTAATTGGTAATTCATGAGTTCGTAGGATTTAAAATTATCAGTGGTGGAAAGCTAAATTTTGTGATGTTTTGTTCATTGAAATCTAGACGTACAGGTAACTTAGGAATATAGAGTGCAAAGTACTTGACATTTTCAGTTACTAGTCAACCTGTACCGGTACATGTACTTTATCCCTACGTTACTTTTATGAAATGGAGCTACATTTGTAGCCAAATGTTTTTTAAAAAGTTAAAATTCGGTCACTATATTTTGACTCACCAAGTGCTTTAGAGGCATGCAAATTGAATATTTTTAATAGATTTTGAGAAATTGTCTATACATGTACCTGTACATACCGTAAGTAATACTGCAGGTCAACATGTATTTTTACATATTACGTACTTTGAATTTTAGAAAATATTAATTTAAGCATGCCATATGGACAAGACTTGAGCGTTTTTCTAGTAAGATTCACCGAAAATCCTACAATTACCATGATTACTATAAGAAAAATATATGGAAATGCAATCAAAATAATATTTTTAAAATGATGCTCCCAAAAAATCCTTGCGTGTGCTAATTGACTGCACTGACCAAAAAAAGGGACATTGGGAATAATACCAAGTGAACTGCACCGTGCACACATGATGCACACGTGTACAAAATAAATGGGGATGTGACTTTCACCAACTTGCACACTGGATAAATGTACATTGTACCTTGATCTTTTGCAAATCAATACACATTATGGGAATGGCCAACCCACACACGTACACAGTGTGAGACGCCGCGACAAATTGACAAGCACGAGACGGTGACTGGTAAAGACAAGGGAAGCAGGCATCCTGCTGGCACCATCATGTCCACGGTTGATGACTTCCTCGGCAATTCATTGAAGTCAAGATTATGGTCAACGTACGGTAGTCAATAGTGGACCGTTTTTTTGCCCGTATGTTATCATTACACTTTGTGCTACATTTAAAATCCTAGCCCCTTGAGTGATTCACTGAGATCCTAGCTTCCTCACTCTTGCAAAATCCAACACCATATGGCGACTCGAGTTCAACACCCAAACTGTTGGACTGTGAGTATGCCTGACCCTGTGTAAAAGCATTTCAGTTCACTGGTAAAGAGTCCTCACTCCAACAGATTCAAACAAAACATGCAGTTGGACTTTGAAGGGTTGGTGGTTAGGGTTTATGTGTTTGATGTACACGCCAGAACGACCAAAAGGAATTTCCTGTAAGGGATTTAACAAAACTGAAAGAAATTGAATTGAATTGTACAAAAAAATGGGCAATATCAGTGAGGCGGACAATTTAGAAATTAGACTTTTTTTTTAAATTTAACTCAAACAGTCCTCCAAATTATGATTTTTTACACAAAACACCTGAGGAATTAGGGTAAAGAACTCAGTAAGTAAACCTGAAAATGTCTTTTTCAAATCTTATAATACATATATCCATAATCTAGTAATGGTCGAGGAGATTACAGAGTATTAGATAATTTTTCTATGGTTGGCTCTGTCATGAACATTGCATTTTCTTCCATAACACTGAAATTGCCCCATAAACATTTATCAATTTGTATTTCCGCCACAGTGTGCATCCATACCTGAACAGAGAAATGCAATTTTCAACTCTGTCTTCTCAAACCTTTTGTTACTTCTAAAAAGACATGAGAAACAAAAATTTGAAAACAGGACAAATTTCATGTCAAAGGGGTTTAGTCATGTAAACAATTATTCGCTTCATACATTTATAAAAGGAAGAAATGAACTTGAAAATGAAATTATTCATGTCAGAAGGGTTTACTCCATTTAATCAATAAACTTTTTTCTTACTATTTTGCCATAAATTTTAAATTTAAGTTACTTGTAGGCCTAATCATGAGCTGCAAACACATACCGTGCCGTGCCCCTTACACATTATTTATGCACATGTGTACATTTGAGCTACATACATGTACACATTGTAGAGTGTTCTGGCCAAACAAAAAGAAAGCAAAATTGAATTGGAATTTTTAATGGAATCGGCAACAGACTATTGAATTAATTTTTTTCTTTTTTAATTTTTGCATTGTGACTTGAAAGCTTGCGTGCTATACGAAAAGCACTGCCTAATGCATCTTGTTTGGTGCGTGTTATTAACTCTGTCCGCCGTCACCATACAAGGACAGCCAAATTAAATTTCACCATGCTCTGTTCTGTCTGCCTGAGTGCATGGCAAGGTATGGCCTACCCTATCCCATTAAAAAAAGCAAAGGGTCTAAGTGCATTTCCAACCTGGGTTTCTGTGTCTGCTTTGAAACCATATAGACGTACCGGTATGTGTTACCGAGTTGTTACTCCAATGCAGATTGTCAAGTGCATTTTCGTGACGCGCATCGGCTGTGCCGAGCCATATTTTGAAGACATTTCGAGCAACACGCATGTATTTAGAACATTTTGCACACTGCGCCCACAAGTACCAGATGGCATTGAATATAATTTTCCTACGAAGATGGCGTCGTGTGAGTGGGCTCTATCTTACAGTAGAGAGATTAAAGGTAAACGTGTATGGCAAAGCATACTGGAAACTTCGCATCCCGTTCATGTGCATGTGCGCAAAAGACTTTAAGTACACGTGTACATAAGAAGCTGTGTTCGGTAACCTTATCCATAACCTTTAATTATACCTGAGATAATCTTCTCTATTAAAAGTCTATTGATTATAAATGACAATACATTATGTGACCTCTTATAAAACTTGAATATCTTTAGCACTTTTGCACGCATGGTAAATGAAGTCGTTTTTTACCTCGCATTACGAGGAGCGCCAAAATAATTTGTTTGGCGTTGAGTACAGCAAACCAGCAGATGAACAATGTACGTGCACTGAGGCATAATTTTGTGAGTCACACGCATCCATGACGCAACATGGGTCCTAGGTGTACACGGTCTTGCAAAACCTCGTAAACAAATCTCTCTATTATCAGAATCACTGACTTGACTATGATTGTACACACATGTAGATGCTGTCTGAAGCTGATGAAAGTGGATGGATGCATTTAATGTGCATGACTTGAGAATTACGGTACTCAGACGCCAAAAGGCCTGGCTGTTCTGCTTGCGAACACATTAATTTTAACCCTAACCTTCCCAAATCCTCCAAAATTCTCTTTGCAAAATGGAGGATTTTGCAGGATTGAGGCTATGGCAAAAATGTGTGGCTGATTTTGGAGGATGCACTGTGTCAAGGTCTTGGGCCGGCCCTGGTGTCGTTTATGCTCAGTCGTTCATAAATTTAGGCCTAAATTATACCTGAAATCCTCCGCACTGCTCCAGGATGTCACTGGCTCTGCCTCAACATATTGACGGTGATGGCTGACAGAGAATTTTGCAGGACGCGAGGCACATGCAGAAAATCAATGAATAACTCTACTCAAATATGGTCCGAGCCGGGAATCGAACCAGGGCCACAGCGGTAAGAAGCGAGGTCTTTACACACTGTGCCACCCATCAGCCCATGCCAGACAATATGTATTTGAGCACCTTACTACATGTGTAAAAGCCTAAAAGAGGATTGCTAAAATTGATTTCTTGTATTTCTGAATGTGAGAATATATAGTTCTTGTTTATAAGAAATACCGGTATGTTCTCATCTGACGTTTGAGTGTGAGAAACATTTTTGGAATAAGAACTTTTTTCTACGTAATTTAAAGAACAAAACTTTTTTTAGTATTGAACTGCCTTTGGATACAGACATTTTTCTAGTGACACAATGTTTAAATAGCACGTGTTCATATGTGGATTGTTGGGGTTTTGTTCTCCAACCATACAGACCTGATAGGATCGGATGATGGTCTGAACCGAAAGGTGATCCTCGATGACACGTCGGTCCAAGGGCGCCCCCAGTGTCCGAGTGGGTGTCGCAGTGACTGCCTGGGTAGGTGTCTGATACATCGCCGGGGTAGGTGCTGGGGGCGGGGTGTACGCCATACCGGGAGCGGCTCCATTCTGAGCGTTGCGGAAGAAGATGTCCCATGACTGAAATGATGCAAATAACATTGAAAGTGGTTTTTCATTTTATAATCATATTCTATGGATGATCAAATAGTCGGATATTCAGTTTATTCGGCAAAGTACTAGTTGTAAACACTTACGCTCCCTCCCCTCACCCCCCCCCCCCCCCCCCCCCCCCGCCATACACACACACACCCACACACGTGTGTAAATGCCGGCAATCGTGGACGCCCCATTGTCCCTAATCCTCTTTCCTTTGTTTGTACTTTTTAGCGACAGCTCTCATTGGTTTTGTACACGATTTGAGATCGTGGACGTATTGTTTGTGCTCACATTCTTTTGTCCTACGTCCACGATTGCCGGTGTTTACACACGCACACACACATATACTTGTTTCACATGACTAGTGTGGACTTTCCATTGCTTTCGTGTAGTTCAGAAAAACCAGTGAAAAAAATCATTTTTCTCAAACTGTGAAAACTCTTTCAACCCAATTTTTTTTCTATGATTCCCTTTAGTGTTTCTCTTCATTCTGCTACAGATAAACCTAACCCAAAAATGCCTCTAAACCTGTTTTCCAGAAATGGGGAAACACTGTGTGGACGTGGGGTAAGTCCACACAACGTCGGTGCTACCTACATTATGTGGACGTCTTTTGTTCGGAAGTCCACACTGCGTATGTAAGACAAACTCAGTGTCTCCTCTACCTGGTTTATGTGGACATCTTTTGTTCGGAAGTCCACACAGTGAATGTAATGCCTGTACACACCCATTCGTAAATGCCGGCAATCGTGGACCCCCTATTGTCCCTGATCTTCATTCCTTTGTTTGTACTCCTTTGTAGCAACAGCTCTCATTGATTTTGTACACGAATTTCAATCGTGGACGTTCGGTCAATCATCTGATCATGGACGTATTGTTTGTGCTCTAACCCTTTTGTCCTAGGACCACTATTGCCGGTGTGGACATACTCACACACACACAGTTGTGTTTGACTACACTCATGAGGACCTGCCCCTTCATTTCTTTTGTTCCCTTTGTTTGTACCTTAACTTTTTCTCGACAGCTCCCATAAGGTTTGTACACGAAATTTTCATGAGGACTAGTGCCCAGGTCCTCGGGCAGCGTCGGGCCCATTGTTATCGCACACACCCCATTGTCCCAAGTCCTCAGTTGTACAGGATAACCTGTACACATTTGTTTGTGATGTAAAATCAAGGATTTTCTATTGTTCCTCTTCCCTTTTCCTTTACTTTGACTTGTTTTCAACAGCTCTCACTGGTTTTGTACACTTTCTCTAATCGATGTCGTCCTCGATTTGGTTCCTGTCAGGACTCAGTTCATCGATGATGTTGCACGTTTGTCCTCGATTTGCACCATAACCTCCCGGTACTCACCCACACACGTTTGTTTATGGTGTAAATCAAGGATTTTCTATTGCTCCTCTTTCCTTTTCCTTTACTTTAACTTTTTCGCAACAGCTCTCATTGGTTTTGTACACGTTTTCTAATTGAGGTCGTCCTTGAATTGGTCCCTGTCCTCGATTCACCGATGATGTTGCACGTGTGTGTCCTCGATTTACACCATAAACAAACGCATGTAGGAATACGCGATCGCAATATCCCCCTGTCTGGCTTGAAAGCCAGGAGGATAAAAACAAAGTACACACATATGCGCACTTTATCCAGCTAAACGACTGCTGATAGAGCACGGTAAAAACAAACAGCTGGAACAACAACTCAGTTGTACTCTGCCCACTTCAACCAGATAAAAAAAAAACCAATTTGTTGTTGAATATTATTATTAAATGCGATTCAGGCTCTGCAGCTACATTATCAACAGGGTCATGGGTGTTTGATCAATTCAACAAGTAAATTCATAATGAGGTTTTTTTGTAAATATTCCTGTTAGATATCTAGCAGTGTCTAGGTAGTACATGTACATGTACAATGTATGTGTAATCGGCTGTACCTTGAGCTTTTGTCCTGCTGATCACATTTGTTCAGGAAGGTTCGTTCTTGTTAACTCTGAGAAAAGCTAATATTTTGGAACATTGAAATAATGTGATTCAGCCAATATCAACAGGGTAGTGGGTGATAGATAAATTTTGATTTGTTTGTCAATGTTCTTGCTAGACATGTACTGTTTACAAGCTAACTGTACCTTGAGCTTTGGCCCTATTAATTGACCTATTGCCGTTTGTAAGTTAGCCACGCCCCTTAGACAACGCTACATGGAATTTGTGCACGTGCACTAAGTTTTGTTTGTCTCAGATTTTGCGCGTTCTGCGTCCATGTAATTGGACAATATTTCACAAGCTGCGTTAACGCAATTCTAACGAGATTCTACCGCGATAGGTAAATTGTTTCCGGAAGGACTATTACCATGAACTCTGCTATCACAGAACTGATTCACTGCAAACAATGTGTACAGGCACAAAACAACAAAAACAAGTTCATAGTCAGGCTTGCATGTTTACATACATGCACTGTAGATGAGTGGCCTTTTGGCATTGATTCAAATAAAATGTTATAAAAACTTAAATGTGTTTTGTAATCTTCAGAACTTGGTCTCTCCCCACACTGCCATGTTTGAATGATAATACACTTTATCTTCAAGCAAACTTGTATCCTCGATCCTGATTGGTCGATCCATGTCAACAACAGTGTCCTTATTGCACCTTGATGCGCTATTCCAAGATGCGTACGGCATTCCAGCGGCAAGCACTAAACCACTAAAAGGTTCACGTCAAGCGTGCTAGTTCCGTCTTTACTGTGCGTCAAGTTTGCTTGAAGATGCATTCATTATCGCGCTCGCGCTTGTGGAACACGGAAAATGTAGTGTGTCTGTGTCCCACATTGGCCTCGTGGTATGTGGGACACAGAAACACTACATTATTTTGTGATCCACTCGCACTCTCTCGCGGGATAACTTATAGTATTACACATACATGGTTATTACACGTGTACATGTACATGTACATGTACCCCTGAACATGCTGAAAAGGTAGCAGTGGATAGGTGATATTCCTATTCATAGCTCAATCATGCCGACATGAATAACTTTTGACAAAGAAGCCTTTTTACAGCAAGAAAACCTGCTGGCAATGCTGTGTGCTCACGTCATGCATGGCCTGGTTAACTACATTGTAAACATCCTTGCCCTTTCAACTTCCATGCGTAACCCCTAAGGCCAAAAAAAAAATCTCCGGTTTCTGGTATGCGCGCGTCGCCGTAGCCATGCGCATCGGCAAAATTTAAAAGGTTTTTTTTCCAATGTAAGATGATGTCTACAAACCGCCAAACTCACTGGTATGACTGGAATCCTGCGGCGGCACAATTTTAATGTGTTTTTAGAAGGGGTTACGATTGAGTATTAGCTTTATGTGGCCTCTCCTGGCTCCCATACATTTCGCACTCAATTTAGTCGGGCACCATTTGCAGTCATCAGCCGACATTTGGAGGAAAAAAAGGAAACAAAAAACAAAAAAAACAGCCACAGCCGCACCACTTTTGGGGCAAGCTCCATACCAGAAACCGAAGTCTTTTTTTTTCTGGCCTAACTGACTCTTTTTTTTAACCTCACTGCTAGATGGGGGGGGGGGGGGGCTGATTGTTAATATCCCCCCCCCCCCCAATTTGATTACAACTGTGTGTGCATATAGAGACTTTTTTACTTTGTACATCAGCGATTTAGCACTAGCTCTATGGTTATTGATGGAAAGAACATCCAGACGCCACTTCAGCGGTTGTGGAAAGTCAAGAAATTTTCTTAGTACAGTTGTATTTCCTAACAAAATTGGAAAATATTTCTCAGTCCCAGATTCATGTCTTTTCAACATTTTTTGCAATGACTGAAATTTACTGAGATGATACATGAAGAAAGAGCGGCGTCAGGTTGCAACATTCTTTCCGTTATGACACATTTCATGACAGTTGCACAGTGCGACTTACGCAAGAAAGAATGCACAGTTGTACGTGTATGCGCAGAGGACACATGTATACCGGTACATGAACGACTGCTATGGGTCAGATACTGTTCTTTACCAGGCACACAAAAGACCTACACGGTAACCCTGGGATGCAAGTCTGAACACAGACTCAAAATAGCGGGCCATTTAGAGTCTGACACCAGCCAGCATGTAGATTGTCAGATTGCAATATGACGTAGTGGGTCAACCTAATTTAAATGTCTACTGGCATAGGCCTACCAATAAAGTACCAAAGTGTGATGTTAGCTGTCATTGTTCTGGTTCACTCTGGTTCGCGCACGGATGTCTTCACACACTTTAAAGCTGTGCACGTGGAACAGAATATGCGGCACACTTCAGTACTCTATATCGTCTCTATGCTGCTTTAACTTACGCGTAACACATCGGTGTGCAGAAGTAGGCCAATCCAACTATAATAGGGGAGGCGATACAGCCAAGATGCATATTGCACGAGGCTGTTGCCTGTTGATCCTCCCCACCTGTGATAAGAGGTCAGAACTCTGGTCTACATGCGCGTAACCACAACTCCGCGTCTTCCAGAGGTGAGGTAGTGTTTGCCCAACATTCTATAGTGATTACTCCCCCCCCCCCCACCCAAAAGTACAGACAGGCTCCATGAGAAATGTTTTGCAGTTGATCAAACTCTCATTAAAATCCTCCAAAATCCTTTTTGCAAATTGGAGGATTTTGCAGGATTGAGGTTACATGGCAAAAGTGCGATGCGGATTTCGGAGTACGCACTGTGTCAAGGTCTTGGGCCGGACCTTGTGTTGTTTATGCTCAGCCATGCATAAATTTAGTCCTTGATTATACTTGAAATCCTCTGCACTGCTCCAGGATGTCAGTGCCTCTGCCTCAGCCTATTGAGAGTCATAGCCGGAGGATTTTGCAGGATTCAGGCAGTGGTCACCCCTCCATGGACCATATTCAAGAAATAATGGAGGAATTTGCAGGATTGAGACTATATGCTATTTTTCCATGAGGCCAATTGGAGGATTTTGCAGGATTGAGGCTACATCCTAGCAAAAAGGCCTAGGGAGTTAGGGTTAAAGCTTCTACATGTAAATGCTTTAACAAACCAGAACTGTGCACTGTGGGACGATTTGTACAACTCACAATCTCCATTCGTAAGCGCAAACTATCGCACCACTACGATCGTAGAAGGGTGTAGGGCCTACATGTATATGCTGGCACCCAGCAACCAGTGATAACAAATTTGCCCTGTGTGCAAAGAAGTCCTTCTAAAGGCCTGGCAAATTTTATGACGTTATCCATTGGAGTTTCATTGTGACGTTTGCCATTACCTTCAGGAACGAATTTGCTTTGCACTGAAAGTCAGGCATTAGTTAATTGTTTTACTCCGGCAGATTTAATTTTCTAGTTTTCTTTCTGATCCAAAATTATAACTCAGTAAATAATGTAAAGAGAAGTAAAGTCTGAGAACCATTCGGTTGACAACTGACGCATGCACAATGGTTGACTTCCGTAGAAAACAGTATTTCCGAACAAAATTGGAAATGTTTCTCAGTTCCAGATTCATGTCTTAATACTATTATCATAATTTTTGCAATGAATTCGGGACCTTCATTGAGATGATATGATGAAGAAAAAAGTGGCGTCAGATTGCAACATTTTTTCCAACAAATTTTCCAGCGCACAAACCTAGTGCAGATCTTCATAATATTAATAATAACAAAAAAAATACAAAAAAGTAAACTAAAAAATTGAACATGATGTAGGCATACGCCTATAAACAATCAAACCACCCATCTTGTATCCAGATCGTCCCGGCTCACCTTATGCACCGATTTGGGATCCTCCAGCCAAGATTGGTACATTTCTTCCACATAGTTTGAGCTGCTGCCGCTCAGAAAGGGCTCAGCGGCCACAGGCGAGACATAAGCCCGCCGCGCCTGGCGTCCCTGGCCGGTCAAACCCGGCCCCCCTAACGTCCTGAAACTACCTGTCCGGAGTTGACCCAACGTCAACAATGTCTTAAATCGGTGCATTCTGGCTCTCCACTCCGCTCTCTGCGGTTAGTCCTATCCGGCACGAAGCCGAAAGTTCCAAAATATTGTCTCAATAAAAGGCTAAAGTGCCTCGGTCGCTCCAGTTTCACGCTGGAACGGAACTCACTCGTCGAAACTGCCGCCGACGATCGACGCGTTCAGCCGGCGTCGATTCTGTTGTTGTCCGCGCTGGAATCACGCGGCGTGAAATTACACCAAGCGCGCTGACTCGCTGATTTCACAACACCACAATGTCAAGGAAAATGACAATGGTACCAGCACTGGCAGTTACTATGGTGAATCTTGTGTGGGGTCCATCAATTGTTTTCTCGGAATAAAAGCAGATTCAAGCGGTAAATGGGTCGGGAAATCCCGCAATTTCGCAAGTGCTGAGCAGTTGCATGTAGCCTACGCCGTGTACGTGCTATTCAATCGATGATGTGATGCAATAGCAATGCGGAAGGAAGGCCTCACATTTCCAATGCACTGGAATGTTGCAGATTGTATTTCTTGCTTGAGATAATTACACTGGTTCACTGATACTCTGTGGAAGTTCGACGATGTTGCGATCGCTGAAAGTCACTGACTTCTGACTTCTGTGATAAATTGCAATCGACTGAACGAGATTCTCGTCACTGCACTCCTCCCATTCCTTGCTCTATGCGCGCTCTATCCGTATCCTCTTGATCCGTCGTGACGGTGACCGTAAGGTCAGAGCCAAATTCTGCTAAATGCACATCAAAAATCTGTCAGCTTTATCAAAAATCTGCCAAATTCCCCAGAATTACTCCAAATACACTTTAAACACTTAAAATGACATGCAGATTGGTGGTATTGCCTTAATTAAGATTCAAATTACATAATAAACAATCTAATCACATAAAGATGTGGTGAAATTATTGGTAAATTTCGGGCAAAATGCGGATCGGGCCACGACGGTCCATTTCCCAGTAAACCTCAGCACCTACCTAGAACATGTCCCATTATGCAAGGGTTTGTTTGAAAGGATTGAAGCTTTTTTTAAACAAATGTACACTTTTTTTCAAGTTTGCTGTTTTTCTGTTAAAGCTATAGTCCATCATGATTTGCAGCCATCCGAAGAAGTAACTGGCGTATTATTGTTGAAAAACATACTTGGTTGAAAGATAGTAAGTGGACTAAACTCCCTGTGAAATTAATCTTTCTGGCAAGCTATCATTTTGAAGTAATCAACGAAAGAAGGCCTATCCAACGGTGCGTCTTAAGACGCACCTTAGGAAAATTTAAATTAGTAGTTCGTTTTGTTATTCAGCGCAGCGCGCGCAAGCATTGGCACGACGCACACGCGCGCGCGGTTGCTATAATTCGTCAGATCAGTGCACGACATTGCGTATGGCTGCAATTCAAAACAATTCAAAACATGATTCAGCAACTTTTGATTTGAAATTGAGATCCTAGAATGTTGTTTTTCTCGGAATATACAGCTGAAGCTGAGCTGAAACTTCATCAGGTTAGTTGTTTAGTATCCTTCATTAGATTTTGAATACTTTTGTTGCTTCAAACGAAAAAAATGCACAAATTACAAATGATGGACTATATCTTTAATAACCATTTTTTTGCAGAAATCTGCAAGAAATCTGCCAAAAAATCCATTCTGTCAAATTTTGTCAAACTCGGGTTTTTTTTACAAAATGCTGTCAAAGTTAGCCGAAGATCGGCTAAAACGGTCACCATACGTCGTACATCGTATACATGTCGTACGCGTAACCTCATTCTCAGATGTTAAAATGCTGTACAATGCTATTGGCTTATGCGTCACGTGGTACATATCGTCAACCTCGGTCTCATTGATAACTTAGCCGCGTCTGAATTACTTGGCTATGGCTGGACAGAACACACGGGTCTATGGAAAGTGGCTGCAGCCGCTTCCGTTGGCGCGTGTGTAAAATCTGCTAGCCGCTAGCCAGCTGCAGCCATGACACGGCAGAGTGCGAGTGCCAAGTGGGGGCGTGGCCGGCCAGAGCTGTATTTATAAATGGCTCTGCAACCGGCATGTATGTATAAGCCCGTTTTAATGAAGTGGGCGGGGCGTTTCTTTACTTCCATTAATAGACCTACACGTATGCGCAAAGGCACTGGGGGCAGAGCCTTGTGTGTGCTTTAATTGTAACCAAATGAAAATAACCAAAAACACCCTCTAAGATATCTGCAGGGGGGATCTAGCTTTGGAGGGTGGGGGTGGGGGGGGGGGGGTTGAGTGAAGCGCGGGAGGGCACGCCCCCTACCTTTTGAAATCTCTGATGCTTTCTCTCCTGCATTCTAAGGCAATTTGAGAATAAAATCAGGTATTTTAGCATCGTTTTGTACCATTTTACTATACCACGCCACTACACCCCTGTATAATACAGGGGTGAAGTGGCGTAGCCAGGAATTTTTCAGTGGCGGGGGCGCTGGGGGGCTGGAACATTTCATGGGGGGGGGGGGCGTCATGTAGATCAATGATAATTTTTTTAGAAACTCAAAATCTCAGTGGGGGGGGGGGGGCCGACTGGGGGCGACAAGGTTTCATGGGGGGCTGTTGCCCCCCCCCCCCCCCACGCCCCCCGTGGCTACGCCACTGCAGGGGTGTGAGTGACCACTGATGAAAATAGCTGAAAACAGCTGAAAAAGGTGTAAAAAAGCTGAACTTTGGAAATCTCCTATTCTTTTGTACACAGCAAGTGAGGGAAAAAAGCTGAAATCCAAAACAAAAAAAGCTGAAATCAGCTTTAAAGCTGAGATTTCACACCCCTGACTATAATATAACATGAAATCATCGGCTGGAGGAGGGGGGGGGGGTTATGCACTTGACCCTCAACACATAAGGTCAATTGTCCCTTTTCCTCATCACTGACAAAATGACTTTTTATTATCAAGGGGTAAATTTGTGCCAAAGAGATCAAAGGATGTTGGCTGTTGACTAACAACGGTGACTGCATGCTCTGTTCCGACACCCCTATGTTCCGACAACCTAGATTGTGTTACTCCCGGTTAGGGTTAGGATTAGGGTTAGGGTTGGGGTTAGGGTTAGAAATAGGAATATGTGCAGTCGGAACATAGGGGTGTCGGAACATAGAGGCGTAACCCTTACAACATGATGGTACTGCACTGGCATGGAAGGTTTTTTTGTGGAAGTGCCATGTTGTTGTTTTTTGTGGTGGGGAAACCATTTTCTAGGGGGCCTTCTTTTTTTAATGATGGTAATGGTTTACAATGTAATTAGTTTTTTTTTCAAACGAACAGTTGTTGCAAGCAGTGTGCATTTTATTTTTTAAAAATGAAACGGTTTGGCAACTTTTCCCGCCATGTTATTTGTTTTCAGTACTAACAAAATCCAGTTAGATTTACAATGAATTTCACAACATAAACAAAACATAAGTATTACAGATATAAGGCAAATACAGTCAGCTGTAGCATCTTCATTTGTTGATGTATGTATTTTTTAATTATGTATTCAAAAGTATAAAAACTGTACCATTAAAAAATAATTTCCATTACAGAAATCATCTCACCTCTGTTTACCTACATTTGCATATCAGCGCAAATGTAGGTAAACAGAGATGAGTGTTTTCTTACTAGAATGGAAAATCCCTTTGGATTTTAGGAATTCCCGGCATTACAGAAAACATCTCACCTCTGTTTACCTACATTTGCGCTTATATGCAAATGTAGGTAAACAGAGGTGAGTGTTTTCTTAATAGAATGGAAAATCCCTTTGGATTTTAGGAAATCTGCAAAATGTTCCCGTACAAAAAATATATCAGCTTCACATACAAAAATGTGTCAAATGATTAATACCGTACTGCAGAAGATAGCTTAAACTTTTTTATTACAAATTCAATAAAAATTCCTTTGTTTATTTCTGGGTTTAAACTAAACTAACTAAAGGTTAATTTCAGACAATGCTGTGTTCTGGTTACTTATTCTTAGACATTTACTTATTCAACAATATTCTTTTCAGTTGAATTTCTTAACAAATACAAATACAAATATACATGTATACATAAATATCGGTTAAAAAAGAATCAGTGAATTACATAATTTACAAAAATAAGGTGTGTTTTGTACAAGTATTTCATACTTCTTTGAAAAATTCATCATAGACCTACGTGCTCATGTGAAAGACGAGTAAATTATAACAATGAGTTGTATAGTTTGCTAAGAATTTCAAAAAGGAACCATATAGACCTTCATCATGCTGCCACCATTTCAGTCATGCTCCCTGTATCCAATAACAGTACTGAATGATGTTTTTTTTGTGCAAAAAGGACCAGGCCATTTTTCCTTCCAGCCTCATGTTGGTTACGTTGATTTGAATGGGAAAAAAATCAAGATGGCCGCAACATGATAATGGTCTATTTATATTGCATAGCACTTTCAAAAGAGAATAAGACAAGGAAATTTCCCTTTTCTGGACAGTGTTGTTTGTTGCTCCCATAAAGGCATGATTTTCACCAGCCTCTGTCCATCTTATGATCAATTTCGAGGCACAATTTCCTTAAGACTGTAGCACAATATGAATCACTATGCATGTCTGCATGTGCTTGGGTTTGTAAACTGCGCGGATGTCATTCACGGCAGAAGCGGAAAAAATGTTGCAACCTGATGCCACTTCCGCGATTGTGTACAAAGTCTATGGAGAGTCAAGAACATTTTCTAAGTATTTCCTCAGAGCCAGATTCATGTCTTATCATCATTTTGCAGTGAATGACCTTCATTGAGATGATATATGAAGAAAAAAGTGGCGTCAGGTAGCAACATATTTTCCGCAGAAGCTTCATGCTTTGGCACAAAACCGTTACCAGAATTTGGGGGTTTTGCTGTGGTTATTGTGTTTTCAGGGATTAGTTGTTGTTTCGTTACATACCTGTTTGGGACGAAACAGGTTTTAGGGTCACTGCATGTAAATGGTGATATTCTTTGAACGGATTCAGCAATTTTACTATTTTTTTTTCAACTAAAAGTAGCTTACGAAATTGGCTTTCCAGTCATTGTGTTATGTGTTACATATTTTTTAAATATGAAATATATTTTTGGGGGTTAGGGTTTTGCTTTTTTAAGTTGACTTGCCCTGTATATATCGCAAACGGCGATATAGGTCAATAAGATTGCGGAACTGTCTCGGGTATTGATGGATGGGCGTTATAGGCCCAATAATACAAGCTTAGTAACTATTATATAACTGACATACAGATCCTTGTCATTTGATTGGTGGAACTCACATCACGTTACAGTCGTTATTGCTCCCATTCACGCAGGGGCTCAAAAAGTCTGATTCGCCCATGGGGAATGGGAAATACTATTGAACAGTTAGGATCATCCTTGCAGCGCCTATTGTTCCAAAGAGCCAGCGCTACAGAGATGGGTTCAAACATTTTCCTGAAGGGGTGGTTTACAAGAGAGAAATACATTTTCCACCAATTTTTTAGTGAAATAAAAGTTCAAATATATCAAGTGACACGGATCTTTATGTCAGTTATATAAAACAAATATTTAAATTGTGAAATGGGAGGAATATTATCGCTCGGCCTGGACATTTCCAGTTCACTCGGCTTCGCCTCGTGAAATGGAAAAGTCCAGATTTAACCTTGCGAGCATATTCCTCCCATTTCACTCTGAGCCACTCAATATTTGTATAACATACAAGAAATTTAAACACACATGTGAATGAAAGGCAAAAGTCCAAGGGAAAGGCAGTAGGTGATGGCAGAAACAAAAAGGCAACTTATTTCTATATCATTCCAGAATCACTCAAAAGGGGCGAGGTTTCAGACTGATTGCCCCCCTGTTTCCCCCTGCTATATCTTTTACCTATATCCCCAGGGTCAGGGGGTCGGTTGTCATACTGTAGCTCGGCATCCTCGACATAGATGTAGCCCCTTGCAATGAGCAGAAAACAGCCGAAGTCGATGGCCATGATCAGAGCTAGTAGAAGGAAGAAGTACTCAAGGTGACCTTTGTTGATTTCATTCGGGATCCAAGCCCCACCCGCACCTAAAAGCAAGTTAATTGAAATAGCAAAATTATTGTTAGTTTTGCTGATCTCAGGGTACCGGTGTAGCATATCTATTTATTTCTTGTTTATCCTGGGGAGACCTTTCAGTGGAACACTGTTTTTCAAAGGTGCCCAGCAGTTACAACAAGCATACGATAGTGTGGAGCAACGGTGTGCTTGCAGCGAGTTATTATTTATAGCGCGAGCAGCAGCGAGCTTGCGCAGCGCCCTCTGAAATTGGGTCTGTTCGCGTGTTCTAAAGCATGAGCTGATCACAGCACGTCGTTGAGTACGAACGTGAATTGCGGCGTCTCGTGGAGAATGAACGTGTGTGTGTGTGCGTTGTCGTGTTGCTGCACTGACGTGCTGACGACTGGGCGAGGACAGGAGGTTAGTAGCTGGAGACACACCGGGGATCTGAATTCATGGTCTGTGTGTTGCTACCTCGTGGGCTCTATCCATTGGGGCCTCGGGAGTCCTGCCGCCGGTAACTTGGGGTTGCCTGATAGGAAGTCGCAAAAGAGCGTGGGGGAGCGCTGCGAAAAGTCCATCCTTGACGTAGGTGCCGTTTCATCCAGTAATTATTGTTGATTAACTCTTACATTCTAATTGAACCCAATAGAGAATTAAAAGAACTTGATTGTCGTTGTTGTCTGATGAATAAAGGTGTCAGTGTCTGTTCCTTCATCGTTTGTTCAGTCTGCCAGTTAGTGTCCCTCCCTTAAGTGAACACCCTTAAGGAGACTACTTTGTACGTGTTGGCGGCATATGGCCTTCCGAACGGACACATTCCCTAGGTCACCTAGATCACCGTCGTCTAGGCTTACCAAAGGTTTAGTCAGGAGGCCAGGGCGACTTGAGTAAGAGGAGCCCCGGTTCAAGCAGCGCCACATTGGTGTCAGAAGTGGGATAAAAGCGTACATCAGGAACCTTGAGGATAGAGGATAAAAGGAATGGAACTGCTGAATAAAGACATGATGGAGGAAGAACTTGCCATTCTTAGAATGGATGTCCAGAGAGGAGATGAACTTCTTCAGGAGGCCATTGAGGAAAGGCAGCGTCTGAAGGACGAACTGGAGAAGATAAAAGGGGAGTTGCTGGAGTCTACACAGCGTGGACTGGAAATGACACCGGGAATTAAAACTCCAGAATTGTTTTCGCTAACACCGAGGATGTCACCCTTTGGAACAGTGCCAGCAACACCAGCCAATACGATGGCAACCTCTGTGAGAGAGGAATGTACCTTGGAGACAACCAAGAAAGATGGACCTGCAGGAACGGTCTTTAAGGAGAAAAACACATCGGCTGAATCAGAGATCAAGTTAAGGAAACGGAACATTTGTCCGGATAGATTTAACGGTAAGGTGCCTTGCAAGGACTACAAGGCACACTTTATGGCCTGTCGTGTGGCCAATGGTTGGAACGATGGGCAAGCGAAGGTGCTTCTTGCTGCAAGCCTCCAGGGACCAGCCTTAAGTGTGTTGGGTTGCCAGCCGGAGGGTAGGAAATATTCCTTCAGGGATTTAATCAGCTCGTTAGACCAGAGGTTCAGCCCAGGTCAACAGGCGGAGTACCATTTAATGGAGCTTCAACATCGTCGTCAGGGTGAAAAAGAGACATTACAGGAGTTAGGGCAGAGTATCAGGGAGCTCTCTGCGTTAGCGTTTCCCGAATTCTCAGAGGAAAGAAGGGATCGATTAGCGAGAGGACATTTCATGGATTCAGTTGGAAATAGGGCGATTAGAGAAGCGATTTTCAGGGCCAAACCAACATCCCTGGATGACTCAATTAAGGCATCTCTGGCTGCTGAGAGCTTCCACAAGGTGGAAGAGCAGAGAGCTGCAGATAAAACCAAGAAGTATACAAGAATGGTGGAAACGGAGCCAACCGTGGAGGCTACGGGAGAGGTTCCGGTTAATCAGGCAGTCGTAGATCGAGCTGTCCAGCAGATAAATTCCCGTCTAGGGGAGAATGTTCCTACTGGGAGCAAGGAGACGAGACGACCTTTCGGACGCAGGAAGGCAAACACTGAGGACGTGTGCCACAATTGCAGGTGGAAAGGGCATTTTGCGCGGGACTGCAAGAAGCCGAAGGCCAGGAGATCAAGGATGTCGGGAAACGACATGCAGCCGTCTCAGGGACCTGTGAAACGGCTGGAAGAAGTCAAGGGTCAGACAAGTGCAAAGGAAGCCACCACTAAGGTGGAAGTGGATCATTAGACCAGGAGGTGAAGACCCACCAGGTACCGCTGGAGAGTGATGGACAACTGCGAGGAGAGGAAACCCTTAAGGAATCCCCCTTGAGTTGCGGGCAAGGAGGCTTGCCCACCCTTGAGGTGCCAGCCTTAAGGGAGACGCTGCGACAGGGAAGTGGACTTTTCGTACCTGCTGTGGTTAGGGGACTTAAGGTGAACATGTTGATCGACACTGGTGCTACAAACACTTTACTTTCTATGTAGACGTACTACAATATGTCACCGGAAAGAAGACCTACGCTGAACACTGAAGGAGTTGGGGTGTATGGTGCAGACGGAACATTAATCAAGACTATGGGAAGCGCCTGTGTAGCGGTCCAGGTCGGGAAGTCAGTGAGAGCAGTTTGTGTTGTTTTTGCACAACTGGAAGTCGAAGGAATCCTGGGAATGGATTACTTGATGCCGACCGATGGGCGGCTGGATTTTAGAAACTTGATGTTCACCGTAAATTGGGAGCAGATCAAGTGTCTTGACAGACAAGGCGCACATTTTTGCGGCCGAGTGATGGTTGAGGAGACGACCATCGTGCCGCCTGGACACGAAGCTCTTGTGCCAGGCCGGGTTACAACTAAGGTAGCGGGAATAGGAGTACTCGAACCTGCAGATGAAGGTGAACTTTCTGGCAGAGGACTTGTAGTGGCAAGACTACTGGTGAAACCAGACGAAGGAAGGCTGCCAATTCGCGTATTTAATCCAGGACAGCGGCTGTGCGTTGTGAAGGCGAGCAGCATGGCAGGGTTCCTTACTGCAGGAACTACCTGAATATTTAAGGGACCTGTATAACAGAAGCACTGAAGGGGTCGACTCAAGAGTTTCATCAACAGATAGCAGGGCTACTGAACGACTATAGTGACGTCTTTTCGAGGGATAAGGACGACATTGGGCACACTAACAGGGTGAAGCTTCGAATAGATACAGGCGATGTGAGGCCGAGACGTGAGAGGCCACGAAGGTTCCCTGCTGCAGAGCAGGACGAAATATACGGACAAGTTCAGGACTTACTCGAGGGAGGAAAAATTGAGCCTTCAAGCAGCCCGTGGGCTTCAAATGTAGTATTGGTCAGGAAAAAGGATGGGACCAAAAGGTTCTGCATTGACTATAGAAAACTAAATGCAATGACTGTGAAGGACGCCTTCCCTATCCCAAGAATTGACGACTCACTGGACGTCCTTGCCTGATCAGGCTGGTTTTCAACCCTGGACTTGACTTCAGGCTACTGGCAGGTAGCCCCGGACAACGAAGCGAAGGAGAAATCGGCGTTTGTTTTAAGGGGAGGGCTGTTTAACTGGCGTGTCATGCCCTTTGGCATGTGTAACGCGCCGTCAACGTTTGAGAGGCTCATGGAGTGAGTTCTCAGTGGCCTGCACTGGGAAATTCTTCTAGTATATCTGGACGACGTTAAGGTGTACAGGAGGACAGTTTCTAAAGAGCTAAGCCTAATTCAGGGGTTTTCGGACATCACCCGTCCCCTGCACCGTCTGACTGAAAAATCAAGGCAATTTGAGTGGACAGAGGAGTGCCAGGAGTCGTTTCAGGAACTTAAAGGACGACTTACTAGGGCACCGATTTTGATGTATCCTGATCCTAAGTTGGAATTCATCCTGGATACTGACGCCAGCGCTTTAGGGAACGGAGGAGTTCTGTCTCAGGTAAAGGACGGCCAAGAGAGAGTTGTGTCTTATGCCAGCAGAGTTCTAAAGAAAGCAGAACAAAACTATTGCGTTACGCGCAGGGAACTGCTTGCTGTTGTTAATTTTCTGAGGCAGTTTAGACAGTACATATATGGACATCGAGTCACAATCAGGACAGACCATGGAGCCTTGAGGTGGCTTCTAAACTTCAAGGACCCGACAGGACAAACAGCGCGTTGGCTGCAGATCATGGGAGAGTTTGACTTCGAGATAGTCCATCGGGCTGGGAAGTCACACCTGAATGCTGATAGCCTGTCACGCAGACCCTGCTCACAGTGCGGAAGGGACGAAATCAGCAGTGACGCAGATGAAGAGAAATCTGTGGAAAGAAGTGTTGTGATGGACACTTCGGATCAAGACGCGGAGGTTCGAGCAGACTTACGCGTGGTGGGGGTGCAACCCCAAATCTTAAAGGAAGGTTGGAGAAGGGCTCAGCTCGAGGACGAACAGATGAACTGGCTTATTCAGGCTAAGGAAGAGGCAGGCACACGCCCTGACTGGGAGATAGTTTCTCCAAAATCCATGGCTGCGAAGAACTACTAGCTGCAATGGGAACAATTGACAGTCCGACAACGGATCTTGCAGCGTCGGTGGGAGTCCCACGATGGACGGGAGGTGCATTGGCAGACTTTAGTCCCACAAGAGTATCGGGAGGAGATACTGCGGGAGATGCATGCAGGAAGGACAAGCGGTCACCTGGGTACAAAAAGGACCATGGCTAAGGTACGCCTTAAGTTCCATTGGTCAGGCTTGAGTGCTGATGTCAGGTCCTTCATTAGGCAGTGAAACTTGTGTGCGAAGAGAAGGTCGCCGAGCAAGAAGCGGAAGTCACCTCTACAGCAACATTTAGTTGGGTTACCTGTCGAGCGAGTGGCTATGGATATCTGTGGGCCCTTCCCTGTAACAACTAGTGGAAACCGAAACATCCTTGTGGTCGGTGATTACTTCAGTAAATGGTTTGAAGCGTATCCCATCCCTGATGAAAAGGCGGTCACCGTTGCGGTGCGATTTGTCGAGGAGTTCGTGTGCAGGTTTGGAGTTCCCAGGACGTTGCACACCGACCAGGGAAGGAACTTTGAGGCGAACCTACTTGCCGAAGTTTGTAAGATCCTTGGCGTAGAAAAGACTCGGACAACACCATACAACCCTAAATCAGACGGTATGTTCGAGCGCTTTAATTGGACACTAGTGAACATTGTAGCAATCATGATGAAGGACCAGGGAAACAAAAAGGACTGGGATAGAGAGTTGCCTTTTGCAACAGCGGCGTACCGTAGTACTCCACAGGAATCAACGGGGGAAATGCCCAACATGGTCATGCTTGGCAGGGAAGTTTCCCTTCCAATCGATCTGACAATTGAGGAACCATCTGCAGAGGAGGAGACGCAAGACTTCGACTATGCCCAAGAGATGCGGATGAGGATGCAGCGATCTCATGACAGAGCCCATAAGTGCCTTGCAAAGAGTGCCAGGAGGCAGAAGCGCCACTACGACAGGAACGTCTGCAAGGAACAGTTCATCGAGGGCAAGTTCTGCTGGTTGTTTAACCCAGCGAAAAAGAAAGGGGTATCTCCAAAGTTGATGTGCAGGTGGGAAGGTCCATACCTGATACTGGACAAACTATCCGACGTGACTTATAGGATTCAAGGGAAGAGTGGGGGAAAGATGAAGGTTGTCCACAGCAACCGCCTCAAGCCCTATGAGGAAAAACTGTTGAAGCCTTGGGCCAAAAGGAGGAGTAGTAGTCTGGAGGAAGAAAATCAAGTTTATCCAGAAACCCAGCTACAAGAGATAAGTGAAGTGAGCCAAGGTAGTGACCAGGAAAAACAGGCCTCACCTGAAGTTGAGTCACTTGAGGAAGCCAATCTCCCTGAAACAGAGGAGTTAGCAGAAGCAGATGCGCTGATGGAAAGTAAGGAGTCAATTCAATAGAACTTGATACCGGAGGCACAGGCGGGACATGTGCAACCCTCAGTACCGGCTAGAACTGAAACAGCACCTGCGGCAGCAGGGCAAAGCCCAGCGCGGGCGAGAAAGAACCCACTGCGCCAGCGGCGGCCACCTCAGCGATATCGTTAATCAAAGATTCAGATGATCAGAATTACATAAGTGACGTAAGCAGGACAAATTCAAGGGGGGATGTACAAGTATTAAGGAGGCTTACCTTAGTGTTTATTTTTCGTTTTGCAGTTGAAAAATCTAGTGAAGGATGGACAAAGGAAAGGAGTGGAGTCGACCCAAGGACTGGGACACAGTACGACTTCTGAAGTGTAAGAGTGCGGTGACACCTTCATAAATAAGAGGAGGTTTGACAAGCATGCGAGTAGTCATGGGTCAAGGCAGATCCTATTCTTCTGCTTGAAGTGTGAGCGGGGCTACACGAGGAAGGATAATCTGAAGGTGCACTACAATAATCACCACCCTTCATCTCTGGACGACTTGGCCAAGATCTACCAGGAGACGGAAGAAGAACACAAACGTGGAAAGGCTAATGCAGGGAGTAGGCAGGCTAACAAGGAGCGACAAAAGGATCGCCCTGACAAGCACCGAGCTTCAGAAATGACGGAGGATAATGGGAGGCCCAAGGGGAAGCAGCCGAAGGCGGCAGAAGAGTCTGAAATGGGAACAGAGGAGCCATCGACCGAGGATGCCTTTAAATGGCCGGTACCCTTAACTCCTGGGCGGATGGAGACCGCGGATGCTCCTGAGTTGTCCCTTTCCCCGGCCTCATTGTCGTTGGTCGATCAGTGCCTTAGCCAACAGCCGCAATCCTTGGAACACAGATCTGGTGGAAAGCCGAAGGGAATGATGTCCATGGTTCAAGATCTGAAGTCCGAGAGTGGAAGTGAGGACGAGGAGGATGTGCGTGTTGTGCTTCATGGTGAGCCGAGTAATATCGCAGCCGGATCCCCTTCCCAGAAGATTAGCCTTCGGCGAGTCCTTGAAGGAAGTTCCCTGAAGCACCACATCAATTATCCTGCGACTGGTGTTGCGCAGGGTACCTCATCTCCCAAGCCAGCCTCAGCCAGAGTGTTCAAAATCCATGGAGATGAACGTGGGTCACAGCGTCCAGTACCTGTCAGCACCCCCAACTTGGAGATAATGATGGCTGGAAAGGTCCGGCGTGTCAAGGAGGTGCACACCACATCAAGTTTCCAGAACGGTGTCAAAGTTTCTTAAGAAATCACTGAGAGAACCTAAGAGGTCAACTTCACTGCCGGTTTTGTTCTTCAGTAGCTACGTATCTGCAAAGTCATCTTAAGTTTCATATTGATTAAGAACTTTAAGAACTGCAAATTAAGTTTTGTTTTCATGACCTTAAGGGCGTGATTTATTTATACATGTAGTTGTTGCTTGACTAAACTGTTGTTTAGAGTTACTTAAAGTTTAAAGTTACTGAAACCCTTTTTGTATTTTAAGACTCTTAAGTCAGAGTTGTGTTTATTAACATGAGAACCTTTTGCGTGTAAAACAGATTTTCATTGTATAAGGTATATGGATGTTTGTGAGACCTTATTTAAATCATTTTGAGAGTCAAATAGTGAACTGAAATTGCCAGCGAAGTAGATGTTTACTTAAGTATTCCTGCAACTGTTTACCTCAAGTTCATTACCTTAAGTGACTAGAGTTGTGTCAAAGTTTCACCTTACCTAAAGTTTATTACCTTAAGTGACCAGACCTTACCCTAACTTACCTTAAGTTTCACCTTCACCTTAAGTTTATTGCCTTAAGTGAACATTATTTTGACAATTATTGTTTCATGCTAGGAGCAAGCACATCCTTTGCTTTTAGTTATATCAGTTTTGAAGACCGAGGATGGCCTGAACTTGAGGGTGAGGCTGTGTGGCGCAACGGTGTGCTTGCAGCGAGTTATTATTTATAGCGCGAGCAGCAGCGAGCTTGCGCAGCGCCCTCTGTAGTTGGGTCCGTTCGCACGTTCTAAAGCATGAGTTGATCACAGCGCGTTGTTGAGTACGGACGTGAATTGCGGCGTCTCGTGGAGAACAAACGTGTGTGTGCGTTGTCGTGTTGCTGCACTAACGTGCTGACGACTGGGCGAGGACAGGAGGTTAGTAGCCGGAGACACACCGGGGATCTGAATTCATGGTCTGTGTGTTGCTACCTCGTGGGCTGTATCCACTGGGGCCTCGGGAGTCCTGCCGCCAGTAACTTGGGGTTGCCTGATAGGAAGTCGCAAAAGAGCGTGGGGGAGCGCTGCAAATAGTCCACCCTTGACGCAGGTGCCGTTTCATCCAGTAATTATTGTTGATTAACTCTTACATTCTAATTGAACCCAATAGAGAATGAAAAGAACTTGATTGTCGTTGTTGTCTGATGAATAAAGGTGTCAGTGTCTGTTCCTTCATCGTTTGTTCAGTCTGCCAGTTAGTGTCCCTCCCTTAAGTGAACACCCTTAAGGAGACTACTTTGTACGTGTTGGCGGCATATGGCCTTCCGAACGGACGCATTCCCTAGGTCACCTAGATCACCGTCGTCTAGGCTTACCAAAGGTTTAGTCAGGAGGCCAGGGCGACTTGAGTAAGAGGAGCCCCGGTTCAAGCAGCGCCACAATAGTATAAAAACAGAACAAGCAATAAAAACATTACAAAGATATAATTAAGAAGATTAATAAACAGTAATATGAGACAAGGCTGATCACGGTTGTTACACTGGCCTTGTTGGTAGTATGGACTTGTTGGTAGTATTGCGCATGCATAAGTATGATAATTGGAAGAGTGAAGTGCGAGAGTGATGAGTCTGATTCTCATAGGAGTCAGATTTTTATGCGAGACCAGCTTTGTTTCCTCTCTGTACCATTCTCACTGACTGACTCACTGACTGAAAGACTGTCACATGTGTGCGCTGGGCAGTGCTATCATATAGGATTACAGTGGAATGTCGCTATACAGAACACCGCTACACCGAACATTCGGTTATACCTGTACGTAGTCTGGTTCTTTGACCCCACACAAAATGAAACAGAGCACTTTATAGACGTCGGGGAACTGTAAGGTCAGGGAACCAGTTAAGCTGGCTTATACCTGTTGATATACTTTTCAATGGTATGACGTGGCGACGAGGAGTAATATGGTCGAATCACTTCCAGGTTGTTCAAATTAGTGCCACAATCAAATAAAAACACATTTTTACCCCAAAAATCCATGTTGCTGATCATCAAACAATTTAGGGAAGAGATAAATTTCAATGACGTCATCACTGGCCCGAAGAAATTGTCAGCAGAGGCAAAATTTGTGACGGTTTTTGTTAGTGTGGCCGGGCACCCCAGCTATTTCTCTGTGTATGGGTCGATAGGTGAGGGTTGAAAGGTCATGCATAAGCATCGGCTTGTCCAGTATCAAGCTATTTTGGTGGTTTTGGTGAAAAATGAGATAATATTGCATTCTCTGTGTTTTATTATTAATTACCAACTTACGTAACTTGTAATTCTTTTATTTGAAGGCCAATTTTGACCATTTTTGCTGGATATAGTTCGGAACTTATATTCATTGGGTGGAATTCCCGGATGAGACATCCTCTACTGGGAGGTATTCATTCATAAATTTCACTATGCAAATTTCAAAAAAACGTCAGGTATTTCTAATCAAGGATGAAAGGGCGCTTTCTGCTGATTTGTACAATTGAAAAGGGTTAGTACACGGCTATTACGGCGCGGCGGGATTCAAACAGAGTCAGCGGTTGAAATACTATTTACAAATAGCGTGGCTAGTACCGTAGGCCTACATGTATGCAATCACAAATATTTGTCTTCATGTTATCTAACTTACTTGAGGTAATAGCATTGACGATGGTGACCAGTAGTGACCCGATGTAGCTACCTAGGCCTGATGTTAGCAAGAAAAGCCCCATGACCACTCCTTGCATTGCTTTGGGTGATTGTGAGTACGCAAACTCTAGGCCTGTAAAGACAACAACATTTGCAACAATAAAAACACAACAATAATAATAATAGACAGATTTAAATATAGAATAATAAATACTTAAGACAGTTTACCCATTCCTATTAGTTGAGAGCCAGTCACGTACGTGGGTGGTTTTAAACAGTTGATAAAACATCGGCTGGCTGGTTTTAAACACTTTTTCGGCGTCATATGAAACTGACTTTTTTGAAATGTGGTCCCTTTTACCCTTTCATTGGTTGAAAGTTTCACAATCTTCACTTATAACGCATGCACAATACTATCAATGAGTCCGTATTTCACACTACAACTGGCACTGCCGCATTCTGCACCGCAAATCTCCATATAAGGAGATTTTTGGTAGCACTCATGAGAGGCAAATACCATAAACATAGGTAGAGGGGTGCTTCAAAAAAAAAATGAAGTAAAATTGTTCAACAAATTCATTGGAAATTTATAATTTTGACTTTTTGACTTTTTGACCGAAAGGTAGATAAATGAATGATACAAATATTGAGTAGCTCAGAGTTGAACGGCAGGAATATTATGGCAAGGTAAAATCTGAACTTTTCCCTATTCATGAGGCGAAGCCGAGTGAACTGCAAAAGTCCAGATTTTACCGAGCGATAAAATATTCCTCCCATTTCACAATTAAAAGCCACTCACTATTTGTTTTATATAACTGACATATATAACTGACATATAGATCCTTGTCATTTGATTTATTTTAAAATAAATTTTAAATGATTTCAAATCTTTTTACATCACGAGGTAAAGCATTCAACAATTGTTTTATGACGTACACCTCAGCAGATTCTGTTGGTTTTAATATTTAAAAATTATTGAAATCTAAATACAGTTAAAATTATGTTCTATTTCAATACAAAATTGGTAAAAAAGTATGGCTATTTCTCTCTTCCAAAACACCCCTTCACAAATTGTTTGAACCCAACTCTGTAGTGCTGGCATTCATCAAAACAGCATTTGTTGGTGATCTACGCCTCAGTAGTGTAAAAGAAAGGTATTGCACCTATTATTCTACAGTCACGTTATGAATTCAGACCCCAAAAAATAATTTTTGGGTGACCTTTGAACTCCATTTCCCTTTTTGTTTAATTGGCAGACACAACATGATGCAACCGGAATCAAAGTCAGTGGGACTTTTTTGCAATGGAATATGTACATGTCAAGCACTATTCACTTTTGTTTCCAGATGGACTTGGCTAACCACACTTTTAACCTTTTTTCCACACCCATTGGTCACTGTTAGAGTGTGATGCTTGTCCAATGTGCCTCTTATATTGCGCTAGCCTTTAGTCAAGTCCCACGCGCCTATACCCGGACCATCCGGACACGTAACGCACCCTGGATGCTGGCACGTAAAACGACTAGCACGAGTGGCAAAGCCACGAGGGCCTTTACTATCTCGTGGAACTAATCACTTATTCATTTATTCACGTAATATAAATCAAGCAATATAAACCAATCATCTAACAGCGATTTGCGGTTACCAGCAACAGTACGCGCGCCATGGCTGTCTGGCGCCAGACGACGGCTGCATGATTTACGTTAGTAATTCTGCATATTCATTGGTCAATTCACAACGGGTAATGCATTATGCATGTCTACCAAATCGGTAGACAAATGTAAAGAAAAACATAAGCGTTCTCCACGAGATGGTAAAGGCCCTCGCGGCTACGCCGCTCGTCCTAGTCTTTTTACGTGTCAGCATCCGGGGTGCGTCACGTGTCCGGGTAAGCGCGTGGGACTTAACTAAAGGCTAATATTGCGCCTGCGTCTGCCCTTAAATAAGAAAAATGGAGATCAGAGGTCATAACAAAATTGTCTTTGGGGTCTGAATTCATCATGACATGCTGTAGAATAATAGTTAAAATACACTTCTTTTGCACTATTACGGGTCATGACAAAGTGGCATTTGGAAGGGTAAAAATGATAAATAGCGGCAATTAGGGTATATACAAAGTGCATTGACCTCTTGCAGGTCACCATGCAGAGGTCAGATATGAAATGCCCTACATATGAAAATTCGTTTCACAGCATGAGCAATTGGCAGCTAGACCTGGGTCTTCAAAAGTTGGGGTTTCAAGAGTAAATCTTATAAATAACCAGAGGTCACAAAATGTTTCCATATTGGTCATCATTTTCATTAATGAAGACCTACAAGTATGACGTAGACCGGGTCATAGGAAAGTGGTGTTTTCAAAAGGTCATTGACCTCTGACAGGTCACTAGGGTCAGATATGAAATGCCTCCATATCTGAAAAAAATATGATCGCAAGAAGACCTGACATGCGAAGTTTCATGCTTTTATCACAAAGTGCACAATTCTGTGCACAAACTGGAAGACTGCCATAGCCAAATATTACGCTTCATCATGTACGAGTTGTTCAGGATTCCATGATGTTTTCATTATTTTTTTTCTTGGAATATTAATTCTTCATGAATCCTTGTAAAATAACAAAATTCAGACTTTTTCCATAACTTTCCATAGCTTAATAAATTCCTGCACTAAGTACAATTATTTAAATGTCCATTGTGAAAAATCAATGTACTTGACTTAAACACTGGTTGTTCGACCCCTACTTTATTTGTACCTGTAATGCTTGTGAAAACCTCACTGGCTCCTATAAACGTGTACTGAGGAACCTGTGCAAAGACGGACAAGTCTGACGCATTGAAGACCTCGCCAGCAAGTTTCTGCGGGAAGTAGCCATATTCGTTGATGTTTGCTTTCCGGCCAAACTCGACTCCGGCTGCCAAGATCATGGAAAAGACCGCTAGTACCATGCCGATACCTGCAAGGTTACAAACATGGAAAACAAAAACAAAACCAGAGAGATGTGTATGAAACAATTAACAATAATAATAATATAAGTGGAGTGCCGTGGCCTAGTGGTCTAAAGGATTAGGACGTGCTGGGTTTAAGACGTGCTGGGGTGGTATGGAGAAACGAGCAGCTCCATTCCCACTGAAATATGCGATCCTTTAGCATGGCGTCTCAACATCAGCCTCTCCTAACCAAATCCTACTGTCTGGATTCTTGTGCCAACCCCGTTTTGACTGAATGACAGAGGGTGAAAGCCTGTTCTTGGCACCATAACCAGGTGCTCTGGGTAGATGGGGCTTGTTTAATAGCCATGGTTGGTAGTCCATCTGGGAGAAGGACAACTCTGATTCCAAACCCGGGTAGGTAGAACTCGTAAGCCTTGTTCGGCAATCTGCCTAGGAGAAGGTAAACTCTGATCCACAACCCATGTGGTGCCTACGTGTTGGCGACCTCCGAATAACCAGAGCTCTCAGCAAGGCACTGCAACGCTGTGACAGCTAGTTGTCTTGGATTCTCCTTGCCATCGGATGAACTGTTTGCATGCGTCTGGGCGGAATGCCCCATTCGTCGGAGTGTCTCATCATGTGGTTGAAATACAAATGGAAATTAGGATAAAGATATCAAGATAGAGGCTCTGAACATTGCCCAAGGACACAACATATGACCATTCTTGGTACCCACTGAAACGTTCACACACATCCTCGAAAACCCGACAACAGGCGACCCAAGCGTCGCATCGCTTTGGTTGCCACTGGACTGAGTCAATATTGACATCGCTGCCCTCAGCAAAACCAGGTTCTCTGACGAAGGCTTGCGTGCAGAAGTCGGCGAAGGCTACACGTTCTTTAAAAAGGGCTGCCCAGCCAGCTCCCCACACATCCACGGTGTTAATTTTGCCATCCGCACTCCGCTGTTTTGGTCATTACCTGAATCGCCACTCAGCGCCAGCCAGTGCCTGATGACGCCGTGGAAGGCCGTTTCGTCACCTTGCTCAGCGCATACGCACAAACCCTTGTTTCATCCGACGAGAAGGCTCTGTTCTATGGCGCCCTTCCCTCTACTCAACAACGTATCCCCCCGACTGACAAAGTGCTGCTACTCGGCGACTTCAACGCCTAGCGGCCGTGTATACTCTCCAGGGAGTTGAGAAAGTTTCAGGAGTGTTTGCCCTTTGAACAGGGGTAATAATAATTGTAAAGTGCTTGTAAAGTAATTGTAAAGTGCTAATATTATTTTTATTAACAATTCCTATGCCCTACTGTTAAATGATGACCTGTTTGCAAAGTTGCTCTCTCGTGCTCTTTAGCAAACTTGTGGAAAAAAGCGAGCACAACTTGGGTAGAGTAGATCATTTTTGCATCTGTTTGGTTTGAAGCAACAAAAGTGCTCAAAACAGTCTTTTAATTGAATGAGGAGAGATGGTCTTACCTATTCGCTTCAGTTTGGTGAGAGGGTATCCAATTCTTGCCATGAATGGGTAGAAGATACGATCCACGACGGGAATCATGACAAGAATAATGGCGACATCAAAGAGGTTGAGAGCAGCCACTGGGATAGTGAAACCGCTGTAGACCAGCCGCATGCGTTCGCCTTGCAGCAAATAGGTCGTTGACATCTGGAAACAATTCAACACAATGACACGATGAAATACAATAATTGAAAATAAGTCAGTTTGGTAATTCAATTGAAATTTTGAATTTTGAAATTAAGTGTGCAAACAACCTAACAGCATCTGAAGCTGAGGGACACACACACGTTACACTGTGTCGGCTTTGATGACGCACCGCTATGGAATACAAACGCAGATATGCAAATAGACGTACAAAATACGTACAACATTTCTAGTTCTCCATAGGTGTGTGTACACAGCAGGCATCAATTTGTACATGAGTTAGCGCTCTGGTAATTTCATATAGCTGTATGCCATGTTTTCAAATCGTATTGGCCTGATATTCAATTATATGCCTGGCTAAAACATTACAAATACTGCAGATGAATGCAGTGACTTGTCAACATAGTAAATTCAGCCTTGCATTTTAATTCTGCTCTATCACTGCAAGCATTAGCATTCCTAGCGCTATCAACAAATACTTGCTGAACTTATGTAACCGGGAAGAGCTAAATAAATTGGTTTACTATGGTTCACTCTCCTACAACCGAGTGGTTCCACTTATAAAAATAACTTGGCGGAGCGAAATTTTCTGTTCTTCGACAATAATATCAAAATATTTTATTTACAAGACAAATACGAGACAATATATATATACAAATGATCAGGTATTTACAAAAAGAATTATAGTAGGAACTTTGGGTATGTAGAACGGAACTTCGTTGGGTATATAAAACGACAGTCAAAAAGGGAAAATAGGCTAGTGAACTGTCACTCCAAGGATAGTATCTGAAATGCATCAAAACAAAAAATGACTAATGAATTATGGGAATAACTTCCAGATCAAAATACATTATTAACGATATTTAATTCAAAGTAATTTGGGAAAAACTGTTTTCCTTATTTGTAAATCACAACACTTTTTATAAATGCATCAGTAAAGGAACAAACTGTGGCATAAAATGACTGTTGCCCAAACAGAAGAATTATTTAAATGGCAATTATGCAAGAATATGAATATTTTATATACATGTAGTGCAATTTTAAATCCGAAAATAGAAATGAATTATTCACCAAGTTATGTTATAAAATAATGAAGTAAGAATATATACCATGCCCTAATAACAAATTCCCGAATGATCATAGCACTTTAAAGAAAACCGATAGTTTTGGGAAAATGGGAAAGTCTATTTCAAATGATAAATGTGAACATAAATATTATAGCAACACTAAAATTTAAGTTAAAGTTTGCATACTCGTGTTGCTCAGAAGTTACCAATTTGTTTTTGTTTCAAAAGGAAAATGGAGATTCACAAAAATAAAGTACCTGATAACATTGTTTTCCGGAATTGCCAAAAAAATATTAAAATAGTAGGAAATTGTGTTTAAATAAATTGACGGTGTTTACACGAAATGTTCAAAGTATAAAATATAGTCAACAGAAAATCCTTTTTGCCATGCCACTCATGCAGGAATTAAATAGAGAATCATTAGGGAAAAAACTGATTCTCAAAAATACTTGCAAATCACGACAACAGATTTATTTCTAAAGTTACTAATCCGTCGTGATCACAAGACAAATTTCCAGCCATGTCCGCTTTGACGGCCTTAATTTCTGGCAATAAACAAAGCATACAAAAGACCAGAATGTTGCATAAATGATGGCATAAAAAGATTCAGGCATAAAAAGGTTTTAGGCATAAAAAGTGAAATATCAGACAAGGGATTTACTCATCACTTGGGATGGTCTACGTTCATGCCTTCTCCGTGTTCGATGTCAAAATCGAAGATCAGCAGTTAAAATAGACGAAAATATTTTACTGCTATCAGGGAGCCTCACTCAAAATTTGCAGATAAAAGTGGAGAGTGTAAGAGCTCGCAAAATGATGGTTTGAACGCAACAAGGTGTTGGATCGAAATCAAAGTTATTTCGCAGCTAGCCTTAAGTACAAGAAAACTATAAATTTGAACAAAGTGCGTGGAATGTTAAACTCGCCTGCTCGCTACGCCCTTTGCATAGTTGAGCAAAATTCTAGGCGGCGCGCGCTGTAAAAAAAAATTAGTTGGCCGCGAGAGGGCGCTAGGCAAAAAGCATGATCGCAATGGCTGCTCACATGTGAATCGACACAAACACGAAGTTAAGAAGTTATGAAATGAATGCTGGAGTAAGGAACCAGTCGGGTAAAAGTAAGTACTGAAACTCGACATGGTTACACTTACAAACCAACCATTTTGGTTTGGTTCAGGTTCAGTTCCGGTTCGGTTCAGATGGCCCAGTTTGGCTATTTTTACAAATGTAGTTCGGTTCGGCGGTTCGGCTAAAGCACTAGCTGTAAGCATCATTTTCAAAAATAATAAAAATCATATTGCCCACGCGCTCAAGAGATCCAATCATTGGCTTTAAATGTGACCTAGCCACCAGTCCCCATATAATGGGAGCATGAACCAGTCTAGGATTGGGACTGGCTGCATCAGTGGAATTAAAAAAAAAAAAAATTCCAGACTTGAACTAAGACTATACTCACCTGGAAGTACACAGTCGAATAAAAGATGATGACGATAAAAACTGGTATAATTCTTCCCAAGGACCTGACTTCGTCCACTTTGACGTCTGGGAAGTGACCACCGAAGCTCTGCTTGGCGCGATCCAGCCAGGATGTCATCTGGTTTTTCCTGGCGTTAGGCTTCCTGATTCTTGATAGAGCCTCCCAGATGATTTTGGCGACAGTTGTGAATACGCTCCCTTGAAAGATAAAAAACAAAACTAATTGGGAAATCTTGGACAAATACTAGTACAGTTTTTTAGAAATATCAAACATGGACCAATTGGTAGACCGCCAACATATGGCTGGATAGCTCAGTTGGTAGAGCCAATATCTGGCAGGCCTGCACGACAAGGTCACAGCACATTGAGCACTACAATACGCTGCCTCACAGGCAAAGAATGGGGAGCCAGCATCTCTACACAATGTAGTTTCCATCCTGGCCCTGGACTACGATCCCACTGACTATCGTGCACCTGTATGGTCTAGGAGTGCTCACACGCACTTGGTAGATGAGAGCCTAAACAACACGCGCTGTGTCATCACTGGCTGCCTGCAACCAAGCCCAGTGGAAAAGCTCCCTGTCCTAGCAGGAATGTCACTACCCTGAGAGGGAAAGCCCACATTATGGCATTGCCTTGCCGTGCGCTCAATCAAGACCACCTACTCCATCAGGTCATCATTGAAGAAGCTGGACAATCTCGCCTCAGATCAAGGCATCCATTCACACCGGAGGCACAGTCAGTGCTCCCAGCCTCCCACAGGCACGCACCAAGACAACAACATCCAATGGACTGCCAAATGGACTGTGGAGTGTCATGGCCTAGCAGATAAGAACACCGGAATCATGTGCTCTGGTGTTTCAGAGGCAACAGTGGCATGGGTTCGAGCCCGCCGGGTGGACACTTGTACCCTTGAGCAAGGCACTTAACCATTATTGCTTCATCCTTCGGATGGGACGTTAAGCCGGAGGTCCTGTGTGTTGTAAGCCTAATGCACGTAAAAGAACCAAGTAACACTTATCACTAAGAGACGGGATTTACCCCAATGCTTCTGGTCTCCTGTATAAATTCCCACGCTGAGTATTTAGGAGATGAACCAACCAAGATCCCCAAAAAAGTAATGGTGGCAGCAGTGGCACCTGTCATCATCACCCCTGAGGAGCTGCACCTCCATGCCATCAGAGTGCTCTCCTGGCTCAGACCTCCCCCGACGCTCATGGGTGAACCTAAACCACCTGCTAACTGGAGTGGGACGTTCCAATTCCAATATGACAGATGGGGCTTTACATCAAGCCCGGCATGCAAATGCGGAGCAGAAGAACAGATGGCGAACGACATCATCTGTGAGTGCTCTCTCCAGCAGCCACCCAGTGGAGCCCAAGGTTTGGCTGATGTTGATGTTCCCACAAAGGAATGGCTGCTCAATACCAAACTTGAGAGCTAAGCCTACACCACTGTTGGTACTATATAAAAGAAGAAGCTAGATGACGTTGTTGTTGTAGTATATGCAATAAACCACCGCCGCGACAACCCCCACCGCTGGAGGGCGTTATCACGACAAACCGGTATCGCCCACAAACCGCCAGAAATGTCATCTTGGTAATCTTGTAGATGTGTAATGCGCGTCCACCTGTTACGCCTAATACATGCAGTGCACATTCAAAACCTTTCGTAGTCCAAACCAAATTCTTAAATTTCTTCCATGCAGTGCGCAGCATACACATGTACAAGATGCAGCAAGACTTTTGTGCAACTTCACTGGGCAGCTGTTTTGTGGCATGTAGTCATGGTAGTACGGGTGGGAATTGCGTGCAGAAGTAGTGCATGTGCACTCGTTTCCCCTCTTTTTTCGGGAGGGGGGATTTTTACAAGCTTCCCTAGATGTTGTTGCTGGTGGTAACGCCCTCTCATGGCAGCGACTTATCATGTATCAAACCACAACAACGTCTTGCCTGTACACTTGTTCAAACCCACTCCAGTCAATGTCTTTGTTATAAAGAAAATTCAACTTAAAGAAAATTACTAAAGTTTGCTGACCTTCAGGTGGCCTCATGCGGTACCACTTTCGGCCAATCAGAAGCATGATGATCGCCACGACGATGGAGGCTGCTGGGATGGCATATCCCACATCGAATCCGATCTCCTGCTGTACGTAGACCACGGCAGAGAAGGAGACAGCCGAACCCACGTTGATGAACCAGTAGAACCTTCACATGAAAAAGTCAAAAATTGACAATTACTGAACACAGTAAAAACCAAATTGCAAAGTGTAATACCGTAGCAGCTGTAACACTAAAATCTCTGCAGGAAACGATATGGTTTTGTTCATAAATAACTACATCAAATATAACTACATAGCCTATTTGTCATTTGATTAACAGTTAAAATGAACTTCTATTTAAATGCAAATTGGTGGGCAGTGTATTTCTCTCTCCAAATAAAACCACCCCTTCAGGAAATGTTTGAACCCAACTCTGTAGCTACTGACTCTTGAACAGTACGCCCAATGCGCAACACGCACACCAGCATGCATTTGCACACAAATACCGCGCCATGGCACAAGGATGATCCTAACTTTTGAATAGTACATGTAAATCCCATTCACCGTGGGCGGAGGGGACTTTTTGAGCCCTGGCGTGAATGGGAGTAATAATGAATGTCATGTGATGTGAGTTCCACCAATCAAATGATGACAAGGATCTGTATGTCAGTTAAATATAACTGCTACTATAAATTGTTAGCATCCAACCATTGGACACTATTGTCGAGCGCCTTGACAAAGGCTAGGGTGAAGCATCCAGTTAGTGGCATTAAATGCATCCATCAAAACGGTAAACTTCCACGTCACAATCTCACCAATTGAAGAAAGACTTGACCGGACCCTCTCCAAGATCATCCAACTGTTGAGCTCCGAACGGGCCCACGTTGGATTTGATGCCGCCTGTACCGATGGCAATGACGGCTAGACTGAAGAGGAAGAAGCCTCGCTGTTGGCCCTCAGTCAGCCCTAGGTGGGGGCCATACTGGGTAAAATCTATGGAGATGATGGGCAACAGAGTTGTGCCTTGATCAAAGAAATAGAGAAAAGACACCAAAATTAATTTTTCAAATTGCTGTTTTTCTAACAATACGAAATATACATGTGTACAATGCACATTGAACACATAGGCCTCCATGTGTACATTGAATCAGACTTTGAATGAAAGTCTCCATACGGTAACTAATAGCTATGGAATTGCTTTACACAATTTGAATTATTTGCAGTTGGACAATTCCAGCGTTATGAAAGAAAATGCAATGTCCGTGACAGAGCTTTAAAGAGCTTATACCCTTTTAAATATACTTTTTCAATCTTATCTATCATTTATTAATGGTCAAAGAGATTGACAAGAAGTTTTGAATAATTTCTCAGAATCAAAATTAGATCATCATGGTTCAGTGATATTGATAAAATGCATGTTCTTGTAGTCTGGTTCCCTGACCCCACTTAACTTGGAATGGAGAAATTTATAGACGTCTGGGGATTGCAAGGTCAGGCTGTACCCGTTCATGCGTGTGTAATCGATTGCAAACAAAATGCTGATCAGCCGACCAGCATTGAAAATTGATACAAAAATACCACTTTTCTTGAAATGTCAGCACACCAGCATGACCAGGTGCCATGATTTAGCAGGATGCTTATACAGTGGCGAACCCAGGATTTGGCTTGGGGGGGGGAGGTTCACAATTTTGTTTCACTTTTTTTTTTTTTTGAAATTTGATGAAAAGAAAAAAAAATTGGGGTTTTTTGACAAAAAATTTGGGGACGGACAAGTTTGACGTTGGTGGCGCCATTTACACCCTCCCCCAAGTCAAATCGTAGCACACAAAAAAAATGACCAAAAAAATTAAAAACCTCGGGGGGGGGGGGGGGGGCTCAAGCCCGCAATGGATAGGAACCTCATTAATATTGTTTGAGGCTTGAAAAGATTGATAGATATTGCGCACGCCAGTGTTACAATTTTCAAAATTGCACGTAGCCAGGCCTATTTTTCCAATTTCAACGAAAAGTAATGAACATTGAGATATATCACAATGACTTTCAGCACATACTGATGGATCATTATAGGGGAAATAAATCCTGAAAGTTGCATGAAGATACAGTCTTCCAAACTAATTTATTTTCAAAGATTTCACCCGCCAACATGACCATGTCTGTGTACATGTAGTTTCATTCAAAATAGTGTTATGTAACCTTTAAAAATCGTCCTTCGCAACAATGTGGCTGCATACATGTACATGTATGTCAAATGCCTCACTTTTGTTGAATGCTACTTTCACACATGTTTTGAGTTAGAGCGTAGAAGGAATATCAGCTCAAATTTCTTCTTTCAATTTGTCATTACGCTACGTGTTCTTTATACTATTGTACGGTGAAAGTATACGTGCATACTGGTACATATAAATTCCATATCGGCAGCCAGTTTAGGCTTTCGCATGTTTAACTGGATCAGTCATTTTGAATTCAATTATTCAAATAATATTCGATCAAGTCCAAGTTGGAAAATCGAATACTAAATTATTTGAAAATGCACAGCCTCATGCATTAGCTCACATTGTCATTTGAAACCACAACAAACATGGGGAAAAATGAAGTTGAAACTGATACCTATGCAATAAATGAGGCCTGCTCCAAAGATAGCATTGTATTTCCCTGATACGGAGTCAGCAATCCACCCACCGACGACCGGCACAAAATAAGACGTCCCTGTGAAGATGAATGTAACGGTGGTCGCGTCGGCACTCGTGAATTTCAGCTCATTGGTGCAGTAGAGCACCAGGTTTCCAGCAATGCTGAAGTAGGTCAGCCGCTCGCACAGCTCTAAGACCAATATACACAGCACCACGCCCAGACGATCTCGCTGAATGCCGAACAATGTTTTAGCAGGGGCCGGGTAGTCAATCTGCACGCTTGATGTCGTCTCGCTTTCAGGTCTCGCTGGAGTTTTCAAACTCTCGTCAATTTCTTGATAAACGGTGGTCATTTTGGTGCATGTGGCTGACGTTGACACGCACACACTTCGAGACAGGGTTTTTCTTATTCAGTGCAGCGTAAGCCGTATAAAACTCAAGACATCTGTGAAGAACCTAACGACTAATCTGTAAAATACAAACAAACCAAGTGTAAATAAGTTTCAAAGTCATTCCAACATGTTTAAATTGGGACTAAAACTTCATTTAGTCTTCGCAGTTCACAAACAAATATCAAAGAACCAGTTTTGACTCCAACAATAATGTGACAGCAAACTTTCACTTTTTCGAACTTTCACAGCAAATTTTCTTGGGAAAATCAAAGCAAGATACATGTTTTTATCTAGTAAAACAACGACAGAGAAAAACATAGGGAAAAAGCTATCAGGTACAATGTACTGTATTAATCCTTCTTTACAAAAAAAAATAAGCATGACAAAAAGACAACAAAATTTTAGACAAACATTAGCAGGCACATTTACCCATACGTACATTTCAGAAGAGAAAAAATACAACAAATGTTAAACAAAACGGCAGTTGCAAGATGGAGTGATTGAGGCAGTGCGAACATGATAAACATGATTGCATGACAAACGACTACATCATGTGATATAAGCTGGAGTCACATGACGATAAACCAGGAAGTAAACAACATTCAATTCCCAAAACCACAAGCACGAGACCTTGAAACCAAATACAATTGCAGGGAATAAGTTGTAAGTTCAAAGTACATTCACACATGATTTACTTTACTCAGAGTAACCATAAAAACATGGGCACGGCATTAAAAGCACACAAGTGGACCAGTTTAAAGTTGCATTCCCCGATTTTCATCCTGAAAAATAGATTTCTTTTCTAAATTGCTATTTTTTTTAACAATACAAATGTTATTCACTTTGGACATGTTGGAAGGGGACGTGACATTGACCTAGCTTGAGTAACTCCAGCTAATAAGCTGATCAGGAATATTTACATGTGAATTCCTGATGAGCTTGTTAAGCTGGAGTTACTCAAGCTAACTATTGACCCCAAAAAATGGTAATCCTTATCTTTAAAACAGCTCTATTTTTTACGAGTTCTGTTCAAAACTGACTTTTGCAGATGACTGTCCAGTACCAAAATGACTTTTGCAGGCTAATGCAGTCTTTTTTCTTCATACAAAACGCTTCTTGCCTAGTGACAAACTTGGGCACATACTCTTCTTTACCGGGCACACAAAAGACCTACACGGTAACCTTGGGATGTGTTATTCTGAACACAGACTCAAAATAGCGGGCCCTAATTTCTAGCTCTATGTTTAGAGTCTGACACCAGCCAGCATATAGATTGTCAGATTGCCTTATATGACGTAGCGGGTCAAACTAATTTAAATATCTACAGGCATACCAATAAAGTACCAAAGTGTGATGTTAGCTGTCATTGTTCTGGTTCACTCTGGTTCGCGCGCACGGATGTCTTCACACACTTTAAAGCTGTGCACGTGGAACAGAATACGCGGCACACTTCAGTACTCTATCGTCTCTATGCTGCTTTAACTTACGCGTAACACATCGGTGTGCAGAAGTAGGCCAATCAAACTATAATAGGGGAGGCGATACAGCCAAGATGCATATTGCACGAGGCTGTTGCCTGTTGATCCTCCCCACCTGTGATAAGAGGTCAGAACTCTGGTCTACATGCGCGTAACCACAACTCCGAGTCTTCCAGAGGTGAGGTAGTGTTTGCCCAACATTCTATAGTGATTACTCCCCCCACCCAAAAGTACAGACAGGCTCCATGAGAAATGTTTTGCAGTTGATCAAACTCTCATTAAAGCTTCTACATGTAGATGCTTTAACAAACCAGAACTGTGCACTGTGGGACGATTTGAATGTCCATTCGTAAGCGCAAACTATCGCACCACTACGTGTACATACATGTACATATTCGTAGAAGGGTGTACATGGACATGTATATGCTGGCACCCAGCAACCAGTGATCTGTGATAACAAATTTGCCCTGTGTGCAAAGAAGTCCTTCTAAAGGCCTGGCAAATTTTATGACGTTAACCATTGGAGTTTCATTGTGACGTTTGCCATTACCTTCAGGAACGAATTTGCTTTGCACTGAAAGTCAGGCATAAGTTAATTGTTTTACTCCGGCAGATTTAATTTTCTATTTTTCTTTCTGATCCATAAATTATAACTCAGTAAATAACGTAAAAGAGAAATAAAGTCTGAGAACCATTCGGTTGACAACTGACGCATGTACAATGGTTGACTTCCGTAGAAAATAGTATTTCCAAAATTGGAAATGTTTCTCAGTTCCAGATTCATGTCTTAATAATTTGGAGTGTTTTTCGCCATGAATACACCGGGTCGAGTTAGTCTGGCGTCCGACTCGCCACGCGGCGGGTACGCACGCTGGATCAGGGCCTCGCAGAGCGTAAACCAACCTGGTGAGATGGCCAGCAAAGCGTTCGGCACATTGGATGACTCGGAGTTGGACTTTTTCAGGGTTTCGGGGAGCCAGCTAGGCCCACATGCTAAATCCCATGGAGAATCGCGTCGCGCTGTGCACCACGGCGCAACAGATGCTCCGTTCCACTCGGAACACTGCCGAGTTGTGCCTGTTGATAAAGCGGGGCTGGCTGGGCTTGATCGTCCGGAGACACCCCGCATCAACACACGTGCCAGGTCCCACGAGGGGTCGCCCCGTGCTGTAGACGATGGCGCAACAGACGGTTTGTTCCACTCGGAGCGATCCCGATTTGTGCTGTCCGATGCAGCGGGGGCGGGGCTTCGTCGGGACATACCCCAGTTTGCTGGTAATAACACAGTACCTGCCAGGTCCCGCGAGGGGCCGCCCCATGTTGTAGACGCTGGCGCAGCAGACGTCTCATTCCATTCGGAGCGATTCTGAGCTGTGCTGGTTGATGCAGCGGGGGCGGGTTTTCGTCCTGGGGCAACCCACAACCCCTACGCTCATGAAAATGGTGCTAGGCCCCACATGGAAGCACCACTCGGTGCTTACATGGATACGACTGGTGCGGCCTCCCATTCGGGGCGCCCCAAGGCTTGATTTGCCCATACACAGGGGGCGGGAAACCGTCCGAGCGCGCCTCAGGCGGCACGACCAGGAGTGGATCTCCCCCAGCAGTACGTTCATCCCCACTATTGCAGTATGGCGAGTCCTGACCTCCACTCGGAGCAGGCTCGGACTGCCATCTCTATGGGACGGGACCAGTGGACTTGCTCCGCGCACGAGTCAATGGGGTGGAGCCTGTGGAGTTGCTCCGCACACGAGTCAATGGAGCGGAACTGGTAGAGTTGCTCCGCACGGGATTCAATGGAGCGGAGCCGGCGAGGTTGCTCCGCACAGGAGTCTATGGAGCGGAGCCGATGGAGTTGCTCCGCACAGGAGTCAATGGAGCGGAGCCGGTGAGGTTGCTCCGCATTGGAGCCTATGGAGTGGAGCCGATGGAGTTGCTCCGCACGGGTGTCAATGGAGTGGAGCCGACAGAGTGGGTCCACACGGGAGTTAATGGAGCGGAACCTTGGAGTTGCTCCGCACGGGAGTCAATGGAGAGGAGCCGGCGCAGTTGCTCCGCACGGGACTCAATGGAGCGGAGCTGATGGAGTTGCTCCGCACAGGAGTCAATGGAGAGGAGACCCGGGGTGGGTCCAGAGGAGAACCCAGAGGTGATCCCAGAGGTGATCCAAGCGGAGAACCCAGAGGAAAACCCAGAGGAAACCCCAGAGGTGACCCCGGAGGAGACCACAGAGGAGACCAGGAGACCCAAGCGGATACCCCAGCGGAGGCGCCGCCTTGTTCGGGGACGAACAAGGGTCCTCAAAGGGGGCTGTGTAACGGCGGTGCCGGGCCGCCGGCAGAGGGCGCCAGCACGGACCCACAGTGCAACCATAGCGTTGGGACCCCTGCTGCTGGGCCAGGGAGACCTGTTGCCAGACTGCGCCAACTCAGTAGTTTGACTTTTGTATAGCGTTCCTTTTTGTTGTGAGTTGTATAAAGAGAGAGCCTCGTGTAAAGAAAGTGGAAGGAATAAATGGCCGGAGAGCCCCGAAACCCTGAAGAATAGTGTCTGTGGTTTCCTTCGTCTGGAGTGTGAGAACCCCAGATTCGTTCTACGTTACATTGGTGGCAGCCGTGGCATGTCTGACAGAGGAAAAACAGGTAGAATTTGGAGTGTTTTTTGCCATGAATACACCGGGTCGAGTTAGTCTGGCGTCCGACTCGCCACGCGGCGGGTACGCACGCTGGATCAGGGCCTCGCAGAGCGTAAACCAACCTGTTGAGATGGCCAGCAAAGTGTTCGGCACATTGGATGACTCGGAGTTGGACTTTTTCAGGGTTTCGGGGAGCCAGCTAGGCCCACATGTTAAAACCCATGGAAAATCGCGTCGCACTGTGCACAACGGCGCAACAGACGCTCTGTTCAACTCGGAACACTGCCGAGTTGTGCCTGTTGATAATAAAGCAGGGCTGGCCGGGCTTGATCGTCCGGAGACACCCCGCATCAACACACGTGCCAGGTCCCAAGAGGGTCGCCCCGTGCTGTAGACGATGGCGCAACAGACAGTTCGTTCCATTCGGAGCGATTCCGAGCTGTGCTGGTTGATGCAGCGGGGGCGGGTTTTCGTCCTGGGGCAACCCACAACCCCTACGCTCATAAAAATAGTGCTAGGCCCCACATGGAAGCACCACTCGGTGCTTACATGGATACGACTGGTGCGGCCTCCCATTCGGGGCGCCCCCAGGCTGGATTTGCCCATACACAGGGGGCGGGAAACCGTCCGAGCGCGCCTCAGGCGGCACGACCAGGAGTGGATCTCCCCCAGCAGTACGTTCATCCCCACTATCGCAGTATGGCGAGTCCTGACCTCCACTCGGAGCAGGCTCGCACTGCACGACTCTATGGGACGGGACCAGTGGACTTGCTCCGCGCACGAGTCAATGGGGTGGAGCCCGTGGAGTTGCTCCGCACACGAGTCAATGGAGTGGAGCCGGTAGAGTTGCTCCGCACGGGATTCAATGGAGTGGAGCCGGCGAGGTTGCTCCGCACGGGAGTCTATGGAGCGGAGCCGATGGAGTTGCTCCGCACGGGAGTCAATGGAGCTGAGCCGATGGAGTTGCTCCGCACGGGAGTCAATGGAGCGGAGCCAGCGAGGTTGCTCCGCATTGGAGTCCATGGAGCGGAGCCGATGGAGTTGCTCCGCACGGGAGTCAATGGAGTGGAGCCGACAGAGTGGCTCCGCACGGGAGTTAATGGAGCGGAACCGTGGAGTTGCTCCGCACGAGAGTCAATGGAGAGGAGCCGGCGCAGTTGCTCCGCACAGGACTCAATGGAGCGGAGCCGATGGAGTTGCTCCGCACAGGAGTCAATGGAGAGGAGACCCCGGGGTGGGCCCAGAGGAAACCCCAGAGGAAACCCCAGAGGTGACCCCGGAGGAGACCACAGAGGAGACCAGGAGACCCAAGCGGATACCCCAACAGAGGCGCCGCCTTGTTCGGGGACGAACAAGGGTCCTCGGAGGGGGCTGTGTAACGGCGGTGCCGGGCCGCCGGCAGAGGGCGCCAGCACGGACCCACGGTGCAACCGTAGCGTTGGGACCCCTGCTGCTGGGCCAGGGAGACCCGTTGCCGGACTGCGCCGACTCAGTAGTGTGACTTTTGTATGGCGTTCCTTTTTGTTGTGAGTTGTATAAAGAGAGAGCCTCGTGTAAAGAAAGTGGAAAGAATAAATGGCCCAGATTCGTTCTACGTTACAATATGGTGAAGAAAAAAGTGGCGTCAGATTGCAACATTTTTTCCAACAAATTTTCCAGCGCACTAACCTAGTGCATGTCAAACCCGGCCCCCTAACGTCCTGAAACTACCTGTCCGGAGTTGACCCAACGTCAACAATGTCTTAAATCGGTGCATTCTGGCTCTCCGATACGCTCCTTTTTTTTTTACAAAAATTCTGTCAAAGTTAGCTGAAAATCGGCTAAAACGGTCACCATACGCCGTACATCGTATACATGTCTGTATCTGTATCTGTATCCGTTGCTCCAGCTAAATGGTAGAATCCGCGTCCCGCTAGAGTTGGCATACGCGTCGTACGCGCATACGCTGTCGTACGCGTAACCTCATTCTCAGACGTTAAAATGCTGTACAATGCTATTGGCTCGTGCGTCACGTGGTACATATCGTCAACCTCGGTCTCATTGATAACTTAGCCGCGTCTGAATTACTTGGCTATGGCTGGACAGAACACACGGGTCTATATAAAGTGGCTGCAGCCGCTTCCGTTGGCGCGTGTGTGTAAAATCTGCTAGCCGCTAGCCTAGCCAGCCGCAGCCATGACACGGCAGCGTGCGAGTGCCAAGTGGGGGCGTGGCCTGCCAGAGCTGTATTTATAAATGGCTCTGCAACCGGCATGTACATAGTTATAAGCCCGTTTTAATGAAGTGGGCGGGGCGTTTCTTTACTTCCATTAATAGACCTACACGTATGCGCAAAGGCACTGGGGGCAGAGCCTTTTGTGTGCTTTAATTGTAACCAAATGGAAATAACCAAAAACACTCTCTAAGATATCTGCAGGGGCGGGTATAGCTTTGGAAGGTGGGGGGGGGGGGTGAGTGAAGCGCGGGAGGGCACCCCCTACCTTTTGAAATCTCTGATGCTTTCTCTCCTGCATTCTAAGGCAATTTGAGAATAAAATCAGGTATTTTAGCATCGTTTTGTACCATTTTACTATACAGGGGTGCAGTGGCGTAGCCAGGAATTTTTCAGTGGGGGGCGGGGGGGGGGCCGCTGGGGGGGGGGGGGCTGGAACATTTCATGGGGGCCGTCAAGTAGATCAATGATAATTTTTTTAGAAACTCAAAATCTCAGTGGGGGGGGGCGACTGGGGGCGACAAGGTTTCAATGGGTGCTGTCGCCCCTCACCACCCCCCCCCCCCACCCCATCCCCACCCCACACCCCGTGGCTACGCCACTGCAGGGGTGCGAGTGACTACTGATGAAAATAGCTGAAAACAGCTGAAAAAGGTGTAAAAAAGCTGAACTTTGGAAATCTCCTATTCTTTTGTACACAGCAAGTGAGGGAAAAAAGCTGAAATCCAAAACAAAAAAAGCTGAAATCAGCTTTAAAGCTGAGATTTCACACCCCTGACTATAGTATAACATGAAATCATCGGCTGAAGGAGGGGGGGGGGGTTACATCTGCACTTGACCCTCAACACATAAGCCTTAAGGTCAATTGTCCCATTTCCTCATCACTGACAAAATGACTTTTTATTATCAAGGGGTAAATTTGTGCCAAAGAGATCAAAGAATGTTAGATGTTGACTTTACAACATGATGGTACTGCACATGGAAGGTTTTTTGTGGGAGTGCCATGTGGTTTTTTTCTTGTGGTGGGGAAACCATTTTATGGGGGGTAATGGTTTACAATGTAATTAGTTTTTTTTCTTTTCAAATGAACAGTTGTTGCAAGCAGTGTGCATTTTATTTTTTTTTAAATGAAACGGTTTGGCAACTTTTCCCGCCATGTTATTTGTTTTCAGTAACAAAATCCAGTTAGATTTACAATGAAATTCACAACTTAAACAAAACATAAGTATTGCAGATACAAGGCAAATACAGTCAGCTGTAGCATTTGTTGAGTGGTCGGGCACAACCCGACCACTCTTTGGATCTGTTACGATTAATCTTTCTTTGAGTGGTCGGGTACAACCCGACCACTCTCTGTTATTGTTCTGGTAAATCTTTCTCTTTTATTTTTGTATAAATTTCCAACAGTGGTCGGCCGACCACCGTTGGAAAAACCTAACTATTTTTCAACTACTGCTCTAAATTCACAATTTTTTCAGTACAAAAGTTTGTTTGCTATTGGTTACATGTTCATGAACGGGTGCAGGCCAGCTATAGACTGCTTCCCTTACCTTACAAATTTCCGGCATCTATAAATTGATCCATTTTATCTTTAGTGGAGTCAGGGAACCAGACTACTCCACCATTTGTGTTTTTCTTGGTTTTTCCAGCATTTTCGAACACAAAACTTCAAACATGTCAGTGTAACAATATTTGATCTATCATAGTAACCCCTCATATAGTTCATTTCTGTAAATTACAGCAAAAACCCGGCAATGATGTACATTCCCTTTAAAGATATATTCTTGTAACAAAATAATTGATTGTACTGGAAAGGATTTAATTTTGTGATCCTTTGTTCTACATAAACAAATATAACTGGGCAGTGTATAATCATGGAGGAAGGAATAGAATGAAAAGGCTGTCCGCCCGACCACTCTGCGTTTGTAACTCAACAAACGCGAAGCTCTAGTTGAGTGGTCGGGTACAACCCGACCACTCTCTGTTATTGTTCTGGTAAATCTTTCTCTTTTTTTCCGGACAATACTTCTCCGCCGCTTTTCTCCTAAACGGTTCATGATATGAACTTGTAACTTTCAATATATATCGACCCTCATCCCTAGTAGTGCATATTACTTTGACATCATGATGACGTCATCGGGTGTCAAATTACAAGCGATTTCAGCTAAAAAAGTGATCAATTACTTTCACCTATAACTCTTGAACAAAATAATCAATGATGTTTGTATTCCGCAATCAGATAAACCACGAATTGATAAACATTTTTTGTTTACGTGAACTCGCTTGACCTTTACTTCCGGGTCTACCGGAAGGTCAAAGTTAGGTGAATTTAAAATGAAGACTTTAGCCTGAAATCAAAACAAAGCAGAATTTCTTCAAAACGGTTTACGGTATGAACCAGAAACCTAATGTGAACTTGTACCATGCTACGAAGATATTATACATTTTGTTACGTCATCATGACGTCACCAGGGATCAAATTACAAGCGATTTCAGGGCAAATTTTGACAAAATAGTTTGCGTTATATCTTTTGAACTAAATAGAGTATCGTGTTCGTTTTTTCGTGAGGTTGTAGACTATGCCATGAAAAACATTTTTTTGTGCCCGGACACAAAACCACTTGACCTTTACTTCCGGTGTTACCGGAAGTGCAATAAAAACTGAATTTAACTCAAAAGCGGAAGCATTTTACTACAGACATATATAATATGCAAATGTTTAGTAAGAAATGCAAGTCCCAAAAACAGTGTGATGACGTCATCCTCCGAAAGGGCGCCCCCTATCGGCACATAAAATAGTGTTTGTTTTCTTTAATCTGAAGATTATTGGCTCTAATTTTACCAAATCGCTCCTTGATATTCTTTGATTAACCACAGATGACATGGCAAGGTTTCAAATTCATGACGTCATCAGACCGGAAGCTACGTCTATGAGAATTTGAAAACGATCATATTTTTAATTGAATTCTATCATTTGATCCATGTCGTGTATCTTCGTAGCCCAAATAACGATATCCATAACAATGTTAAACTTTTACTTCCAAGTACTAGTGACGTCATGAAATCGGAAGTTAGATGTTATAAATGCATACAATTATATTTTCCATATTTCCATACGTTATTCAACTTCACAATAAACATTTATCCACTCCGAACTAAGCTTCACTTTCCGGTTTTTTTTTTTAAATGACGTCATTAAGCTAGAAATAACTCATGTGTACATAAAGGTTTATGGAAATTTATCACACCGTTAAAGATGCATTTTAAACAAAATAATTTATTGTGCTGGAAATGATTTAATTTCGTGATCCTTTGTTTTTACATCAACATATTCATAACTGAACTCGGCAGTGTTTTTTTTTTTAAAGTGCCTGCCCGACCACTCTGCGTTTGTAACAACAAACGCGAACCTCTAGTTGAGTGGTCGGGTACAACCCGACCACTCTCTGTTATTGTTCTGGTAAATCTTTTTTTTTTCTTTTCCGGACAATAATTCTCCGCGGGTTTTCTCCTAAACGGTTCATGATATGAACTTGTAACTTTCAATATATATTGACCCTCATCCGAAGTGGTGCATAATACTCTGACGTCATGATGACGTCATCGGGTGTAAACTTACAAGCGATTTTAGCTGGAAAAGGGTCCAATTACTTTCACTCATAACTCTTGAACAAAATAATCAGTGATGTTTATATTCTGTAATCAGATAGACCATGAATTGATTAACATTTCTTTCTGTGTACGTGAACTCACTTAACCCTTTCTTCCGGGTCAACCGGAAGGTTAAAGTTAGGTGAATTCAAAATGAGGACTTTAGCCTGAAATCAAAACAAAGCAAAATTTCTTCCATACGGTTTACGGTATGATCATAAAACCTAGTGTGGACATGTACCATGTTACGAAGATACTATATTTTGTGTTACGTCATCATGACGTCATCGTGTATCAAATTACAAATGATTTAAGGGCAAATTTGGACGACATAGTTTGCGCTATATCTTTTGAACTAAATATAGTATAGTGTTTGTTTTTTCGTGAGGTTGTAGACTATGCTGTGAGAAACATTTCTTGTCCCGGACACAAATCCGCATGACCTTCACTTCCGGTGTTACCGGAAGTGCAATAAAAACCGAGTATAACTCAAAAGCAAAAGCATTTTACTACACACATATACATTATGAAAGTGTTAATTGAGGAATGCCAGACACAAAAAAAAGTGTGATGACGTCATCTTTCGAAAGAGCGCCCCCTAGCGGCATATTAAATAGTGTTTGCTTTCTTTAATTTGAAAACCATCTGTTAAAATGTTACCAAATCACCCCTCATTACTCTTTAACCACAGATAATTTGGCAAGGTTTCAAATTCATGACGCCATCAGACCGAAAGTTACTTATATGAGAATTTGAAAACGATACTATTTTAAATGTAATTCTATCATTTGATTCATGTCGTATATCTTCGTAGCCCAAATAACGATATGCCTTACAATGTTCACCTTTTGCTTCCAAATACTGTGACGTCATCAAACCGGAAGTTAGGTGTTATGAATACCTACAGTTATATTTTCCTCATTTTCATACGTTATTTAACTTCACAACGAACATTTATCCACCCCGAACTTGATCAGTATTCACTTCCCGTTTTTGAATAATGGCGTCATGAAGCCAGAAATAACTTGTATGTGTAGGCCGCGTAATTTTTTTTCCTAGGAGGGTTAGGGGCAATGTCATGAATAATTCAGTTTTTCCTTTGAATCATTGCAAGACTTAGGTTCTCGTTCTATTTTCCCCTTAATTTAAAATTATCTCAGTGATAAATTTGGAGAAGAAAAATAGCTGATGAAAATGAGCAGCGACGACGTGGATTCGAACCAGGGATCTTTGTATCCATAGCTCATCTCGCTATCCACTAGGCTACTGTGTGGTAGCTGGACGACAACCGTTCTTTAAAATGCTTTAATGTATTGTAACTAGTTGAGTAACTAACAACAATGCTGTTGATGTCATTGTCCGTTCTCATGGATAAACATGAATTATTCATGACATTGCCCCTAACCCTCCTAGGAATAAAAATTACGCGTGTAGGCCTACATCAAATGTTGACTAAAATCTTTCACACCGTTAAAGATACATTTTTTTTAAACCAAATTATTGATTGTACTGGAAAGGATTTAATTTCGTGATCCTTTGTTCTTACATAAATTTATTCATAACTCAAGTCGGTAGTGTTTAATGAACAAATTGCCTGCCCGACCACTCTGCGCTTGTAACAACAAACGCGAACCTCTAGTCTTTATTTTTTTTTCCGTACGGCACGTTTCCGCGGGTTTTCTCCTAAACGGTATATGGTATGAACTTGTAACTTTCAACATATATCGGCCCTCATCCCTAGTGGTGCATATTACTCTGACGTCATGATGACGTCATCGGGTGTCAAATTACAAGCAATTTTCGTTGAAAAATGATGATATTCTTTCACCTATAACTCTTGAACAAAACGATCAATTGTTTTCCAATCTTGTAATCAGATAAACCATTAATAGATGAACATTTTTTGTCGTGTGCGTTAACTCGCTTGACCTTTACTTCCGGGTCTACCGGAAGGTCAAAGTTAGGTCAATTCAAAACGAAGACTTTAGCCTGAAATCAAAACAAAGCAACAATTCTTCCAAACGGTTTATGGTATGATCATAAAACCCTGTGTAAACTTGTACCATGTAACGAAAATGTTGTAAATTTTGTTACGTCATCATGACGTCATCAGGTATCAAATTACAAGCGATTTAAGGGCAACTTTTGACAAAATAGTTTGCGTTATATCTTTTAAACTAAATAGAGTATCGGGTTTGTTTTTTCGTGAGGTTGTAGACTATGCCGTGAGAAAAATTTCGTGTTCCCGGACACAAAACTGCATGACCTTCACTGTTACCGGAAGTGCAATAAAAACGAACATAACTCAAAAGCGGAAGCATTTTACTACACACATCAAATTAGGAAAGTGTTTAGTGAGGAATGTCAGACAAATAAAACAGTGTGATGACGTCATTTTTCGAAAGGGCGCCCCCTAGCGGCACATAGAATAGTGTGAGCTTTCTTTAATTTGACAACCATCCGTTCAAATTTTACCAAATCGCCCCTTGATATTCTTTGATTAACCACATATAACTTGGCAAGGTTTCAAATTCATGACGTCATCAGACCAGAAGTTACTTCTATGAGAATTTGGAAACGATCATATTTTAAATGTAATTCTTTCAATTGATCCATGTCGATCTTAGCCCAAAAAAGATATCCATTACAATCACCTTTGCTTCCAAATACTGTGTCGTCATCAAACCGGAAGGTGGGTGTTATGAAAACATACGTTATTTTATCAACCAAGAAATAACTTGCATACACATATGTACATAGAATGCTTATTGAAATTGATCACACCATTAAAGATGTATTTTTTTACTTGAAGATAAAAATAATTGATTTTACTGAAAATGATTTTATTTCGAAATCCTTTATTCTTACATAAAAGTATTCATAACTTAAAAAAACATGCAGTGGAAATTCGGCTCATCTTGTTTTCATGCACATTACTATGTGTTGCAACAATACATACAAGATCTTAATGTTTGTTTTCATTGGAAGTGACAAGAAAGTGGTAGTTTTTCAATTATTAGTAAATCCTTTCATCAATATATAAGAGAGCGCTATTTTGCTTTTGTCACACAAGGTACTCCTTGCCAAAGGTGCGTTATGAACAGTGCAAAAATTAGTCCTTCAAAATTACCCACAAAAATGTTTTTGAGGAAATATTTGCCACTTCGATTGTCCAAATAAGCTGTTTTACATGATAAACAATAAAAAGTGGAATTTACTCCAAGAAAATAAAGAAAACTTTGACATATATTTGTATACACAAAGCTATGGAGACACTACGGTTCTGCCTTGAATGACATCACACTTTGGCTCATGAATATGGAAATTTTCATTAGCATAAAAGCTTAAATGTTGAAATTTCTCTCTTTTATTGCTACAAAGGGGGTGGAAACTTAATAGTTACATGGCAAGAAAGCTGTTTTAAATGTATTTAAGTCATATAACTCCTATTACATGTTCCCGTTAACTGGACAGTGTTTCATAAAATAGTTGTCTACCCGACCACTCTGCGTTTGTAACAACAAACGCGAAACTCTAGTTCTTTCTTCTTCTTTTTTTCCGGACAATACTTCTCCGCGGGTTTTCTCTTAAACGGTATATGGTATGAACTTGTAACTTTCAATATATATCGACCCTCATCCGAAGTGGTGCATATTACCCTGACGTCATGATTACGGGTGTCAAATTACAAGTGATTTTATCTGAAAAAGTGACCAATTACTTTCACCTATTACTCTTGAACTAAACATTCGCTCGACCTTTACTTCCGGGTCTACCGGAAGGTCAAAGTTAGGTCAATTCAAAATGAAGACGTTAGCATGACATCAAAACAAAGCAACATTTCTTCCGAACGGTTCACGGTATGATCACAAAACCTTGTGTGAACTTGTACCATGTTACGAAGATGTTATAAATTTTGTTACGTCTTCATGACGTCATCAGGTATCAAATTACAAGCGATTTAACGGCAAATTTTGACAAAATAGTTTGCGTTATATCTTTTGAACTAAATAGAGTATCATGTTCGTTTTTCGTGAGGTTGTAGACTATGCCATGAGAAACATTTCGTGTTCCCAGACGCAAAACTGCTTGACCTTTACTTCCGGTGTTACCGGAAGTGCAATAAAAACTGAATATAACTCAAAAGCGGAAGCATTTTACTACTGACATATATATTATGAAAGTGTTGAGTGAGGAATGCAAGATGCAAAGAAAACAGTGTGATGACGTCAACATCCGAAAGGGCGCCCCCTATCGGCACATAAATAGAGGTTTCCTTCTTTAATTGCAAAACCATCCGTCCAAATTTTACAAAATCGCCCCTTGATATTCTCTGATTAACCACAGATAACTTAATTGACAAGGTTTCAAATTCATGACGTCATCAGACCGGAAGTTACTTTAAGGAGAATTTGAAAAGGATCGTAGTTTTAATTTAATTCCATCATTTGATCCCTGTCATATCTTCGAAGTCCAAATAATGATATCCATTACAATGTTCACCTTTGGATCTCTAATGCTGTGACGTCATCAAACCGGAAGTTATGTGTTATTAATACGTCATCAAACCGGAAGTTAGGTGTTATTAATACAAACAATTATATTTCCCATATTTTCATACGGTATTTCAACTTTACAATGAAAAAATATCCTCTCCGAACTTTATCAGTATTCACTAACTGTTTTTGACTGATGACAACATCAAACCAGAAATAACTTTTTTGTACACATAGAATGTTTACTGAAATTTATCACACCGTTAAAGATATCTTTTTGAAACATTGATTGTACTTGAAGGGATTTAATTTCGTGATCCTTTTTTCTACATGAACATACGTTCCTACTGGGCAGTGTATAACTGGGCTGTCTGCCCGACCACTCTGCGTTTGTAACTTAACAAATGCGAAACTCTAGTTTATGTATGTATTTTTAATTATGTATTCAAAAGTATAAAAACTGTACCATTAAAAAATAATTTCCATTACAGAAATCATCTATTTTGTTATTTACGTCATCTTTAGTGAGGGTAGCTCCGATCAGTGCAGGGCACTGCTTTCCATGGAGGCCCTCAATATGAGAAAAATATGAGACCCATTATGTAGCACCTTTAAAGGGAATATACAACATTTGCAAACATCGAAAAACAAAACTACCACATTTTTACGAAATACCTTACTAGGATGTTGGTAAATGACAGTCTAAGGCATCCTGTAAAATTATGGCACCTGGTGTGAAGTCATTTTCAAGAAAAGTGGTATTTTTGTATTGATTTCCAACGGTGGTCGGCCGACCACCGTTGGAAAAACCTTTTCAACTACTGCTCCGAAATTTACCATTTTTCAGTCCAAATTTTGTTTGTTATTGGTGACATGTTCATGAACGGGCGCAGGCCAGCTAGACTGGTTCCCTTACGTTACAATTTTCCGGCATCTATAAATTGATCCATTTCATCTTTAGTGGAGTCGGGGAACCAGACTACTTGAACGTTTTTAGTTTTCCTTGGTTTTTCCAGCATTTTCGAAAACAAAACTTCAAACATGTCAGTGTAACAATATTTGATCTATTATACTAACCCCTCAAATAGTTCATTTATGAAAATTACAGCAAAAGCCAATGATGTACATTCTCTTTAAGGGTTACAAGGTGCTGCGGCGCATATTGCGGCCACTGCCAGAAACACCGGGGCAAACCCCTTCTCTTAGCGATAGGTGTTACTGGGGTCTTTAACGTGCATTACACAACACACAGGACCTACAGCTTTACGTCCAATCCGAAGGACGAAGCAATAATGGTTAAGTGCCTTGCTTAAGGGCACAAGTGTCCGGGCCCGGGCTCGAACCCACGCCACTGTTGCCTCTGAAACACCAGAGCATGAGTCCGGTGTTCTTAACCGCTAGGCCATGACACTCCTCTGTTTACCTACATTTGCATATCAGCGCAAATGTAGGTAAACAGAGGTGAGTGTTTTCTTACTAGAATGGAAAATCCCTTTGGATTTCTGAGGAATTCCATTACAGAAAACATCTCACCTCTGTTTACCTACATTTGCGCTGATATACAAATGTAGTTAAACAGAGGTGAGTGTTTTCTTACTAGAATGGAAAATCCCTTTGGATTTCAGGAAATCTGCAAAATGTTTCCGTACAAAAATATATCAGCTTCACATACAAAAATGTGTCAAATGATTAATACCGTACTGCAGAAGATAGCTTAAACTTTTCATTACAAATTCAATAAAATTTCCTTTGTTTATTTCTGGGTTTAAACTAAACTAACTAAAGGTTAATTTCAGACAATGCTGTGTTCTGGTTACTTATTCTTAGACATTTACTTATTCAACAATATTCTTTTCAGTTGAATTTCTTAACAAATACAAATACAAATATACATATATACATAAATATCGGTTAAAAAAGAATCAGTGAATTACATAATTTACAAAAATAAGGTGTGTTTTGTACAAGTATTTCATACTTCTTTGAAAAATTCATCATAGACCTACGTGCTCATGTGAAAGACGAGTAAATTGTAACAATGAGTTGTATAGTTTGCTAAGAATTTCAAAAAGGAACCATATAGACCTTCATCATGCTGCCACCATTTCAGTCATGCTCCCTGTATCCAATAACAGTACTGAATGATGTTTTTTTGTGTGCAAAAAGGACCAGGCCATTTTTCCTTCCAGCCTCATGTTGGTTACGTTGATTTGAATGGGAAAAAAATCAAGATGGCCGCAACATGATAATGGTCTATTTATATTGCATAGCACTTTCACCCAGAGAATAAGACAAGGAAATTTCCCTTTTCTGGACAGTGTTGTTTGTTGCTCCCATAAAGGCATGATTTTCACCAGCCTCTGTCCATCTTATGATCAATTTCGAGGCACAATTTCCTTAAGACTGTAGCACAATATGAATCACTATGCATGTCTGCATGTGCTTGGGTTTGTAAACTGCGCGGATGTCATTCACGGCAGAAGCGGAAAAAATGTTGCAACCTGATGCCACTTCCGCGATTGTGTACAAAGTCTATGGAGAGTCAAGAACATTTTCTAAGTATTTCCTCAGAGCCAGATTCATGTCTTATCATCATTTTGCAGTGAATGACCTTCATTGAGATGATATATGAAGAAAAAAGTGGCGTCAGGTAGCAACATATTTTCCGCAGAAGCTTCATGCTTTGGCACAAAACCGTTACCAGAATTTGGGGGTTTTGCTGTGGTTATTCTGTTTTCAGGGATTAGTTGTTGTTTTGTTACATACCTGTTTGGGACGAAACAGGTTTTAGGGTCACTGCATGTAAATGGTGATATTCTTTGAACGGATTCAGCAATTTTACTATTTTTTTTTCAACTAAAAGTAGCTTACGAAATTGGCTTTCCAGTCATTGTGTTATGTGTTACATATTTTTAAATATGAAATATATTTTTGGGGGTTAGGGTTTTGCTTTTTTAAGTTGACTTGCCCTGTATATATCGCAAACAGCGATATAGGTCAATAAGATTGCGAAACTGTCTCGGGTATTGATGGATGGGCGTTATAGGCCCAATAACACAAGCTTAGTAACTATTATATAACTGACATACAGATCCTTGTCATTTGATTGGTGGGACTCACATCACGTTACATTCGTTATTGCTCCCATTCACGCAGGGGCTCAAAAAGTCTGATTCACCCATGGGGAATGGGAAATACTATTGAACAGTTAGGATCATCCTTGTAGCGCCTATTGTTCCAAAGAGCCAGCGCTACAGAGATGGGTTCAAACATTTTCCTGAAGGGGTGGTTTACAAGAGAGAAATTTTTCCACCAATTTTGTAGTGAAATAAAAGTTCAAATATATCAAGTGACACGGATCTTTATGTCAGTTATATAAAACAAATATTTAAATTGTGAAATGGGAGGAATATTATCGCTCGGCCTGGACATTTCAAGTTCACTCGGCTTCGCCTCGTGAAATGGAAAAGTCCAGATTTAACCTTGCGAGCATATTCCTCCCATTTCACTCTGAGCCACTCAATATTTGTATAACATACAAGAAATTTAAACACACATATGTGAATGAAAGGCAAAAGTCCAAGGGAAAGGCAGTAGGTGATGGCAGAAACAAAAAGGCAACTTATTTCTATATCATTCCAGAATCACTCAAAAGGGGCGAGGTTTCAGACTGATTTCCCCCCTGTTTCTTCCTGCTAGATCTTTTTCCTCTCTCCCCAGGGTCAGGGGGTCGGTTGTCATACTGTAGCTCGGCATCCTCGACATAGATGTAGCCCCTTGCAATGAGCAGAAAACAGCCGAAGTCGATGGCCATGATCAGAGCTAGTAGAAGGAAGAAGTACTCAAGGTGACCTTTGTTGATTTCATTCGGGATCCAAGCCCCACCCGCACCTAAAAGCAAGTTAATTGAAATAGCAAAATTATTGTTAGTTTTGCTGATCTCAGGGTACCGGTGTAGCATATCTATTTATTTCTTGTTTATCCTGGGGAGACCTTTCAGTGGAACACTGTTTTTCAAAGGTGCCCAGCAGTTAGAACAAGCATACGATAGTGTGGAGCAACGGTGTGCTTGCAGCGAGTTATTATTTATAGCGCGAGCAGCAGCGAGCTTGCGCAGCGCCCTCTGAAATTGGGTCTGTTCGCGTGTTCTAAAGCATGAGCTGATCACAGCACGTCGTTGAGTACGAACGTGAATTGCGGCGTCTCGTGGAGAATGAACGTGTGTGTGTGTGCGTTGTCGTGTTGCTGCACTGACGTGCTGACGACTGGGCGAGGACAGGAGGTTAGTAGCTGGAGACACACCGGGGATCTGAATTCATGGTCTGTGTGTTGCTACCTCGTGGGCTGTATCCATTGGGGCCTCGGGAGTCCTGCCGCCGGTAACTTGAGGTTGCCTGATAGGAAGTCGCAAAAGAGCGTGGGGGAGCGCTGCGAATAGTCCATCCTTGACGTAGGTGCCGTTTCATCCAGTAATTATTGTTGATTAACTCTTACATTCTAATTGAACCCAATAGAGAATTAAAAGAACTTGATTGTCGTTGTTGTCTGATGAATAAAGGTGTCAGTGTCTGTTCCTTCATCGTTTGTTCAGTCTGCCAGTTAGTGTCCCTCCCTTAAGTGAACACCCTTAAGGAGACTACTTTGTACGTGTTGGCGGCATATGGCCTTCCGAACGGACGCATTCCCTAGGTCACCTAGATCACCGTCGTCTAGGCTTACCAAAGGTTTATTCAGGAGGCCAGGGCGACTTGAGTAAGAGGAGCCCCGGTTCAAGCAGCGCCACATTGGTGTCAGAAGTGGGATAAAAGCGTACATCAGGAACCTTGAGGATAGAGGATAAAAGGAATGGAACTGCTGAATAAAGACATGATGGAGGAAGAACTTGCCATTCTTAGAATGGATGTCCAGAGAGGAGATGAACTTCTTCAGGAGGCCATTGAGGAAAGGCAGCCTCTGAAGGACGAACTGGAGAAGATAAAAGGGGAGTTGCTGGAGTCTACGCAGCGTGGACTGGAAATGACACCGGGAATTAAAACTCCAGAGTTTTTTGCTAACACAGAGGATGTCACCCTTTGGAACAGTGCCAGCAACACCAGCCAATACGATGGCAACCTCTGTGAGAGAGGAATGTACCTTGGAGACAACCAAGAAAGATGGACCTGCAGGAACGGTCTTTAAGGAGAAAAACACATCGGAGCCAGTCAAGGAGGACGTGGCTGAATCAGAGATCAAGTTAAGGAAACGGAACATTTGTCCGGATAGATTTAACGGTAAGGTGCCTTGCAAGGACTACAAGGCACACTTTATGGCCTGTCGTGTGGCCAATGGTTGGAACGATGGGCAAGCGAAGGTGCTTCTTGCTGCAAGCCTCCAGGGACCAGCCTTAAGTGTGTTGGGTTGCCAGCCGGAGGGTAGGAAATATTCCTTCAGGGATTTAATCAGCTCGTTAGACCAGAGGTTCGGCCCAGGTCAACAGGCGGAGTACCATTTAATGGAGCTTCAACATCGTCGTCAGGGTGAAAAAGAGACATTATAGGAGTTAGGGCAGAGTATCAGGGAGCTCTCTGCGTTAGCGTTTCCCGAATTCTTAGAGGAAGGAAGGGATCGATTAGCGAGAGGACATTTCATGGATTCAGTTGGAAATAGGGCGATTAGAGAAGCGATTTTCAGGGCCAAACCAACATCCCTGGATGACTCAATTAAGGCATCTCTGGCTGCTGAGAGCTTCCACAAGGTGGAAGAGCAGAGAGCTGCAGATAAAACCAAGAAGTATACAAGAATGGTGGAAATGGAGCCAACCGTGGAGGCTACGGGAGAGGTTCCGGTTAATCAGGCAGTCGTAGATCGAGCTGTCCAGCAGATAATTTCCCGTCTAGGGGAGAATGTTCCTACTGGGAGCAAGGAGACGAGACGACCTTTCGGACGCAGGAAGGCAAACACTGAGGACGTGTGCCACAATTGCAGGTGGAAAGGGCATTTTGCGCGAGACTGCAAGAAGCCGAAGGCCAGGAGATCAAGGATGTCGGGAAATGACATGCAGCCGTCTCAGGGACCTGTGAAACGGCTGGAAGAAGTCAAGGGTCAGACAAGTGCAAAGGAAGCCACCACTAAGGTGGAAGTGGATCATTAGACCAGGAGGTGAAGACCCACCAGGTACCGCTGGAGAGTGATGGACAACTGCGAGGAGAGGAAACCCTTAAGGAATCCCCCTTGAGTTGCGGGCAAGGAGGCTTGCCCACCCTTGAGGTGCCAGCCTTAAGGGAGACGCTGCGACAGGGAAGTGGACTTTTCGTACCTGCTGTGGTTAGGGGACTTAAGGTGAACATGTTGATCGACACTGGTGCTACAAACACTTTACTTTCTATGTAGACGTACTACAATATGTCACCGGAAAGAAGACCTACGCTGAACACTGAAGGAGTTGGGGTGTATGGTGCAGACGGAACATTAATCAAGACTATGGGAAGCGCCTGTGTAGCGGTCCAGGTTGGGAAGTCAGTGAGAGCAGTTTGTGTTGTTTTTGCACAACTGGAAGTCGAAGGAATCCTGGGAATGGATTACTTGATGCCGACCGATGGGAGGCTGGATTTTAGAAACTTGATGTTCACCGTAAATTGGGAGCAGATCAAGTGTCTTGACAGACAAGGCGCACATTTTTGCGCCCGAGTGATGGTTGAGGAGACGACCATCGTGCCGCCTGGACACGAAGCTCTTGTGCCAGGCCGGGTTACAACTAAGGTAGCGGGAATAGGAGTACTCGAACCTGCAGATGAAGGTGAACTTTCGGGCAGAGGACTTGTAGTGGCAAGACTACTGGTGAAACCAGACGAAGGAAGGCTGCCAATTCGCGTATTTAATCCAGGACAGCGGCTGTGCGTTGTGAAGGCGAGCAGCATGGCAGGGTTCCTTACTGCAGGAACTACCTGAATATTTAAGGGACCTGTATAACAGAAGCACTGAAGGGGTCGACTCAGAGTTTCATCAACAGATAGCAGGGCTACTGAACGACTATAGTGACGTCTTTTCGAGGGATAAGGACGACATTGGGCACACTAACAGGGTGAAGCTTCGAATAGATACAGGCGATGTGAGGCCGAGACGTGAGAGGCCACGAAGGTTCCCTGCTGCAGAGCAGGACGAAATATACGGACAAGTTCAGGACTTACTCGAGGGAGGAAAAATTGAGCCTTCAAGCAGCCCGTGGGCTTCAAATGTAGTATTGGTCAGGAAAAAGGATGGGACCAAAAGGTTCTGCATTGACTATAGAAAACTAAATGCAATGACTGTGAAGGACGCCTTCCCTATCCCAAGAATTGACGACTCACTGGACGTCCTTGCCTGATCAGGCTGGTTTTCAACCCTGGACTTGACTTCAGGCTACTGGCAGGTAGCCCCGGACAACGAAGCGAAGGAGAAATCGGCGTTTGTTTTAAGGGGAGGGCTGTTTAACTGGCGTGTCATGCCCTTTGGCATGTGTAACGCGCCGTCAACGTTTGAGAGGCTCATGGAGTGAGTTCTCAGTGGCCTGCACTGGGAAATTCTTCTAGTATATCTGGACGACGTTAAGGTGTACAGGAGGACAGTTTCTAAAGAGCTAAGCCTAATTCAGGGGTTTTCGGACATCACCCGTCCCCTGCACCGTCTGACTGAAAAATCAAGGCAATTTGAGTGGACAGAGGAGTGCCAGGAGTCGTTTCAGGAACTTAAAGGACGACTTACTAGGGCACCGATTTTGATGTATCCTGATCCTAAGTTGGAATTCATCCTGGATACTGACGCCAGCGCTTTAGGGAACGGAGGAGTTCTGTCTCAGGTAAAGGACGGCCAAGAGAGAGTTGTGTCTTATGCCAGCAGAGTTCTAAAGAAAGCAGAACAAAACTATTGCGTTACGCGCAGGGAACTGCTTGCTGTTGTTAATTTTCTGAGGCAGTTTAGACAGTACATATATGGACATCGAGTCACAATCAGGACAGACCATGGAGCCTTGAGGTGGCTTCTAAACTTCAAGGACCCGACAGGACAAACAGCGCGTTGGCTGCAGATCATGGGAGAGTTTGACTTCGAGATAGTCCATCGGGCTGGGAAGTCACACCTGAATGCTGATAGCCTGTCACGCAGACCCTGCTCACAGTGCGGAAGGGACGAAATCAGCAGTGACGCAGATGAAGAGAAATCTGTGGAAAGAAGTGTTGTGATGGACACTTCGGATCAAGACGCGGAGGTTCGAGCAGACTTACGCGTGGTGGGGGTGCAACCCCAAATCTTAAAGGAAGGTTGGAGAAGGGCTCAGCTCGAGGACGAACAGATGAACTGGCTTATTCAGGCTAAGGAAGAGGCAGGCACACGCCCTGACTGGGAGATAGTTTCTCCAAAATCCATGGCTGCGAAGAACTACTAGCTGCAATGGGAACAATTGACAGTCCGACAACGGATCTTGCAGCGTCGGTGGGAGTCCCACGATGGACGGGAGGTGCATTGGCAGACTTTAGTGCCACAAGAGTATCGGGAGGAGATACTGCGGGAGATGCATGCAGGAAGGACAAGCGGTCACCTGGGTACAAAAAGGACCATGGCTAAGGTACGCCTTAAGTTCCATTGGTCAGGCTTGAGTGCTGATGTCAGGTCCTTCATTAGGCAGTGAAACTTGTGTGCGAAGAGAAGGTCGCCGAGCAAGAAGCGGAAGTCACCTCTACAGCAACATTTAGTTGGGTTACCTGTCGAGCGAGTGGCTATGGATATCTGTGGGCCCTTCCCTGTAACAACTAGTGGAAACCGAAACATCCTTGTGGTCGGTGATTACTTCAGTAAATGGTTTGAAGCGTATCCCATCCCTGATGAAAAGGCGGTCACCGTTGCGGTGCGATTTGTCGAGGAGTTCGTGTGCAGGTTTGGAGTTCCCAGGACGTTGCACACCGACCAGGGAAGGAACTTTGAGGCGAACCTACTTGCCGAAGTTTGTAAGATCCTTGGCGTAGAAAAGACTCGGACAACACCATACAACCCTAAATCAGACGGTATGTTCGAGCGCTTTAATTGGACACTAGTGAACATTGTAGCAATCATGATGAAGGACCAGGGAAACAAAAAGGACTGGGATAGAGAGTTGCCTTTTGCAACAGCGGCGTACCGTAGTACTCCACAGGAATCAACGGGGGAAATGCCCAACATGGTCATGCTTGGCAGGGAAGTTTCCCTTCCAATCGATCTGACAATTGAGGAACCATCTGCAGAGGAGGAGACGCAAGACTTGGACTATGCCCAAGAGATGCGGATGAGGATGCAGCGATCTCATGACAGAGCCCATAAGTGCCTTGCAAAGAGTGCCAGGAGGCAGAAGCGCCACTACGACAGGAACGTCTGCAAGGAACAGTTCATCGAGGGCAAGTTCTGCTGGTTGTTTAACCCAGCGAAAAAGAAAGGGGTATCTCCAAAGTTGATGTGCAGGTGGGAAGGTCCATACCTGATACTGGACAAACTATCCGACGTGACTTATAGGATTCAAGGGAAGAGTGGGGGAAAGATGAAGGTTGTCCACAGCGACCGCCTCAAGCCCTATGAGGAAAAACTGTTGAAGCCTTGGGCCAAAAGGAGTAGTAGTCTGGAGAGAGAAAATAAAGTTTATCCAGAAACTCAGCTACAAGAGATAAGTGAAGTGAGCCAAGGTAGTGACCAGGAAAAACAGGCCTCACCTGAAGTTGAGTCACTTGAGGAAGCCAATCTCCCTGAAACAGAGGAGTTAGCAGAAGCAGATGCGCTGATGGGAAGTAAGGAGTCAATTCAAGAGAACTTGATACCGGAGGCACAGGCGGGACATGTGCAACCCTCAGTACCGGCTAGAACTGAAACAGCACCTGCGCCAGCAGGGAAAAGCCCAGTGCGGGCGAGAAAGAACCCACTGCGCCAGCGGCGGCCAACTCAGCGATATCGTTAATCAAAGATTCAGATGATCAGAATTACATAAGTGACGTAAGCAGGACAAATTCAAGGGGGGATGTACAAGTATTAAGGAGGCTTACCTTGGTGTTTATTTTTCGTTTTGCAGTTGAAAAATCTAGTGAAGGATGGACAAAGGAAAGGAGTGGAGTCGACCCAAGGACTGGGACACAGTACGACTTGTGAAGTGTAAGAGTGCGGGGACACCTTCATAAATAAGAGGAGGTTTGACAAGCATGCGAGTAGTCATGGGTCAAGGCAGATCCTATTCTTCTGCTTGAAGTGTGAGCGGGGCTACACGAGGAAGGATAATCTGAAGGTGCACTAAAATAATCACCACCCTTCATCTCTGGACGACTTGGCCAAGATCTACCAGGAGACAGAAGAAGAACACAAACGTGGAAAGGCTAATGCAGGGAGTAGGCAGGCTAACAAGGAGCGACAAAAGGATCGCCCTGACAAGCGCCGAGCTTCAGAAATGACGGAGGATAATGGGAGGCCCAAGGGGAAGTAGCCGAAGGCGGCAGAAGAGTCTGAAATGGGAACAGAGGAGCCATCGACCGAGGATGCCTTTAAATGGCCGGTACCCTTAACTCCTGGGCGGATGGAGATCGCGGATGCTCCTGAGTTGTCCCTTTCCCCGGCCTCATTGTCGTTGGTCGATCAGTGCCTTAGCCAACAGCCGCAATCCCTGGAACACAGATCTGGTGGAAAGCCGAAGGGAATGATGTCCATGGTTCAAGATCTGAAGTCCGAGAGTGGAAGTGAGGACGAGGAGGATGTGCGTGTTGTGCTTCATGGTGAGCCGAGTAATATCGCAGCCGGATCCCCTTCCCAGAAGATTAGCCTTCGGCGAGTCCTTGAAGGAAGTTCCCTGAAGCACCACATCAATTATCCTGCGACTGGTGTTGCGCAGGGTACCTCATCTCCCAAGCCAGCCTCAGCCGGATTGTTTAAAATCCATGGAGATGAACGTGGGTCACAGCGTGCAGTACCTGTCAGCACCCCTGACTTGGAGATAATGATGGCTGGAAAGGTCCGGCGTGTCAAGGAGGTGCACACCACATCAAGGTTCCAGAACGGTGTCAAAGTTTCTGAAGAAATCACTGAGAGAACCTACGAGGTCAACTTCACTGCCGGTTTTGTTCTTCAGTAGCTACGTATCTGCAAAGTCATCTTAAGTGTTATCTTGATTAAGAACCTTAAGAACTGCAAATTAAGTTTTGTTTTCATGACCTTAAGGGCGTGATTTATTTATAGTTGTAACTGTTGTTTAGAGTTACTTAAAGTTTAAAGTTACTGAAACCCTTTTTGTATTTTAAGACTCTTAAGTCAGAGTTGTGTTTATTAACATGAGAACCTTTTGCGTGTAAAACAGATTTTCATTGTATAAGGTATATGGATGTTTGTGAGACCTTATTTAAATCATTTTGAGAGTCAAATAGTGAACTGAAATTGCCAGCGAAGTAGATGTTTACTTAAGTATTCCTGCAACTGTTTACCTCAAGTTCATTACCTTAAGTGACTAGAGTTGTGTCAAAGTTTACCTAAAGTTTATTACCTTAAGTGAACAGACCTTACCCTAACTTACCTCAAGTTTCACCTTCACCTTAAGTTTATTGCCTTAAGTGAACATTATTTTGACAATTATTGTTTCATGCTAGCAGCAAGCACATCCTTTGCTTTTAGTTATATCAGTTTTGAAGACCGAGGACGGCCTGAACTTGAGGGTGAGGCTGTGTGGCGCAACGGTGTGCTTGCAGCGAGTTATTATTTATAGCGCGAGCAGCAGTGAGCTTGCGCAGCGCCCTCTGTAGTTGGGTCCATTCGCACGTTCTAAAGCATGAGTTGATCACAGCGCGTCGTTGACTACAGACGTGAATTGCGGCGTCTCGTGGAGAACGAACGTGTGTGTGCGTTGTCGTGTTGCTGCACTGACGGGCTGACAACTGGGCGAGGACAGGAGGTTAGTAGCCGGAGACACACCGGGGATCTGAATTCATGGTCTGTGTGTTGCTACCTCGTGGGCTGTATCCACTGGGGCCTCGGGAGTCCTGCCGCCAGTAACTTGGGGTTGCCTGATAGGAAGTCGCAAAAGAGCGTGGGGGAGCGCTGCAAATAGTCCACCCTTGACGCAGGTGCCGTTTCATCCAGTAATTATTGTTGAATAACTCTTACATTCTAATTGAACCCAATAGAGAATTAAAAGAACTTGATTGTCGTTGTTGTCTGATGAATAAAGGTGTCAGTGTCTGTTCCTTCATCGTTTGTTCAGTCTGCCAGTTATTGTCCCTCCCTTAAGTGAACACCCTTAAGGAGACTACTTTGTACATGTTGGCGGTATATGGCCTTCCGAACGGACGCATTCCCTAGGTCACCTAGATCACCGCTCGTCTAGGCTTACCAAAGGTTTAGTCAGGAGGCCAGGGCGACTTGAGTAAGGGCAGAAGGCAAATACATTTTACTGGGCGCGACACGAGCCGCCGCGGCGCAGTGCGGCGCTTATTTCCCAGCTGTTTATTTCCTCTCTACCCTCGGCGCTGCGCGGCGCTCAGACCAGACATCAGCTCATTAACTTTCGCTATTGTGCTTGTCCCATTGTTATGTTAATGAGCGAGGTCAGTGGAGAAGTTTTGGTCCACGCACGAGGCGGGCCGCGGCGCGCCGTTGAGCCATAAAATGCCCCCATTACGTGGATGCGATGGACAAAGACCGAGTTCCGTTTATTCCTTCCTCCATGCGTTTATAAAGCTATGTAGTAGGGAGTCCAGTTTTGGGCAGTAAATGTAACCACGCAAAATTAGACAATTTCAATCCGTGCTAATGAGTATCAACATGACTCTAAAAAATATAAAAGGTATCCTGATACAAGAAAAATACACCCCCAGACCAGTGTTGGAACTAACACCTACGTCTTATCATGGAGCCATGGTCTTATTCATAGTTTCGGTGATGGCAAGAAACCCATGCAGGGGCGGGACTAAAAGACGCAATCACAGTACCGAGATTTTGGCTGGTATTCTGCACTCCGTAAAATCACACATAATAAAATGGAGACCAGTGTTGGAATTTTTTTAATGAATGGACCATCAAATCAGTTTCGTTGACGGGAATAGGGTAGGGGCGGGACTAAAACACGTAATCCCCAATAGGATTAGACTCACCTACAAAGAAATTTGCTGGTATACTGCACTTCGTAACGGTCACATATTTATAAATTGGAGACCAGTGTTGGAACATACGCCTACGTATTATTAGTTTCGGTGATGGCAAAAAAACACATGCAGGGGCGGGATTCAAGGACGCAATCACAGTACCGAGATATTGGCTGGTATTCTGCACTGCGTGACATCACACATATACATTGAAAAGGAGACCAGTGTTGGGACGAACACGTGAATCATTTTTTCCCCGATAGCGGGCTGCAGGGGAAAAATATAACTGTGTAGAACAGACCTTGGAATTTATCAGTATGAACGCGAATACAAAGTAAATGGATTGATGTTTTTGTCATCTTGGCATCAGGTAGTGTTTATTTCTTCAGATCAACAAGTGAAAAAAGTTTCAAGACATGATAACTGGTGGCAAATAGTGTTCCATGTTACGTTTATTTTGGAAGCGAAAACGTTGCCAAAAATACCCACGATTATTTTTGTGATCAAAAATTGTTCCAACATATTAAAAAACAAGCTCCAGTTCGTTACCGTCGGCGCGCTGCGGCTGGCCGCATGACCTGAGTGCAATCAGCCGTGAAAGCAATACGCAAATCTTCACCTATTGTTATGCAGGAAGCTTAATCTGGTCGGCGGCGCCGAGGGTCGGCGGGACGCAGCGCGCCGACCCTCGGCGCTGTGCGGCACTGTAAGGCGGCTCGCGTCGCGCCGAGTAAATTTTATTTGCCTTCTGCCCTAAGAGGAGCCCCGGTTCAAGCAGCGCCACAATAGTATAAAAACAGAACAAGCAATAAAAACATTACAAAGATATAATTAAGAAGATTAATAAACAGTAATATGAGACAAGGCTGATCACGGTTGTTACACTGGCCTTGTTGGTAGTATGGACTTGTTGGTAGTATTGCGCATGCATAAGTATGATAATTGGGAGAGTGACGTGCGAGAGTGATGAGTCTGATTCTCATAGGAGTCAGATTTTTATGCCAGACCAGCTTTGTTTCCTCTCTGTACCATTCTCACTGACTGACTCACTGACTGAAAGACTGTCACATGTGTGCGCTGGGCAGTGCTATCATATAGGATTACAGTGGAATGTCGCTATACAGAACACCGCTACACCGAACATTCGGTTATACCTGTACGTAGTCTGGTTCTGTGACCCCACACAAAATGAAACAGAGCACTTTATAGACGTCAAAGAACTGTAAGGTCAGGGAACCAGTTAAGCTGGCTTATACCTGTTGATATACTTTCCAATGGTATGACGTGGCGACGAGGAGTAATACGGTCGAATCACTTCCAGGTTGTTCAAAATAGTGCCACAATCACATAAAAACACATTTTTACCCCAAAAATCCATGTTGCTGATCATCAAACAATTTAGGGAAGAGATAAATTTCAATGACGTCATCACTGGCCCGAAAAAATTGTCAGCAGAGGCAACATTTGTGACGTTTTTTTTTACAGTGTGGCCGGGCACCCCAGCTATTTCTCTGTGTATGGGTCGATAGGTGAGGGTTGAAAGGTCATGTATAAGCACGGGCTTGATCAGTGTCAAGCTATTTTGGTATTTTGGTGAAAAATGAGATAATATTGTATTCTCTGTGTTTTATTATTGATTACCAACTTACGTAACTTGTAATTCTTTTATTTGAAGGCCAATTTTGTCCATTTTTGCTGGATATACTTCGGAACTTATATTATTTATTGGGTGGTTTTTTCCAGATGAGACGGCCTCTACCGTTTTCAAAAAAACGTCAGGTATTTCTAATCAAGGATGAAAGGGCGCCCTCTGCTGATTTGTACCGGTACAATTGAAAAAGGGTTAGTACGCGGCTATTACGGCGCGGTGGGCCGTGCAGGATTTAAACAGAGTCAGCGGTTGAAATGCTATTTACAAAAATAGCGTGGCTAGTACCGTAGGCCTACATGTATGCAATTACAAGTATTTGTCATCCATGTTATCTAACTTACCCAAGGTAATCGCATTGACAATGGTGACCAGTAGTGACCCGATGTAGCTACCTAGGCCTGATGTTAGCAAGAAAAGCCCCATGACCACTCCTTGCATTGCTTTGGGTGATTGAGAGTACGCAAACTCTAGGCCTGCAAAGACAACAACATTTGCAACAATAAAAACCATAACAAAAATAATAATAGAGATTTAAATATAGAATAATAAATACTTAAGACAGTTTACCCATTCCTATTAGTTAAGAGCCAGTCATGTACGTGGGTGGTTTTAAACAGTTGATAAAACACCGGCTGGCTGGTTTTAAACACTTTTTCGGTGTCACATGAAACTGACTTTTTTGAAATGTGGTCCCTTTTACCCTTTCATTGGTTGAAAGTTTCACAATCTTCACTTATAACGCATGCACAATACTATCAATGAGTCCGTATTTCATCAAGTCCTAAATTCACACAGCTGGCACTGCCGCATTCTGCACCGCAAATCTCCATATAAGGAGATTTTTGGTAGCACTCATGAGAGGCAAATACCATAAACATAGGTAGAGGGGTGCTTCAAAAAAAAAATGAAGTAAAATTGTTCAACAAATTCATTGGAAATGTATAATTTTGACTTTTTGACTTTTTGACCGAAAGGTAGATAAATGAATGATACAAATATTGAGTAGCTCAGAGTTGAACGGCAGGAATATTATGGCAAGGTAAAATCTGAACTTTTCCCTATTCATGAGGCGAAGCCGAGTGAACTGCAAAAGTCCAGATTTTACCGAGCGATAAAATATTCCTCCCATTTCACAATTAAAAGCCACTCACTATTTGTTTTATATAACTGACATATATAACTGACATATAGATCCTTGTCATTTGATTTATTTTAAAATAAATTTTAAATGATTTCAAATCTTTTTACATCACGAGGTAAAGCATTCAACAATTGTTTTATGACGTACACCTCAGCAGATTCTGTTGGTTTTAATATTTAAAAATTATTGAAATCTAAATACAGTTAAAATTATGTTCTATTTCAATACAAAATTGGTAAAAAAGTATGGGTATTTCTCTCTTCCAAAACACCCCTTCACAAATTGTTTGAACCCAACTCTGTAGTGCTGGCATTCATCAAAACAGCATTTTTGGTGACCTATGCCTCAATACTGTAAAAGAAAGGTATTGTACCTATTATTCTACAGTCACGTCATGAATTCAGACCCCAAAAAATAATTTTTGGGTGACCTTTGACCTCCATTTCCCTATTTGTTTAGTTGGCAGACACAACATGATGCAACAGGAATCGGAGTCAGTGGGACTTTTTTGCAACGGAATATGTTCAATGTCAAGCACTATTCACTTTTGTTTCCAGATGGACTTGGGTAACCACACTTTCAACCTTTTTTCCACACCCATTGGTCACTGTTAGAGTGTGATGCTTGTCCAATGTGCCTCTTATATTGCGCCTGCGTCTGCCCTTAAAAAAGGGAAATGGAGATCAGAGGTCATAACAAAATTGTCTTTGGGGTCTGAATTCATCATGACATGCAGTAGAATAATAGTTAAAATACACCTCTTTTGCACTATTACGGGTCATGACAAAGTGGCATATGGAAGGGTAAATATGATAAATAGCGGCAATTAGGGTATATACAAAGTTCATTGACCTCTTGCAGGTCACCAGAGGTCAGATATGAAATGCCCTACATATGAAAATTCGTTTCACAGCATGAGCAATTGACAGCTAGACCTGGGTCTTCAAAAAGTTGGGGTTTCAAGAGTAAATCTTATAAATAACCAGAGGTCACAAAATGTTCCCATATTGGTCATCATTTTCATTAATGAAGACCTACATGTATAGACCGGGTCATAGGAAAGTGGTGTTTTCAAAAGGTCATTGACCTCTGACAGGTCACCAGGGTCAGATATGAAATGTCTCCATATTTGAGAAAAATATGATCGCAAGAAGACCTGACATGCGAAGTTTCATGCTTTTATCACAAAGTGCACATTTCTGTGCACAAACTGGAAGACTGCCATAGCCAAATATTACGCTTCACCATGTACCGGTTGTTCAGGATTCCATGATGTTTTCAATATTTTTTTTCTTGGAATATTAATTCTCCATGAATCCTTGTAAAATAACAAAATTTAGCCTTTTTCCATGACTTTCCATAGCTTAATAAATGTCATGCACTAAGTACAATTACTTAAATGTCCATTGTGAAAAATCAATGTACTTGACTTAACCCTTACCCTACTAGACCCTCCAACGCATGCCAATATGTGCCTCAAGAAAATCTCCTATGTTTTTTGCATGGCCCTCCAATATCTGCCATGTCATTTCAAGGGTAACTGGACAGGCACTCCAATACATGCCACAGAGAACAATGAGAGTCCTCTGATAACATAGTGCGTGCCCCCAGCTGGTCAGTATCAGGCACCCTCCAGGGCCTCCAACTCCTGCCAATTGGAGCCTTCACTGTTAAGACAAACTATCTGCCAATAAACTGCAGCTGGAGGGCATTGGCATAACCAACTGACATGCAGTAAACTACCCTCAGAGAGTAAGGGTTAAACACTGGTTGTTCGACCCCTACTTCATTTGTACCTGTAATGCTTGTGAAAACCTCACTGGCTCCTATAAACGTGTACTGAGGAACCTGTGCAAAGACGGACAAGTCCGACGCATTGAAGGCCTTGCCAGCAACTTCCTGCTGGAAGTAGCCATACTCCTTGATGTTTGCTTTCCGGCCAAACTCGACTCCGGCTGCCAAGATCATGGAAAAGACAGCTAGTGCCATGCCAATACCTGCAAGGTTACAAACAATGGAAAACAAAAGCAAAAACAGAGAGATGTGTATGAAACAATTAACAGTAATAATAATATAGGTGGAGTGCCGTGGCCTAGTGGTCTAAAGGATTAGGACGTGCTGGGTTAAAAGATTAGGACGTGCTGGGGTGGTATGGAGAAACGAGCAGCTCCATTCCCACTGAAATATGCGATCCTTTAGCATGGCTTTCAACATCAGCCTCTCCAAAACATTTTGGATTCTAGATGCTCTGTGGTGCGATCTGAGGCAATTTCTGACCACTTTAACCAATGTTTTTTTGGCTAAAGAAGTCTTTTTTCTTCAGACAAACTCATGTTTGTTATAATTTTGAAAGCACTTTCAAAGAAAAAGTGACTTTCCTACCTTTTTTTGCAGTTCGCCATCTTGCTTTTTAAATCTATTTTCTGTTTGTCATCGTCCCCTCATAAATCAAAACCCTGCCCTCTTTCTACAAAATCAAACCTGCTGATATTCAAGAAGGTGTCATTGCCAAATGTTCAAATGTGCCAAGAAATATCAGAATGTCACTTTTGAGTGTCAAATGTGCCAAATGTTCAAATGTGCCAAGAAATATCAGAATGTCACTTTTGAGTGTCATTTAGTCAGCTGTTTAGGTGAGTCTTTTAACCTTATATAGGAAAGGGGTCCTAAAAGTAAGGATTACCCAAAAAATAATGGAAAATTCAGGTCGTTCGCACCATATGCACAATGCTACTCAAGACGTGGGGAGCTGGCCAAAACTCCGAGGTGTGTGATGCGTGCGTGTGTGGCGAGCGGCCCACCATGGGCCGACAGACCCGTTTTCACGGTCAAAAATTTCGGGAAACACACGGCATGTATCACTCCAAATACGAGTAGTGCGTTCTCAAAATGAACTCTTGAACACAGAAAATACATACACAGACAAGCTAGATCAATTCTGTATAAAATCAACCTGCAAAAATGTTCTTTCTCCATCGGCGTTTTTTTGGCATTTTTACGATGTCGAAACCGACCAGTTGACAGAGCACGTGCCTGGCGCCTGCATGATGCATAGCCATGATATGCTAGCGCTATCGATCGCATAGCCGTGCACAGACTAGTTACCGCATTTTCATCATGTCTTCTAAATTGGCGTGGCAGGAACCAGTCATCGCTGCATTGGGCTGGATTACGCACATGATTATAGTCACCGTGACATCGAATTGCAAAGTAGTCATATCGCGAAGCGAATTTGTAAAAATAACGGAGGTTTCTTTTGAAAAAATAGCGAATGTAAGTAAGAAACCAAATAAATACAACAAGCATTTTTTTGACGCAGATTTTTTTTCAGCTGGCCAGCCGGACCACTTGGCAAGGAGTTTCAGCTGGTCTGCCGGCAATTCAACTGGCATTTGGCCAGCGGACCACCGCTAAGGTCGAACCCTGTCCTGACGCTATAACCAGGTGCTCCGGGTAGATTGAGCTCGTTAGCCGTGGTTGGTAGTCCATCTAGGAGAAGGACAACTCTAATTCCAAACCTGGGCGGAAGGAGATCGTCAGCCTTGGCTGGCAGTCCACCTTGGAGAAGGACAACTCTGATTCCACACCCGGGTAGGTAGAACTCGTAAGCCTTGTTCAGCAATCTGCCTAGGAGAAGGTAAAGTCCGATCCAAAACCCATGTGGTGCCTACGTGCTGGCGACCTCCGAACAACCTGAGCTCTCGGCAAGGCACTGTAGCCCTGTGACAGCCGGTTTGCATGCATCAAGATAGTGGGCTACGGATTGTGCGCCTGTTCCACCACTTTAAACATCATTTGCACAAGTTTCAACATCACTTTCACATATTGGAATGGAAGGCTCATCAAAAGTCCTGCGGCGATGGATTCACAAACGAGTGGGGCAGGCTCAGACTGGCTGGAAGCCTCTCGTTCCTATCTGCATGTAGGCGGGCTAAGAAAGATGGTCGACGGAACCTGGGACGGAACAGCAGTTTCCTTCGGCAGCTACCGAGTCGACTGAGCAGGCCTGATCAGGATCCGCGCTGCTCACCTCATACGAGGAGGGGCCTAGAACAGTTGGCCTAAAAATCGCCTGTTCCTCCTTCTCCGGGCGGATTGCCCCATTCGCTGGAGTGTCTCATCATGCGGTCGAAATACAAAAGGAAATAAGGATAAAGATATTAAGATGAAGGCTCTGAAAGTTGCTACGTGCAACGTTCGCACACTCCTCGACAACCCCAACAACAGTCAACCCCTGCGTTGCACCGCTTTGGTCACCGCTGAACTGCACCGATACAATATCACCATTGCCGCCCTAAGCAAAACCAGACTCTCCGACAAAGGCTTGCTTGCGGAAGTCGGCGAAGGATACACGTTATTTTGGAAGGGCCGCCCAGCCGGCTCCCCAGGCATCAGTTTTGCCAGCCGCACTTTGTTGTTTTTGTCACTGCCTGAATTGCCAGTTGGCATCGGCGAGCGCCTGAGGACACTTCGATTCCCACTTGTGGAAGGCTGTTTCGTTACCTTGCTCAGCGATACGCACCAAAGGCTCTGTTCTATGGCGCCCTTCCCTCTGCTCTACAACGTGTCCCCCAGACTGACAAAGTGCTGCTACTCGGTGACTTCAACGCCTACCGGCCGTGTGTACTCCCCAGGGAATTGAGAAGGTTTCAGGAGTGTTTGCCCATTGAAACAGGGGTAATAATAATTGTAAAGCGCTTTGATACCCCATTATTAGTAAAAGCCTGTTATTAGTATTATTTTTATTCACAATGCCTTTGCCCTACTGTTAAATGGTGACCTGTTTGCAAAGTTGCTCTCTCGTGCTCTTTAGCAAACTTGTGGAAAAACTTTAAGCGGATAACGGACAGAAAAGCATGCGCAGTATGAGGTTACGGAGCACAACTTGTGTAGAGTAGATCATATTGGTGCATCTGTTTTGTTTGAAGCAACAAAAGTGCTCAAAACAGTCTTTCAACCGAATGAGGAGATACGGTCTTTACCTATTCGCTTCAGTTTGGTGAGAGGATATCCAATTCTTGCCATGAATGGGTAGAAGATACGATCCACGACGGGAATCATGACAAGAATAATGGCGACATCAAAGAGGTTGAGAGCAGCCACTGGGATAGTGAAACCGCTGTAGACCAGCCGCATGCGTTCGCCTTGCAGCAAATAGGTCGTTGACATCTGGAGACGATTGAACACAATGACACGATGAATTACATGTACAATAATTGAAAATAAGCTAGTTTGGTATTTCAACTGCAATACATGCACATCCAAATGTCACAATTTTTCTTTCGGGATAAACAATTGCCATATGCGCACAAAATGGAGTACCGAATTGGCTTATTACAACTCATAAACATTGTGAGAACAAAAGTTATGGCAACTGCAACTTTACCAAAGGTACATGTACTACATCACGCGGGAACAAGGCAGGGATAGTTACATAGCATGCATGCATGCATAGAGCATTCTTTTCATTGAGAGAATTGCAGGTGGGTACGATAATTTTCAAAGCGTATTGGCCTGATATTCAATTGTATGCCTGGCTAGAACATTGCAAATACTGCAGATGAGTGCGGTGACTTGTCAACATGGTAAATTAAATCATCCCTGCATTTTAATCTTGCCCTTTCACTGCAAGCAATAGTGTTCCTAGCGCTATCAACAAATACTTGCCGAACTTACGAACCGACCATTTTGGTTCGGTTCGGGTTCGGTTCGGTTCGGATTCGGCGGTTTGGCTGCAGCACTAGCAGTAAACATCATTTTAAAAAATGAAAAATCACACTGCGCACGCACTCAAGAGATCCAATCATTGGCTTTAAATGTGAACTAGCCACCGGTCCCCATATAATGGGAGCAGGAACCAGTCAAGGATTGGGACTGGCTGCATCAGTGCAATTTAAAAATTCCAGACTTGAACTAAGACTATACTCACCTGGAAGTACACAGTCCAATAAAAGATGATGACGATAAAAACTGGTATAATTCTCCCCAAGGACCTGACTTCGTCCACTTTGACGTCTGGGAAGTGACCACCGAAGCTGTGCTTGGCGCGATCCAGCCAGGATGTCATCTGGTCTTTCCTGGCATTAGGCTTCCTGATTCTTGATAGAGCCTGCCAGATGATTTTGGCGACAGTTGTGAATACGCTCCCTTGAAAGATAAAAAAAAAATAATTGGGAAATCTTAGACAAATACTAGTACAGTTTTTTTAGAAATATCAAACATGGACAATTGGGAGACCGCCAACATATGGCTGGATACCGGTAGCTCAGTTGGTAGAGCCAATATCTGGCAGGCCTGCACGACAAGGTCACAGCACATTGAGCACTACAATACGCTGCCTCACAGGCAAAGAATGGGGCAGCCAGCATCTCTACACAATGTACTTCCGTGCTGGCCCTGGACTACGCTCCCACTGACTATCGTGCACCTGTATGGTCTAGGAGTGCTCACACGCACTTGGTAGATGAGAGCCTAAACAACACGCGCTGTGTCATCACTGGCTGCCTGCAACCAAGCCCAGGGGAAAAGCTCCCAGTCCTAGCAGGAATGTCACTAGCTGCCCTGAGAGGGAAAGCCCACATTATGGCATTGCCTTGCCGTGTGCTCAATCAAGACCACCTACTCCATCAGGTCATCACTGAAGAAGCTGGACAACCTCGCCTCAGATCAAGGCATCCACTCACACCGGAGGCACCGTCAGTGCTCCCAGCCTCCCACAGGCACGCACCAAGACAACAACATCCAATGGACTGCCAAATGGACTGTGGAGTATCATGGCCTAGCGGATAAGAACACCGGAATCATGTGCTCTGGTGTTTCAGAGGCAACAGTGGCATGGGTTCGAGCCCGCCGGGTGGACACTTGTACCCTTGAGCAAGGCACTTAACCATTATTGCTTCATCCTTCGGATGGGACGTTAAGCCGGAGGTCCTGTGTGTTGTAAGCCTAATGCACGTAAAAGAACCAAGTAACACTTATCACTAAGAGACGGGATTTACCCCAATGCTTCTGGTCTCCTGTATAAACTCCCACGCTGAGTATTTAGGAGATGAACCAACCAAGATCCCCAAAAAAGTAATGGTGGCAGCAGTGGCACCTGTCATCATCACCCCTGAGGAGCTGCACCTCCATGCCATCAGAGTGCTCTCCTGGCTCAGACCTCCCCCGACGCTCATGGGTGAACCTAAACCACCTGCTAACTGGAGTGGGACGTTCCAATTCCAATATGACAGATGGGGCTTTACATCAAGCCCGGCATGCAAATGCGGAGCAGAAGAACAGATGGCGAACGACATCATCTGTGAGTGCTCTCTCCAGCAGCCACCCAGTGGAGCCCAAGGTTTGGCTGATGTTGATGTTCCCACAAAGGAATGGCTGCTCAATACCAAACTTGAGAGCTAAGCCTACACCACTGTTGGTACCATATAAAAGAAGAAGCTAGATGACGTTGTTGTGTAGTATATGCAATAAACCACCGCCGCGACAACCCCCACCGCTGGAGGACGTTATCACGACAAACCGGTATCGCCCACAAACCGCCAGAAATGTCATCTTGGTGATCTTGTAGTTGTGTAATGCGCGCCCACCTGTTTGGCCTAATACATGCAGTGCACATTCAAAACCTTTCGTAGTCCAAACCAAATTCTTAAATTTCTTCCATGCAGTGCGCAGCATACACATGTACAAGATGCAGCAAGACTTTTGTGCAACTTCACTGGGCAGCTGTTTTGTGGCATGTAGTCATGGTAGTACGGGTGGGAATTGCGTGCAGAAGTAGTGCATGTGCACTCGTTTCCCCTCTTTTTTCGGGAGGGGGGATTTTTACAAGCTTCCCTAGATGTTGTTGCTGGTGGTAACGCCCTCTCATGGCAGCGACTTATCATGTATCAAACCACAACAACGTCTTGCCTGTACACTTGTTCAAACCCACTCCAGTCAATGTCTTTGTTATAAAGAAAATTCAACTTAAAGAAAATTACTAAAGTTTGCTGACCTTCAGGTGGCCTCATGCGGTACCACTTTCGGCCAATCAGAAGCATGATGATCGCCACGACGATGGAGGCTGCTGGGATGGCATATCCCACATCGAATCCGATCTCCTGCTGTACGTAGACCACGGCAGAGAAGGAGACAGCCGAACCCACGTTGATGAACCAGTAGAACCTTCACATGAAAAAGTCAAAAATTGACAATTACTGAACACAGTAAAAACCAAATTGCAAAGTGTAATACCGTAGCAGCTGTAACACTAAAATCTCTGCAGGAAACGATATGGTTTTGTTCATAAATAACTACATCAAATATAACTACATAGCCTATTTGTCATTTGATTAACAGTTAAAATGAACTTCTATTTAAATACAAATTGGTGGGCAGTGTATTTCTCTCTCCAAATAAAACCACCCCTTCAGGAAATGTTTGAACCCAACTCTGTAGCTACTGACTCTTGAACAGTACGCCCAATGCGCAACACGCACACCAGCATGCATTTGCACACAAATACCGCGCCATGGCACAAGGATGATCCTAACTTTTGAATAGTACATGTAAATCCCATTCACCGTGGGCGGAGGGGACTTTTTGAGCCCTGGCGTGAATGGGAGTAATAATGAATGTCATGTGATGTGAGTTCCACCAATCAAATGATGACAAGGATCTGTATGTCAGTTAAATATAACTGCTACTATAAATTGTTAGCATCCAACCATTGGACACTATTGTCGAGCGCCTTGACAAAGGCTAGGGTGAAGCATCCAGTTAGTGGCATTAAATGCATCCATCAAAACGGTAAACTTCCACGTCACAATCTCACCAATTGAAGAAAGACTTGACCGGACCCTCTCCAAGATCATCCAACTGTTGAGCTCCGAACGGGCCCACGTTGGATTTGATGCCGCCTGTACCGATGGCAATGACGGCTAGACTGAAGAGGAAGAAGCCTCGCTGTTGGCCCTCAGTCAGCCCTAGGTGGGGGCCATACTGGGTAAAATCTATGGAGATGATGGGCAACAGAGTTGTGCCTTGATCAAAGAAATAGAGAAAAGACACCAAAATTAATTTTTCAAATTGCTGTTTTTCTAACAATACGAAATATACATGTGTACAATGCACATTGAACACATAGGCCTCCATGTGTACATTGAATCAGACTTTGAATGAAAGTCTCCATACGGTAACTAATAGCTATGGAATTGCTTTACACAATTTGAATTATTTGCAGTTGGACAATTCCAGCGTTATGAAAGAAAATGCAATGTCCGTGACAGAGCTTTAAAGAGCTTATACCCTTTTAAATATACTTTTTCAATCTTATCTATCATTTATTAATGGTCAAAGAGATTGACAAGAAGTTTTGAATAATTTCTCAGAATCAAAATTAGATCATCATGGTTCAGTGATATTGATAAAATGCATGTTCTTGTAGTCTGGTTCCCTGACCCCACTTAACTTGGAATGGAGAAATTTATAGACGTCTGGGGATTGCAAGGTCAGGCTGTACCCGTTCATGCGTGTGTAATCGATTGCAAACAAAATGCTGATCAGCCGACCAGCATTGAAAATTGATACAAAAATACCACTTTTCTTGAAATGTCAGCACACCAGCATGACCAGGTGCCATGATTTAGCAGGATGCTTATACAGTGGCGAACCCAGGATTTGGCTTGGGGGGGGGAGGTTCACAATTTTGTTTCACTTTTTTTTTTTTTGAAATTTGATGAAAAGAAAAAAAAATTGGGGTTTTTTGACAAAAAATTTGGGGACGGACAAGTTTGACGTTGGTGGCGCCATTTACACCCTCCCCCAAGTCAAATCGTAGCACACAAAAAAAATGACCAAAAAAATTAAAAACCTCGGGGGGGGGGGGGGGGCTCAAGCCCGCAATGGATAGGAACCTCATTAATATTGTTTGAGGCTTGAAAAGATTGATAGATATTGCGCACGCCAGTGTTACAATTTTCAAAATTGCACGTAGCCAGGCCTATTTTTCCAATTTCAACGAAAAGTAATGAACATTGAGATATATCACAATGACTTTCAGCACATACTGATGGATCATTATAGGGGAAATAAATCCTGAAAGTTGCATGAAGATACAGTCTTCCAAACTAATTTATTTTCAAAGATTTCACCCGCCAACATGACCATGTCTGTGTACATGTAGTTTCATTCAAAATAGTGTTATGTAACCTTTAAAAATCGTCCTTCGCAACAATGTGGCTGCATACATGTACATGTATGTCAAATGCCTCACTTTTGTTGAATGCTACTTTCACACATGTTTTGAGTTAGAGCGTAGAAGGAATATCAGCTCAAATTTCTTCTTTCAATTTGTCATTACGCTACGTGTTCTTTATACTATTGTACGGTGAAAGTATACGTGCATACTGGTACATATAAATTCCATATCGGCAGCCAGTTTAGGCTTTCGCATGTTTAACTGGATCAGTCATTTTGAATTCAATTATTCAAATAATATTCGATCAAGTCCAAGTTGGAAAATCGAATACTAAATTATTTGAAAATGCACAGCCTCATGCATTAGCTCACATTGTCATTTGAAACCACAACAAACATGGGGAAAAATGAAGTTGAAACTGATACCTATGCAATAAATGAGGCCTGCTCCAAAGATAGCATTGTATTTCCCTGATACGGAGTCAGCAATCCACCCACCGACGACCGGCACAAAATAAGACGTCCCTGTGAAGATGAATGTAACGGTGGTCGCGTCGGCACTCGTGAATTTCAGCTCATTGGTGCAGTAGAGCACCAGGTTTCCAGCAATGCTGTAGTAGGTCAGCCGCTCGCACAGCTCTAAGACCAATATGCATAGAACCACGCCCAGACGATCGCGCTGGATGCCGAACAGTGTTCTAGCAGGGGCCGGGAAGTCAATCTCCACGCTTGATGTCGTCTCGCTTTCAGGCCTCACTGGAGTATTCAAACTCTCGTCAATTTCTTGATAAACGGTGGACATTTTGGTGCATGTGGCTGACTTCGACGCGCACACACTTCGAGACAGCGTTTTTCTTATTCAGTGCAGCATAAGCCGTATAAAACTCAAGACATCTGTGAAGAACCTAACGACTAATCTGTAAAATAGAAACAAACAAAATGTAAATTAGTTTCAAAGTCATTCCAACATGTTTAAATTGGGGCTAAAACTTCATTTAGTCTTCGCAGTTCACAAACAAATATCAAAGAACCAGTTTTGACTCCAACAATAATGTGACAGCAAACTTTCACTTTTTCGAACTTTCACAGCACATTTTCTTGGGAAAATCAAAGCAAGATACATGTTTTTATCTAGTAAAACGACGACAGAGAAAAACATAGGAAAAAAGCTATCAGGTACAATGTACTGTATTAATCCTTCTTTACAAAAAGAAATAAGCATGACAAAAAGACAACAAAATTTTAGACAAAAATTAGCAGGCACATTTACCCATACGTACATTTCAGAAGAGAAAAATACAACAAATGTTAAACAAAACGGCAGTTGCAAGATGTAGTGATTGAGGCAGTGCGAACATGATAAACAAGATTGCATGACAAACGACTACATCATGTGATATAAGCTGGAGTCACATGACGATAAACCAGGAAGTAAACAACATTCAATTCCCAAAACCACAAGCACGAGACCTTGAAACCAAATACACATGCAGGGAATAAGTTGTAAGTTCAAAGTACATTCACACATGGTTTACTTTACTCAGAGTAAACAAACATGAAAACATGGGCACGGCATTAAAAGCACACAAGTGGACCAGTTTAAAGTTGCATTCCCCGATTTTCATCCTGAAAAATAGATTTCTTTTCTAAATTGCTATTTTTTTTAACAATACAAATGTTATTCACTTTGGACATGTTGGAAGGGGACGTGACATTGACCTAGCTTGAGTAACTCCAGCTTAATAAGCTGATCAGGAATATTTACATGTGAATTCCTGATGAGCTTGTTAAGCTGGAGTTACTCAAGCTAACTATTGACCCCAAAAAATGGTAATCCTTATTTTTAGAACACCTCTATTTTTTACGAGTTCTGTTCAAAACTGACTTTTGCAGATGACTGTCCAGTACCAAAATATGACTTTTGCAGGCTAATGCAGTCTTTTTTCTTCATACAAAACGCTTCTTGCCTAGTGACAAACTTGGGCACATACTCTTCTTTACCGGGCACACAAAAGACCTACACGGTAACCTTGGGATGTGTTATTCTGAACACAGACTCAAAATAGCGGGCCCTAATTTAGAGTCTGACACCAGCCAGCATGTAGATTGTCAGATTTGCCTTATATGACGTAGCGGGTCAACCTAATTTAAATGTCTACAGGCATACCAATAAAGTACCAAAGTGTGATGTTAGCTGTCATTGTTCTGGTTCACTCTGGTTCGCGCACGGACGTCTTCACACACTTTAAAGCTGTGCACGTGGAACAGAATACACGGCACACTTCAGTACTCTATCGTCTCTATGCTGCTTTAACTTACGCGTAACACATCGGTGTGCAGAAGTATAGGCCAATCAAACTATAATAGGGGAGGCGATACAGCCAAGATGCATATTGCATGAGGCTGTTGCCTGTTGATCCTCCCCACCTGTGATAAGAGGTCAGAACTCTGGTCTACATGCGCGTAACCACAACTCTGCGTCTTCCAGAGGTGAGGTAGTGTTTGCCCAACATTCTATAGTGATTACTCCCCCCACCCAAAAGTACAGACAGGCTCCATGAGAAATGTTTTGCAGTTGATCAAACTCTCATTAAAGCTTCTACATGTAGATGCTTTAACAAACCAGAACTGTGCACTGTGGGACGATTTGTACAACTCACAATGTCCATTCGTAAGCGCAAACTATCGCACCACTACGTGTACATACATGTACATATTCGTAGAAGGGTGTACATGGACATGTATATATGCTGGCACCTAGCAACCAGTGATCTGTGATAACAAATTTGCCCTGTGTGCAAAGAAGTCCTTCTAAAGGCCTGGCAAATTTTATGACGTTAACCATTGGAGTTTCATTGTGACGTTTGCCATTACCTTCAGGAACGAATTTGCTTTGCACTGAAAGTCAGGCATTAGTTAATTGTTTTACTCCGGCAGATTTAATTTTCTATTTTTCTTTCTGATCCATAAATTATAACTCAGTAAATAACGTAAAAGAGAAATAAAGTCTGAGAACCATTCGGTTGACAACTGACGCATGCACAATGGTTGACTTCCGTAGAAAACAGTATTTCCTAACAAAATTGGAAATGTTTCTCAGTTCCAGCTTCATGTCTTAATACTCTTATCATAATTTTTGCAATGAATGACCTTCATTGAGATGATATTGTAACGGCGGTGCCGGGCCGCTGGCATCAGAGGGCGCCAGCACGGACCCACGGTGCAACCGTAGCGTTGGGACCCTGCTGCTGGGCCAGGGAGACCTGTTGCCGGACTGCGCCGACTCAGTAGTGTGACGTACTTTTGTATGGCGTTCCTTTTTGTTGTGAGTTGTATAAAGAGAGAGCCTCGTGTAAAGAAAGTGGAAAGAACAAATGGCCGGAGAGCCCCGAAACCCTGAAGAATAGTGTCTGTGGTTTCCTTCGTCTGGCGTGTGAGAACCCCAGATTCGTTCTACGTTACATTGGTGGCAGCGGTGGGATGTCTGACGGAGGAAAAACAGGTAGAATTTGGAGTGTTTTTCGCCATGAATACACCGGGTCGAGTTAGTCTGGCGTCCGACTCGCCACGCGGCGGGTACGCACGCTGGATCAGGGCCTCGCAGAGCGTAAACCAACCTGGTGAGATGGCCAGCAAAGCGTTCGGCACGTTGGATGACTCATTGGAGTTGGACTTTTTCAGGGTTTCGGGGAGCCAGCTAGGCCCACATGCTAAAACCCATGGAAAATCGCGTCGCACTGTGCACCACGGCGCAACAGACGCTCTGTTCCACTCGGAACACTGCCGAGTTGTGCCTGTTGATAATAAAGCAGGGCTGGCCGGGCTTGATCGTCCGGAGACACCCCACATCAACACACGTGCCAGGTCCCACGATGGGTCGCCCTGTGCTGTAGACGATGGCGCAACAGATGGTTCGTTCCATTCGGAGCGATCTCGATTTGTGCTGTCCGATTCGGCGGGGGCGGGGCTTCGTCGGGACATACCCAAGTCTGTTGGTAATAAAGCTGATCAGGTCCCGCGAGGGGCCGCCCCGTGCTGTAGAGGCTGGCGCAGCAGACGTCTCGTTCCATTCGGAGCGATTTGTGCTGTCCGATGCAGCGGGGGCGGGGCTTCGTCGGGACATACGCCAGTTTGCTGGTAATAACACAGTACATGCCAGGTCCCGCGAGGGGCCGCCCCATGCTGTAGACGCTGGCGCAGCAGATGTCTCGTTCCATTCGGAGCGATTCTGAGCTGTGCTGGTTGATGCAACGGGGGCGGGTTTTTGTCCTGGGGCAACCCACAACCACTACGCTCATGAAAATGGTGCTAGGCCCCACATGGAAGCACCACTCGGTGCTGACATGGAAACGACTGGTGCGGCCTCCCATTCGGGGCGCCCCCAGGCTTGATTTGCCCATACACCGGGGGCGGGAAACCGTCCGAGCGCGCCTCAGGCGGCACGACCGGGAGTGGATCTCCCCCAGCAGTACGTTCATCCCCACTATTGCAGTATGGCGAGTCCTGACCTCCACTCGGAGCAGGCTCGGACTGCACGACTCTATGGGACGGGACCAGTGGACTTGCTCCGCGTACGAGTCAATGGGGTGGAGCCCGTGGAGTTGCTCCGCACACGAGTCAATGGAGCGGAGCCGGTAGAGTTGCTCCGCACGGGATTCAATGGAGCGGAGCCGGCGAGGTTGCTCCGCACAGGAGTCTATGGAGCAGAGCCGATGGAGTTGCTCCGCACAGGAGTCAATGGAGCAGAGCCGGCGAGGTTGCTCCGCATTGGAGCCTATGGAGCGGAACCGTGGAGTTGCTCCGCACGGGAGTCAATGGAGAGGAGCCGGCGCAGTTGCTCCGCACGGGACTCAATGGAGCGGAGCTGATGGAGAGGAGACCCAGGGTGGGTCCAGAGGAGAACCCAGAGGTGATCCCAGAGGTGATCCCAGAGGTGATCCAAGCAGAGAACCCAGAGGAAAACCCAGAGGAGACCCCAGAGTCGACCCCGGAGGAGACCACAGAGGAGACCAGGAGACCCAAGCGGATACCCCAGCGGAGGCGCCGCCTTGTTCGGGGACGAACAAGGGTCCTTGGAGGGTGCTGTGTAACGGCGGTGCTGGGCCGCCGGCAGAGGGCGCCAGCACGGACCCACGGTGCAACCGTAGCGTAGGGACCCCTGCTGCTGGGCCAGGGAGACCTGTTGCCAGACTGCGCCAACTCAGTAGTTTGACTTTTGTATAGCGTTCCTTTTTGTTGTGAGTTGTATAAAGAGAGAGCCTCGTGTAAAGAAAGTGGAAAGAATAAATGGCCGGAGAGCCCCGAAACCCTGAAGAATAGTGTCTGTGGTTTCCTTCGTCTGGCGTGTGAAAACCCCAGATTCGTTCTACGTTACATTGGTGGCAGCCATGGCATGTCTGACAGAGGAAAAACAGGTAGAATTTGGAGTGTTTTTTTGCCATGAATACACCGGGTCGAGTTAGTCTGGCGTCCGACTCGCCACGCGGCGGGTACTAACGCTGGATCAGGGCCTCGCAGAGCGTAAACCAACCTGGTGAGATGGCCAGCAAAGCGTTCGGCACGTTGGATGACTCATTGGAGTTGGACTTTTTCAGGGTTTCGGGGAGCCAGCTAGGCACACATGCTAAAACCCATGGAAAATCGCGTCGCACTGTGCACCACGGCGCAACAGACGCTCTGTTCCACTCGGAACACTGCCGAGTTGTGCCTGTTGATAATAAAGCAGGGCTGGCCGGGCTTGATCGTCCGGAGACACCCCACATCAACACACGTGCCAGGTCCCACGATGGGTCGCCCTGTGCTGTAGACGATGGCGCAACAGATGGTTCGTTCCATTCGGAGCGATCTCGATTTGTGCTGTCCGATTCAGCGGGGGCGGGGCTTGTCGGGACATACCCAAGTCTGTTGGTAATAAAGCTGATCAGGTCCCGCGAGGGGCCGCCCCGTGCTGTAGAGGCTGGCGCAGCAGACGTCTCGTTCCATTCGGAGCGATTCCGAGCTGTGCTGGTTGATGCAGCGGGGGCGGGTTTTCGTCCTGGGGTAACCCACAACCCCTACGCTCATAAAAATAGTGCTAGGCCCACATGGAAGCACCACTCGGTGCTTACATGGATACGACTGGTGTGGCCTCCCATTCGGGGCGCCCCCAGGCTGGATTTGCCCATACACCGGGGGCGGGAAACCGTCCGAGCGCGCCTCAGGCGGCACGACCGGGAGTGGATCTCCCCCAGCAGTACGTTCATCCCCACTATCGCAGTATGGCGAGTCCTGACCTCCACTCGGAGCAGGCTCGCACTGCACGACTCTATGGGACGGGACCAGTGGACTTGCTCCGCGCACGAGTCAATGGGTGGAGCCCGTGGAGTTGCTCCGCACAGGAGTCTATGGAGCGGAGCCGGTAGAGTTGCTCTGCACGGGATTCAATGGAGCGGAGCCGGCGAGGTTGCTCCGCACGGGAGTCTATGGAGCGGAGCCGATGGAGTTGCTCCGCACGGGAGTCAATGGAGCGGAGCTGGCGAGGTTGCTCCGCATTGGAGTCTATGGAGCAGAGCCGATGGAGTTGCTTCGCACGGGAGTCAATGGAGCGGAGCCGGCGAGGTTGCTCCGCATTGGGGTCTATGGAGTGGAGCCGATGGAGTTGCTCCGCACGGGTCAATGGGGTGGAGCCGACAGAGTGGCTCCGCACGGGAGTTAATGGAGCAGAACCGTTGAGTTGCTCCGCACGGGAGTCAATGGAGCGGAGCCGATGGAGTTGCTCCGCACGGGAGTCAATGGAGCGGAGCCGGCGAGGTTGCTCCGCATTGGGGTCTATGGAGCGGAGCCGATGGAGTTGCTCCGCACGGGAGTCACTGGAGTGGAGCCGACAGAGTGGCTCCGCACGGGAGTTAATGGAGCGGAACCGTGGAGTTGCTCCGCACGGGAGTCAATGGAGAGGAGCCGGTAGAGTTGCTCCGCACGGGATTCAATGGAGCAGAGCCGGCGAGGTTGCTCCGCACAGGAGTCTATGGAGCGGAGCCGATGGAGTTGCTCCGCACAGGAGTCAATGGAGCAGAGCCGGCGAGGTTGCTCCGCATTGGAGCCTATGGAGCGGAACCGTGGAGTTGCTCCGCACGGGAGTCAATGGAGAGGAGCCGGCGCAGTTGCTCCGCACGGGACTCAATGGAGCGGAGCTGATGGAGAGGAGACCCAGGGTGGGTCCACAGGAGAACCCAGAGGTGATCCCAGAGGTGATCCCAGAGGTGATCCAAGCAGAGAACCCAGAGGAAAACCCAGAGGAGACCCCAGAGTCGACCCCGGAGGAGACCACAGAGGAGACCAGGAGACCCAAGCGGATACCCCAGCGGAGGCGCCGCCTTGTTCGGGGACGAACAAGGGTCCTTGGAGGGTGCTGTGTAACGGCGGTGCTGGGCCGCCGGCAGAGGGCGCCAGCACGGACCCACGGTGCAACCGTAGCGTAGGGACCCCTGCTGCTGGGCCAGGGAGACCTGTTGCCAGACTGCGCCAACTCAGTAGTTTGACTTTTGTATAGCGTTCCTTTTTGTTGTGAGTTGTATAAAGAGAGAGCCTCGTGTAAAGAAAGTGGAAAGAATAAATGGCCGGAGAGCCCCGAAACCCTGAAGAATAGTGTCTGTGGTTTCCTTCGTCTGGCGTGTGAGAACCCCAGATTCGTTCTACGTTACATTGGTGGCAGCCATGGCATGTCTGACAGAGGAAAAACAGGTAGAATTTGGAGTGTTTTTTTGCCATGAATACACCGGGTCGAGTTAGTCTGGCGTCCGACTCGCCACGCGGCGGGTACTAACGCTGGATCAGGGCCTCGCAGAGCGTAAACCAACCTGGTGAGATGGCCAGCAAAGCGTTCGGCACGTTGGATGACTCATTGGAGTTGGACTTTTTCAGGGTTTCGGGGAGCCAGCTAGGCACACATGCTAAAACCCATGGAAAATCGCGTCGCACTGTGCACCACGGCGCAACAGACGCTCTGTTCCACTCGGAACACTGCCGAGTTGTGCCTGTTGATAATAAAGCAGGGCTGGCCGGGCTTGATCGTCCGGAGACACCCCACATCAACACACGTGCCAGGTCCCACGATGGGTCGCCCTGTGCTGTAGACGATGGCGCAACAGATGGTTCGTTCCATTCGGAGCGATCTCGATTTGTGCTGTCCGATTCAGCGGGGGCGGGGCTTGTCGGGACATACCCAAGTCTGTTGGTAATAAAGCTGATCAGGTCCCGCGAGGGGCCGCCCCGTGCTGTAGAGGCTGGCGCAGCAGACGTCTCGTTCCATTCGGAGCGATTCCGAGCTGTGCTGGTTGATGCAGCGGGGGCGGGTTTTCGTCCTGGGGTAACCCACAACCCCTACGCTCATAAAAATAGTGCTAGGCCCCACATGGAAGCACCACTCGGTGCTTACATGGATACGACTGGTGTGGCCTCCCATTCGGGGCGCCCCCAGGCTGGATTTGCCCATACACCGGGGGCGGGAAACCGTCCGAGCGCGCCTCAGGCGGCACGACCGGGAGTGGATCTCCCCCAGCAGTACGTTCATCCCCACTATCGCAGTATGGCGAGTCCTGACCTCCACTCGGAGCAGGCTCGCACTGCACGACTCTATGGGACGGGACCAGTGGACTTGCTCCGCGCACGAGTCAATGGGTGGAGCCCGTGGAGTTGCTCCGCACAGGAGTCTATGGAGCGGAGCCGGTAGAGTTGCTCTGCACGGGATTCAATGGAGCGGAGCCGGCGAGGTTGCTCCGCACGGGAGTCTATGGAGCGGAGCCGATGGAGTTGCTCCGCACGGGAGTCAATGGAGCGGAGCTGGCGAGGTTGCTCCGCATTGGAGTCTATGGAGCAGAGCCGATGGAGTTGCTCCGCACGGGAGTCAATGGAGCGGAGCCGGCGAGGTTGCTCCGCATTGGAGTCTATGGAGCGGAGCCGATGGAGTTGCTCCGCACGGGTCAATGGGGTGGAGCCGACAGAGTGGCTCCGCACGGGAGTTAATGGAGCAGAACCGTTGAGTTGCTCCGCACGGGAGTCAATGGAGCGGAGCCGATGGAGTTGCTCCGCACGGGAGTCAATGGAGCGGAGCCGGCGAGGTTGCTCCGCATTGGAGTCTATGGAGCGGAGCCGATGGAGTTGCTCGGCACGGGAGTCACTGGAGTGGAGCCGACAGAGTGGCTCCGCACGGGAGTTAATGGAGCGGAACCGTGGAGTTGCTCCGCACGGGAGTCAATGGAGAGGAGCCGGCGCAGTTGCTCCGCACGGGAATCAATGGAGCAGAGCCGATGGAGTTGCTCTGCACAGGAGTCAATGGAGAGGAGACCCCGGGCTGGGCCCAGAGGAGAACCCAGAAGTGATCCCAGAGGTGACCCCGGAGGAGACCACAGAGGAGACCAGGAGACCCAAGTGGATACCCCAGCGGAGGCCCCGCCTTGTTCGGGGATGAACAAGGGTCCTCGGAGGGGGCTGTATAACGGCGTTGCCGGGCCGCCGGCAGAGGGCGCCAGCACGGACCCACGGTGCAACCGTAGCGTTGGGACCCCTGCTGCTGGGCCAGGGAGACCCGTTGCCGGACTGCGCCGACTCAGTAGTGTGACTTTTGTATGGCGTTTCTTTTTGTTGTGAGTTGTATAAAGAGAGAGCCTCGTGTAAAGAAAGTGGAAAGAATAAATGGCCGGAGAGCCCCGAAACCCTGAAGAATAGTGTCTGTGGTTTCCTTCGTCTGGCGTGTGAGAACCCCAGATTCGTTCTACCACACAAACCACACATCTTGTATCCAGAACGTCCCAGCTCACCTTATGCACCGATTTGGGATCCTCCAGCCAAGATTGGTACATTTCTTCCACATAGTTTGAGCTGCTGCCGCTCAGAAAGGGCTCAGCGGCCATGGCACAGGCGAGACATAAGCCCGCCGCGCCTGGCGTCCCTGGCCGGTCAAACCCGGCCCCCCCTAACGTCCTGAAACTACCTGTCCGGAGTTGACCCAACGTCAACAATATCTTAAATCGGTGCATTCTGGCTCTCCACTCCGCTCCTTTTTTTTTTACAAAAATTCTGTCAAAGTTAGCTGAAAATCGGCTAAAACGGTTACCATACGTCGTACATCGTATACATGTCGTACGCGTAACCTCCTTCTCAGACGTTAAAATGCTGTACAATGCTATTGGCTCGTGCGTCACGTGGTACATATCGTCAACCTCGGTCTCATTGATAACTTAGCCGCGTCTGAATTACTTGGCTATGGCTGGACAGAAAACACATGGGTCTATGGAAAGTGGCTGCAGCCGCTTCCGTTGGCGCGTGTGTAAAATCTGCTAGTTGCTAGCCAGCCGCAGCCATGACACGGCAGCGTGCGAGTGCCAAGTGGGGGCGTGGCCGGCCAGAGCTGTATTTATAAATGGCTCTGCAACCGGCATGTACATAGTTATAAGCCCGTTTTAATGAAGTGGGCGGGGCGTTTCTTTACTTCATTAATAGACCTACACGTATGCGCAAAGGCATTGGGGGCAGAGCCTTTTGTGTGCTTTAATTGTAACCAAATGGAAATAACCAAAAACACCCTCTAAGATATCTGCAGGGGCGGATATAGCTTTGGAAGGTGGGGGGGGGGGGGTGAGTGAAGCGCGGGAGGGCACCCCCTACCTTTTGAAATCTCTGATGCTTTCTCTCCTGCATTCTAAGGCAATTTGAGAATAAAATCAGGTATTTTAGCATCGTTTTGTACCATTTTACTGTACAGGGGTGCAGTGGCGTAGCCAGGAATTTTTCAGTGGGGGGGGGGGAGGGGGGCCCGCTGGGGGAGGTGCTGGAACATTTCATGGGGGGGGGGGCGTCAAGTAGATCAATGATAATTTGTTTAGAAACTCAAAATCTCAGTGGGGGGGGGGCGACTGGGGGCGACAAGGTTTCAATGGGGGGCTGTCGCCCCCACCCCCCACCCCCCCCCCCCCCCCATCCCCACCCCCACCTCCCGTGGCTACGCCACTGCAGGGGTGTGAGTGACCACTGATGAAAATAGCTGAAAACAGCTGAAAAAAGTGTAAAAAAGCTGAACTTTGGAAATCTCCTATTCTTTTGTACACAGCAAGTGAGGGAAAAAAGCTGAAATCCAAAACAAAAAAAGCTGAAATCAGCTTTAAAGCTGAGATTTCACACCCCCGACTATAGTATAACATGAAATCATCGGCTGAAGGAAGGGGGGGGGGGGGTTACATCTGCACTTGACCCTCAACACATAAGCCTTAAGGTCAATTGTCCCATTTCCTCATCACTGACAAAATGACTTTTTATTATCAAGGGGTAAATTTGTACCAAAGAGATCAAAGGATGTTAGATGTTGACTTTACAACATGATGGTACTGCACATGGAAGTTTTTTGTGGGAGTGCCATGTGTTTTTATGGGGGGGGGGTAATGGTTTACAATGTAATTAGTTGGGTTTTTTTCCAAATGAACAGTTGTTGCAAGCAGTGTGCATTTTATTTATTTTTAAATGAAACGGTTTGGCAACTTTCCCGCCATGTAATTTGTTTTCAGTAACAAAATCCAGTTAGATTTACAATGAAATTCACAACTTAAAACAAAACATAAGTATTGCAGATACAAGGCAAATACAGTCAGCTGTAGCATTTGTTGAGTGGTCGGGCACAACCCGACCACTCTTTGGATCTGTTACGATTAATCTTTCTTTGAGTGGTCGGGTAGAACCCGACCACTCTCTGTTATTGTTCTGGTAAATCTTTCTCTTTTATTTTTGTATAAATTTCCAACGGTGGTCGGCCGACCACCGTTGGAAAAACCTAACTATTTTTCAACTACTGCTCTAAATTCACCATTTTTTCAGTCCAAATGTTTGTTTGCTATTGGTTACATGTTCATGAACGGGTGCAGGCCAGCTATAGACTGCTTCCCTTACCTTACAAATTTCCGGCATCTATAAATTGATCCATTTTATCTTTAGTGGAGTCAGGGAACCAGACTACTCCACCATTTGTGTTTTTCTTGGTTTTTCCAGCATTTTCGAACACAAAACTTCAAACATGTCAGTGTAACAATATTTGATCTATCATAGTAACCCCTTAAATAGTTCATTTCTGAAAATTACAGCAAAAACCAATGATGTACATTCCCTTTAAAGATATATTCTTGTAACAAAATAATTGATTGTACTGGAAAGGATTTAATTTTGTGATCCTTTGTTCTACATAAACAAATATAACTGGGCAGTGTATAATCATGGAGGAAGGAATAGAATGAAAAGGCTGTCCGCCCGACCACTCTGCGTTTGTAACTCAACAAACGCGAAGCTCTAGTTGAGTGGTCGGGTACAACCCGACCACTCTCTGTTATTGTTCTGGTAAATCTTTCTCTTTTTTCCGGACAATACTTCTCCGCCGCTTTTCTCCTAAACGGTTCATGATATGAACTTGTAACTTTCAATATATATCGACCCTCATCCCTAGTGGTGCATATTACTTTGACATCATGATGACGTCATCGGGTGTCAAATTACAAGCGATTTCAGCTAAAAAAGTGATCAATTACTTTCACCTATAACTCTTGAACAAAATAATCAATGATGTTTGTATTCCGCAATCAGATAGACCATGAATTGATAAACATTATTTGTCGTGTACGTGAACTCGCTTGACCTTTACTTCCGGGTCTACCGGAAGGTCAAAGTTAGGTGAATTTAAAATGAAGACTTTAGCCTGAAATCAAAACAAAGCAGAATTTCTTCAAAACGGTTTACGGTATGAACCAGAAACCTAATGTGAACTTGTACCATGCTACGAAGATATTATAAATTTTGTTACGTCATCATGACGTCACCAGGGATCAAATTACAAGCGATTTCAGGGCAAATTTTGACAAAATAGTTTGCGCGATATCTTTTGAACTAAATAGAGTATCGTGTTCGTTTTTTCGTGAGGTTGTAGACTATGCCGTGAAAAACATTTTTTGTGCCCGGACACAAAACCACTTGACCTTACTTCCGGTGTTACCGGAAGTGCAATAAAAACTGAATATAACTCAAAAGCGGAAGCATTTTACTACAGACATATATTATGAAAGTGTTGAGTGAGGAATGCAAGACGCAAAAAAAAACAGTGTGATGACGTCAACATCCGAAAGGGCGCCCCCTATCGGCACATAAAATAGAGGTTTCCTTCTTTAATTGTAAAACCATCCGTCCAAATTTTACAAAATCGCCCCTTGATATTCTCTGATTAACCACAGATAACTTGACAAGGTTTTAAAGTCATGACGTCATCAGACCGGAAGTTACTTTAAGGAGAATTTGAAAAGGATCATAGTTTTAATTTAATTCCACCATTTGATCCCTGTCATATCTTCGAAGTCCAAATAATGATATCCATTACAATGTTCACCTTTGGATCTCTAATGCTGTGACGTCATCAAACCAGAAGTTAGGTGTTATTAATACGTCATCAAACCGGAAGTTAGGTGTTATTAATACAAACAATTATATTTCCCATATTTTCATACGGTATTTCAACTTTACAATGAAAAATTATCCTCTCCGAACTTTATCAGTATTCACTAACTGTTTTTGACTGATGACAACATCAAACCAGAAATAACTTTTTTTGTGCACATAGAATGTTTACTGAAATTTATCACACCGTTAAAGATACCTTTTTGAAACATTGATTGTACTTGAAGGGATTTAATTTCGTGATCCTTTTTTCTACATGAACATACGTTCCTACTGGGCAGTGTATAACTGGGCTGTCTGCCCGACCACTCTGCGTTTGTAACTTAACAAACGCAAAACTCTAGTTTATGTATGTATTTTTAATTATGTATTCAAAAGTATAAAAACTGTACCATTAAAAAATAATTTCCATTACAGAAAACATCTATTTTGTTATTTACGTCATCTTTAGTGAGGATAGCTCCGATCAGTGCAGGGCACTGCTTTCCATGGAGGCCCTCAATATGAGAAAAATATGAGACCCATTATGTAGCACCTTTAAAGGGAATATACAACATTTGCAAACATCAAAAAACAAAACTACCACATTTTTACGAAATACCTTACTAGGATGTTGGTAAATGACAGTCTAAGGCATCCTGTAAAATTATGGCACCTGGTGTGAAGTCATTTTCAAGAAAAGTGGTATTTTTGTATTGATTTCCAACGGTGGTTGGCCGACCACCGTTGGAAAAACCTTTTCAACTACTGCTCCAAATTTACCATTTTTCAGTCCAAATTTTGTTTGTTATTGGTGACATGTTCATGAACGGGCGCAGGCCAGCTAGACTGGTTCCCTTACGTTACAATTTTCCGGCATCTATAAATTGATCCATTTCATCTTTAGTGGAGTCGGGGAACCAGACTACTTGAACGTTTTTAGTTTTCCTTGGTTTTTCCAGCATTTTCGAACACAAAACTTCAAACATGTCAGTGTAACAATATTTGATCTATTATACTAACCCCTCAAATAGTTCATTTATAAAAATTACAGCAAAAGCCAATGATGTACATTCCCTTTAAGGGTTACAAGGTGCTGCGGCGCATATTGCGGCCACTGCCAGAAACACCGGGGCAAACCCCTTCTCTTAGCGATAAGTGTTACTGGGGTCTTTAACGTGCATTACACAACACATGGGACCTACGGCTTTACGTCCCATCCGAAGGACGAAGCAATAATGGTTAAGTGCCTTGCTCAAGGGCACAAGTGTCCGGGCCTGGGCTTGAACCCACGCCACTGTTGCCTCTGAAACACCAGAGCATGAGTCCGGTGTTCTTAACCGCTAGGCCATGACACTCCTCTGTTTACCAGCGCAAACAGCGCAAATGTAGGTAAACAGAGGTGAGTGTTTTCTCACTAGAATGGAAAATCCCTTTGGATTTTAGGAATTCCATTACAGAAAACATCTCACCTCTGTTTACCTACATTTGCACTGATATACATATGTAGGTAAACAGAGGTGTGTGTTTTCTTACTAGAATGGAAAATCCCTTTGGATTTCAGGAAATCTGCAAAATGTTTCCGTACAAAAATATATCAGCTTCACATACAAAAATGTGTCAAATGAATTATACCGTACTGCAGAAGATAGCTTAAACTTTTTCATTACAAATTCAATAAAAATTCCTTTGTTTATTTCTGGGTTTAAACTAAACTAACTAAAGGTTAATTTCAGACAATGCTGTGTTCTGGTTACTTATTCTTAGACATTTAGAATTAACATTCAACAATATTCTTTTCAGTTGAATTTCTTAACAAATACAAATACACATATATACATAAATATCAGTTAAAAAAGAATCAGTGAATTACATAATTTACAAAAATAAGGTGTGTTTTGTACAAGTATTTCATACTTCTTTGAAAAATTCATCATAGACCTACGTGCTCATGTGAAAGACGAGTAAATTATAACAATGAGTTGTATAGTTTGCTAAGAATTTCAAAAAGGAACCATATAGACCTTCATCATGCTGCCACCATTTCAGTCATGCTCCCTGTATCCAATAACAGTACTGAATGATGTTTTTTTTGTGCAAAAAGGTCCAGGCCATTTTTCCTTCCAGCCTCATGTTGGTTACGTTGATTTGAATGGGAAAAAAATCAAGATGGCCGCAACATGATAATGGTCTATTTATATTGCATAGCACTTTCACCCAGAGAATAAGACAAGGAAATTTCCCTTTTCTGGACAGTGTTGTTTGTTGCTCCCATAAAGGCATGATTTTCACCAGCCTCTGTCCATCTTATGATCAATTTCGAGGCACAATTTCCTTAAGACTGTAGCACAATATGAATCACTATGCATGTCTGCATGTGCTTGGGTTTGTAAACTGCGCGGATGTCATTCACGGCAGAAGCGGAAAAAAATGTTGCAACCTGATGCCACTTCCGCGATTGTGTACAAAGTCTATGGAGAGTCAAGAACATTTTCTAAGTATTTCCTCAGAGCCAGATTCATGTCTTATCATCATTTTGCAGTGAATGACCTTCATTGAGATGATATATGAAGAAAAAAGTGGCGTCAGGTAGCAACATATTTTCCGCAGAAGCTTCATGCTTTGGCACAAAACCGTTACCAGAATTTGGGGGTTTTGCTGTGGTTATTGTGTTTTCAGGGATTAGTTGTTGTTTTGTTAAATACCTGTTTGGGACGAAACAGGTTTTAGGGTCACTGCATGTAAATGGTGATATTCTTTGAACGGATTCAGCAATTTTACTATTTTTTTTTCAACTAAAAGTAGCTTACGAAATTGGCTTTCCAGTCATTGTGTTATGTGTTACATATTTTTTAAATATGAAATATATTTTTGGGGGTTAGGGTTTTGCTTTTTTAAGTTGACTTGCCCTGTATATATCGCAAATGGCGATATAGGTCAATAAGATTGCGAAACTGTCTCGGATATTGATGGATGGGCGTTATAGGCCCAATAACACAAGCTTAGTAACTATTATATAACTGACATACAGATCCTTGTCATTTGATTGGTGGGACTCACATCACGTTACATTCGTTATTGCTCCCATTCACGCAGGGGCTCAAAAAGTCTGATTCACCCATGGGGAATGGGAAATACTATTGAACAGTTAGGATCATCCTTGTAGCGCCTATTGTTCCAAAGAGCCAGCGCTACAGAGATGGGTTCAAACATTTTCCTGAAGGGGTGGTTTACAAGAGAGAAATTTTTCCACCAATTTTGTAGTGAAATAAAAGTTCAAATATATCAAGTGACACGGATCTTTATGTCAGTTATATAAAACAAATATTTAAATTGTGAAATGGGAGGAATATTATCGCTCGGCCTGGACATTTCCAGTTCACTCGGCTTCGCCTCGTGAAATGGAAAAGTCCAGATTTAACCTTGCGAGCATATTCCTCCCATTTCACTCTGAGCCATTCAATATTTGTATAACATACAAGAAATTTAAACACACATGTGAATGAAAGGCAAAAGTCCAAGGGAAAGGCAGTAGGTGATGGCAGAAACAAAAAGGCAACTTATTTCTATATCATTCCAGAATCACTCAAAAGGGGCGAGGTTTCAGACTGATTGCCCCCCTGTTTCTTCCTGCTAGATCTTTTTCCTCTCTCCTCAGGGTCAGGGGCTCGGTTGTCATACTGTAGCTCGGCATCCTCGACATAGATGTAGCCCCTTGCAATGAGCAGAAAACAGCCGAAGTCGATGGCCATGATCAGAGCTAGTAGAAGGAAGAAGTACTCAAGGTGACCTTTGTTGATTTCATTCGGGATCCAAGCCCCACCCGCACCTAAAAGCAAGTTAATTGAAATAGCAAAATTATTGTTAGTTTTGCTGATCTCAGGGTACCGGTGTAGCATATCTATTTATTTCTTGTTTATCCTGGGGAGACCTTTCAGTGGAACACTGTTTTTCAAAGGTGCCCAGCAGTTACAACAAGCATACGATAGTGTGGAGCAACGGTGTGCTTGCAGCGAGTTATTATTTATAGCGCGAGCAGCAGCGAGCTTGCGCAGCGCCCTCTGAAATTGGGTCTGTTCGCGTGTTCTAAAGCATGAGCTGATCACAGCACGTCGTTGAGTACGAACGTGAATTGGGGCGTCTCGTGGAGAATGAACGTGTGTGTGTGTGCGTTGTCGTGTTGCTGCACTGACGTGCTGACGACTGGGCGAGGACAGGAGGTTAGTAGCTGGAGACACACCGGGGATCTGAATTCATGGTCTGTGTGTTGCTACCTCGTGGGCTGTATCCATTGGGGCCTCGGGAGTCCTGCCGCCGGTAACTTGGGGTTGCCTAATAGGAAGTCGCAAAAGAGCGTGGGGGAGCGCTGCGAATAGTCCACCCTTGACGTAGGTGCCGTTTCATCCAGTAATTATTGTTGATTAACTCTTACATTCTAATTAAACCCAATAGAGAATGAAAAGAACTTGATTGTCGTTGTTGTCTGATGAATAAAGGTGTCAGTGTCTGTTCCTTCATCGTTTGTTCAGTCTGCCAGTTAGTGTCCCTCCCTTAAGTGAACACCCTTTGTACGTGTTGGCGGCATATGGCCTTCCGAACGGACGCATTCCCTAGGTCACCTAGATCACCGTCGTCTAGGCTTACCAAAGGTTTAGTCAGGAGGCCAGGGCGACTTGAGTAAGAGGAGCCCCGGTTCAAGCAGCTCCACATTGGTGTCAGAAGTGGGATAAAAGCGTACATCAGGAACCTTGAGGATAGAGGATAAAAGGAATGGAACTGCTGAATAAAGACATGATGGAGGAAAAACTTGCCATTCTTAGAATGGATGTCCAGAGAGGAGATGAACTTCTTCAGGAGGCCATTGAGGAAAGGCAGCGTCTGAAGGACGAACTAGAGAAGATAAAAGGGGAGTTGCTGGAGTCTACGCAGCGTGGACTGGAAATGACACCGGGAATTAAAACTCCAGAGTTGTTTTCGCTAACACAGAGGATGTCACCCTTTGGAACAGTGCCAGCAACACCAGCCAATACGATGGCAACCTCTGTGAGAGAGGAATGTACCTTGGAGACAACCAAGAAAGATGGACCTGCAGGAACGGTCTTTAAGGAGAAAAACACATCGGAGCCAGTCAAGGAGGACGTGGCTGAATCAGAGATCAAGTTAAGGAAACGGAACATTTGTCCGGATAGATTTAACGGTAAGGTGCCTTGCAAGGACTACAAGGCACACTTTATGGCCTGTTGTGTGGCCAATGGTTGGAACGATGGGCAAGCGAAGGTGCTTCTTGCTGCAAGCCTCCAGGGACCAGCCTTAAGTGTGTTGGGTTGCCAGCCGGAGGGTAGGAAATATTCCTTCAGGGATTTAATCAGCTCGTTAGACCAGAGGTTCGGCCCAGGTCAACAGGCGGAGTACCATTTAATGGGGCTTCAACATCGTCGTCAGGGTGAAAAAGAGACATTACAGGAGTTAGGGCAGAGTATCAGGGAGCTCTCTGCGTTAGCGTTTCCCGAATTCTCAGAGGAAGGAAGGGATCGATTAGCGAGAGGACATTTCATGGATTCAGTTGGAAATAGGCGATTAGAGAAGCGATTTTCAGGGCAAAACCAACATCCCTGGATGACTCAATTAAGGCATCTCTGGCTGCTGAGAGCTTCCACAAGGTGGAAGAGCAGAGAGCTGCAGATAAAACCAAGAAGTATACAAGAATGGTGGAAACGGAGCCAACCGTGGAGGCTACGGGAGAGGTTCCGGTTAATCAGGCAGTCGTAGATCGAGCTGTCCAGCAGATAGTTTCCCGTCTAGGGGAGAATGTTCCTACTGGGAGCAAGGAGACGAGACGACCTTTCGGACGCAGGAAGGCACACACTGAGGACGTGTGCCACAATTGCAGGTGGAAAGGGCATTTTGCGCGAGACTGCAAGAAACCGAAGGCCAGGAGATCAAGGATGTCGGGAAACGACATGCAGCCGTCTCAGGGACCTGTGAAACGGCTGGAAGAAGTCAAGGGTCAGACAAGTGCAAAGGAAGCCACCACTAAGGTGGAAGTGGATCATTAGACCAGGAGGTGAAGACCCACCAGGTACCGCTGGAGAGTGATGGACAACTGCGAGGAGAGGAAACCCTTAAGGAATCCCCCTTGAGTTGCGGGCAAGGAGGCTTGCCCACCCTTGAGGTGCCAGCCTTAAGGGAGACGCTGCGACAGGGAAGTGGACTTTTCGTACCTGCTGTGGTTAGGGGACTTAAGGTGAACATGTTGATCGACACTGGTGCTACAAACACTTTACTTTCTATGTAGACGTACTACAATATGTCACCGGAAAGAAGACCTACGCTGAACACTGAAGGAGTTGGAGTGTATGGTGCAGACGGAACATTAATCAAGACTATGGGAAGCGCCTGTGTAGCGGTCCAGGTTGGGAAGTCAGTGAGAGCAGTTTGTGTTGTTTTTGCACAACTGGAAGTCGAAGGAATCCTGGGAATGGATTACTTGATGCCGACCGATGGGAGGCTGGATTTTAGAAACTTGATGTTCACCGTAAATTGGGAGCAGATCAAGTGTCTTGACAGACAAGGCGCACATTTTTGCGCCCGAGTGATGGTTGAGGAGACGACCATCATGCCGCCTGGACACGAAGCTCTTGTGCCAGGCCGGGTTACAACTAAGGTAGCGGGAATAGGAGTACTCGAACCTGCAGATGAAGGTGAACTTTCGGGCAGAGGACTTGTAGTGGCAAGACTACTGGTGAAACCAGACGAAGGAAGGCTGCCAATTCGCGTATTTAATCCAGGACAGCGGCTGTGCGTTGTGAAGGCGAGCAGCATGGCAGGGTTCCTTACTGCAGGAACTACCTGAATATTTAAGGGACCTGTATAACAGAAGCACTGAAGGGGTCGACTCAGAGTTTCATCAACAGATAGCAGGGCTACTGAACGACTATAGTGACGTCTTTTCGAGGGATAAGGACGACATTGGGCACACTAACAGGGTGAAGCTTCGAATAGATACAGGCGATGTGAGGCCGAGACGTGAGAGGCCACGAAGGTTCCCTGCTGCAGAGCAGGACGAAATATACGGACAAGTTCAGGACTTACTCGAGGGAGGAAAAATTGAGCCTTCAAGCAGCCCGTGGGCTTCAAATGTAGTATTGGTCAGGAAAAAGGATGGGACCAAAAGGTTCTGCATTGACTATAGAAAACTAAATGCAATGACTGTGAAGGACGCCTTCCCTATCCCAAGAATTGACGACTCACTGGACGTCCTTGCCTGATCAGGCTGGTTTTCAACCCTGGACTTGACTTCAGGCTACTGGCAGGTAGCCCCGGACAACGAAGCGAAGGAGAAATCGGCGTTTGTTTTAAGGGGAGGGCTGTTTAACTGGCGTGTCATGCCCTTTGGCATGTGTAACGCGCCGTCAACGTTTGAGAGGCTCATGGAGTGAGTTCTCAGTGGCCTGCACTGGGAAATTCTTCTAGTATATCTGGACGACGTTAATGTGTACAGGAGGACAGTTTCTAAAGAGCTAAGCCTAATTCAGGGGTTTTCGGACATCGCCCGTCCCCTGCACCGTCTGACTGAAAAATCAAGGCAATTTGAGTGGACAGAGGAGTGCCAGGAGTCGTTTCAGGAACTTAAAGGACGACTTACTAGGGCACCGATTTTGATGTATCCTGATCCTAAGTTGGAATTCATCCTGGATACTGACGCCAGCGCTTTAGGGAACGGAGGAGTTCTGTCTCAGGTAAAGGACGGCCAAGAGAGAGTTGTGTCTTATGCCAGCAGAGTTCTAAAGAAAGCAGAACAAAACTATTGCGTTACGCGCAGGGAACTGCTTGCTGTTGTTAATTTTCTGAGGCAGTTTAGACAGTACATATATGGACATCGAGTCACAATCAGGACAGACCATGGAGCCTTGAGGTGGCTTCTAAACTTCAAGGACCCGACAGGACAAACAGCGCGTTGGCTGCAGATCATGGGAGAGTTTGACTTCGAGATAGTCCATCGGGCTGGGAAGTCACACCTGAATGCTGATAGCCTGTCACGCAGACCCTGCTCACAGTGCGGAAGGGACGAAATCAGCAGTGACGCAGATGAAGAGAAATCTGTGGAAAGAAGTGTTGTGATGGACACTTCGGATCAAGACGCGGAGGTTCGAGCAGACTTACGTGTGGTGGGGGTGCAACCCCAAATCTTAAAGGAAGGTTGGAGAAGGGCTCAGCTCGAGGACGAACAGATGAACTGGCTTATTCAGGCTAAGGAAGAGGCAGGCACACGCCCTGACTGGGAGATAGTTTCTCCAAAATCCATGGCTGCGAAGAACTACTAGCTGCAATGGGAACAATTGACAGTCCGACAACGGATCTTGCAGCGTCGGTGGGAGTCCCACGATGGACGGGAGGTGCATTGGCAGACTTTAGTGCCACAAGAGTATCGGGAGGAGATACTGCGGGAGATGCATGCAGGAAGGACAAGCGGTCACCTGGGTACAAAAAGGACCATGGCTAAGGTACGCCTTAAGTTCCATTGGTCAGGCTTGAGTGCTGATGTCAGGTCCTTCATTAGGCAGTGAAACTTGTGTGCGAAGAGAAGGTCGTCGAGCAAGAAGCGGAAGTCACCTCTACAGCAACATTTAGTTGGGTTACCTGTCGAGCGAGTGGCTATGGATATCTGTGGGCCCTTCCCTGTAACAACTAGTGGAAACCGAAACATCCTTGTGGTCGGTGATTACTTCAGTAAATGGTTTGAAGCGTATCCCATCCCTGATGAAAAGGCGGTCACCGTTGCGGTGCGATTTGTCGAGGAGTTCGTGTGCAGGTTTGGAGTTCCCAGGACGTTGCACACCGACCAGGGAAGGAACTTTGAGGCGAACCTACTTGCTGAAGTTTGTAAGATCCTTGGCGTAGAAAAGACTCGGACAACACCATACAACCCTAAATCAGACGGTATGTTCGAGCGCTTTAATTGGACACTAGTGAACATTGTAGCAATCATGATGAAGGACCAGGGAAACAAAAAGGACTGGGATAGAGAGTTGCCTTTTGCAACAGCGGCGTACCGTAGTACTCCACAGGAATCAACGGGGGAAATGCCCAACATGGTCATGCTTGGCAGGGAAGTTTCCCTTCCAATCGATCTGACAATTGAGGAACCATCTGCAGAGGAGACGCAAGACTTGGACTATGCCCAAGAGATGCGGATGAGGATGCAGCGATCTCATGACAGAGCCCATAAGTGCCTTGCAAAGAGTGCCAGGAGGCAGAAGCGCCACTACGACAGGAACGTCTGCAAGGAACAGTTCATCGAGGGCAAGTTCTGCTGGTTGTTTAACCCAGCGAAAAAGAAAGGGGTATCTCCAAAGTTGATGTGCAGGTGGGAAGGTCCATACCTGATACTGGACAAACTATCCGACGTGACTTATAGGATTCAAGGGAAGAGTGGGGGAAAGATGAAGGTTGTCCACAGCGACCGCCTCAAGCCCTATGAGGAAAAACTGTTGAAGCCTTGGGCCAAAAGGAGTAGTAGTCTGGAGAGAGAAAATAAAGTTTATCCAGAAACTCAGCTACAAGAGATAAGTGAAGTGAGCCAAGGTAGTGACCAGGAAAAACAGGCCTCACCTGAAGTTGAGTCACTTGAGGAAGCCAATCTCCCTGAAACAGAGGAGTTAGCAGAAGCAGATGCGCTGATGGAAAGTAAGGAGTCAATTCAAGAGAACTTGATACCGGAGGCACAGGCGGGACATGTGCAACCCTCAGTACCGGCTAGAACTGAAACAGCACCTGCGGCAGCAGGGCAAAGCCCAGCGCGGGCGAGAAAGAACCCACTGCGCCAGCGGCGGCCACCTCAGCGATATCGTTAATCAAAGATTCAGATGATCAGAATTACATAAGTGACGTAAGCAGGACAAATTCAAGGGGGGGATGTACAAGTATTAAGGAGGCTTACCTTAGTGTTTATTTTTCGTTTTGCAGTTGAAAAATCTAGTGAAGGATGGACAAAGGAAAGGAGTGGAGTCGACCCAAGGACTGGGACACAGTACGACTTCTGAAGTGTAAGAGTGCGGTGACACCTTCATAAATAAGAGGAGGTTTGACAAGCATGCGAGTAGTCATGGGTCAAGGCAGATCCTCTTCTTCTGCTTGAAGTGTGAGCGGGGCTATACGAGGAAGGATAATCTGAAGGTGCACTTCAATCACCACCCTTCATCTCTGGATGACTTGGCCAAGATCTACCCGGAGACGGAGGAAGAACACAAACGTGGAAAGGCTAATGCAGGGAGTAGGCAGGCTAATAAGGAGCGACAGAAGGATTGCCCTGACAAGCGCCGAGCTTCAGACATGACGGAGGATAATGGGAGGCCCAAGGGGAAGCAGCCGAAGGCGGCAGAAGAGTCTGAAACGGGAACAGAGGAGCCGTCGACCGAGGATGCCTTTAAATGGCCGGTACCCTTAACTCCTGGGCGGATGGAGACCGCAGACGCTCCTGAGTTGTCCCTTTCCCCGGCATCATTGTCGTTGGTCGATCAGTGCCTTAGCCAACAGCCGCAATCCTTGGAACACAGATCTGGTGGAAAGCCGAAGGGAATGATGTCCATGGTTCAAGATCTGAAGTCCAAGAGTGGAAGTGAGGACGAGGAGGATGTGCGTGTTGTGCTTCATGGTGAGCCGAGTAATATCGCAGCCGGATCCCCTTCCCAGAAGATTAGCCTTCGGCGAGTCCTTGAAGGAAGTTCCCTGAAGTGTAAGGAGAAGAAGCACCACATCAATTATCCTGCAACTGGTGTTGCGCAGGGTACCTCATCTCCCAAGCCAGCCTCAGCCAGAGTGTTCAAAATCCGTGGAGATGAACGTGGGTCACAGCGTGCAGTACCTGTCAGCACCCCCGACTTGGAGATAATGATGGCTGGAAAGGTCCGGCATGTCAAGATGGTGCACACATCAAGGTTCCAGAACGGTGTCAAAGTTTCTGAAGAAATCACTGAGAGAACCTACGAGGTCAATTTCACTGCCGGTTTTGTTCTTCAGTAGCTACGTATCTGCAAAGTCATCTTAAGTTTCATCTTGATTAAGAACCTTAAGAACTGCAAATTAAGTTTTGTTTTCATGACCTTAAGGGCATGATTTATTTATAGTTGTTGCTTGACTAAACTGTTGTTTAGAGTTACTTAAAGTTTAAAGTAACTGAAACCCTTTTTGTAATTTAAGACTCTTAAGTCAGAGTTGTGTTTATAAACATGAGAACCTTTTGCGTGTAAAACAGATTTTCATTGTATAAGGTATATGGATGTTTGTGAGATCTTATTTAAATCATTTTGAGAGTCAAATAGTGAACTGAAATTGCCAGCGAAGTAGATGTTTACTTAAGTATTCCTGCAACTGTTTACCTCAAGTTCATTACCTTAAGTGACTAGAGTTGTGTCAAAGTTTCAACTTACCTAAAGTTTATTACCTTAAGTGACCAGACCTTACCCTAACTTACCTTAAGTTTCACCTTCACCTTAAGTTTATTGCCTTAAGTGAACATTATTTTGACAATTATTGTTTCATGCTAGGAGCAAGCACATCCTTTGCTTTTAGTTATATCAGTTTTGAAGACCAAGGACGGCCTGAACTTGAGGGTGAGGCTGTGTGGCGCAACGGTGTGCTTGCAGCGAGTTATTATTTATAGCGCGAGCAGCAGCGAGCTTGCGCAGCACCCTCTGCAGTTGGGTCCGTTCACACGTTCTAAAGCATGAGTTGATCACAACGGACGTGAATTGCAGTGTCTCATGGAGAACGAACGTGTGTGTGCGTTGTCGTGTTGCTGCACTGACGTGCTGACGACTGGGCGAGGACAGGAGGTTAGTAGCCGGAGACACACCGGGGATCTGAATCTATGGTCTGTGTGTTGCTACCTCGTGGGCTGTATCCACTGGGGCCTCGGGAGTCCTGCCGCCGGTAACTTGGGGTTGCCTGATAGGAAGTCGCAAAAGAGCGTGGGGGAGCGCTGCGAATAGTCCACCCTTGACGCAGCTGCCGTTTCATCCAGTAATTATTGTTGATTAACTCTTACATTCTAATTGAACCCAATAGAGAATTAAAGAACTTGATTGTCGTTGTTGTCTGATGAATAAAGGTGTCAGTGTCTGTTCCTTCATCGTTTGTTCAGTCTGCCAGTTCGTGTCCCTCCCTTAAGTGAACACCCTTAAGGAGACTACTTTGTACGTGTTGGCGGTATATGGCCTTCCGAACGGACGCATTCCCTAGGTCACCTAGATCACCGCTCGTCTAGGCTTACCAAAGGTTTAGTCAGGAGGCCAGGGCGACTTGAGTAAGAGGAGCCCCGGTTCAAGCAGCGCCACAATAGTATAAAAACAGAACAAGCAATAAAAACATTACAAAGATATAATCAAGAAGATTAATAAACAGTAATATGAGACAAGGCTGATCACGGTTGTTACATTGGCCTTGTTGGTAGTATGGACTTGTTGGTGGTATTGCGCATGCATAAGTATGATAATTGGGAGAGTGACGTGCGAGAGTGATGAGTCTGATTCTCATAGGAGTCAGATTTTTATGCGAGACCAGCTTTGTTTCCTCTCTGTACCATTCTCACTGACTGACTCACTGACTGAAAGACTGTCACATGTGTGCGCTGGGCAGTGCTATCATATAGGATTACAGTGGAATGTCGCTATACAGAACACCGCTACACCGAACATTCGGTTATACCTGTACGTAGTCTGGTTCTTTGACCCCACACAAAATGAAACAGAGCACTTTATAGATGTCGGGGAACTGTAAGGTCAGGGAACCAGTTAAGCTGGCTTATACCTGTTGATATACTTTTCAATGGTATGACGTGGCGACGAGGAGTAATATGGTCGAATCACTTCCAGGTTGTTCAAAATAGTGCCACAATCAAATAAAAACACATTTTTACCCCAAAAATCCATGTTGCTGATCATCAAACAATTAAGGGAAGAGATAAATTTCAATGACGTCATCACTGGCCCGAAGAAATTGTCAGCAGAGGCAACATTTTTGACGTTTTTTTTAGTGTGGCCGGGCACCCCAGCTATTTCTCTGTGTATGGGTCGATAGGTGAGGGTTGAAAGGTCATGCATAAGCACGGGCTTGTCAAGTATCAAGCTATTTTGGTAGTTTTGGTGAAAAATGAGATATTGAAATATTATTAATTACCAACTTACGTAACTTGTAATTCTTTTATTTGAAGGCCAATTTTGACCATTTTTGCTGGATATAGATCGGAACTTATATTCATTGGGTGGAATTCCCGGATGAGACGTCCTCTACTGGGAGATATTCATTCATAAATTTCACTATGCAAATTTCAAAAAAACATCAGGTATTTCTAATCAAGGATGAAAGGGTGCTTTCTGCTGATTTGTACAATTGAAAAGGGTTAGTACATGGCTATTACAGCGCGGCAGGATTCAAACAGAGTCAGCGGTTGAAATACTATTTACAAATAGCGTGGCTAGTACCGTAGGCCTACATGTATGCAATCACAAATATTTGTCTTCATGTTATCTAACTTACTTGAGGTAATAGCATTGACGATAGTGACCAGCAGTGAACCGATGTAGCTACCTAGGCCTGATGTTAGCAAGAAAAGCCCCATGACCACTCCTTGCATTGCTTTGGGTGATTGAGAGTACGCAAACTCTAGGCCTGCAAAGACAACAACATTTGCAACAATAAAAACCATAACAAAAATAATAATAGAGATTTAAATATAGAATAATAAATACTTAAGACAGTTTACCCATTCCTATTAGTTAAGAGCCAGTCACGTACGTGGGTGGTTTTAAACAGTTAATAAAACACCGGCTGGCTGGTTTTAAACACTTTTTCGGTGTCACATGAAACTGACTTTTTTGACATGTGGTCACAATCTTCACTTATTAGGCATGCACAATACTATCAATGAGTCCGTATTTCATCAAGTCCTAAATTCACACTACAACTGGCACTGCCGCATTCTGCACTGCAAATCTCCATATAAGGAGATTTTTGGTAGCACTCATGAGAGGCAAATACCATAAACATAGGTAGAGGGGTGTTTCAAAAAAAATAAAATTTTTCAACAAATTCATTGGAAATTTATAATTTTTACTTTTGGCTTTTTGACCGAAAGGTAGATAAATGAATGATACAAATAGTGAGTAACTCAGAGTGGAAAGGCAGGAATATTATGGCCAGGTAAAATCTGAACTTTTCCCTATTCATGAGGCAAAGCCAGTGAACTGCAAAAGTCCAGATTTTACCGAGCGATAATATATTCCACCCATTTCACAATTAATAGCCACTCACTATTTGTTTTATATAACTGACATATATAACTAACATATAGATCCTTGTCATTTGATTTATTTTAAAATAAATTTTAAATGATTTCAAATCTTTTTACATCACGAGGTAAAGCATTCAACAATTGTTTTATGACATACACCTCAGCAGATTCTGTTGGTTTTAATATTTAAAAATTATTGAAATCTAAATACAGTTAAAATTATGTTCTATTTCAATACAAAATTGGTAAAAAAGTATGGGTATTTCTCTCTTCCAAAACACCCCTTCACAAATTGTTTGAACCCAACTCTGTAGTGCTGGCATTCATCAAAACAGCATTTTTTGGTGACCTATGCCTCAATAGTGTAAAAGAAAGGTATTGCACCTATTATTCTACAGTCACGTCATGAATTCAGACCCCAAAAAATAATTTTTTGGGTGACCTTTGACCTCCATTTCCCTTTTTGTTTAATTGGCAGACACAACATGATGCAACAGGAATCAAAGTCAGTGGGACTTTTTGCAATGGAATATGTACAATGTCAAGCACTATTCACTTTTGTTTCCAGATGGACTTGGGTAACCACACTTTTAATCTTTTTTTCCACACCCATTGGTCACTGTTAGAGTGTGATGCTTGTCCAATGTGCCTCTTATATTGCGCCTGCGTCTGCCCTTAAAAAGGGAAATGGAGATCAGAGGTCATAACAAAATTGTCTTTGGGGTCTGAATTCATCATGACATGCAGTAGAATAATATTTAAAATACACCTCTTTTGCACTATTACGGGTCATGACAAAGTGGCATTTGGAAGGGTAAATATGATAAATAGCGGCAATTAGGGTATATACAAAGTTCATTGACCTCTTGCAGGTCACCAGAGGTCAGATGTGAAATTTGTTTCACAGCATGAGCAATTGACAGCTAGACCTGGGTCTTCAAAAAGTTGGGGTTTCAAGAGTAAATCTTATAAATAACCAGAGGTCACAAAATGTTCCCATATTGGTCATCATTTTCATTAATGAAGACCTACAAGTATGACGTAGACCGGGTCATAGGAAAGTGGTGTTTTCAAAAGGTCATTGACCTCTGACAGGTCACCAGGGTCAGATATGAAATGCCTCCATATCTGAAAAAAATATGATCGCAAGAAGATCTGACATGCGAAGTTTCATGCTTTTATCACAAAGTGCACAATTCTGTGCACAAACTGGAAGACTGCCATAGCCAAATATTACGCTTCATCATGTACGGGTTGTGCAGGATTTCATGATGTTTTCATTATTTTTTTTCTTGGAATATTAATTCTCCATGAATCCTTGTAAAATAACAAAATTTAGCCTTTTTCCATGACTTTCCATAGCTTAATAAATGTCATGCACTAAGTACAATTACTTAAATGTCCATTGTGAAAAATCAATGTACTTGACTTAACCCTTACCCTACTAGACCCTCCAACGCATGCCAATATGTGCCTCAAGAAAATCTCCTATGTTTTTTGCATGGCCCTCCAATATCTGCCATGTCATTTCAAGGGTAACTGGACAGGCACTCCAATACATGCCACAGAGAACAATGAGAGTCCTCTGATAACATAGTGCGTGCCCCCAGCTGGTCAGTATCAGGCACCCTCCAGGGCCTCCAACTCCTGCCAATTGGAGCCTTCACTGTTAAGACAAACTATCTGCCAATAAACTGCAGCTGGAGGGCATTGGCATAACCAACTGACATGCAGTAAACTACCCTCAGAGAGTAAGGGTTAAACACTGGTTGTTCGACCCCTACTTTATTTGTACCTGTAATGCTTGTGAAAACCTCACTGGCTCCTATAAACGTGTACTGAGGAACCTGTGCAAAGACGGACAAGTCCGACGCATTGAAAGCCTTGCCAGCAACTTCCTGCTGGAAGTAGCCATACTCCTTGATGTTTGCTTTCCGGCCAAACTCGACTCCAGCTGCCAAGATCATGGAAAAGACAGCTAGTGCCATGCCAATACCTGCAAGGTTACAAACAATGGAAAACAAAAGCAAAAACAGAGAGATGTGTATGAAACAATTAACAGTAATAATAATATAGGTGGAGTGCCGTGGCCTAGTGGTCTAAAGGATTAGGACGTGCTGGGTTAAAAGATTAGGACGTGCTGGGGTGGTATGGAGAAACAAGCAGCTCCATTCCCACTGAAATATGCGATCCTTTAGCATGGCGTCTCAACATCAGCCTCTCCTAACCAAATCCTACTGTCTGGCTTCTCGTGCCAACCCCGTTTTGACTAAATGACAGAGGGTGAAAGCGTGCTCCTGCAGGGGTTGCCCTTAACTTTTTTTTTGACTGGCCAGCCGGACCAGTTGGCTAGAATTTTGACTGGTCCGCCAGGTTTTTGACTGGTCCGTCTTATACAGCGTGTACCCACCAGTTACTCAGTTTCACATAAGTCATAACTAGACTATAGTCAACACCCATGTCACCTGAGCAATAGAGGTCTATTTTCTTCCTCCATGATCTGAGGCCGCAAAAAAAATATAAAGTTCTGCCTCAGATTACATGTCTTTTAAAAATAGGGTTGGTCGGTCGAATTTTTTGGGGGTTTTTTGGCCAATTTTTTTTATGCAGCTTGAAAGGGGTATTCAATTAGGCCTCAGTAGGCGAAGTCTTAGCCTGATTTATTTTCATTGTACTACGAACAAGGGCGGATCCAGAACACATTTTTTGGGGGGGCCAAAAAAAATTGTGGTCCCCCAAAAAAGTGGGTCAAAAAAATTACGGCGTGGGGTTCGGGGCCCGCTTAAGTAAGTAAGAAACCAAATAAATACAACAAGCATTTTTTTGACGCAGATTTTTTCAGCTGGCCAGCCGGACCACTTGGCAAGGTGTTTCAGCTGGTCCGCCAGCAATTCAACTGGCATTTGGCCAGCGGACCACCGCTTAGGTCGAACCCTGTCCTGACGCTATAACCAGGTGCTCCGGGTAGATGGAGCTCGTTAGCCGTGGTTGGTAGTCCATCTAGGAGAAGGACAACTCTAATTCCAAACCTGGGCGGAAGGAGCTCGTCAGCCTTGGCTGGCAGTCCACCTTGGAGAAGGACAACTCTGATTCCACACCCGGGTAGGTAGAACTCGTAAGCCTTGTTCAGCAATCTGCCTAGGAGAAGGTAAAGTCCGATCCAAAACCCATGTGGTGCCTACGTGCTGGCGACCTCCGAACAACCAGAGCTCTCGGCAAGGCACTGCAGCGCTGTGACAGCGCTTTGCACAAGTTTCAACATCACTTTCACATATTGGAATGGAGGCTCATCAAAAGTCCTGGGGCGATGGATTCACAAACGAGTGGGGCAGGCTCAGACTGGCTGGAAGCCTCTTGTTCCTATCTGCATGTAGGCGGGCTCAGAAAGATGGTCGACGGAACCTGGGACGGAACAGCAGTTTCCTTCGGCAGCTACCGAGTCGACTGAGCAGGCCTGATCAGGATTCGCGCTGCTCACCTCATACGAGGAGGGGCCTAGAACAGTTGGCCTAAAAATCGCCTGTTCCTCCTTCTCTGGCCAGATTGCCCCATTTGCCGGAGTGTATCATCATGCGGTCGAAATACAAAAGGAAATAAAAATAAAGATATTTCGATGAAGGCTCTGAACGTTGCTACGTGGAACGTTCGCACACTCCTCGACAACGCTGAACTGCACCAATACAATATCGCCATCGCCGCCCTCAGCAAAACCCGACTCTCCGACAAAGGCTTGCTTGCGGAAGTCGGCGAAGGATACACGTTATTTTGGAAATGCCGCCCAGCCGGCTCCCCACGCATCCACGGGCACTTTGTTGTTTTTGTCACTGCCTGAATTGCCAGTTGGCATCAGCGAGCGCCTGATGACGCTTCGGTTTCCACTTGTGGAAGGCTGTTTCATCACCTTGCTCAGCGCATACGCACCAACCCTTGTATCATCTGACGAGGAGAAGGCTCTGTTCTATGGCGCCCTTCCCTCTGCTGTACAACATGTCCCCCAGACTGACAAAGTGCTGCTACTCGGTGACTTCAACGCCTACCGGCCGTGTGTACTCCCCAGGGAATTGAGAAGGTTTCAGGAGTGTTTGCCCGTTGAAACAGGGGTAATAATAATTGTAAAGCGCTTTGATATCCCATTATTAGTAAAAGCCTGTTATTAGTATTATTTTTATTCACAATGCCTTTGCCCTACTGTTAAATGATGACCTGTTTGCAAAGTTGCTCTCTCGTGCTCTTTAGCAAACTTGTGGAAAAACTTTAAGCGGATAACAGACAGAAAAGCATGCGCAGTATGAGGTTAAGGAGCACAACTTGTGTAGAGTAGATCATATTGGTGCATCTGTTTTGTTTGAAGCAACAAAAGTGCTCAAAACAGTCTTTCAACCGCATGAGGAGATACGGTCTTTACCTATTCGCTTCAGTTTGGTGAGAGGATATCCAATTCTTGCCATGAATGGGTAGAAGATACGATCCACGACGGGAATCATGACAAGAATAATGGCGACATCAAAGAGGTTGAGAGCAGCCACTGGGATAGTGAAACCGCTGTAGACCAGACGCATGCGTTCGCCTTGTAGCAAATAGGTCGTTGACATCTGGAGACAATTCAACACAATGACACGATGATTTACATGTACAATAATTGAAAATAAGCCAGTTCGGTATTTCAACTGCATGCGTGCACATCCAGATGTCAGGATTTTTCTTTCGGGATAAACAATTGCCATATGTGCCCAAAATCAAGGCAAGTACCAGCAAAATTCAAGAGATTGTATTGTTCTGAAGTATGCACAAAATTCCAGAAAGTTTGGACCGCGAAGTGATTTTAGTGTTCTGTATGCCCCAACTTTTGGGGCGAACGAAAATATCCATCATCTTTTTGATTGCATGAAAAAACTTGCAGAGTGCAGATTAACTACTGCGTTTATCCCAAAGTAAAAATTGTGGAATCTTGTTATGCACATGCGCAGTTGGAGTACCGAATTGGCTTATTACAACTCATAAACATTGTGAGAACAAAAGTTATGGCGTTACGGCCCATCAAATGGAATTTTTTACTATGGAAATGCTATATTGTTTTTCTCAAACATGACTTTCAAACTGCACACTAGTTAAGATCATAATTGTGATCTTTAGGGTTGTCCATTTCAGATAATTTGGAATTTGATTATTCAAAACTGCATTTGACCCATAGAGCTATATTCAATTACTAGAGCACTCACTCTTCATTCTTGCGCGGAGAAGCTTTGAAGGGGCTCTGGGCGCAGGCATTTTGAATGTATGTGCGTGTTTGTAGAACACAATCAAAATAGATGGATTGATTTTTTATAAGTGTGCTCTACATGTAAGGCGCAAGTAGAAGATACGCAAACAACTTAAGAGCGTCATGCTGGTTCAAAAAACGTCACAGCGAAAAGCATCTGCAGCGGAGGGACACGCACACGTTGCGCTGTTTGCGTAGAGCAAAATGACACTTTCATTTGCTGATCGGTTTTGGGCGTGTCGGTTTCGATGACGCACCGATATGGAATACAAACGCAGATATGCAAATAGACGTACAAAATACGTACAACATTTCTAGTTCTCCATATGTTTGTGATGCGCCCAGCAGGCATCACTTTGTACACGAGTTAGCACTCTAGTAATTCAATATAGCTCTATGATTTGATCTAACATTGCAACTGCATTGCAACTGCAACTTTACCAAAGGTACATGTACTACATCACGCGGGAACAAGGCAGGGATAGTTACATAGCATGCATGTATGCATAGAACATTCTTTTCATTGAGAGAATTGCAGGTGGGTACGATAATTTTCAAAACGTACTGGCCTGATATTCAATTGTATGCCTGGCTAGAACATTGCAAATACTGCAGATGAGTGCGGTGACTTGTCAACATGGTAAATTCAATCATCCCTGCGTTTTAATCTTGCCCTTTCACTGCAAGCAATAGTGTTCCTAGCGCTATCAACAAATACTTGCCGAACTTACGAACCGACCATTTTAGTTCGGTTCGGGTTCGGTTCGGTTCGGATTCGGCGGTTTGGCTGCAGCACTAGCAGTAAACATCATTTTAAAAAATGAAAAATCACACTGCGCACGCACTCAAGAGATCCAATCATTGGCTTTAAATGTGAACTAGCCACCGGTCCCCATATAATGGGAGCGGGAAGCAGTCAAGGATTGGGACTGGCTGCATCAGTGGAATTTAAAAATTCCAGACTTGAACTAAGACTATACTCACCTGGAAGTACACAGTCCAATAAAAGATGATGACGATAAAAACTGGTATAATTCTTCCCAAGGACCTGACTTCGTCCACTTTGAGGTCTGGGAAGTGACCACCGAAGCTGTGCTTGGCGCGATCCAGCCAGGATGTCATCTGGTCTTTCCTGGCGTTAGGCTTCCTGATTCTTGATAGAGCCTGCCAGATGATTTTGGCGACAGTTGTGAACACGCTCCCTTGAAAGATAAAAAACAAAACTAATTGGGAAATCTTGGACAAATACTAGTACAGTTTTTTAGAAATATCAAACATGGACCAATTGGTAGTGTGCCAACATATGGCTGGATAGCTCAGTTGGTAGAGCCAATATCTGGCAGGCCTGCACGACAAGGTCACAGCACATTGAGCACTACAATATGCTGCCTCACAGGCACAGAATGGGGAGCCAGCATCTCTACACAATGTACTTCTAGATCTGTCCTGGCCCTGGACTACGCTCCCACTGACTATTGTGCACCTGTATGGTCTAGGAGTGCTCACACGCACTTGTTAGATGAGAGCCTAAACAACACGCGCTGTGTCATCACTGGCTGCATGCAACCAAGCCCAGCGGAAAAGCTCCCAGTCCTAGCAGGAATGTCACTAGCTGCCCTGAGAGGGAAAACCCACATTATGGCATTGCCTTGCCGTGCGTTCAATCAAGACCACCTACTCCATCAGGTCATCACTGAAGAAGCTGGACAACCTCGCCTCAGATCAAGGCATCCACTCACACCGGAGGCATAGTCAGTGCTCCCAGCCTCCCACAGGCACACACGAAGACAACAACATCCAATGGACTGCCAAATGGACTGTGGAGTATCATGGCCTAGTGGATAAGAACACCGGAATCATGTGCTCTGGTGTTTCAGAGGCAACAGTGGCATGGGTTCGAGCCCGCCGGGTGGACACTCGTACCCTTGAGCAAGGCACTTAACCATTGCTTCATCCTTCGGATGGGATGTTAAGCCGGAGGTCCTGTGTGTTGTTAGCCTATTGCACGTAAAAGAACCAAGTAACACTTATCACTAAGAGACGAGATTTGCCCCAATGTTTCTGGTCTCCTGTATAAACTCCCACGCTGAGTATTTAGGAGATGAACCAACCAAGATCCCAAAAAAATTAATGGTGGCAGCAGTGGCACCTGTCATCATCACCCCTGAGGAGCTGCACCTCCATGCCATCAGAGTGCTCTCCTGGCTCAGACCTCCCCCGACGCTCATGGGTGAACCTAAACCACCTGCTAACTGGAGTGGGACGTTCCAATTCCAATATGACAGATTGGGCTTTACACTAAGCCCGGCATGCAAATGCCGAGCAGAAGAACAGATGGCGAACGACATCATCTGTGAGTGCTCTCTCCAGCAGCCACCCAATGGAGCCCAAGGTTTGGCTGATGTTGATGTTCCCACAAAGGAATGGCTGCTCAATACCAAACTTGAGAGCTAAGCCTACACCACTGTTGGTACTATATAAAAGAAGAACCTAGATGACGTTGTTGTTGTAGATATGCAATAAACCACCGCCGCGACAACCCCCACCGCTGGAGGGCGTTATCACGACAAACCGGTATCGCCCACAAACCGCCAGAAATGTCATCTTGGTAATCTTGTAGTTGTGTAATGCGCGTCCACCTGTTTGGCCTAATACATGCAGTGCACATTCAAAACCTTTCGTAGTCCAAACCAAATTCTTAAATTTCTTCCATGCAGTGCGCAGCATACACATACGTACAAGATGCAGCAAGACTTTTGTGCAACTTCACTGGGCAGCTGTTTTGTGGTATGTAGTCGTGGTAGTACGGGTGGCAATTGCGTGCAGAAGTAGTGCATGTGCACTCGTTTCCCCTCTTTTTTCGGGAGGGGGGGATTTTTACAAGCTTCCCTAGATGTTGTTGCTGGTGGTAACGCCCTCTCATGGCAGCGACTTATCATGTATCAAACCACAACAACGTCTTGCCTGTATACTTGTTCAAACCCACTCCAGTCAATTTCTTTGTTATAAAGAAAATTCAACTTAAAGGGAATATACATCATTTGCTTTTGCTGTAATTTTCAGAAATGGATGGAATTGGGGGGTTGGAAATATATAGCAAATATAGTTACACTGACTTTTTTGAGGTTTTGGGTTCGAAAATGCTATAAAAACCAAGAAAAACAATCATTTTCCTGTAGTCTGGCTCCCTGACTCCATATAAGAAGAAACAGAGCAGTTTACATACATTGGTGAATTGTAAGGTCAGGGAACCAGTCTAACTGGCTCGTACCCGATCATAGGTTTGTAATCGATTGCAAACAAGTGCGATGGTCAATTGGGGCCAGTATTTGAAAAAAGCCAGTTTTTTCCAACGCTGATCGGCCGATCAGCGTTGGAAATTGATACAAAAATACCACTTTTTTTTTAAATGACAGTATACCAGGTGCCATGATTTTACAGGATGCTTTACACTGTCATTCACTAACAGTCCAGCAAGGTATTTCAAAATGATTTGGTAGTTTTATTTTTTGATGTTTGCAAATGTTGTATTTTCCCTTTAAAGAAAATTACTCAAGTTTGCTGACCTTCAGGTGGCCTCATGCGGTACCACTTTCGGCCAATCAGAAGCATGATGATCGCCACGACGATGGAGGCTGCTGGGATGGCATATCCCACATCGAATCCGATCTCCTGCTGTACGTAGACCACAGCAGAGAAGGAGACAGCCGAACCCACATTGATGAACCAGTAGAACCTTCACATGAAAAAGTCCAAAATTGACAATTACTGAGCACGGTAAAATCAAATTGCAAAGTGTAATACCGTAGCAGCTGTAACACTAAAATCTCTGCAGGAACGATGGTTTTGTTCATAAATAACTACATCAAAACAACATGTAACGACATATTTGTCTTTTGATTTACAGTTTAAATGAACTTCTATTTAAATACACAATTGGTGGGCAGTGTATTTATCTCTCCAACTAAAACCACCCCTTCAGGAAACATTTGAACCCAACTCTGTAGCTACTGGCTCTTGAACAGTAGCGCTATGCACAACGCGCACACCAGCATGCATTTGCTCACAAATATCAAACCATGGAACAAGAATGATCCTAACTGTTGAATAGTAAATCCCATTCACCATGGGCGAATGCAGCCAACCGTTGGACACTATTGTCAAGCGCCTTAAGACCAAGGCTAGGGTGAAGCATACAGTTAGTGGCATTGAATTAATCCATCAAAACGGTAACCTTCCACGTCACAATCTCACCAATTGAAGAAAGATTTGACGGGACCCTCTCCAAGATCATCCAACTGTTGAGCTCCGAACGGGCCCACGTTGGATTTGATGCCGCCTGTACCGATGGCAATGACGGCTAGACTGAATAGGAAGAAGCCTCGCTTTTGGCCCACGGTCAGCCCTAGGTGGGGGCCATACTGGGTAAAATCTATGGAGATGATGGGCAACATGGTCGTGCCTTGATCAAAGAAATAGAGAAAAGACACCAAAATTAATTTTTCAAATTGCTGTTTTTTTAACAATAGCCTGCAATGGATAAGAACCTCATTAGTATTCGTGAGGCTTAAAAAGATTGATGGGTATTGCGCCCGCCAGTGTTACAATTGTCAAAATTGCACGTAGTCAGACCTATTTTTCCAATTTTAACGAAAAGTAATGAACATATCACAACGACTTTTAGCACACACGTGGATCATTATAGGGGAAATAATCCTTCTTTCTCCTTCCAAACCGGAGAAATTAATTTTCAAAGATTTCACCTGCCAACATGACCATGTCTGTGAACATGTAGTTTCATTCAAAATAGTGTAACGTATACCTTTAGAAATCGTTCTTCGCAACCATAATTATGGCCGACATGTACATGTATGTACATGTATGTCAAATGCCACACTTTTGATGAATGCTTCTTTCACACGTTTTGAGTTAGAACGTCCACAAGGAAAATTAGCTCAAATTTCTTCTTACACGTGTTCTTTATACTATTGTATGGTGAAAATATACATACATACTGGTGCATATGTAAATCCAGATCAGCAGCCAGTTTAGGCTCTTGCATGTTTAACTGGATCAGTTACTTCGATTTCAATTATTCAAATAATATTCGAGTCCAAGTTGTAAAAATCGAGTACTAAATTATTTGAAAATGCACAGCCTCATTTGATCACTTGTAAACACAACAAACATGGGTAAAAAAGAAGTTAAAACTGATACCTATGCAATAAATGAGGCCTGCTCCAAAGATAGCATTGTATTTCCCTGATACGGAGTCAGCAATCCACCCACCGACGACCGGCACAAAATAAGACGTTCCTGTGAAGATGAAAGTAACGGTGGTCGCGTCGGCACTCGAGAATTTCAGCTCGTTGGTGCAGTAGAGCACCAGGTTTCCAGCAATGCTGTAGTAGGTCAGCCGCTCGCACAGCTCTAAGACCAATATGCATAGAACCACGCCCAGACGATCTCGTTGGATGCCGAACAGTGTTCTAGCAGGGGCCGGGAAGTCAATCTCCACGCTTGATGTCGTTTCGCTTTCAGGTCTCGCTGGAGTTTTCAAACTCTCGTCAATTTCTTGATAAACGGTGGACATTTTGGTGCATGTGGCTGACGTTGACGCGCCCACACTTCGAGACAGCGTTTTTCTTATTCAGTGCAGCGTAAGCCGTATAAAACTCAAGACATCTGTGAAGAACCTAACGACTAATCTGTAAAATACAAACAAACAAAATGTAAATTAGTTTCAAAGTCATTCCAACATGTTTAAATTGGGGCTAAAACTTCATTTAGTCTTCGCAGTTCACAAACAAATATCAAAGAACCAGTTTTGACTCCAACAATAATGTGACACCAAACTTCCACTTTTCGGCGAACTGTCACAGCAAATTTTCCTGGGAAAATCAAAGCAAGATACATTTTTTTATCTAGTAAAACAACAACAGAGAAAAACATAGCCTACATAGGGAAAAAGCTATCAGGTACAATGTACTGTATTAATCCTTCTTTACAAAAAGAAATAAGCATGACAAAAAGACAACAACTTTTTAGACAAAAATTAGCAGGAACATTTACCCATACGTACATTTCAGAAGAGAAAAATACAACAAATGTTAAACAAAACAGCAGTTGCAAGATGTAGTGATTGAGGCAGTGCGAACATGATAAACAAGATTGGGTGACAAATGACTGCATCATGTGATATAAGCTGGAGTCACATGAGGATAAACCAGGAAGTAAACAACATTCAATTCCCAAAACCACAAGCACGAGACCTTGAAACCAAATACAATTGCAGGGAATAAGTTGTAAGTTCAAAGTACATTCACACATGGTTTACTTTACTCAGAGTAACCATAAAAACATGGGCACGGCATTAAAAGCACACAAGTGGACCAGTTTAAAGTTGCATTCCCCGATTTTCATCCTGAAAAATAGATTTCTTTTCTAAATTGCTATTTTTTTTAACAATACAAATGTTATTCACTTTGGACATGTTGGAAGGGGACGTGACATTGACCTAGCTTGAGTAACTCCAGCTAATAAGCTGATCAGGAATATTTACATGTGAATTCCTGATGAGCTTGTTAAGCTGGAGTTACTCAAGCTAACTATTGACCCCAAAAAATGGTAATCCTTATCTTTAAAACAGCTCTATTTTTTACGAGTTCTGTTCAAAACTGACTTTTGCAGATGACTGTCCAGTACCAAAATGACTTTTGCAGGCTAATGCAGTCTTTTTTCTTCATACAAAACGCTTCTTGCCTAGTGACAAACTTGGGCACATACTCTTCTTTACCGGACACACAAAAGACCTACACGGTAACCTTGGGATGTGTTATTCTGAACACAGACTCAAAATAGCGGGCCCTAATTTCTAGCTCTATGTTTAGAGTCTGACACCAGCCAGCATATAGATTGTCAGATTGCCTTATATGACGTAGCGGGTCAAACTAATTTAAATATCTACAGGCATACCAATAAAGTACCAAAGTGTGATGTTAGCTGTCATTGTTCTGGTTCACTCTGGTTCGCGCGCACGGATGTCTTCACACACTTTAAAGCTGTGCACGTGGAACAGAATACGCGGCACACTTCAGTACTCTATCGTCTCTATGCTGCTTTAACTTACGCGTAACACATCGGTGTGCAGAAGTAGGCCAATCAAACTATAATAGGGGAGGCGATACAGCCAAGATGCATATTGCACGAGGCTGTTGCCTGTTGATCCTCCCCACCTGTGATAAGAGGTCAGAACTCTGGTCTACATGCGCGTAACCACAACTCCGAGTCTTCCAGAGGTGAGGTAGTGTTTGCCCAACATTCTATAGTGATTACTCCCCCCACCCAAAAGTACAGACAGGCTCCATGAGAAATGTTTTGCAGTTGATCAAACTCTCATTAAAGCTTCTACATGTAGATGCTTTAACAAACCAGAACTGTGCACTGTGGGACGATTTGAATGTCCATTCGTAAGCGCAAACTATCGCACCACTACGTGTACATACATGTACATATTCGTAGAAGGGTGTACATGGACATGTATATGCTGGCACCCAGCAACCAGTGATCTGTGATAACAAATTTGCCCTGTGTGCAAAGAAGTCCTTCTAAAGGCCTGGCAAATTTTATGACGTTAACCATTGGAGTTTCATTGTGACGTTTGCCATTACCTTCAGGAACGAATTTGCTTTGCACTGAAAGTCAGGCATTAGTTAATTGTTTTACTCCGGCAGATTTAATTTTCTATTTTTCTTTCTGATCCATAAATTATAACTCAGTAAATAACGTAAAAGAGAAATAAAGTCTGAGAACCATTCGGTTGACAACTGACGCATGTACAATGGTTGACTTCCGTAGAAAATAGTATTTCCAAAATTGGAAATGTTTCTCAGTTCCAGATTCATGTCTTAATAATTTGGAGTGTTTTTCGCCATGAATACACCGGGTCGAGTTAGTCTGGCGTCCGACTCGCCACGCGGCGGGTACGCACGCTGGATCAGGGCCTCGCAGAGCGTAAACCAACCTGGTGAGATGGCCAGCAAAGCGTTCGGCACATTGGATGACTCGGAGTTGGACTTTTTCAGGGTTTCGGGGAGCCAGCTAGGCCCACATGCTAAATCCCATGGAGAATCGCGTCGCGCTGTGCACCACGGCGCAACAGATGCTCCGTTCCACTCGGAACACTGCCGAGTTGTGCCTGTTGATAAAGCGGGGCTGGCTGGGCTTGATCGTCCGGAGACACCCCGCATCAACACACGTGCCAGGTCCCACGAGGGGTCGCCCCGTGCTGTAGACGATGGCGCAACAGACGGTTTGTTCCACTCGGAGCGATCCCGATTTGTGCTGTCCGATGCAGCGGGGGCGGGGCTTCGTCGGGACATACCCCAGTTTGCTGGTAATAACACAGTACCTGCCAGGTCCCGCGAGGGGCCGCCCCATGTTGTAGACGCTGGCGCAGCAGACGTCTCATTCCATTCGGAGCGATTCTGAGCTGTGCTGGTTGATGCAGCGGGGGCGGGTTTTCGTCCTGGGGCAACCCACAACCCCTACGCTCATGAAAATGGTGCTAGGCCCCACATGGAAGCACCACTCGGTGCTTACATGGATACGACTGGTGCGGCCTCCCATTCGGGGCGCCCCAAGGCTTGATTTGCCCATACACAGGGGGCGGGAAACCGTCCGAGCGCGCCTCAGGCGGCACGACCAGGAGTGGATCTCCCCCAGCAGTACGTTCATCCCCACTATTGCAGTATGGCGAGTCCTGACCTCCACTCGGAGCAGGCTCGGACTGCCATCTCTATGGGACGGGACCAGTGGACTTGCTCCGCGCACGAGTCAATGGGGTGGAGCCTGTGGAGTTGCTCCGCACACGAGTCAATGGAGCGGAACTGGTAGAGTTGCTCCGCACGGGATTCAATGGAGCGGAGCCGGCGAGGTTGCTCCGCACAGGAGTCTATGGAGCGGAGCCGATGGAGTTGCTCCGCACAGGAGTCAATGGAGCGGAGCCGGTGAGGTTGCTCCGCATTGGAGCCTATGGAGTGGAGCCGATGGAGTTGCTCCGCACGGGTGTCAATGGAGTGGAGCCGACAGAGTGGGTCCACACGGGAGTTAATGGAGCGGAACCTTGGAGTTGCTCCGCACGGGAGTCAATGGAGAGGAGCCGGCGCAGTTGCTCCGCACGGGACTCAATGGAGCGGAGCTGATGGAGTTGCTCCGCACAGGAGTCAATGGAGAGGAGACCCGGGGTGGGTCCAGAGGAGAACCCAGAGGTGATCCCAGAGGTGATCCAAGCGGAGAACCCAGAGGAAAACCCAGAGGAAACCCCAGAGGTGACCCCGGAGGAGACCACAGAGGAGACCAGGAGACCCAAGCGGATACCCCAGCGGAGGCGCCGCCTTGTTCGGGGACGAACAAGGGTCCTCAAAGGGGGCTGTGTAACGGCGGTGCCGGGCCGCCGGCAGAGGGCGCCAGCACGGACCCACAGTGCAACCATAGCGTTGGGACCCCTGCTGCTGGGCCAGGGAGACCTGTTGCCAGACTGCGCCAACTCAGTAGTTTGACTTTTGTATAGCGTTCCTTTTTGTTGTGAGTTGTATAAAGAGAGAGCCTCGTGTAAAGAAAGTGGAAGGAATAAATGGCCGGAGAGCCCCGAAACCCTGAAGAATAGTGTCTGTGGTTTCCTTCGTCTGGAGTGTGAGAACCCCAGATTCGTTCTACGTTACATTGGTGGCAGCCGTGGCATGTCTGACAGAGGAAAAACAGGTAGAATTTGGAGTGTTTTTTGCCATGAATACACCGGGTCGAGTTAGTCTGGCGTCCGACTCGCCACGCGGCGGGTACGCACGCTGGATCAGGGCCTCGCAGAGCGTAAACCAACCTGTTGAGATGGCCAGCAAAGTGTTCGGCACATTGGATGACTCGGAGTTGGACTTTTTCAGGGTTTCGGGGAGCCAGCTAGGCCCACATGTTAAAACCCATGGAAAATCGCGTCGCACTGTGCACAACGGCGCAACAGACGCTCTGTTCAACTCGGAACACTGCCGAGTTGTGCCTGTTGATAATAAAGCAGGGCTGGCCGGGCTTGATCGTCCGGAGACACCCCGCATCAACACACGTGCCAGGTCCCAAGAGGGTCACCCCGTGCTGTAGACGATGGCGCAACAGACAGTTCGTTCCATTCGGAGCGATTCCGAGCTGTGCTGGTTGATGCAGCGGGGGCGGGTTTTCGTCCTGGGGCAACCCACAACCCCTACGCTCATAAAAATAGTGCTAGGCCCCACATGGAAGCACCACTCGGTGCTTACATGGATACGACTGGTGCGGCCTCCCATTCGGGGCGCCCCCAGGCTGGATTTGCCCATACACAGGGGGCGGGAAACCGTCCGAGCGCGCCTCAGGCGGCACGACCAGGAGTGGATCTCCCCCAGCAGTACGTTCATCCCCACTATCGCAGTATGGCGAGTCCTGACCTCCACTCGGAGCAGGCTCGCACTGCACGACTCTATGGGACGGGACCAGTGGACTTGCTCCGCGCACGAGTCAATGGGGTGGAGCCCGTGGAGTTGCTCCGCACACGAGTCAATGGAGTGGAGCCGGTAGAGTTGCTCCGCACGGGATTCAATGGAGCGGAGCCGGCGAGGTTGCTCCGCACGGGAGTCTATGGAGCGGAGCCGATGGAGTTGCTCCGCACGGGAGTCAATGGAGCTGAGCCGATGGAGTTGCTCCGCACGGGAGTCAATGGAGCGGAGCCAGCGAGGTTGCTCCGCATTGGAGTCCATGGAGCGGAGCCGATGGAGTTGCTCCGCACGGGAGTCAATGGAGTGGAGCCGACAGAGTGGCTCCGCACGGGAGTTAATGGAGCGGAACCGTGGAGTTGCTCCGCACGAGAGTCAATGGAGAGGAGCCGGCGCAGTTGCTCCGCACAGGACTCAATGGAGCGGAGCCGATGGAGTTGCTCCGCACAGGAGTCAATGGAGAGGAGACCCCGGGGTGGGCCCAGAGGAAACCCCAGAGGAAACCCCAGAGGTGACCCCGGAGGAGACCACAGAGGAGACCAGGAGACCCAAGCGGATACCCCAACAGAGGCGCCGCCTTGTTCGGGGACGAACAAGGGTCCTCGGAGGGGGCTGTGTAACGGCGGTGCCGGGCCGCCGGCAGAGGGCGCCAGCACGGACCCACGGTGCAACCGTAGCGTTGGGACCCCTGCTGCTGGGCCAGGGAGACCCGTTGCCGGACTGCGCCGACTCAGTAGTGTGACTTTTGTATGGCGTTCCTTTTTGTTGTGAGTTGTATAAAGAGAGAGCCTCGTGTAAAGAAAGTGGAAAGAATAAATGGCCCAGATTCGTTCTACGTTACAATATGGTGAAGAAAAAAGTGGCGTCAGATTGCAACATTTTTTCCAACAAATTTTCCAGCGCACTAACCTAGTGCATGTCAAACCCGGCCCCCTAACGTCCTGAAACTACCTGTCCGGAGTTGACCCAACGTCAACAATGTCTTAAATCGGTGCATTCTGGCTCTCCGATACGCTCCTTTTTTTTTTACAAAAATTCTGTCAAAGTTAGCTGAAAATCGGCTAAAACGGTCACCATACGCCGTACATCGTATACATGTCTGTATCTGTATCTGTATCCGTTGCTCCAGCTAAACGGTAGAATCCGCGTCCCGCTAGAGTTGGCATACGCGTCGTACGCGCATACGCTGTCGTACGCGTAACCTCATTCTCAGACGTTAAAATGCTGTACAATGCTATTGGCTCGTGCGTCACGTGGTACATATCGTCAACCTCGGTCTCATTGATAACTTAGCCGCGTCTGAATTACTTGGCTATGGCTGGACAGAACACACGGGTCTATATAAAGTGGCTGCAGCCGCTTCCGTTGGCGCGTGTGTGTAAAATCTGCTAGCCGCTAGCCTAGCCAGCCGCAGCCATGACACGGCAGCGTGCGAGTGCCAAGTGGGGGCGTGGCCGGCCAGAGCTGTATTTATAAATGGCTCTGCAACCGGCATGTACATAGTTATAAGCCCGTTTTAATGAAGTGGGCGGGGCGTTTCTTTACTTCCATTAATAGACCTACACGTATGCGCAAAGGCACTGGGGGCAGAGCCTTTTGTGTGCTTTAATTGTAACCAAATGGAAATAACCAAAAACACTCTCTAAGATATCTGCAGGGGCGGGTATAGCTTTGGAAGGTGGGGGGGGGGGTGAGTGAAGCGCGGGAGGGCACCCCCTACCTTTTGAAATCTCTGATGCTTTCTCTCCTGCATTCTAAGGCAATTTGAGAATAAAATCAGGTATTTTAGCATCGTTTTGTACCATTTTACTATACAGGGGTGCAGTGGCGTAGCCAGGAATTTTTCAGTGGGGGGCGGGGGGGGGGGGCCGCTGGGGGGGGGGGCTGGAACATTTCATGGGGGCCGTCAAGTAGATCAATGATAATTTTTTTAGAAACTCAAAATCTCAGTGGGGGGGGGGGCGACTGGGGGCGACAAGGTTTCAATGGGTGCTGTCGCCCCTCACCACCCCCCCCCACCCCATCCCCACCCCACACCCCGTGGCTACGCCACTGCAGGGGTGCGAGTGACTACTGATGAAAATAGCTGAAAACAGCTGAAAAAGGTGTAAAAAAGCTGAACTTTGGAAATCTCCAATTCTTTTGTACACAGCAAGTGAGGGAAAAAAGCTGAAATCCAAAACAAAAAAAGCTGAAATCAGCTTTAAAGCTGAGATTTCACACCCCTGACTATAGTATAACATGAAATCATCGGCTGAAGGAGGGGGGGGGGGGTTACATCTGCACTTGACCCTCAACACATAAGCCTTAAGGTCAATTGTCCCATTTCCTCATCACTGACAAAATGACTTTTTATTATCAAGGGGTAAATTTGTGCCAAAGAGATCAAAGAATGTTAGATGTTGACTTTACAACATGATGGTACTGCACATGGAAGGTTTTTTGTGGGAGTGCCATGTGGTTTTTTTCTTGTGGTGGGGAAACCATTTTATGGGGGGTAATGGTTTACAATGTAATTAGTTTTTTTTCTTTTCAAATGAACAGTTGTTGCAAGCAGTGTGCATTTTATTTTTTTTTAAATGAAACGGTTTGGCAACTTTTCCCGCCATGTTATTTGTTTTCAGTAACAAAATCCAGTTAGATTTACAATGAAATTCACAACTTAAACAAAACATAAGTATTGCAGATACAAGGCAAATACAGTCAGCTGTAGCATTTGTTGAGTGGTCGGGCACAACCCGACCACTCTTTGGATCTGTTACGATTAATCTTTCTTTGAGTGGTCGGGTACAACCCGACCACTCTCTGTTATTGTTCTGGTAAATCTTTCTCTTTTATTTTTGTATAAATTTCCAACAGTGGTCGGCCGACCACCGTTGGAAAAACCTAACTATTTTTCAACTACTGCTCTAAATTCACAATTTTTTCAGTACAAAAGTTTGTTTGCTATTGGTTACATGTTCATGAACGGGTGCAGGCCAGCTATAGACTGCTTCCCTTACCTTACAAATTTCCGGCATCTATAAATTGATCCATTTTATCTTTAGTGGAGTCAGGGAACCAGACTACTCCACCATTTGTGTTTTTCTTGGTTTTTCCAGCATTTTCGAACACAAAACTTCAAACATGTCAGTGTAACAATATTTGATCTATCATAGTAACCCCTCATATAGTTCATTTCTGTAAATTACAGCAAAAACCCGGCAATGATGTACATTCCCTTTAAAGATATATTCTTGTAACAAAATAATTGATTGTACTGGAAAGGATTTAATTTTGTGATCCTTTGTTCTACATAAACAAATATAACTGGGCAGTGTATAATCATGGAGGAAGGAATAGAATGAAAAGGCTGTCCGCCCGACCACTCTGCGTTTGTAACTCAACAAACGCGAAGCTCTAGTTGAGTGGTCGGGTACAACCCGACCACTCTCTGTTATTGTTCTGGTAAATCTTTCTCTTTTTTTCCGGACAATACTTCTCCGCCGCTTTTCTCCTAAACGGTTCATGATATGAACTTGTAACTTTCAATATATATCGACCCTCATCCCTAGTAGTGCATATTACTTTGACATCATGATGACGTCATCGGGTGTCAAATTACAAGCGATTTCAGCAAAAAAAGTGATCAATTACTTTCACCTATAACTCTTGAACAAAATAATCAATGATGTTTGTATTCCGCAATCAGATAAACCACGAATTGATAAACATTTTTTGTTTACGTGAACTCGCTTGACCTTTACTTCCGGGTCTACCGGAAGGTCAAAGTTAGGTGAATTTAAAATGAAGACTTTAGCCTGAAATCAAAACAAAGCAGAATTTCTTCAAAACGGTTTACGGTATGAACCAGAAACCTAATGTGAACTTGTACCATGCTACGAAGATATTATACATTTTGTTACGTCATCATGACGTCACCAGGGATCAAATTACAAGCGATTTCAGGGCAAATTTTGACAAAATAGTTTGCGTTATATCTTTTGAACTAAATAGAGTATCGTGTTCGTTTTTTCGTGAGGTTGTAGACTATGCCATGAAAAACATTTTGTTGTGCCCGGACACAAAACCACTTGACCTTTACTTCCGGTGTTACCGGAAGTGCAATAAAAACTGAATTTAACTCAAAAGCGGAAGCATTTTACTACAGACATATATAATATGCAAATGTTTAGTAAGAAATGCAAGTCCCAAAAACAGTGTGATGACGTCATCCTCCGAAAGGGCGCCCCCTATCGGCACATAAAATAGTGTTTGTTTTCTTTAATCTGAAGATTATTGGCTCTAATTTTACCAAATCGCTCCTTGATATTCTTTGATTAACCACAGATGACATGGCAAGGTTTCAAATTCATGACGTCATCAGACCGGAAGCTACGTCTATGAGAATTTGAAAACGATCATATTTTTAATTGAATTCTATCATTTGATCCATGTCGTGTATCTTCGTAGCCCAAATAACGATATCCATAACAATGTTAAACTTTTACTTCCAAGTACTAGTGACGTCATGAAATCGGAAGTTAGATGTTATAAATGCATACAATTATATTTTCCATATTTCCATACGTTATTCAACTTCACAATAAACATTTATCCACTCCGAACTAAGCTTCACTTTCCGGTTTTTTTTTTTAAATGACGTCATTAAGCTAGAAATAACTCATGTGTACATAAAGGTTTATGGAAATTTATCACACCGTTAAAGATGCATTTTAAACAAAATAATTTATTGTGCTGGAAATGATTTAATTTCGTGATCCTTTGTTTTTACATCAACATATTCATAACTGAACTCGGCAGTGTTTTTTTTTTTAAAGTGCCTGCCCGACCACTCTGCGTTTGTAACAACAAACGCGAACCTCTAGTTGAGTGGTCGGGTACAACCCGACCACTCTCTGTTATTGTTCTGGTAAATCTTTTTTTTTTCTTTTCCGGACAATAATTCTCCGCGGGTTTTCTCCTAAACGGTTCATGATATGAACTTGTAACTTTCAATATATATTGACCCTCATCCGAAGTGGTGCATAATACTCTGACGTCATGATGACGTCATCGGGTGTAAACTTACAAGCGATTTTAGCTGGAAAAGGGTCCAATTACTTTCACTCATAACTCTTGAACAAAATAATCAGTGATGTTTATATTCTGTAATCAGATAGACCATGAATTGATTAACATTTCTTTCTGTGTACGTGAACTCACTTAACCCTTTCTTCCGGGTCAACCGGAAGGTTAAAGTTAGGTGAATTCAAAATGAGGACTTTAGCCTGAAATCAAAACAAAGCAAAATTTCTTCCATACGGTTTACGGTATGATCATAAAACCTAGTGTGGACATGTACCATGTTACGAAGATACTATATTTTGTGTTACGTCATCATGACGTCATCGTGTATCAAATTACAAATGATTTAAGGGCAAATTTGGACGACATAGTTTGCGCTATATCTTTTGAACTAAATATAGTATAGTGTTTGTTTTTTCGTGAGGTTGTAGACTATGCTGTGAGAAACATTTCTTGTCCCGGACACAAATCCGCATGACCTTCACTTCCGGTGTTACCGGAAGTGCAATAAAAACCGAGTATAACTCAAAAGCAAAAGCATTTTACTACACACATATACATTATGAAAGTGTTAATTGAGGAATGCCAGACACAAAAAAAAGTGTGATGACGTCATCTTTCGAAAGAGCGCCCCCTAGCGGCATATTAAATAGTGTTTGCTTTCTTTAATTTGAAAACCATCTGTTAAAATGTTACCAAATCACCCCTCATTACTCTTTAACCACAGATAATTTGGCAAGGTTTCAAATTCATGACGCCATCAGACCGAAAGTTACTTATATGAGAATTTGAAAACGATACTATTTTAAATGTAATTCTATCATTTGATTCATGTCGTATATCTTCGTAGCCCAAATAACGATATGCCTTACAATGTTCACCTTTTGCTTCCAAATACTGTGACGTCATCAAACCGGAAGTTAGGTGTTATGAATACCTACAGTTATATTTTCCTCATTTTCATACGTTATTTAACTTCACAACGAACATTTATCCACCCCGAACTTAATCAGTATTCACTTCCCGTTTTTGAATAATGGCGTCATGAAGCCAGAAATAACTTGTATGTGTAGGCCGCGTAATTTTTTTTCCTAGGAGGGTTAGGGGCAATGTCATGAATAATTCAGTTTTTCCTTTGAATCATTGCAAGACTTAGGTTCTCGTTCTATTTTCCCCTTAATTTAAAATTATCTCAGTGATAAATTTGGAGAAGAAAAATAGCTGATGAAAATGAGCAGCGACGACGTGGATTCGAACCAGGGATCTTTGTATCCATAGCTCATCTCGCTATCCACTAGGCTACTGTGTGGTAGCTGGACGACAACCGTTCTTTAAAATGCTTTAATGTATTGTAACTAGTTGAGTAACTAACAACAATGCTGTTGATGTCATTGTCCGTTCTCATGGATAAACATGAATTATTCATGACATTGCCCCTAACCCTCCTAGGAATAAAAATTACGCGTGTAGGCCTACATCAAATGTTGAATAAAATCTTTCACACCGTTAAAGATACATTTTTTTTAAACCAAATTATTGATTGTACTGGAAAGGATTTAATTTCGTGATCCTTTGTTCTTACATAAATTTATTCATAACTCAAGTCGGTAGTGTTTAATGAACAAATTGCCTGCCCGACCACTCTGCGCTTGTAACAACAAACGCGAACCTCTAGTCTTTATTTTTTTTTCCGTACGGCACGTTTCCGCGGGTTTTCTCCTAAACGGTATATGGTATGAACTTGTAACTTTCAACATATATCGGCCCTCATCCCTAGTGGTGCATATTACTCTGACGTCATGATGACGTCATCGGGTGTCAAATTACAAGCAATTTTCGTTGAAAAATGATGATATTCTTTCACCTATAACTCTTGAACAAAACGATCAATTGTTTTCCAATCTTGTAATCAGATAAACCATTAATAGATGAACATTTTTTGTCGTGTGCGTTAACTCGCTTGACCTTTACTTCCGGGTCTACCGGAAGGTCAAAGTTAGGTCAATTCAAAACGAAGACTTTAGCCTGAAATCAAAACAAAGCAACAATTCTTCCAAACGGTTTATGGTATGATCATAAAACCCTGTGTAAACTTGTACCATGTAACGAAAATGTTGTAAATTTTGTTACGTCATCATGACGTCATCAGGTATCAAATTACAAGCGATTTAAGGGCAACTTTTGACAAAATAGTTTGCGTTATATCTTTTAAACTAAATAGAGTATCGGGTTTGTTTTTTCGTGAGGTTGTAGACTATGCCGTGAGAAAAATTTCGTGTTCCCGGACACAAAACTGCATGACCTTCACTGTTACCGGAAGTGCAATAAAAACGAACATAACTCAAAAGCGGAAGCATTTTACTACACACATCAAATTAGGAAAGTGTTTAGTGAGGAATGTCAGACGAATAAAACAGTGTGATGACGTCATTTTTCGAAAGGGCGCCCCCTAGCGGCACATAGAATAGTGTGAGCTTTCTTTAATTTGACAACCATCCGTTCAAATTTTACCAAATCGCCCCTTGATATTCTTTGATTAACCACATATAACTTGGCAAGGTTTCAAATTCATGACGTCATCAGACCAGAAGTTACTTCTATGAGAATTTGGAAACGATCATATTTTAAATGTAATTCTTTCAATTGATCCATGTCGATCTTAGCCCAAAAAAGATATCCATTACAATCACCTTTGCTTCCAAATACTGTGTCGTCATCAAACCGGAAGGTGGGTGTTATGAAAACATACGTTATTTTATCAACCAAGAAATAACTTGCATACACATATGTACATAGAATGCTTATTGAAATTGATCACACCATTAAAGATGTATTTTTTTACTTGAAGATAAAAATAATTGATTTTACTGAAAATGATTTTATTTCGAAATCCTTTATTCTTACATAAAAGTATTCATAACTTAAAAAAACATGCAGTGGAAATTCGGCTCATCTTGTTTTCATGCACATTACTATGTGTTGCAACAATACATACAAGATCTTAATGTTTGTTTTCATTGGAAGTGACAAGAAAGTGGTAGTTTTTCAATTATTAGTAAATCCTTTCATCAATATATAAGAGAGCGCTATTTTGCTTTTGTCACACAAGGTACTCCTTGCCAAAGGTGCGTTATGAACAGTGCAAAAATTAGTCCTTCAAAATTACCCACAAAAATGTTTTTGAGGAAATATTTGCCACTTCGATTGTCCAAATAAGCTGTTTTACATGATAAACAATAAAAAGTGGAATTTACTCCAAGAAAATAAAGAAAACTTTGACATATATTTGTATACACAAAGCTATGGAGACACTACGGTTCTGCCTTGAATGACATCACACTTTGGCTCATGAATATGGAAATTTTCATTAGCATAAAAGCTTAAATGTTGAAATTTCTCTCTTTTATTGCTACAAAGGGGGTGGAAACTTAATAGTTACATGGCAAGAAAGCTGTTTTAAATGTATTTAAGTCATATAACTCCTATTACATGTTCCCGTTAACTGGACAGTGTTTCATAAAATAGTTGTCTACCCGACCACTCTGCGTTTGTAACAACAAACGCGAAACTCTAGTTCTTTCTTCTTCTTTTTTTCCGGACAATACTTCTCCGCGGGTTTTCTCTTAAACGGTATATGGTATGAACTTGTAACTTTCAATATATATCGACCCTCATCCGAAGTGGTGCATATTACCCTGACGTCATGATTACGGGTGTCAAATTACAAGTGATTTTATCTGAAAAAGTGACCAATTACTTTCACCTATTACTCTTGAACTAAACATTCGCTCGACCTTTACTTCCGGGTCTACCGGAAGGTCAAAGTTAGGTCAATTCAAAATGAAGACGTTAGCATGACATCAAAACAAAGCAACATTTCTTCCGAACGGTTCACGGTATGATCACAAAACCTTGTGTGAACTTGTACCATGTTACGAAGATGTTATAAATTTTGTTACGTCTTCATGACGTCATCAGGTATCAAATTACAAGCGATTTAACGGCAAATTTTGACAAAATAGTTTGCGTTATATCTTTTGAACTAAATAGAGTATCATGTTCGTTTTTCGTGAGGTTGTAGACTATGCCATGAGAAACATTTCGTGTTCCCAGACGCAAAACTGCTTGACCTTTACTTCCGGTGTTACCGGAAGTGCAATAAAAACTGAATATAACTCAAAAGCGGAAGCATTTTACTACTGACATATATATTATGAAAGTGTTGAGTGAGGAATGCAAGATGCAAAGAAAACAGTGTGATGACGTCAACATCCGAAAGGGCGCCCCCTATCGGCACATAAATAGAGGTTTCCTTCTTTAATTGCAAAACCATCCGTCCAAATTTTACAAAATCGCCCCTTGATATTCTCTGATTAACCACAGATAACTTAATTGACAAGGTTTCAAATTCATGACGTCATCAGACCGGAAGTTACTTTAAGGAGAATTTGAAAAGGATCGTAGTTTTAATTTAATTCCATCATTTGATCCCTGTCATATCTTCGAAGTCCAAATAATGATATCCATTACAATGTTCACCTTTGGATCTCTAATGCTGTGACGTCATCAAACCGGAAGTTATGTGTTATTAATACGTCATCAAACCGGAAGTTAGGTGTTATTAATACAAACAATTATATTTCCCATATTTTCATACGGTATTTCAACTTTACAATGAAAAAATATCCTCTCCGAACTTTATCAGTATTCACTAACTGTTTTTGACTGATGACAACATCAAACCAGAAATAACTTTTTTGTACACATAGAATGTTTACTGAAATTTATCACACCGTTAAAGATATCTTTTTGAAACATTGATTGTACTTGAAGGGATTTAATTTCGTGATCCTTTTTTCTACATGAACATACGTTCCTACTGGGCAGTGTATAACTGGGCTGTCTGCCCGACCACTCTGCGTTTGTAACTTAACAAATGCGAAACTCTAGTTTATGTATGTATTTTTAATTATGTATTCAAAAGTATAAAAACTGTACCATTAAAAAATAATTTCCATTACAGAAATCATCTATTTTGTTATTTACGTCATCTTTAGTGAGGGTAGCTCCGATCAGTGCAGGGCACTGCTTTCCATGGAGGCCCTCAATATGAGAAAAATATGAGACCCATTATGTAGCACCTTTAAAGGGAATATACAACATTTGCAAACATCGAAAAACAAAACTACCACATTTTTACGAAATACCTTACTAGGATGTTGGTAAATGACAGTCTAAGGCATCCTGTAAAATTATGGCACCTGGTGTGAAGTCATTTTCAAGAAAAGTGGTATTTTTGTATTGATTTCCAACGGTGGTCGGCCGACCACCGTTGGAAAAACCTTTTCAACTACTGCTCCGAAATTTACCATTTTTCAGTCCAAATTTTGTTTGTTATTGGTGACATGTTCATGAACGGGCGCAGGCCAGCTAGACTGGTTCCCTTACGTTACAATTTTCCGGCATCTATAAATTGATCCATTTCATCTTTAGTGGAGTCGGGGAACCAGACTACTTGAACGTTTTTAGTTTTCCTTGGTTTTTCCAGCATTTTCGAAAACAAAACTTCAAACATGTCAGTGTAACAATATTTGATCTATTATACTAACCCCTCAAATAGTTCATTTATGAAAATTACAGCAAAAGCCAATGATGTACATTCTCTTTAAGGGTTACAAGGTGCTGCGGCGCATATTGCGGCCACTGCCAGAAACACCGGGGAAAACCCCTTCTCTTAGCGATAGGTGTTACTGGGGTCTTTAACGTGCATTACACAACACACAGGACCTACAGCTTTACGTCCAATCCGAAGGACGAAGCAATAATGGTTAAGTGCCTTGCTTAAGGGCACAAGTGTCCGGGCCCGGGCTCGAACCCACGCCACTGTTGCCTCTGAAACACCAGAGCATGAGTCCGGTGTTCTTAACCGCTAGGCCATGACACTCCTCTGTTTACCTACATTTGCATATCAGCGCAAATGTAGGTAAACAGAGGTGAGTGTTTTCTTACTAGAATGGAAAATCCCTTTGGATTTCTGAGGAATTCCATTACAGAAAACATCTCACCTCTGTTTACCTACATTTGCGCTGATATACAAATGTAGTTAAACAGAGGTGAGTGTTTTCTTACTAGAATGGAAAATCCCTTTGGATTTCAGGAAATCTGGAAAATGTTTCCGTACAAAAATATATCAGCTTCACATACAAAAATGTGTCAAATGATTAATACCGTACTGCAGAAGATAGCTTAAACTTTTCATTACAAATTCAATAAAATTTCCTTTGTTTATTTCTGGGTTTAAACTAAACTAACTAAAGGTTAATTTCAGACAATGCTGTGTTCTGGTTACTTATTCTTAGACATTTACTTATTCAACAATATTCTTTTCAGTTGAATTTCTTAACAAATACAAATACAAATATACATATATACATAAATATCGGTTAAAAAAGAATCAGTGAATTACATAATTTACAAAAATAAGGTGTGTTTTGTACAAGTATTTCATACTTCTTTGAAAAATTCATCATAGACCTACGTGCTCATGTGAAAGACGAGTAAATTGTAACAATGAGTTGTATAGTTTGCTAAGAATTTCAAAAAGGAACCATATAGACCTTCATCATGCTGCCACCATTTCAGTCATGCTCCCTGTATCCAATAACAGTACTGAATGATGTTTTTTTGTGTGCAAAAAGGACCAGGCCATTTTTCCTTCCAGCCTCATGTTGGTTACGTTGATTTGAATGGGAAAAAAATCAAGATGGCCGCAACATGATAATGGTCTATTTATATTGCATAGCACTTTCACCCAGAGAATAAGACAAGGAAATTTCCCTTTTCTGGACAGTGTTGTTTGTTGCTCCCATAAAGGCATGATTTTCACCAGCCTCTGTCCATCTTATGATCAATTTCGAGGCACAATTTCCTTAAGACTGTAGCACAATATGAATCACTATGCATGTCTGCATGTGCTTGGGTTTGTAAACTGCGCGGATGTCATTCACGGCAGAAGCGGAAAAAATGTTGCAACCTGATGCCACTTCCGCGATTGTGTACAAAGTCTATGGAGAGTCAAGAACATTTTCTAAGTATTTCCTCAGAGCCAGATTCATGTCTTATCATCATTTTGCAGTGAATGACCTTCATTGAGATGATATATGAAGAAAAAAGTGGCGTCAGGTAGCAACATATTTTCCGCAGAAGCTTCATGCTTTGGCACAAAACCGTTACCAGAATTTGGGGGTTTTGCTGTGGTTATTCTGTTTTCAGGGATTAGTTGTTGTTTTGTTACATACCTGTTTGGGACGAAACAGGTTTTAGGGTCACTGCATGTAAATGGTGATATTCTTTGAACGGATTCAGCAATTTTACTATTTTTTTTTCAACTAAAAGTAGCTTACAAAATTGGCTTTCCAGTCATTGTGTTATGTGTTACATATTTTTAAATATGAAATATATTTTTGGGGGTTAGGGTTTTGCTTTTTTAAGTTGACTTGCCCTGTATATATCGCAAACAGCGATATAGGTCAATAAGATTGCGAAACTGTCTCGGGTATTGATGGATGGGCGTTATAGGCCCAATAACACAAGCTTAGTAACTATTATATAACTGACATACAGATCCTTGTCATTTGATTGGTGGGACTCACATCACGTTACATTCGTTATTGCTCCCATTCACGCAGGGGCTCAAAAAGTCTGATTCACCCATGGGGAATGGGAAATACTATTGAACAGTTAGGATCATCCTTGTAGCGCCTATTGTTCCAAAGAGCCAGCGCTACAGAGATGGGTTCAAACATTTTCCTGAAGGGGTGGTTTACAAGAGAGAAATTTTTCCACCAATTTTGTAGTGAAATAAAAGTTCAAATATATCAAGTGACACGGATCTTTATGTCAGTTATATAAAACAAATATTTAAATTGTGAAATGGGAGGAATATTATCGCTCGGCCTGGACATTTCAAGTTCACTCGGCTTCGCCTCGTGAAATGGAAAAGTCCAGATTTAACCTTGCGAGCATATTCCTCCCATTTCACTCTGAGCCACTCAATATTTGTATAACATACAAGAAATTTAAACACACATATGTGAATGAAAGGCAAAAGTCCAAGGGAAAGGCAGTAGGTGATGGCAGAAACAAAAAGGCAACTTATTTCTATATCATTCCAGAATCACTCAAAAGGGGCGAGGTTTCAGACTGATTTCCCCCCTGTTTCTTCCTGCTAGATCTTTTTCCTCTCTCCCCAGGGTCAGGGGGTCGGTTGTCATACTGTAGCTCGGCATCCTCGACATAGATGTAGCCCCTTGCAATGAGCAGAAAACAGCCGAAGTCGATGGCCATGATCAGAGCTAGTAGAAGGAAGAAGTACTCAAGGTGACCTTTGTTGATTTCATTCGGGATCCAAGCCCCACCCGCACCTAAAAGCAAGTTAATTGAAATAGCAAAATTATTGTTAGTTTTGCTGATCTCAGGGTACCGGTGTAGCATATCTATTTATTTCTTGTTTATCCTGGGGAGACCTTTCAGTGGAACACTGTTTTTCAAAGGTGCCCAGCAGTTAGAACAAGCATACGATAGTGTGGAGCAACGGTGTGCTTGCAGCGAGTTATTATTTATAGCGCGAGCAGCAGCGAGCTTGCGCAGCGCCCTCTGAAATTGGGTCTGTTCGCGTGTTCTAAAGCATGAGCTGATCACAGCACGTCGTTGAGTACGAACGTGAATTGCGGCGTCTCGTGGAGAATGAACGTGTGTGTGTGTGCGTTGTCGTGTTGCTGCACTGACGTGCTGACGACTGGGCGAGGACAGGAGGTTAGTAGCTGGAGACACACCGGGGATCTGAATTCATGGTCTGTGTGTTGCTACCTCGTGGGCTGTATCCATTGGGGCCTCGGGAGTCCTGCCGCCGGTAACTTGAGGTTGCCTGATAGGAAGTCGCAAAAGAGCGTGGGGGAGCGCTGCGAATAGTCCATCCTTGACGTAGGTGCCGTTTCATCCAGTAATTATTGTTGATTAACTCTTACATTCTAATTGAACCCAATAGAGAATTAAAAGAACTTGATTGTCGTTGTTGTCTGATGAATAAAGGTGTCAGTGTCTGTTCCTTCATCGTTTGTTCAGTCTGCCAGTTAGTGTCCCTCCCTTAAGTGAACACCCTTAAGGAGACTACTTTGTACGTGTTGGCGGCATATGGCCTTCCGAACGGACGCATTCCCTAGGTCACCTAGATCACCGTCGTCTAGGCTTACCAAAGGTTTATTCAGGAGGCCAGGGCGACTTGAGTAAGAGGAGCCCCGGTTCAAGCAGCGCCACATTGGTGTCAGAAGTGGGATAAAAGCGTACATCAGGAACCTTGAGGATAGAGGATAAAAGGAATGGAACTGCTGAATAAAGACATGATGGAGGAAGAACTTGCCATTCTTAGAATGGATGTCCAGAGAGGAGATGAACTTCTTCAGGAGGCCATTGAGGAAAGGCAGCGTCTGAAGGACGAACTGGAGAAGATAAAAGGGGAGTTGCTGGAGTCTACGCAGCGTGGACTGGAAATGACACCGGGAATTAAAACTCCAGAGTTGTTTTCGCTAACACAGAGGATGTCACCCTTTGGAACAGTGCCAGCAACACCAGCCAATACGATGGCAACCTCTGTGAGAGAGGAATGTACCTTGGAGACAACCAAGAAAGATGGACCTGCAGGAACGGTCTTTAAGGAGAAAAACACATCGGAGCCAGTCAAGGAGGACGTGGCTGAATCAGAGATCAAGTTAAGGAAACGGAACATTTGTCCGGATAGATTTAACGGTAAGGTGCCTTGCAAGGACTACAAGGCACACTTTATGGCCTGTCGTGTGGCCAATGGTTGGAACGATGGGCAAGCGAAGGTGCTTCTTGCTGCAAGCCTCCAGGGACCAGCCTTAAGTGTGTTGGGTTGCCAGCCGGAGGGTAGGAAATATTCCTTCAGGGATTTAATCAGCTCGTTAGACCAGAGGTTCGGCCCAGGTCAACAGGCGGAGTACCATTTAATGGAGCTTCAACATCGTCGTCAGGGTGAAAAAGAGACATTACAGGAGTTAGGGCAGAGTATCAGGGAGCTCTCTGCGTTAGCGTTTCCCGAATTCTTAGAGGAAGGAAGGGATCGATTAGCGAGAGGACATTTCATGGATTCAGTTGGAAATAGGGCGATTAGAGAAGCGATTTTCAGGGCCAAACCAACATCCCTGGATGACTCAATTAAGGCATCTCTGGCTGCTGAGAGCTTCCACAAGGTGGAAGAGCAGAGAGCTGCAGATAAAACCAAGAAGTATACAAGAATGGTGGAAATGGAGCCAACCGTGGAGGCTACGGGAGAGGTTCCGGTTAATCAGGCAGTCGTAGATCGAGCTGTCCAGCAGATAATTTCCCGTCTAGGGGAGAATGTTCCTACTGGGAGCAAGGAGACGAGACGACCTTTCGGACGCAGGAAGGCAAACACTGAGGACGTGTGCCACAATTGCAGGTGGAAAGGGCATTTTGCGCGAGACTGCAAGAAGCCGAAGGCCAGGAGATCAAGGATGTCGGGAAATGACATGCAGCCGTCTCAGGGACCTGTGAAACGGCTGGAAGAAGTCAAGGGTCAGACAAGTGCAAAGGAAGCCACCACTAAGGTGGAAGTGGATCATTAGACCAGGAGGTGAAGACCCACCAGGTACCACTGGAGAGTGATGGACAACTGCGAGGAGAGGAAACCCTTAAGGAATCCCCCTTGAGTTGCGGGCAAGGAGGCTTGCCCACCCTTGAGGTGCCAGCCTTAAGGGAGACGCTGCGACAGGGAAGTGGACTTTTCGTACCTGCTGTGGTTAGGGGACTTAAGGTGAACATGTTGATCGACACTGGTGCTACAAACACTTTACTTTCTATGTAGACGTACTACAATATGTCACCGGAAAGAAGACCTACGCTGAACACTGAAGGAGTTGGGGTGTATGGTGCAGACGGAACATTAATCAAGACTATGGGAAGCGCCTGTGTAGCGGTCCAGGTTGGGAAGTCAGTGAGAGCAGTTTGTGTTGTTTTTGCACAACTGGAAGTCGAAGGAATCCTGGGAATGGATTACTTGATGCCGACCGATGGGAGGCTGGATTTTAGAAACTTGATGTTCACCGTAAATTGGGAGCAGATCAAGTGTCTTGACAGACAAGGCGCACATTTTTGCGCCCGAGTGATGGTTGAGGAGACGACCATCGTGCCGCCTGGACACGAAGCTCTTGTGCCAGGCCGGGTTACAACTAAGGTAGCGGGAATAGGAGTACTCGAACCTGCAGATGAAGGTGAACTTTCGGGCAGAGGACTTGTAGTGGCAAGACTACTGGTGAAACCAGACGAAGGAAGGCTGCCAATTCGCGTATTTAATCCAGGACAGCGGCTGTGCGTTGTGAAGGCGAGCAGCATGGCAGGGTTCCTTACTGCAGGAACTACCTGAATATTTAAGGGACCTGTATAACAGAAGCACTGAAGGGGTCGACTCAGAGTTTCATCAACAGATAGCAGGGCTACTGAACGACTATAGTGACGTCTTTTCGAGGGATAAGGACGACATTGGGCACACTAACAGGGTGAAGCTTCGAATAGATACAGGCGATGTGAGGCCGAGACGTGAGAGGCCACGAAGGTTCCCTGCTGCAGAGCAGGACGAAATATACGGACAAGTTCAGGACTTACTCGAGGGAGGAAAAATTGAGCCTTCAAGCAGCCCGTGGGCTTCAAATGTAGTATTGGTCAGGAAAAAGGATGGGACCAAAAGGTTCTGCATTGACTATAGAAAACTAAATGCAATGACTGTGAAGGACGCCTTCCCTATCCCAAGAATTGACGACTCACTGGACGTCCTTGCCTGATCAGGCTGGTTTTCAACCCTGGACTTGACTTCAGGCTACTGGCAGGTAGCCCCGGACAACGAAGCGAAGGAGAAATCGGCGTTTGTTTTAAGGGGAGGGCTGTTTAACTGGCGTGTCATGCCCTTTGGCATGTGTAACGCGCCGTCAACGTTTGAGAGGCTCATGGAGTGAGTTCTCAGTGGCCTGCACTGGGAAATTCTTCTAGTATATCTGGACGACGTTAAGGTGTACAGGAGGACAGTTTCTAAAGAGCTAAGCCTAATTCAGGGGTTTTCGGACATCACCCGTCCCCTGCACCGTCTGACTGAAAAATCAAGGCAATTTGAGTGGACAGAGGAGTGCCAGGAGTCGTTTCAGGAACTTAAAGGACGACTTACTAGGGCACCGATTTTGATGTATCCTGATCCTAAGTTGGAATTCATCCTGGATACTGACGCCAGCGCTTTAGGGAACGGAGGAGTTCTGTCTCAGGTAAAGGACGGCCAAGAGAGAGTTGTGTCTTATGCCAGCAGAGTTCTAAAGAAAGCAGAACAAAACTATTGCGTTACGCGCAGGGAACTGCTTGCTGTTGTTAATTTTCTGAGGCAGTTTAGACAGTACATATATGGACATCGAGTCACAATCAGGACAGACCATGGAGCCTTGAGGTGGCTTCTAAACTTCAAGGACCCGACAGGACAAACAGCGCGTTGGCTGCAGATCATGGGAGAGTTTGACTTCGAGATAGTCCATCGGGCTGGGAAGTCACACCTGAATGCTGATAGCCTGTCACGCAGACCCTGCTCACAGTGCGGAAGGGACGAAATCAGCAGTGACGCAGATGAAGAGAAATCTGTGGAAAGAAGTGTTGTGATGGACACTTCGGATCAAGACGCGGAGGTTCGAGCAGACTTACGCGTGGTGGGGGTGCAACCCCAAATCTTAAAGGAAGGTTGGAGAAGGGCTCAGCTCGAGGACGAACAGATGAACTGGCTTATTCAGGCTAAGGAAGAGGCAGGCACACGCCCTGACTGGGAGATAGTTTCTCCAAAATCCATGGCTGCGAAGAACTACTAGCTGCAATGGGAACAATTGACAGTCCGACAACGGATCTTGCAGCGTCGGTGGGAGTCCCACGATGGACGGGAGGTGCATTGGCAGACTTTAGTGCCACAAGAGTATCGGGAGGAGATACTGCGGGAGATGCATGCAGGAAGGACAAGCGGTCACCTGGGTACAAAAAGGACCATGGCTAAGGTACGCCTTAAGTTCCATTGGTCAGGCTTGAGTGCTGATGTCAGGTCCTTCATTAGGCAGTGAAACTTGTGTGCGAAGAGAAGGTCGCCGAGCAAGAAGCGGAAGTCACCTCTACAGCAACATTTAGTTGGGTTACCTGTCGAGCGAGTGGCTATGGATATCTGTGGGCCCTTCCCTGTAACAACTAGTGGAAACCGAAACATCCTTGTGGTCGGTGATTACTTCAGTAAATGGTTTGAAGCGTATCCCATCCCTGATGAAAAGGCGGTCACCGTTGCGGTGCGATTTGTCGAGGAGTTCGTGTGCAGGTTTGGAGTTCCCAGGACGTTGCACACCGACCAGGGAAGGAACTTTGAGGCGAACCTACTTGCCGAAGTTTGTAAGATCCTTGGCGTAGAAAAGACTCGGACAACACCATACAACCCTAAATCAGACGGTATGTTCGAGCGCTTTAATTGGACACTAGTGAACATTGTAGCAATCATGATGAAGGACCAGGGAAACAAAAAGGACTGGGAAAGAGAGTTGCCTTTTGCAACAGCGGCGTACCGTAGTACTCCACAGGAATCAACGGGGGAAATGCCCAACATGGTCATGCTTGGCAGGGAAGTTTCCCTTCCAATCGATCTGACAATTGAGGAACCATCTGCAGAGGAGGAGACGCAAGACTTGGACTATGCCCAAGAGATGCGGATGAGGATGCAGCGATCTCATGACAGAGCCCATAAGTGCCTTGCAAAGAGTGCCAGGAGGCAGAAGCGCCACTACGACAGGAACGTCTGCAAGGAACAGTTCATCGAGGGCAAGTTCTGCTGGTTGTTTAACCCAGCGAAAAAGAAAGGGGTATCTCCAAAGTTGATGTGCAGGTGGGAAGGTCCATACCTGATACTGGACAAACTATCCGACGTGACTTATAGGATTCAAGGGAAGAGTGGGGGAAAGATGAAGGTTGTCCACAGCGACCGCCTCAAGCCCTATGAGGAAAAACTGTTGAAGCCTTGGGCCAAAAGGAGTAGTAGTCTGGAGAGAGAAAATAAAGTTTATCCAGAAACTCAGCTACAAGAGATAAGTGAAGTGAGCCAAGGTAGTGACCAGGAAAAACAGGCCTCACCTGAAGTTGAGTCACTTGAGGAAGCCAATCTCCCTGAAACAGAGGAGTTAGCAGAAGCAGATGCGCTGATGGGAAGTAAGGAGTCAATTCAAGAGAACTTGATACCGGAGGCACAGGCGGGACATGTGCAACCCTCAGTACCGGCTAGAACTGAAACAGCACCTGCGCCAGCAGGGAAAAGCCCAGTGCGGGCGAGAAAGAACCCACTGCGCCAGCGGCGGCCAACTCAGCGATATCGTTAATCAAAGATTCAGATGATCAGAATTACATAAGTGACGTAAGCAGGACAAATTCAAGGGGGGATGTACAAGTATTAAGGAGGCTTACCTTGGTGTTTATTTTTCGTTTTGCAGTTGAAAAATCTAGTGAAGGATGGACAAAGGAAAGGAGTGGAGTCGACCCAAGGACTGGGACACAGTACGACTTGTGAAGTGTAAGAGTGCGGGGACACCTTCATAAATAAGAGGAGGTTTGACAAGCATGCGAGTAGTCATGGGTCAAGGCAGATCCTATTCTTCTGCTTGAAGTGTGAGCGGGGCTACACGAGGAAGGATAATCTGAAGGTGCACTAAAATAATCACCACCCTTCATCTCTGGACGACTTGGCCAAGATCTACCAGGAGACAGAAGAAGAACACAAACGTGGAAAGGCTAATGCAGGGAGTAGGCAGGCTAACAAGGAGCGACAAAAGGATCGCCCTGACAAGCGCCGAGCTTCAGAAATGACGGAGGATAATGGGAGGCCCAAGGGGAAGTAGCCGAAGGCGGCAGAAGAGTCTGAAATGGGAACAGAGGAGCCATCGACCGAGGATGCCTTTAAATGGCCGGTACCCTTAACTCCTGGGCGGATGGAGACCGCGGATGCTCCTGAGTTGTCCCTTTCCCCGGCCTCATTGTCGTTGGTCGATCAGTGCCTTAGCCAACAGCCGCAATCCCTGGAACACAGATCTGGTGGAAAGCCGAAGGGAATGATGTCCATGGTTCAAGATCTGAAGTCCGAGAGTGGAAGTGAGGACGAGGAGGATGTGCGTGTTGTGCTTCATGGTGAGCCGAGTAATATCGCAGCCGGATCCCCTTCCCAGAAGATTAGCCTTCGGCGAGTCCTTGAAGGAAGTTCCCTGAAGCACCACATCAATTATCCTGCGACTGGTGTTGCGCAGGGTACCTCATCTCCCAAGCCAGCCTCAGCCGGATTGTTTAAAATCCATGGAGATGAACGTGGGTCACAGCGTGCAGTACCTGTCAGCACCCCTGACTTGGAGATAATGATGGCTGGAAAGGTCCGGCGTGTCAAGGAGGTGCACACCACATCAAGGTTCCAGAACGGTGTCAAAGTTTCTGAAGAAATCACTGAGAGAACCTACGAGGTCAACTTCACTGCCGGTTTTGTTCTTCAGTAGCTACGTATCTGCAAAGTCATCTTAAGTGTTATCTTGATTAAGAACCTTAAGAACTGCAAATTAAGTTTTGTTTTCATGACCTTAAGGGCGTGATTTATTTATAGTTGTAACTGTTGTTTAGAGTTACTTAAAGTTTAAAGTTACTGAAACCCTTTTTGTATTTTAAGACTCTTAAGTCAGAGTTGTGTTTATTAACATGAGAACCTTTTGCGTGTAAAACAGATTTTCATTGTATAAGGTATATGGATGTTTGTGAGACCTTATTTAAATCATTTTGAGAGTCAAATAGTGAACTGAAATTGCCAGCGAAGTAGATGTTTACTTAAGTATTCCTGCAACTGTTTACCTCAAGTTCATTACCTTAAGTGACTAGAGTTGTGTCAAAGTTTACCTAAAGTTTATTACCTTAAGTGAACAGACCTTACCCTAACTTACCTCAAGTTTCACCTTCACCTTAAGTTTATTGCCTTAAGTGAACATTATTTTGACAATTATTGTTTCATGCTAGCAGCAAGCACATCCTTTGCTTTTAGTTATATCAGTTTTGAAGACCGAGGACGGCCTGAACTTGAGGGTGAGGCTGTGTGGCGCAACGGTGTGCTTGCAGCGAGTTATTATTTATAGCGCGAGCAGCAGTGAGCTTGCGCAGCGCCCTCTGTAGTTGGGTCCATTCGCACGTTCTAAAGCATGAGTTGATCACAGCGCGTCGTTGACTACAGACGTGAATTGCGGCGTCTCGTGGAGAACGAACGTGTGTGTGCGTTGTCGTGTTGCTGCACTGACGGGCTGACAACTGGGCGAGGACAGGAGGTTAGTAGCCGGAGACACACCGGGGATCTGAATTCATGGTCTGTGTGTTGCTACCTCGTGGGCTGTATCCACTGGGGCCTCGGGAGTCCTGCCGCCAGTAACTTGGGGTTGCCTGATAGGAAGTCGCAAAAGAGCGTGGGGGAGCGCTGCAAATAGTCCACCCTTGACGCAGGTGCCGTTTCATCCAGTAATTATTGTTGAATAACTCTTACATTCTAATTGAACCCAATAGAGAATTAAAAGAACTTGATTGTCGTTGTTGTCTGATGAATAAAGGTGTCAGTGTCTGTTCCTTCATCGTTTGTTCAGTCTGCCAGTTATTGTCCCTCCCTTAAGTGAACACCCTTAAGGAGACTACTTTGTACATGTTGGCGGTATATGGCCTTCCGAACGGACGCATTCCCTAGGTCACCTAGATCACCGCTCGTCTAGGCTTACCAAAGGTTTAGTCAGGAGGCCAGGGCGACTTGAGTAAGGGCAGAAGGCAAATACATTTTACTGGGCGCGACACGAGCCGCCGCGGCGCAGTGCGGCGCTTATTTCCCAGCTGTTTATTTCCTCTCTACCCTCGGCGCTGCGCGGCGCTCAGACCAGACATCAGCTCATTAACTTTCGCTATTGTGCTTGTCCCATTGTTATGTTAATGAGCGAGGTCAGTGGAGAAGTTTTGGTCCACGCACGAGGCGGGCCGCGGCGCGCCGTTGAGCCATAAAATGCCCCCATTACGTGGATGCGATGGACAAAGACCGACCGTTTATTCCTTCCTCCATGCGTTTATAAAGCTATGTAGTAGGGAGTCCAGTTTTGGGCAGTAAATGTAACCACGCAAAATTAGACAATTTCAATCCGTGCTAATGAGTATCAACATGACTCTAAAAAATATAAAAGGTATCCTGATACAAGAAAAATACACCCCCAGACCAGTGTTGGAACTAACACCTACGTCTTATCATGGAGCCATGGTCTTATTCATAGTTTCGGTGATGGCAAGAAACCCATGCAGGGGCGGGACTAAAAGACGCAATCACAGTACCGAGATTTTGGCTGGTATTCTGCACTCCGTAAAATCACACATAATAAAATGGAGACCAGTGTTGGAATTTTTTTAATGAATGGACCATCAAATCAGTTTCGTTGACGGGAATAGGGTAGGGGCGGGACTAAAACACGTAATCCCCAATAGGATTAGACTCACCTACAAAGAAATTTGCTGGTATACTGCACTTCGTAACGGTCACATATTTATAAATTGGAGACCAGTGTTGGAACATACGCCTACGTATTATTAGTTTCGGTGATGGCAAAAAAACACATGCAGGGGCGGGATTCAAGGACGCAATCACAGTACCGAGATATTGGCTGGTATTCTGCACTGCGTGACATCACACATATACATTGAAAAGGAGACCAGTGTTGGGACGAACACGTGAATCATTTTTTCCCCGATAGCGGGCTGCAGGGGAAAAATATAACTGTGTAGAACAACAGACCTTGGAATTTATCAGTATGAACGCGAATACAAAGTAAATGGATTGATGTTTTTGTCATCTTGGCATCAGGTAGTGTTTATTTCTTCAGATCAACAAGTGAAAAAAGTTTCAAGACATGATAACTGGTGGCAAATAGTGTTCCATGTTACGTTTATTTTGGAAGCGAAAACGTTGCCAAAAATACCCACGATTATTTTTGTGATCAAAAATTGTTCCAACATATTAAAAAACAAGCTCCAGTTCGTTACCGTCGGCGCGCTGCGGCTGGCCGCATGACCTGAGTGCAATCAGCCGTGAAAGCAATACGCAAATCTTCACCTATTGTTATGCAGGAAGCTTAATCTGGTCGGCGGCGCCGAGGGTCGGCGGGACGCAGCGCGCCGACCCTCGGCGCTGTGCGGCACTGTAAGGCGGCTCGCGTCGCGCCGAGTAAATTTTATTTGCCTTCTGCCCTAAGAGGAGCCCCGGTTCAAGCAGCGCCACAATAGTATAAAAACAGAACAAGCAATAAAAACATTACAAAGATATAATTAAGAAGATTAATAAACAGTAATATGAGACAAGGCTGATCACGGTTGTTACACTGGCCTTGTTGGTAGTATGGACTTGTTGGTAGTATTGCGCATGCATAAGTATGATAATTGGGAGAGTGACGTGCGAGAGTGATGAGTCTGATTCTCATAGGAGTCAGATTTTTATGCCAGACCAGCTTTGTTTCCTCTCTGTACCATTCTCACTGACTGACTCACTGACTGAAAGACTGTCACATGTGTGCGCTGGGCAGTGCTATCATATAGGATTACAGTGGAATGTCGCTATACAGAACACCGCTACACCGAACATTCGGTTATACCTGTACGTAGTCTGGTTCTGTGACCCCACACAAAATGAAACAGAGCACTTTATAGACGTCAAAGAACTGTAAGGTCAGGGAACCAGTTAAGCTGGCTTATACCTGTTGATATACTTTCCAATGGTATGACGTGGCGACGAGGAGTAATACGGTCGAATCACTTCCAGGTTGTTCAAAATAGTGCCACAATCACATAAAAACACATTTTTACCCCAAAAATCCATGTTGCTGATCATCAAACAATTTAGGGAAGAGATAAATTTCAATGACGTCATCACTGGCCCGAAAAAATTGTCAGCAGAGGCAACATTTGTGACGTTTTTTTTTACAGTGTGGCCGGGCACCCCAGCTATTTCTCTGTGTATGGGTCGATAGGTGAGGGTTGAAAGGTCATGTATAAGCACGGGCTTGATCAGTGTCAAGCTATTTTGGTATTTTGGTGAAAAATGAGATAATATTGTATTCTCTGTGTTTTATTATTGATTACCAACTTACGTAACTTGTAATTCTTTTATTTGAAGGCCAATTTTGTCCATTTTTGCTGGATATACTTCGGAACTTATATTATTTATTGGGTGGTTTTTTCCAGATGAGACGGCCTCTACCGTTTTCAAAAAAACGTCAGGTATTTCTAATCAAGGATGAAAGGGCGCCCTCTGCTGATTTGTACCGGTACAATTGAAAAAGGGTTAGTACGCGGCTATTACGGCGCGGTGGGCCGTGCAGGATTTAAACAGAGTCAGCGGTTGAAATGCTATTTACAAAAATAGCGTGGCTAGTACCGTAGGCCTACATGTATGCAATTACAAGTATTTGTCATCCATGTTATCTAACTTACCCAAGGTAATCGCATTGACAATGGTGACCAGTAGTGACCCGATGTAGCTACCTAGGCCTGATGTTAGCAAGAAAAGCCCCATGACCACTCCTTGCATTGCTTTGGGTGATTGAGAGTACGCAAACTCTAGGCCTGCAAAGACAACAACATTTGCAACAATAAAAACCATAACAAAAATAATAATAGAGATTTAAATATAGAATAATAAATACTTAAGACAGTTTACCCATTCCTATTAGTTAAGAGCCAGTCATGTACGTGGGTGGTTTTAAACAGTTGATAAAACACCGGCTGGCTGGTTTTAAACACTTTTTCGGTGTCACATGAAACTGACTTTTTTGAAATGTGGTCCCTTTTACCCTTTCATTGGTTGAAAGTTTCACAATCTTCACTTATAACGCATGCACAATACTATCAATGAGTCCGTATTTCATCAAGTCCTAAATTCACACAGCTGGCACTGCCGCATTCTGCACCGCAAATCTCCATATAAGGAGATTTTTGGTAGCACTCATGAGAGGCAAATACCATAAACATAGGTAGAGGGGTGCTTCAAAAAAAAAATGAAGTAAAATTGTTCAACAAATTCATTGGAAATGTATAATTTTGACTTTTTGACTTTTTGACCGAAAGGTAGATAAATGAATGATACAAATATTGAGTAGCTCAGAGTTGAACGGCAGGAATATTATGGCAAGGTAAAATCTGAACTTTTCCCTATTCATGAGGCGAAGCCGAGTGAACTGCAAAAGTCCAGATTTTACCGAGCGATAAAATATTCCTCCCATTTCACAATTAAAAGCCACTCACTATTTGTTTTATATAACTGACATATATAACTGACATATAGATCCTTGTCATTTGATTTATTTTAAAATAAATTTTAAATGATTTCAAATCTTTTTACATCACGAGGTAAAGCATTCAACAATTGTTTTATGACGTACACCTCAGCAGATTCTGTTGGTTTTAATATTTAAAAATTATTGAAATCTAAATACAGTTAAAATTATGTTCTATTTCAATACAAAATTGGTAAAAAAGTATGGGTATTTCTCTCTTCCAAAACACCCCTTCACAAATTGTTTGAACCCAACTCTGTAGTGCTGGCATTCATCAAAACAGCATTTTTTGGTGACCTATGCCTCAATAGTGTAAAAGAAAGGTATTGCACCTATTATTCTACAGTCACGTCATGAATTCAGACCCCAAAAAATAATTTTTTGGGTGACCTTTGACCTCCATTTCCCTTTTTGTTCAATTGGCAGACACAACATGATGCAACAGGAATCAAAGTCAGTGGGACTTTTTTGCAATGGAATATGTACATATATGTCAAGCACTATTCACTTTTGTTTCCAGATGGACTTGGGTAACCACACTTTTAAGCTTTTTTCCCACACCCATTGGTCACTGTTAGAGTGTGCTGCTTGTCCAATGTGCCTCTTATATTGCGCCTGCGTCTGCCCTTAAAAAAGGGAAATGGAGATCAGAGGTCATAACAAAATTGTCTTTGGGGTCTGAATTCATCATGACATGCTGTAGAATAATAGTTAAAATACACTTCTTTTGCACTATTACGGGTCATGACAAAGTGGCATTTGGAAGGGTAAATATGATAAATAGCGGCAATTAGGGTATATACAAAGTTCATTGACCTCTTGCAGGTCACCAGAGGTCAGATGTGAAATGCCCTACATATGAAAATTTGTTTCACAGCATGAGCAATTGACAGCTAGACCTGGGTCTTCAAAAAGTTGGGGTTTCAAGAGTAAATCTTATAAATAACCAGAGGTCACAAAATGTTCCCATATTGGTCATCATTTTCATTAATGAAGACCTACAAGTATGACGTAGACCGGGTCATAGGAAAGCGGTGTTTTCAAAAGGTCATTGACCTCTGACAGGTCACCAGGGTCAGATATGAAATGTCTCCATATTTGAGAAAAATATGATCGCAAGAACACCTGACATGCGAAGTTTCATGCTTTTATCACAAAGTGCACAATTCTGTGCACAAACTGGAAGACTGCCATAGCCAAATATTACGCTTCATCATGTACGGGTTGTGCAGGATTTCATGATGTTTTCATTATTTTTTTTCTTGGAATATTAATTCTCCATGAATCCTTGTAAAATAACAAAATTTAGCCTTTTTCCATGACTTTCCATAGCTTAATAAATGTCATGCACTAAGTACAATTACTTAAATGTCCATTGTGAAAAATCAATGTACTTGACTTAACCCTTACCCTACTAGACCCTCCAACGCATGCCAATATGTGCCTCAAGAAAATCTCCTATGTTTTTTGCATGGCCCTCCAATATCTGCCATGTCATTTCAAGGGTAACTGGACAGGCACTCCAATACATGCCACAGAGAACAATGAGAGTCCTCTGATAACATAGTGCGTGCCCCCAGCTGGTCAGTATCAGGCACCCTCCAGGGCCTCCAACTCCTGCCAGTTGGAGCCTTCACTGTTAAGACAAACTATCTGCCAATAAACTGCAGCTGGAGGGCATTGGCATAACCAACTGACATGCAGTAAACTACCCTCAGAGAGTAAGGGTTAAACACTGGTTGTTCGACCCCTACTTCACTTGTACCTGTAATGCTTGTGAAAACCTCACTGGCTCCTATAAACGTGTACTGAGGAACCTGTGCAAAGACGGACAAGTCCGACGCATTGAAGGCCTTGCCAGCAACTTCCTGCTGGAAGTAGCCATACTCCTTGATGTTTGCTTTCCGGCCAAACTCGACTCCAGCTGCCAAGATCATGGAAAAGACAGCTAGTGCCATGCCAATACCTGCAAGGTTACAAACAATGGAAAACAAAAGCAAAAACAGAGAGATGTGTATGAAACAATTAACAGTAATAATAATATAGGTGGAGTGCCGTGGCCTAGTGGTCTAAAGGATTAGGACGTGCTGGGTTAAAAGATTAGGACGTGCTGGGGTGGTATGGAGAAACAAGCAGCTCCATTCCCACTGAAATATCCGATCCTATAGCATAGCTTTCAACATCAGCCTCTCCTAACCAAATCCTACTGTCTGGCTTCTCGTGCCAACCCCGTTTTGACTAAATGACAGAGGGTGAAAGCGTGCTCCTGACACTATAACCAGGTGCTCCGGGTAGATGGAGCTTGTTAGCCGTGGTTGGTAGTCCATCTAGGAGAAGGACAACTCTAATTCCAAACCTGGGCAGAAGGAGCTCGTCAGCCTTGGCTGGCAGTCCACCTAGGAGAAGGACAACTCTGATTCCACACCCGGGTAGGTAGAACTCGTAAGCCTTGTTCGGCAATCTGCCTAGGAGAAGGTAAACCCGATCCAAAACCCATGTGGTGCCTACGTGCTGGCGACCTCCGAACAACCTGAGCTCTCGGCAAGGCACTGCAGCGCTGTGACAGCGCTTTGCACAAGTTTCAACATCACTTTCACATATTGGAATGGAAGGCTCATCAAAAGTCCTGCGGCGATGGATTCACAAACGAGTGGGGCAGGCTCAGACTGGCTGGAAGCCTCTAGTTCCTATCTGCATGTAGGCGGGCTCAGAAAGATGGTCGACGGAACCTGGGACGGAACAGCAGTTTCCTTCGGCAGCTACCGAGTCGACTGAGCAGGCCTGATCAGGATTCGCGCTGCTCACCTCATACGAGGAGGGGCCTAGAACAGTTGGCCTAAAAATCGCCTGTTCCTCCTTCTCTGGGCTGATTGCCCCATTTGCCAGAGTGTCTCATCATGCAGTCGAAATACAAAAGGAAATAAAAATAAAGATATTACGATGAAGGCTCTGAACGTTGCTACGTGGAACGTTCGCACACTCCTTGACAACCCCAACAACAGTCAACCCCAGCGTTGCACGTACCGCTTTGGTCACCGCTAAACTGCGCCGATACAATATCACCATTGCCGCCCTATTGCAAAACCCGACTCTACGACAAAGGCTTGCTTGTCGAAGTCGGCAAAGGATACACGTTATTTTGGAAGGGCCGCCCAGCCGGCTCCCCACGCATCCACGGGCACTTTGTTGTTTTTGTCACTGCCTGAATTGCCAGTTGGCATCAGCGAGCGCCTGATGACGCTTCGATTCCCACTTGTGGAAGGCTGTTTCGTCACCTTGCTCAGCGCATACGCACCAACCCTTGTCTCATCTGACGAGGAGAAGGCTCTGTTCTATGGGGCCGTCCCTCTGCTCTACAATGTGTCCCCCAGACTGACAAAGTGCTGCTACTCGGTGACTTCAACGCCTACCGGCCGTGTGTACTCCCCAGGGAATTGAGAAGGTTTCAGGAGTGTTTGCCCGTTGAAACAGGGGTAATAATAATTGTAAAGCGCTTTGATACCCCATTATTAGTAAAAGCCTGTTATTAGTATTATTTTTATTCACAATGCCTTTGCCCTACTGTTAAATGGTGACCTGTTTGCAAAGTTGCTCTCTCGTGCCCTTTAGCAAACTTGTGGAAAAACTTTAAGCGGATAACGGACAGAAAAGCATGCGCAGTGTGAGGTTACAGAGCACAACTTGTGTAGAGTAGATCATTGGTGCATCTGTTTTGTTTGAAGCAACAAAAGTGCTCAAAACAGTCTTTCAACCGAATGAGGAGATACGGTCTTACCTATTCGCTTCAGTTTGGTGAGAGGATATCCAATTCTTGCCATGAATGGGTAGAAGATACGATCCACGACGGGAATCATGACAAGAATAATGGCGACATCAAAGAGGTTGAGAGCAGCCACTGGGATAGTGAAACCGCTGTAGACCAGACGCATGCGTTCGCCTTGTAGCAAATAGGTCGTTGACATCTGGAGACAATTCAACACAATGACACGATGAATTACATGTACAATAATTGAAAATAAGCTAGTTTGGTATTTCAACTGCAATACATGCACGTCCAGATGTCACAATTTTTCTTTCGGGATAAACAATTGCCATATGCGCACAAAATCAAGGCGGGTACCAGCAAAATTCAAGAGATTGTATTGTTCTGAAGTATGCACAAAATTCCAGAAAGTTTGGACCGCAAAGTGATTTTAGTGTTTTGTATGCCCCAACTTTTGGGGCGAACAAAAATATCCATCATCTTTTTGATTGCATGAAAAAACTTGCAGAGTGCAGATTAACTACTGCGTTTATCCCAAAGTAAAAATTGTGGAATCTTGTTATGCACATGCGCAGTTGGAGTACCGAATTGGCTTATTACAACTCATAAACATTGTGAGAACAAAAGTTATGGCGTTACGGCCCATCAAATGGAATTTTTTACTATGGAAATGCTATATTGTTCTTCTCAAACACGACTTGCAAACTGCATGTATAGTTGGGATCACAATTGTGATCTTTAGGGTTGTCCATTTCAGATATTTTGGAATTCGATTATTCGAAACTGCATTTGACCCATAGAGCTATATTCAATTACTAGAGCGCTCACTCTTCATTCTTGCGCGGAGAAGCTTTGAAGGGGCTCTTGACGCAGACATTTTGAATGCACGTGAGTGTTTGTAGTTAACACAATCAAAATAGATGGATTGATTTTTTATAAGTGTGCTCTACATGTAAGGCGCAAGTCGAAGATACGCAAACAACTTAAGAGCGTCATGCTGGTTCAAAAAACGTCACAGCGAAAAGCATCTGCAGCGGAGGGACACGCACACGTTGCGCTGTTTGCGTAGAGCAAAATGACACTTTCATTTGCTGATCGGTTTTGGGCGTGTCGGTTTCGATGACGCACCGGTATGGAATACAAACGCAGATATGCAAATAGACGTACAAAATACGTACAACATTTCTAGTTCTCCATATGTTTGTGATGCGCCCAGCAGGCATCACTTTGTACACGAGTTAGCACTCTAGTAATTCAATATAGCTCTATGATTTGATCTAACATTGCAACTGCATTGCAACTGCAACTTTACCAAAGGTACATGTACTACATCACGCGGGAACAAGGCAGGGATAGTTACATAGCATGCATGCATGCATAGAACATTCTTTTCATTGAGAGAATTGCAGGTGGGTACGATAATTTTCAAAGCGTACTGGCCTGATATTCAATTGTATGCCTGGCTAGAACATTGCAAATACTGCAGATGAGTGCGGTGACTTGTCAACATGGTAAATTCAATCATCCCTGCGTTTTAATCTTGCCCTTTCACTGCAAGCAATAGTGTTCCTAGCGCTATCAACAAATACTTGCCGAACTTACGAACCGACCATTTTGGTTCGGTTCGGGTTCGGTTCGGTTCGGATTCGGCGGTTTGGCTGCAGCACTAGCAGTAAACATCATTTTAAAAAATGAAAAATCACACTGCGCACGCACTCAAGAGATCCAATCATTGGCTTTAAATGTGAACTAGCCACCGGTCCCCATATAATGGGAGCGGGAAGCAGTCAAGGATTGGGACTGGCTGCATCAGTGGAATTTAAAAAATTCCAGACTTGAACTAAGACTATACTCACCTGGAAGTACACAGTCCAATAAAAGATGATGACGATAAAAACTGGTATAATTCTTCCCAAGGACCTGACTTCGTCCACTTTGAGGTCTGGGAAGTGACCACCGAAGCTGTGCTTGGCGCGATCCAGCCAGGATGTCATCTGGTCTTTCCTGGCATTAGGCTTCCTGATTCTTGATAGAGCCTGCCAGATGATTTTGGCGACAGTTGTGAACACGCTCCCTTGAAAGATAAAAAACAAAACTAATTGGGAAATCTTAGACAAATACTAGTACAGTTTTTTAGAAATATCAAACATGGACCAATTGGTAGACCGCAAACATATGGCTGGATAGCTCAGTTGGTAGAGCCAATATCTGGCAGGCCTGCACGACAAGGTCACAGCACATTGAGCACTACAATATGCTGCCTCACAGGCAAAGAATGGGGCAGCCAGCATCTCTACACAATGTACTTCCGTCCTGGCCCTGGACTACGCTCCCACTGACTATCGTGCACCTGTATGGTCTAGGAGTGCTCACACGCACTTGGTAGATGAGAGCCTAAACAACACGCGCTGTGTCATCACTGGCTGCCTGCAACCAAGCCCAGTGGAAAAGCTCCCAGTCCTAGCAGGAATGTCACTAGCTGCCCTGAGAGGGAAAGCCCACATTATGGCATTGCCTTGCCGTGCGCTCAATCAAGACCACCTACTCCATCAGGTCATCACTGAAGAAGCTGGACAACCTCGCCTCAGATCAAGGCATCCACTCACACCTGAGGCACCGTCAGTGCTCCCAGCCTCCCACAGGCACGCACCAAGACAACAACATCCAATGGACTGCCAAATGGACTGTGGAGTGTCATGGCCTAGCGGATAAGAACACCGGAATCATGTGCTCTGGTGTTTCAGAGGCAACAGTGGCATGGGTTCGAGCCCGCCGGGTGGACACTTGTACCCTTGAGCGAGGCACTTAACCATTATTGCTTCATCCTTCGGATGGGACGTTAAGCCGGAGGTCCTGTGTGTTGTAAGCCTAATGCACGTAAAAGAACCAAGTAACACTTATCACTAAGAGACGAGATTTGCCCCAATGTTTCTGGTCTCCTGTATAAACTCCCACGCTGAGTATTTAGGAGATGAACCAACCAAGATCCCAAAAAAATTAATGGTGGCAGCAGTGGCACCTGTCATCATCACCCCTGAGGAGCTGCACCTCCATGCCATCAGAGTGCTCTCCTGGCTCAGACCTCCCCCGACGCTCATGGGTGAACCTAAACCACCTGCTAACTGGAGTGGGACGTTCCAATTCCAATATGACAGATTGGGCTTTACATCAAGCCCGGCATGCAAATGCCGAGCAGAAGAACAGATGGCGAACGACATCATCTGTGAGTGCTCTCTCCAGCAGCCACCCAATGGAGCCCAAGGTTTGGCTGATGTTGATGTTCCCACAAAGGAATGGCTGCTCAATACCAAACTTGAGAGCTAAGCCTACACCAGTGTTGGTACTATATAAAAGAAGAACCTAGATGACGTTGTTGTTGTAGATATGCAATAAACCACCGCCGCGACAACCCCCACGGCCGGAGGGCGTTATCACGACAAACCGGTATCGCCCACAAACCGCCAGAAACGTCATCTTGGTAATCTTGTAGTTGTGTAATGCGCGTCCACCTGTTTGGCCTAATACATGCAGTGCACATTCAAAACCTTTCGTAGTCCAAACCAAATTCTTAAATTTCTTCCATGCAGTGCGCAGCATTCTATAAATTTAGGGTCCACTTTTTTCCCGTCCCTGTTACATCTGACATCTATGATTGTATAATTCTGATGCACTCCTTTAATGCAGTCATCCTCCAAGAGTGATTATGAATAGCAAACTACCCATCCAACAAATAAACAATCATTTGAAGTCACTTTTAATGATGCTTGAATGGCAAATTACAAAGTACCAAGGTAACAGGGACGGGAAAAATGTCACACTTTGGACCCCAAATTTATAGAATGACCCACCAAGATGCAGCAAGACTTTTGTGCAACTTCACTGGGCAGCTGTTTTGTGGTATGTAGTCATGGTAGTACGGGTGGCAATTGCGTGCAGAAGTAGTGCATGTGCACTCGTCTCCCCCCTTTTTCGGGAGGGGGGATTTTTACAAGCTTCCCTAGATGTTGTTGCTGGTGGTAACGTGTGTTGGGGACACGTGTGGTCTAGCGGTGGAGCACAGGATTCGTGATCGAGAGGTTGTGGGTTCAAACCCCACCGTGGTCATGCGTGTTGTGCCCTTGAGTAAGGCACTTCACCTCAATTACTCCTCTCAACCCAGGTGTTAAATGGGTACCAGCATTGTTCAATGCTGGGAAGGTAACAGACTCGCTGTGGAGGAGGTGTGGCGATCCCCCCACAGCAGCATATGAGTCTGGCCCAATCGCTATGAAAGAGAGATGGGCACTCCGTTCCTGTGAATACAGGTTCGTCCCCTTTACCTTTACTTTTTTGGTAACGCCCTCTCATGGCAGCGACTTATCATGTATCAAACCACAACAACGTCTTGCCTGTATACTTGTTCAAACCCACTCCAGTCAATTTCTTTGTTGTAAAGAAAATTCAACTTAAAGAAAATTACTAAAGTTTGCTGACCTTCAGGTGGCCTCATGCGGTACCACTTTCGGCAAATCAGAAGCATGATGATCGCCACGACGATGGAGGCTGCTGGGATGGCATATCCCACATCGAATCCGATCTCCTGCTGTACGTAGACCACAGCAGAGAAGGAGACAGCCGAACCCACATTGATGAACCAGTAGAACCTTCACATGAAAAAGTCAAAAATTGTCAAGTACTGAGCACGGTAAAATCAAATTGCAAAGTGTAATACCGTAGCAGCTGTAACACTAAAAATTCTGCAGGAAACGATATGGTTTTGTTCATAAATAACTACATCAAATATAACTACATAGCCTATTTGTCATTTGATTAACAGTTTAAATGAACTTCTATTTAAATACAAAATTGGTGGGCAGTGTATTTATCTCTCCAAATAAAACCACCCCTTCAGGAAACATTTGAACCCAACTCTGTAGCTACTGGCTCTTGAACAGTAGCGCTATGCGCAACGCGCACACCAGCATGCATTTGCTCACAAATATCGAACCATGGAACAAGAATGATCCTAACTGTTGAATAGTAAATCCCATTCACCATGGGCGAATGCAGCCAACCATTGGACACTATTGTCAAGCGCCTTCAGACCAAGGCTAGGGTGAAGCATACAGTTAGGCAATATAAAAAAAAAAACATGTTTAGCATCCTGCCTCTTTGACAAAAAGGAAGGAGGAGGCCCTTTTTTTTTGTTTTTTTCTTTTCAAAATGGCCGCCCGACACATTTTTCAAGCCAACGCGGCTGGGCTATTTTTCAAGATGGTTACCAGCTTTTTTCAAAATGGCCGCCACTTGGACTCATTGACTATTTCCACAGCTTTAGACACGGTATAAAAGTCTAAAAATATGATTTCTTTCGTCAGAGATCGTTAAAATTTATCAATTTTTGTCTTTATAAAAAAAAAAAAAAAAAAAAAAAAGGAGGCGGCCTCTAAAAAGGAAGCGGGCGGGGACGCTAAACATGTTTTTTTTTTTACTTCGCCTTAGTGGCATTGAATTAATCCATCAAAACGGTAAACTTCCACGTCACAATCTCACCAATTGAAGAAAGATTTGACGGGACCCTCTCCAAGATCATCCAACTGTTGAGCTCCGAACGGGCCCACGTTGGATTTGATGCCGCCTGTACCGATGGCAATGACGGCTAGACTGAAGAGGAAGAAGCCTCGCTTTTGGCCCTCAGTCAGCCCTAGGTGGGGGCCATACTGGGTAAAATCTATGGAGATGATGGGCAACATGGTCGTGCCTTGATCAAAGAAATAGAGAAAAGACACCAAAATTGATTTTTCAAATTGCTGTTTTTTTAACAATAGCCGACAATGGATAAGAACCTCATTAGTATTCGTGAGGCTTAAAAAGATTGATAGATATTGCGCCCGCCAATGTTACAATTGTCAAAATTGCACGTAGTCAGACCTATTTTTCCAATTTTAACGAAAAGTAATGAACATATCACAACGACTTTTAGCACACACGTGGATAATTATAGGGGAAATAATCCTTCTTTCTCCTTCCAAACCGGAGAAATTAATTTTCAAAGATTTCACCTGCCAACATGACCATGTCTGTGAACATGTAGTTTCATTCAAAATAGTGTAACGTATACCTTTAGAAATCGTCCTTCGCAACCATAATTATGGCCGACATGTACATGTTTGTATGTATGTATGTCAAATTCCACACTTTTGATGAATGCTTCTTTCACAAATTTTGAGTTAAAACGTCCACAAGGAAAATTAGCTCAAATGTCTTCTTACACGTGTTCTTTATACTATTGTATGGTGAAAATATACATACATACTGGTGCATACAATAAATTCAGAATATGAGTTAACAAACTTTGGCATCTCTCTCTTCTGGACAGACTGTTTCGCACCATAAGGCACTCATCAGCAGAATGACGAAAAATAGAATACAAGTAGCATCTTACCTTATTTCGAATCAAGCGCGCGCACGCGTTACGTGCGTTACGTCATTGAAGTTAGTACGCGTTTACGTCACTGAAGTTAGAACACATCTTTCTCGATGCCTGCACTTGGAGACGATTTCGCTTCTCTTATTCAGTGTACCTAGATCTGGCCTACATATGATTATGTACAAATTGCATCTCTTGTTTACGTTAGAGTATGGCAGTGCTTTCAGAACAATGTCCCATTTGATTTCATAGTCTTTCCCTTTGTCCTTTAAGTCCCATACTCTAACGTAAACAAGAGATGCAATTTGTGTATAGCAGAGAAGTACATAATCATATGTAGGCCAGATCTAGGTACACTGAATAAGAGAAGCGAAATCGTCTCCAAGTGCAGGCATCGAGACAGATGTGTTCTTACTTCAGTGACGTAAACGCGTACTAACTTCAATGACGTAACGGACGTAACGCACGTAACGCGTGCGCGCGCTTGATTCGAAATAAGGTAAGATGCTACTGGTATTCTATTTTTCGTCATTCTGCTGATGAGTGCCTTATGGTGCGAAACAGTCTGTCCAGAAGAGAGATATGCCAAAGTTTGTTTAACTCATATTCTGAATTTATTGCATGGTTATAGCTCTACAGAGATGTATCGAGCACTGTGAATTGTGATAGAAGACGATTTCATTGGACATACTGGTGCATATATGTAAATCCAGATCAGCAGCCAGTTTAGGCTCTCACATGTTTAACTGGATCAGTTACTTCGATTTCAATTATTCAAATAATATTCGAGTCCAAGTTGGAAAAATCGAATACTAAATTATTTGAAAATGCACAGCCTCATTTGATCACTTGTAAACACAACAAACATGGGTAAAAAAGAAGTTAAAACTGATACCTATGCAATAAATGAGGCCTGCTCCAAAGATAGCATTGTATTTCCCTGATACGGAGTCAGCAATCCACCCACCGACGACCGGCACAAAATAAGACGTCCCTGTGAAGATGAAAGTAACGGTGGTCGCGTCGGCACTCGAGAATTTCAGCTCGTTGGTGCAGTAGAGCACCAGGTTGCCAGCAATGCTGTAGTAGGTCAGCCGCTCGCACAGCTCTAAGACCAATATGCATAGCACCACGCCCAGACGATCTCGCTGGATGCCGAACAATGTTCTAGCAGGGGCTGGGAAGTCAATCTCCACGCTTGATGTCGTCTCGCTTTCAGGCCTCACTGGAGTATTCAAACTCTCGTCAATTTCTTGATAAACGGTGGACATTTTGGTGCATGTGGCTGACTTCGACGCGCACACACTTCAAGACAGCGTTTTTCTTATTCAGTGCAGCGTAAGCCGTATAAAACTCAAGACATCTGTGAAGAACCTAACGACTAATCTGTAAAATACAAACAAACAAAATGTAAATAAGTTTCAAAGTCATTCCAACATGTTTAAATTGGGGCTAAAACTTCATTTAGTCTTCGCAGTTCACAAACAAATATCAAAGAACCAGTTTTGACTCCAACAATAATGTGACAGCAAACTTCCACTTTTCCGAACTTTCACAGCAAATTTTCCTGGGAAAATCAAAGCAAGATACATGTTTTTGTCAAGTAAAACAACGACAGAGAAAAACATAGGAAAAAATCTATCAGGTACAATGTACTGTATTAATCCTTCTTTACAAAAAGAAATAAGCATGACAAAAAGACAACACAATTTTAGACAAAAATTAGCAGGCACATTTACCCATACGTACATTTCAGAAGAGAAAAATACAACAAATGTTAAACAAAACGGCAGTTGCAAGATGTAGTGATTGAGGCAGTGCGAACATGATAAACAAGATTGGGTGACAAACGACTACATCATGTGATATAAGCTGGAGTCACATGAGGATAAACCAGGAAATAAACAACATTCAATTCCCAAAACCACAAGCACGAGACCTTGAAACCAAATACAATTGCAGGGAACAAGTTGCAAGTTCAAAGTACATTCACCCATGTTTTACTTCACTCAGAGTAAACAACACGGGCACGGCATCAAAAGCACACAAATGGACCAGTTTAAAGTTGCATTCCCCGATTTTCATCCCGAAAAATAGATTTCTTTTCTAAATTGCTATTTTTTTAACAATACAAATGTTTATTCACTTTGGATTTGTTGGAAGGGGACGTGACATTGACTAATTAGCTTGAGTACTCCAGCTTAACAAGCTCATCAGGAATTTACATGTGAATTCCTGATGAGCTTGTTAAGCTGGAGTTACTCAAGCTAACATTGACCCCAAAAAATGGTAATCCTTAGGAAAAAATTCCATACTGGGCCACCACTCATATTCCTTAATATGACCTGAAAAGTACCAAGAAAAACTGTTAAAGGAGTGCAAAAATTCTTTGATAATACTTTAAAATGTTCTGTCATGGCCCATAGACTTTGTGCAGGAGCTCGGAGTGGTGGCCCAGTATGGATTTTCTTTCCTCAAAATGACTTTTGCAGGCTAATGCAGTCTTTTTCTTCATACAAAAACACTAAGGATTAGGCCTACCCAAAAAATAGGCCCATGTTTAGTTATTGAATCTTCACTTCTTGGCTGACATGCCTGGTGACAAACTTGGCCGGAGATGGGACCCGTAGCCACTGCACTTATACCCCAATCGGTGGCCATGATGAGTTGTTTTCTGGGTAATCTATGCATGGAGGTAGCCCCACTAGTGTGGCCGCGGTATGCTGCGCTGAACCTCTGCAGCGCAGCATACCGTGGCCACACTAGTGGGGCTAGCATGGAGGTAGAATTAGAAATGGTCAAGATAAGAACTTATCAACACAGACATGTTGATTAATATCGTCTAATGTCCAAAATTCGCGCTGCCCAATATTCGCGCAACCAACTTTCTCGGCTCGTATTGATATTGTTTTTCACACAACACGGACCGACGTACGTCAAATCACGTCGATGACCTAGCCCAGGTTGGACGAAGTCTTCATTGCAATACGACTAACGTAGGGAGGAAAGGGAGTCCACCAGGGCTAGTCGATGACCCATCGTCACATCGCCTTTATTCTCGATGCAGTTATGCGGAAATCAAAAGCTTTTCCGAAAAGCAATTTGAAAGTCAAAGAAATCAAAGAGAGTGTAAATGATTACCGTACTGAGTAAATACAAAACGTAACATTATTGAATGGCCCAGAAAACTAATAAAAACATCGCCACGAATTTCCAATCAGTGTCACCGTCCAACCCCGAAACGTGTGAAACTATTGTGAAGCAATTTTAGAATTGGTCGACTTTCACTAAACGACAGAGGGCGTAATCAGAATAAAGGTGCACGAAAAACGACGTGCACCATATCGCGTTATTATTATTATATTGCAGGTAAGTACTTTACATAATTGGGGAATTATACAGGTGCATGCGCCTGCACGTTGGCGACCATACCGTGGCCGATCGCGCCGCCTCGACACATGGTTGCATGATACAATGTACATATCATTTCAATAAAAACACAAAAATAGGTATTGGCCTAATTTTGGGGTATTTTAAACATTACGATTAGGTCTTATTCAGGCAGAAATTTATTTTAAGGCATATTAATTCCAACAAACAACTCGGTACCGAAATATGCATCTCGGCGAAACAGATCGTAAAATTGGAATTATATAAGACAATCTAACCACCCTTTGAAGCTAATGGAATAGTCCTCATTAGATATTCAAAGTTCGAAGAATAGCGCTCTATTCAAACTTGAAGAATAGCTTGCTATGTGCATGTGTACCCCTCGCTCGAGTGCTGGATCGTCTTTTTGAAGCTTGAGGAGCAATGATGACTGGCGGAGGCGACCTGTGACCTGATTTAGTTCTCGGGCGGGAGTCAAAGTGCCTGTAAAAATGCACACAAAACATAAAAAGGGGGGAGATTGAGTCTCTCCTCCATTGTCTTATAAAAATTATAATTCCAATTATGTTGCAGTAAGTACTTTACATAATTGGGGAAATTATATTACGCCAATTCCGGAAAGACTCACCCTGTATACTTCAAAGCCGGTCATCAAAGTGCCGATGCCAGAACTGCTTGACCAAACTCCGTCTGAGATGATCTTCTGTTGTAGAAGTTGGAAAGGTTGAATGGGCCTTGAAACATGACGTATCAACGCCAGCTTCTTTGAGTACATCTTTTAACCATGTGGAGACTGTGGATGACACTACCGGGTGGTAGGGTTTGGAGTGTGACAGCAGGAGCTGAGTCATGCTAGAGTTCCCATTTGTTCTAATATGAGAAGTCCTGTTGAGGTATTCCTGCAAAGTGCGCACTGGGCAAAGGTTTCTGTTAGCTTGAAAGCGAGCAATTTCTATATGTCGTGGAAGGGTTTGTTAACTGACACACGTTTAGAAGGTTTTACCAACCAAAAATGAAAACTGCCATCTGAGGACCTTGACATATGATTGATATCGATAGCTGTGAGTGACGAACAGCGACTAGCTGTAACTAGTGCAATTAGCATAGTTAATTTAAGAGTTAACTGTCTGATAGATAATCTACGATTGTCAGGTAAAGACTTGAAATAAGTCAACACAGTTGCCACATTCCATGTAGCATTGTATCGTGGTTGTGGAGGACGCAAATTTAGAACACCCTTGAAGAAACGTTTAACTAAGTGATGTTGTCCAACTGGTGCTCCGTCTATAAAGACGTGGGCTGAGGAAATTGCCGATCTGTATACATTGATAGTTCTGTAAAGCAACCCTGAATCTAACAAATCTTGATGAAGAAAGGATAAACATACCGCTATGGGTGCTCGAACAGGATCTGCTTGCCTCTGAAGCCACCAGCTGGCCCATCGATTCCAAGCTGAATCAAACTGCTTCTTGGACTTTTCCCTCCATGATGACATGACTGTGAAGGACACTGACTAAGAAATTCCCTCTGAGCGAAGGCTTTCCCTGACAGCTTCCACGCGGCTAACAACATTAGATCTGCCAATGGATGGACAATTGTTCGGTTGTGAGGCAATTGGAGAAGATCTCTTCCCCTGGGTAGAATGACGAGATTTTGAACGGCCATCTCGAGAAGTCTGGGGTACCAGACTGTTCCTCGCTGATCTTGCTCAAACACCTGGGCAGAAGCGCAAAGGGAGGAGATCTTCCATAGACTTACGGGGTGTCGGACGCTTCGCCCCATTTCCACGTCGCCCCATGTCACTTCGCCCCTAACCACTTCGCCCCATCCCCGCTTCGCCCCATCCCCGCTTCGCCCCATCCCCGCTTCGCCCCATCCCCGCTTCGCCCCATCCCCACTTCGCCCCATCCCCACTTCGCCCCATGTAGATTGGTTCCTCCAAGAGTGAAAATAATTAGGATGTCAAAGGTATTGTGGTTCTCAGATAAGTGGGAGACGGGTTGCGTAATTTTTATTCCTAGGAGGGTTAGGGTAGGGGCAATGTCATGAATAATTCATGTTTATCCACGAGAACGGACAATGACATCAACAGCATTGTTGTTAGTTACTCAACTAGTTACAATACATTAAAGCATTTTAAAGAACGGTTGTCATCGAGCTACCCACACAGTAGCCTAGTGGATAGCGAGATGAGCTATGGATACAAAGATCCCTGGTTCGAATCCATGTCGTCGCTGCTCATTTTCATCAACTATTTTTCTTCTCCAAATTTATCACTGAGATAATTTTAAATTGAGGGGAAAATAGAACGAGAACCTAAGTCTTGCAATGATTCAAAGGAAAAACTGAATTATTCATGACATTGCCCCTAACCCTCCTAGGAAAAAAAATTACGCGGGCAGGTATAGCCGGGTTGGGAACAAAGTTGGATCTTTTACTTCAAGCTTTTTCTTCGGTAGGGGAGAGTGATAGCTTGAGGGTTGGTTATGAATTGTTCATTTGGTGGGCTAATTCTTTCCATTGGTTAGCAATTAGTGAATCTGTTGGAATTGTTTTTAAGCCAATAAAATAGATGAGATTTTTTTTTTTAACATGTAACAGCTGGGGCGAAGTGGGAATGGGGCGAAGTGGGAATGGGGCGAAGTGGGAATGGGGTGAAGTGGGGATGGGGCGATGTGGGGATGGGGCGATGTGGGGATGGGGCGAAGTGGGGATGGGGCAAAGTGGTTAGGGGCGAAGTGACATGGGGCGATGTGGAAATGGGGCGAAGTGTCCGACATTCAGACTTACGTATCCAGACGATTTTTCTCTTAAAACTTTTTTTTTTAATGTCAGGATGATACACGAATGGACCAGGCAGAAGCTGCAACATGTTGAACCGAAGCAGGGAACGGACGCCATGTCTGCTCCCAATCCTTGCCAACCCAACCACCGCTTCGTGTTCATAAAGATCCACAAAACTGGTAGCTCCACCATCGCCACGATGCTAGAGCGCTACGGCTACCGGCGCGATCTAACCTTGGCGCTGCCCAGCGGAGCAGCCCACTCTTTCCCCATGAGCAACAGGCGGTACCGTTTTGACACCCCGCAGCTAGTCTTCCAGTGGAACCTGACGGACCAGAGCGGTGCCTTGGTCTGGCCGGCGCTGGGCGGGTACCAAGTCTTGGTGAATCACGCTCTGTACAACCGTACCGTGGATGAAATTCTTATCCCAAACGCCGTATATTTCACCATGATTAGGGAACCCCTCGCCCGAACCGAATCCTTCTTCAGGTACTTCCTTTTCGACCAGGCGGTACCCCACAAGGCCAACGAAGACCCTCTTGAAGTCTTCATGAGGGACCCCCAAAGACACACCCAGAAACTGAGGAACAACAAATGGACCAAGTATTTCAGGAACGGCCAGTTTTTCTCTCTGGGGTTGGAGCGGGAAGATTACGAGAATCTCCGGGTGGTAGAGGCTGCCATCGACTCGCTGAGTCGCGGCATGGACCTAGTGATGCTGAACGAGTACTTCGACGAGTCACTGTTACTCCTGAAAAAGCTCATGTGTTGGGATTTCCAAGACATCGTGTACATCTCCAAAGCGGTTCGGAGAACCAGCGAAAACCACACCAGCATCCCGGCGGGGCTGAGAGACAAAATTCTCCGGTGGAACGCGGCTGACCCGAGGCTCTACCAACACTTCAACCGGACTTTCTGGACCAAAGTCCAAAAGTACGGTCCGGAATTTGGGCACGATTTGGACACGTTCCGAGCGATGAAGGAATCCGCAACGCAAGCTTGCATGGCAACGGGGAGCCGCCATTGGGATCGGCACAACTCCAGCTACTGGAAATTGCCGCCAAATGCCAGCGAGAAATGCCGAGATTACACGAGAGATGACAAAGCTTGGGTCAAGCTTATAAGATCGCGCATGCGCGCAAAAAGCAGCGCTTTCATCAAATACAGAAATGGATAATAAACAGAACCTTTTCACAATCAACTGTTAATTTCTCTACGGCGTACTTGATATAGAAAAAGAACAATTCTAAAGAATGAAAAGAAGAGAATGCTTCAGATTTCAGGTATTCAATAGTCATTTTTCAAAGCTGGACAGGAATTTTTGAAAAGGGAAAGCAAGCACATGCACTTCTATCAAAAAGTGGCTGCATTTGTGAAAAGTTTTAGTATCAGAGAAAAAAAATGTATCGTGATGTACAACTCGAAATACATACTTCATTTCCAAGAACATTTATGAAAGATTTTAATCCCAAAAAAAACTCAAAGGAGTAACGAAATGAAAGAATCTTCTGGCTCGTTCGTGAAAACATCTTTTTCAGTTATTTAACTTTCTTTAGATTATTTATTAATCTTTCTTAGTATTTTGAAAAGTTTCAATATAAAATCCTAGTTATCTTCGTAACTGGTATGGTGTTGGCGAAAGAAATAAAGTTTTCATTTGTGTTACTATGACTTTGCCAAAATGATGTCACTGTATTATCAGTTGCCGCGGTTGCCGCTCTGCGAAAACAATTCCATGAAACTTAATTTCCCCATAAGCAGAATTACCATTCGTGCATATGAATAATTAATTAGCCATAATTCTTAAACCCCTCGACCTATAATCATGAAATTTCTTGGGTATGTTCATGATAAGTTGTTCTATGACAATGCATGTACCGAGTTTCATAATTTTTCGTCAGCCAGGATCTTGGGGGGGGGGGGGGGGGGGGGCGGCGGATTCCCCCGGCTGTGAGATGTTCAAAATAACCCGGCCCTTAGGCAATGCTGTTAAAATGTATGTAGTTTTTCTAATGGAGCTTCGTTCCATTACTGCCTCCGCCTGATTTTTACGCACCCGACTTTGGAGATTCCAGCTAAAATATGAGTCCACGTTTTTGCTAAAGGAATATCAAACCGTATGCGTTGAAGCCAAAGATGGGAGTCTTTTTATTCGGTCCGAACATTTAAACATGTAAAAAAAAAGGCCTACAATTGAAATTTCTGTGACCATAGCCCAGGCGGAACGAAGCCGAAGCCGAAGTTTGAGAAAGGCCCAAAGTCAATAGTAACGACGGGAGGTCGCAACCTCGTCACCATTGCTTACTTTATTTCCAACCTCGTTTCCAAAAGTAAACCCTGGATAGGAAACTTTCTTCCTGTATCCTGATTCGATACCGCAATTGGCCAGTAATGGATTTTTATCGTGTACTTGGTGTTATTATTCACAACGTCCCAGCAGGCACCGACCGTCAGACTGACGTTGTATAATGGTTGTTTTATGGTCGCAACGTCGGATCAACCATACATAACCGAAAATCAACGTTGTTTTAGTCGACCAAAAGACGACGTTGTCATTATAACGTCCGCCAGACGTTGCTTTAGTGTCGACAATTTAACGTCAGAATTTTACGTAACAACAACGTCGAAATATAGTTGGAATTTGGTCGGGAATATTACCAAACGTAATTTCAACCATGGTATGACGTTGTTTTGTCAACGTCTATACAACGGACTGAAAAACAACGTTGTATTATTGTTATTTTTGCGTTTGCCTTCGCGACGTCGCAATTATGTCATGTTTTCAACCAAGATATGACGTTTGCTTTCTAACGTCGTTTCAACAACTCAAAAAACGACGTTGAATTGTGGTTGGCCGTCGGTTATAATATCCGACGTCGTACTTATGTCATGCTTTTGACTAAAATGCAACGTCCGTTTTTGACGTTTTTTCAACGACTCAAAAAGTGACGTTGAATTATGGTCGGCTGTCGGTTATAATATATGACGTCGTTATTTGGTCATGTTTTTAACCATTATTTTACGTCCGTTTTCTAACGTCGTGTCAACGAATCAAATAATGACGTTGACTTCCGGTCGTTTGATGGTTAAAATATTTGAACGTCATTATTAAGTCACGGTTTTACCCAAACTATAACGTCAGTTCTCTGACGTCTTTTCAGCGACTCAAAAATGACGTTGGATTATGGTCAGACGCTGGTTATAATATTTGACGTCATTTTTAAGTCATGTTTTCAACCATGATATTACGTTCGTTTTCTAACGTCGTTCAAATGACTCAAAATCGACGTTGTTTTGTGGTTGGCTGTTGGTTATAATAACTGACGTCGTACTTATGTCATGCTTTAAACCAAAACACAACGTCCATTATCTGACGTCATTTCAACATCTTAAAAAGCGACGTTGAATAGTGGTCGGCTGCTAGTTATAATATTTGACGTCGTTATTAAGTCATGTTTTCAACCATGATATTACGTCTGTTTTCTAACGTCATTTCAACGAATCAATTAACGACGTTGATTTCTGGTCAGTGGATGGTTACAATATCGTTATGTCATGGTTTAACCCAAAATATAACGTCCGTTTTCTGACGGTCTTTTCAGCAACTCAAAAATGACGTTGAATTGTGGTCGGCTGTTGGTTATTTACATTACGTCGATAGTGTGTCATGGTTTCGACCAAAATATAACGTCCGTTTTTCACTTAATAAAATAAAAAAGTCATTAAAGAATGCATGGATGTGCAACGTCGTAATTCCCAAACGAAATTATCGGACGCCTTATTAATTTGAACGACTAAAAAAGACGTTGAATTGTGGTCAGCTAGCTGATGGTTATAAAATTGATGTCCGGTCTGCAGTTTCATCATTGTTTCAACCAAAATATATCGCCCGTTTTGACGACTTTTTCACTTAGCTGCGGCGCGCGCCAATTATAATTGTCTTGGCCCAGAGCCAAGTGCCGCGCGCGCGAAAACCGTATAGCCCAAGCGTATTACACGTAAGCATATGTATGCCCTGTGTGTGACCTCTTGCATTCCAACGAACTCCACTACTGTACGACTCTGGCCAGTTTGAATATCCGTTAAAACAACAGTCACAACTGAAGCAGCTTTGGGAAGAGACATATTGGCCCAAAATGAACAAGTTTTGTGCACCTTTCAACAAGATTTCAAGTCAAGATTTGGTTCTGCAATGGAGTACTGTTAACATTGGAGATGTTCCCAACCCCGATCCTAACTTCAAGTCAAGATACGACATCAAGATGTATAGGACAAGCACAAGTCAAGATTTCGATTGAACCGCAATCAAGATGATCTGATTTTGCAATGTCTGAAAATGGTAAGTTTCAAACGTGAATGTTTCCGAGTTAGAGATTTGCAATTTCTTTGAAGGTCAATAGTTGGAAATTGTATCTCTATTATATCTTTATTATGTTCCCTATCAGTCATGTCAGTTGTAACATTAAAATTCCATGGAAAGTACCTTAACTTCACTGTAGAAAGTTGTTAATGTTAGACTAGACATGTTGGATGCTATTGTCATTTCATATTTTAAAAACAAAGTTACACTAACGGTGCCCTTTATTTAAACATTGAAGAAGTAGAAAATCCTAACTAATCAGCAGTCATGCATGTTCTGCCCGCTTTCCATCATCATGTCCAATCTTTATTTAGCCCTAGGAAAAATGAGGTCATTTTAAAGTATATCTCAACATGAGACAAGTTTCCCACACGTACTGGGTTGATTGAAGATTTAGAATATTCAATTTATTGTGAATTTAACTGCACCGCAACATATTCCGCATCCGGCCTAACTCAAACGATCGGAATGTCTCTTTTATTTTTTACAGATATTTTGATACAGATACGTTTTCAATCTAGTTTTAAAAGTGTTCAGAGTTTGGGAATCACTTATGACGATACATTATGCCACTTTTCTTTTGTTGTGTACTCTATGTCATGTTTTGTTAATAACACGGCGTACGCAATGCTAAATAAATGTTAATTATTTTTTATAATTATTAAGAAAGTTACGGTGCTTGCAATTTTAAATTTTTCATTAATTAATTTCAGTAATATTCGTTTCTTAGAATCGCATGAAATTGCCCATTAGACTTAAAATAGGCCTATGCTTCGACTTGTCTTCTTCATGAGAACTATTTTTAATACTTATTTCGGATTTCTGAAAATTAAACTTTTGTTTTAATTATTTACGAGTCATCATTATTTTAAAAATGTGTTGGCATTCAAGAAAATTGACAATGTTGTTCATTTTTTTCCCTTTTCCAGCTCTCTGCTTTGGTCAGTTGAGGGAGACGAATACACTACCTAAGCCCTACTTTACGTGGCACCATGCACCATCAGGATCAACATCGACCGCCTGATGTCTTCTATACCTGCACAAATATTCACAAAAGAGATTAGAGATCATGTCTGTGTTGGTTGTGATTCAGTGTTTGATTCAAAGGCTCAAACCGACGTCTATTTTTTTTTATTTCATGTCCAAATTAAGTTGAACTGTGGTAATGAAATCTGATGTCAAAATTGATCGGCCCATCAACATTGAACATTTGAAGCGTCTATTTGCCATTGTTTAAACCTGTCAGACTGACGCCACTATTTTTACTATTAACTAAAGTTAGAAAACTTAACACTGTTATTTCGGTTGTGTACTATGTCAACCTAGCCAACCAGTTGTGTAAAAAAACTGAACAAGTTGTGTAATATTTTTACACTGTTGTGTAAACAACAGTTTACACAACAGGTTGCTAGGTTCATATAGTACATAACCGTTTGATTTTTACACAACCGAAATAACAGTGTTCAACGTCTACAAAAATTACATTTGCAACCATGTACTGACCTAACTTCAACCATGAAATCCGAACGTTGAAAGGACGTTATTACGACGGTCAGATAGACGTCAATTTTGACCTCACTCAGACGTTATAATGTGGTCATTTTTCGACGTCTAAATAACTTCAACCGCGACGTCCTGTCGACGTCCATATAACCAGTCAAATCACGGTCAGACTGACGTCATAATTTGACTATATTCGGACGTTAGCTTTCGGTCAGGTTTTCGACGTCCAAATAACTGACACTTTCAACCATATTCTAACCTAAATTCAACCAACAATCTGACGTCCTGTCGACGTCCATGTAACCAGTTAATCATGGTCAGACTGACGTCATAATTTGACTATATACAGACGTTAGATTTCGGTCAGGATTAGCAGTTAATCATGGTCAGACTGACGTCATAATTTTAACCACATACCGACGTTAGAATTTGGTCAGGTTTTCAACGTCTAAAAAACTTACACTTACAACCACGACGGCAACCAAAAAACAACGTCGGAGTTGGTCGGAATCTGACGTCAGATAGACGTTAAACCGACCAAAAATGCCTGCTGGGGTGTAGTACGTGTTTTCGCGATCATTCGTCCATTCCTTCTCGAAAAATACTAATTTCCTTTCCAGTTTGTTCATATTAATATGAAATGTTTTACTGCATGTTGTCTCGATAAGATCGCAACAGTTTAATTTTTAAAAATCGTGTTTTCGTAAGTCACGCCGTGCTCGTGCTGCGACGAATTGACTCTGTTTTTACCCCAGACACCGCATACAAAAACAAACGCTAATGTAAAGCATATCCAAGGCACCACACTATTCCTCATTTGCATACGTGTGCAAAAATCTTGCACATGCAAATGATCCAATACCAGGGTGAGAGAGCAGGTAGTGATGGGCGCGTACTGTTCGACACCCTGGGGACGAGGTTGCGGGAGGTCGATGGTCACAGTGTGCTGCTGTTCGTAAATGTTTGCGAAATGACGCATGGGTATTCCCCTTCCATAGGACTGTATGTATCTCCATGCTATAAATGTAATTCCGTGAAATCCATGCGCGTATGAATGATGACCTAATTTATCGGGCATTAAATGTATAATGAATCGTCGCCATCTTGCGCAGCGTCGCCTGCATGCACTCGAACTTGGTCACGTCTGCGTCCATCAAAAGCCTGTCTGCTTGAAGCAACTTCGTCTCTCTCGCATGATTACTAGTACGGTCATATCAGGTAGGCGTACATTTCCAGTAAATTAAACGGAATCCCAGTCCTATAATTTGAATTCATGGCTCTACGCTACCCACAAAAGCACTCAGAGATCAGTGCGTGAGGTGATGCCATTCTATGACTAATAATTATATTTACAGCTGCGGCCCTGATGTATTAACATTAATTTTGTTGCACTTGTTGACAAACAATTAGGCAACGTGGCTGAATTAGCCTAAACTATAGGCCCCATTTTACAAAAGGCCCGCTTTTAAAAGTATTTGTCCGGGCGGTAACATTATAGAGGGGTAGTAGGCAATAAGGTGTCATCATAATACAAAGGTTACCGGCATTAAATGTTGTCCTGCGTTCTAGTTATGTTTTAGAACGTTATTATTATGATCTATTAATTAATTAAGCTGCAATTTTCTGCGTCTGGGACGGGGTGAAAGCACTGGTGGATCCAGAAGGGGGCGAAGGATCCCCCCGTCCCTCCCCGCCCCTGGCAAAAGAGTATCAAACTGAAATTGCCATAAACTATTTAATAATTATCAATTGGTCGCCATCCAGCCCAACCACCCGCAAACCTCGGCAATGGCCGCAGCCTCCCCCCCCCCTTCTACCAGAAGGTCAAAGTTAGGTGAATTTAAAATACAAAAAGAAGCCTCGAAATCAAATCGAATCTAATTTCTTCCAAACTATTCACAGGATGATAATATAAAGCTGATATAAACTTGAACCCTGGTTCGAAGATGTGAAGAAAATTCTGACGTCATCATGACGTCATCAGGTATCAAATCATTAAAGGGCACATGTAATGGAATTTTGTTAATGCAATCCTTGAGAATGTGTCCCATTTGACTTGATTTTAAATTGTTCTGTTTTTAAGGGCATTTTGGTGCATTTTTGTTATTATGCTAATGAAATGTCCATATTCATAAGCAAAAGTGTGATGTCATTTCAGGCAGAAACTTCAATGTTACAGCTACTTTAGGACCAAACGTTTTCAGAATTTTGGATATTTTGCGGTAGTGATATTCTTTTCTTTGGCCATTGTTGTTTCAGTGCAAGACAGTAAGCCATTGAGCAAATTTTTCTCAAATATGTTTTCTGTGAGCACACGCAGGTTTTGGTCAGGCGCGGTTCTAGAGCCTATATTTTAGGGGGGGGCTAGCAGGGGGATCATTAGCTACTGCTGTTAAATTTTAAATTTTTTGTTCGGCAATTATTTTTTTTTTGGGGGGGGGGGAGGCTAAGGCCAAAAAAAAAAGTCTCCGGTTTCTGGTATGCGCGCGCGTCGCCGTAGCCATGCGCGTCGGCAAAATGAAAAAGTTTTTTTTTTCAATACAAGATGATGATTCAAAACCGCCAAACTCACTGGTTTGACTGGAATTCTGCTGCTGCACAATTTTAACGTGTTTTTAGAAGGAGTTATGATCGAGAATAAGCTTTATGTGGCCTCTCTGGACTCCCATATATTTGCACTAAGTTTAGTCGGGCACCATTTGCAGTCATCAGCCGACATTTGAAGCCAAAAAAAAAAAAACGGGTACAAAAAAAAAAGCCGCGTCGCCGCACCACTTTTGGGGCAAGCTCCATACCAGAAACCGGAGACTTTTTTTTTTTGGGCCTAAGGTCAAAGTTTTAATCATTTCATTCAAACTTTAACTTTTCAAGGAATGGATTACCGCTCATGTTCTTAATGATCAGTTAGACATTGCCTCGGGAAATAGTTTGGATTTCCCGGCACAAACATTTGCCCTTTACTTCTGGTGTTCCTGGATGTGCAATGAAAATTGAATACAACGTAAAAACGGAAGCATTTTATAACAGAAAAAATAATTGAATACGGTTGTGTTGAGTGAGGAATGCTTAACACACAAAAAAAATGCATGATGACGTCAGCATGCACCCAGAAGGTCGCCCTCTACCTCTAGTGGCATGCACATCAAATAAGTTGAACTTGCTTGAATAAAAAAATAACTTGCCAATTTATTTCAAATTGCTCTTAGATATTCTTATGACAACGGCAAGTGACTTTGCAAGGTTTCAGATTCCTGACGTAATCAGACCGAAAGTTATTGTAGGGAGAATTTCAAAATGATGAGTTTTCGTTTTTTTCAGTTTGCACCAATTTATTTGCTGACGTCATCAATCCGGAAAATAACGTGTTCTGTACATAAAATGTACTAAAATTTATCATATCCTAAAAGATGCATTTTTTTCTCAATTAAAACGAATGGTTTTACTGGAACGGCTGAATTTCATGATTATTTTTCGTTTTGATATATATGTAGTTTTCGGCCCAATCACTCAGCGTTTGTAACTTAAAAAACGCGAATCTCTTTTTTTTCCCCTTCGCTGTAAGTTCTAGGACTATGTATTATTTGGCCACAACAAAATTCTTTACTGCACCATAGCCGTGACTTTATGGTGGGGGGGGGGGGGTGAATAGTCAATCATGGTCGTTTTTATAAGGCAAGCATAAACATGTTGTTCGTAGGGACAAGATGGCGATGGTGTACTGTAGTGGTCACGTTTTGAATCACGGCATGTGCACCACGATCGAAGATTCCACACGAGTACATCTCATGGGTTTTCCTCAAATACTTTCAAATTCCTATTTCTTCGTTTGGGTCATCGCCCTTAAGGGAAAACATGAAAACAAAAAGTAAATAAATCATTAACTTCAAAGATCGTCTTCAACTTAAATCCATAGTATTAAAAACATTAATGATAAGTTGCTTTGTTCCCTCTCCCCGCCTTTGAAGGAACAAGATGTCGTTCGATGAGCTGAAGGAGTTGGGGAACAAGCTCATGAGAGCGAACCCACCTGACTACGAGGGCGCCCTGGCTGCCTACAGTCGCGCAATAACACTAAGCCAAGACAAAGTAGCTGCTTGCATCCTGACAAACCGCAGCCTGGCATACCTGAAACTGAATCGTAGCGAGCAGGCCATTGAAGATGCTGACCTTGCCATTGCGATTGACCCACAGTGGGCTAAGGGCTACTGGAGGAAGTGCTGCGCCCTCACGGCACTGGGAAGGTACCATGAGGTCCTTCCGGTTGCACAGGACGGATTTAAACTTCTTAAGAGCAACGTGACCTGTCGAGAGTTCGTGGCCGCCTGGCTGAGGGCCTGCCAATTGATTTTCAGCGAGTTCGAAAAAAAGGTGGCTCTACCAACCGGCACGGCTGTACTCTCGGAGAGCTACCAGGACATTCTGATGTTCTCGCTTTTCTCTAGGACATCCACGGCCGCGGGAATGACGGAGGATCAGATGGCTGTGTATCTGAAGCGCACGGCGGAGGAGTTCCAGCGAATCATGACAGCATTCGGACAGCCAGAGTGCCGTTCGTTGATGGATTGGGTAGAGGCTGTCACGGCAAATCTGGACCCCACAGCACCGGGCATCCCAGTTCAGCTGCTGGAGACTTCGCTGAAGAAGACCGATCAGTTCTGCTCTGAGCTGTCCTCACTGCACGTGGCTCTCGCGGACATAGCCCAGCCCCTTGTCGCCTTGGCTATGATAGTCATCCTGGCCCGGACCTATGTTCTGAACTGTGCAAACATCTGCCATCGAATCATACAGTACAAGCTGCACTTGTGCTTGCCAATCTTTGAGAAGTCAATAATGAACGCTCCGGAATACATCGGCCTTCACCTGGGAACTGAAGGTGGCTTTCTCGACTCCTTCGTTGGGCGAGAAAAGCTTACAGCAGACGACACCTCACTGATGGAAGAGCACTGTGACAAGATAGACAGGCTTCTCATTGCCTACCCCAGGACGGCATGGGAATACTCGGATGTGGTCGACATCAGCTCTCGCATTGTTGCAAACGTCAGGAATTTTGTAACAGCGAGAAGGACTGGGGAGTTTGTCACCTCCCGGGGGCTCCCCACAGAACCAGTGAAGATGAACGCGGAGTTTGCGAGGAGAGATGCGGGCAAGTGTCCAGACAAGGTCAGGAGTTACGTCAAGGAGCGACTAGAGGAAGTGAAGGAGAAGCATGGAGAACAACTATTCATACGAGATGGTGAAGACCTGCTGACGTTGACAGGTATCAATCCCTTGAATATTGAACTGAACATTTATTTCTATGTTCAGTTAGTATAAGTGACAATACTTATGAGTACATATAATTATGTACATGAATATATAACAAAGTAATCAAACAACATAATGTAGACCAGTAGAATGAATTATAAAATTGGAACAATGTTAGATATAGGATAAAGCAAATTGCTTTTGAGCCCTAACCTTAAAGGTATCTTGCCTGTTGTGTTTGTTTTTTCAAAGGCAAAGTTATCTCATGTTATACGATATTCATGTGATTGGAATCAGAGTGCTCTGCAAAAGGAAGTTTTAACAATCTCACTACAAGTGGTACATGTATTCTCTTGGCTGTATAATTTTATATTTTCTAGTTGTCAACGTTATTTATCTTTTAATAGACGTCTGCCTGCGAATCAACGAGACGGATCTGGCGAAGGAGGTTTTCCAGTTGGGGGAAAAGGTCATGTTTACCGTGTTTGGTCTACAGATGGCTTTTGGCGTGATGAGTCTCGATGATGCACCAGCACAACTCTCCACAGTCAGACAGGACGTCATGATGAACGCTCTTTTACTCAAAGAAGCTGAACCGGGACTTGTCGTCGACGTGGCCGTTCGCTGGAGGTCACTGCTGTCTGAATTCCGTGCCACCCTCATCCGGCACGGTCTCGGACGGAACTACCTTGACACATACTCCAGCATCCTTAACCTGCAAGCCACTGGCAATCTCCAACAGCCTTACCGCCCCGATGTTATCCAAGACCTGAGGAAAGCCCACGAGGACAAAGAGATGAGGTTCCTCCGGCAGCATGCGTACCAGTGCTTCAAAGCCGTCGTTCAGACCCCAACAGCTGCCCGCATCCGTGCGGTACTAGAGCCAAATGAAATGGTTCTGGATTACATCTTGCTTGGAGAGAATGAATCGTTTGAGGTGGATTCTCGGGCAGTTCTGAGAATGTATCTGCTCGTGGTAGGATATGCGCAGGAGCCAAATTGGTTTTCTCTCGATAGCAGCAAGTGCTCATCTGCCGTTTTAAAGTGGCGTGAAGCGCTCAACAAATCGGTTGCTCAGATGAATGATCCTGATTCCGATAATGAATCAGAGTTGACAGCTGCGAGTATAAGCTTGACGGAGGCAGTCTTACCCGACGCTGTGTTACGGCAGCTGAAAGGTGAGCACGTGAGGCATGTTTACATCGCGCCAGATTTGATGCTGACAGCTCTCCCGCTCGAGCTACTGCAAGACGCAAGCGGTGACTATATCTTTGATACTTGTTCGGTCTGCTACATCAGCTCGGGGAGGGAACTTTTGCGAGAAGTAGTCCTCCGTCAGGTGGTACATGTAGTTCAAAGCACGAGGAATCAAACCCGAAATCAAGATCTTGCTGAAAGTCAGACAAAGGATACGGGCAAAGCCGCTGAAGGTAGCAGAACAGATGAAAATGCAGGAGGGGTAGCTACGGGTGGGATCGGTGATAACAGCAGTGAACAGGCCAAGACGGACCACGATCAAACTGCCGAGAAGAAGCAATCTTCGGGTACCTCTGTTGGTGAGAAGAATCGGCAAGGTGTGCAGACATCACAGAGAAAATGCCTGTCTACTTCATCAGATAATACAGATTGCTTCATCATCGGTGATCCAAACTTTGACCTAAAAGATTCATCGGGTGATAATAACAAAGACCTCGTCCAGATGCTGATGGACCTTTGGAAACCTCCAAGCACCGGGCGCACCGTTAACCGGTTACTGCACAGTAAAGAGGAGATCGACAACGTGGAAGGAATACTGACAATGTTGCGCCCAGAGCTGAATGTCCATCCAATTTCCGACGATGATGCCACCGTCTCAGCCGTCCTGAGGTTGAAGTCTCCCTTTATTGTCCACATTAGCAGCCACGGCTTCAGTCAGGCCAACGTCAGTGTCTACCGCGGAAATTTTTGGGATGACACCAAATCGGCAGTGGTTCTGGCGGGGTACAATACGTACGCCTGCAGGCGCTACGAGGAAATTGATCTGCGCACCGGGTCGGGTATGCTGTCCTCCTTGGCCATGTCCGGGCTGGATCTTCGGGGGACGCGACTGGTCGTGCTGTCCATGTGCCTGTCCGGAGTAGGTGCGGCAACGTTCCAGGAGTCCGTGAGTAGCCTAGCTGATGCCGCCCGGGCAGCGGGAGCTGAGACCGTGGTGGCCACCTTCTGGAAGGTCCTGGACTTGGACGCGGCCGAATTTGTCAAGCACTTCTACAACCGACTGTGCCAAACCGACGTGCGTCCGTCACAAGCGATTAAAGAAGCTAGGGAGGAGATGAGACAAGATCCGAGGTATGCCCACTGGTATCACTGTTCAGCATTTGCTTGCTTCGGCTACGATCTGCCGCTCTTTCCAAAGCACAGTTAGAAAGCTTCATGCTTAGCTTGGACCTACAGTCACCAAATTGGAGTGGAATCATTTCAAAGGGAATATCGCCCCCACTGATTATCAAATAAAGAAACGCTGCTCAAATGTTTCATTATAATGTGGCATTCTCCAACAGATAAGATGACTTGTGGGAATTCTGCATATCTGAAACATTACTGACAGTATAATTTAACATTGAGGCAACCCGAACAAGTTTATGAGTCTCTGCATGTGATTAATGTGGACTTTATCATATTTTGTCGATTGCAATCCAAATTTTAACTATCATGAAAAAAAGTTATTTCTGACTTTGATAGAACTGGTACTACAAATTAAAGCACATACTTCCATAAGAAACTCCCTCAACCACCTCTGGGGCCATGTGCTGGCTGTTCGGTAACACCACGCCTTCTTAGCCGAGTCGAATATAAATACCGGAGGAGGTAGGCCTATCATCATGGTGGGTCCCGGAAAATTTTGGCGGCCCAGACATTAACATTGTGCAGGTCGTATAGTAGTACCATCCGGCATTAGGCAAGGCAAGAAGTCACCTGGATATATGTCAAGGCATATTTGGATGTAGTCCAACGTCGTCAAGGCGGAAGGTATAGTCAGCAGGGAATAATAGAAGTCATTGGATGTCAGGTTTTGGCTCCGTCGCCAATGATGAACGCCATAGCAAGAGTTGTCTGATCAATGATGTTGCACAACTCAAAGTGATTTTGCACAGCCATCATCAGGTTCGGATTAAGCGTTTCGTAGGCCTTAGGCACAAGTGTTCCGTAGGCCCTACTCCGCCCAACTTGAAGGCACTGGCACAAAATTCATGATGTTGATCAAGCAGGCCAAACTAGTATAGTTCCTAGCTCTAAGTGTAGGCACCAAGGGCGTCCATTGCTTCTCAAAAGTTCGGGTGGGTAAAACATGTGTATCTTGATCAGAACTAATGCGAGTGCGAAGCCTAAACGGCGTGGGGTTCGGGGCCCGCCCAGGGACCCCGAATTTGTTTTTGGATTCTTGACGCTCTGTGGTGCGATCTGAGGCAATTTCCGACCACTTTCAACATTTTTTTTGCAAAAGATCAAACATCATTTTCGTCTTTGGAGTCAGTCGAATCAGCTATTCTGAGCTATAGAATCAAATGTAGGCTACAATGTTTTTTATTCGGGAAAGAAAATAGTTGGGGGGAACGACATGTCCCCCCGTCCCCCACCGATCGACGCCCATGGTTGGCAAATGTTTCAGAACGTGAGACTTCAAACGTAAATTGCATACGTATAGGCCTACATGCATGCCTACATGCTGTACAGCGTCAGTTAGTGAAATCGAAAATTCTGAGAGAGACCCTAAAACTTTTAAAAACTTTTCTCTGCGTGTGGGTGTATGTGGGTAGGCATATATGCCTTGTGGCACACGTTATTAGGCCCCAGAATTTTTCGTAGGCCCCAGAATTTTTCGTAGGCCCTAGGCACAGTGCCTACTGTGCCTTTTGGACAATCCGGGCCTGGCCATCATGCATCTGATCCATGGACTTAGCAACCGAGGGGTGCAAAAGGGGCACTTCCCCCACCCCATCCCGCAAAAGCAACAAAACAAGGAGAAATTAAAAGAAAATGAAGAAAGAAGACGAGGGGCGAATCGTATTACTGTTAATTTAATGTATATTTCACAACATGACTTTTTTTTAGCAAAGCGTCGAGTGATGTCAAGCACCTCCTCTCGATTTTTTTACGGCCGATAATTTCTCCCTTCGCTTCCGTCGAGTGATTTGCCCCCTCTAGAAGAAATCCTGGCAACGCGCATGATCTGATGTCCTTGATCAACTTGAAAAGATCACAATGGCTGTTAATTAATAAAGAGTGGTGGTAATTAAGGTAATCAGCGGTTCACAACTTAAAATGTCTTCTTTATAGTGTCAAAGTTAAGTGAAAAACTACTTATTATTTTACAAAAAAAGAGCGATTCGTATTACATGTAATGTCAGTTATCGTGAACACATTCCCTTAAGGTTTTTCGATTTGAGACCTTTATTACCCACATTTGGGTAAATAACATTTGGGCAAATAGTTTACTCCCATGTTGTTTCAGCAATTTTTTTTTTTTACTTTTACCTCGAATGTTCATTCATGATACTAGAAGCGTTACGTTTATTCCAATAGAACTTCAATGTTAAAAAATGGCCTTGTGGCCTTGTGGCTTTTGAATAGGCTGATTGACTCAATTAAATCATCGTAAGTGTATCTACATTCACACACAAAATGAAAACTTAATTGCTTAACTCTTATAATGTCTACTGATATGAATAAGTACTTTACTCCTGCTTATGTTCCTGTTTGTCCCTGCGTTTTTGTCCCTATTCATTACTTGCATTGTAATAGTATTTAGTCCAATGAGGTACAAACGCTATGCTTGTTGATTTATGATAAATGTCGGTTTGGATTAAATTTATATCCAATATAATACATGGAACATTAATTTGTATATGAGGAATAACGTTGAATAAAAATGTGTAGCAAATTGAAGTGGTTTTAAAGAATTCTTTCCGGGAAAACTGTGTCACACTTTCAGTCGATCCATTCAGTCGCATACAGGCTTAAATATTATCGTAGTACGTGCATGCCCGTGTAGTTGATGAATAATGTAGGGAACAAGTTGCGGCAAATCCTGTTTTAATTCAACTAGGCCTACTATCCTGTAAAGCATAACATGTCATGGCCCACACATTCGGCACTCATCGTGATCAGAATTCACTCCATGAACATGATAAACCAGACTTTGAAGTTAAAGGGAATGTACAACATTGGCTTTTGCTGCAATTTTCAGAAATAAGTGCATGCATTTGGAGGATTTATATGTTTTAGCAAAAATTGTTTAACTGACTTGTTTCACGTTTTTGGCTTGTAGATGCTGGAAAAACCAAGAAAACCAATTATATTCTTGTAGTCTGGTTCCCTGACCCCACTTACGATGAAATGGAGCAATTTATAGACTTTGGGGAATTTTGCGGTCAGAGTATCAATTTAGCTGGCTTGTACCCATTCACAGGTGAGTAATCAATTGCAAAGAAGATGTGGAATAACTAAATATAAGAAATATGGAGTAGTTTATGAAAATAGCCAGTTTTCTCCAGTGCTGGTCGGCCGACCAGCGTTGGAAAAATAAAAATTTTCTTGAAAATGTCAGCACACCAGGAGCCACAATTTTACAGGATGCTTTAGACTGTCATTCCCTAACAATCCAGTAAGGTATTTCGTGATAAGTGGATCATTTCGTTTTTTGATGTTTGCAAATGTCGTATCTTCCCTTTAAATGAGCATTTAGTTAACTATGCTCATAAACTGAAAAAGTAGCCAAAGCAAAATGAGATGACTAGGTTTACAGGATCCTATAGCCCCATAAACAGTGGCGCACCCAAGTGTGTGTGTGTGGGGGGGGGGGGGGGCGCCTGGTGGGGGGGGGGGGCTTGAGCCCCCCCCCCCAGAGGTTGTGAATTTGTTAGTTTGTTTGTTTGTTTTTTGGATAGTATGTGGCATATTTTCGAGTAGTATAATAGGGTTGTGAGTGGCGCCACCAACGTCAAAATAGTCTGCCCTCCCCCCCCCCCCCCCCCAATTTTTATTTTCTGCGGCCAAAAATGTTTGGCAAGATTTTCGACAAAAGATTTAACTTCTAAAAAATGTGGGGGAAACAATCTGGAGCGCCACTGTCCACAAAATGTGACCCAATTTACTGGACTATACCTCCGAAAATAAAGGTCACACTTGGAACATGTACCCGAATATGTACAACGTTGTCACGGTTTTATTTTCACATTTAGACTTTGTTTGTAGTTTATTTATGCTTTAGAAGCACACTTACCCACCCTCTTTAAAGCGATAGAAAATTATTTCCCCCCCCCCCCTTTTCAGACGTCTATTTTTCGTGTAATTTCGTGTTTAAGATACGCTAACGTGTGCAAAATGAACCTGGAAATGACACAATGTGTAAACGTCTGAAAAAGGGGGAAATAACTTTCTATCGCTTTAATCCTAAAAAAGGACCATCTCTCAGCCGGGGGGGGGGGGGGGGGGCATGATCTCGGCCATCGAGTGAAATTTTGAAACTCGGTACATGCATAGAGCAACTCTTACCCAAGAAACTGTCATGACTATAGGGCAAAGGGTTTTGGAATTATGGCTAAATAATTATTCATATGTAGGAATGGCAATTCCGCTCTGTGTACACGACGTGTATGGGAATTTTTTTTATGTTTTTGGTATCAAAAGATGCGCAAGGCTCGAGGCTAAAAAGTCATAACAGCTCGGGTCGCGAAAAAATAATGTTTAAGGCTATTGCGGAAAAAGTTGGGGGGGGGGGGGATTCCGCCCCGGCCCTTTTAGGGTTAAAGACGGTGAGTGTGCTTCTCAGGCGCGGATCCAGAGGGAGGGGGGGGGGGGCAAATTAAAAACTTGACAAAGGTCTACATATTCGGGTACATATGTTTAGTGTGGCCTTTATTTACGGAGGTAGTCCAGTAAATTGGCCACATTTATGGGGCGGCAAGAAATTCCCAGACCCCTTCAAAAATCATGCCATGCCGCGAGGCTGCCAGATGACATTTGATGCTATTTGGGAAACTGGCAAATGTTTGCGGAATTCGGAACTTTAGTCTTTATTCATCTGCTCTGAGAAAAGCTCGTTAGAGGGTGCAGACCAGTAAATCGGTCCGAAATTGCCTGCGCCGGCCAAATCACGATTTGCATGCCCTCAAAATCTTCGGTATTTGAGCATGCTGTGGGCCATGAACTTTGTAAAAAATATGGGTGGAAACCGTGCACAGGACTTGGAGCTTGCAGTTCTGTGTAATTTTGATGTAATTTGGACCCTAAAAGCGCTCTACTTTGCAATGGAGTGTAGGCATCGTTTTTCAAAATGGCGATGGGCTTCAGGACTATTTTCAGGGGTGTTCATCTTCAGATGGAAATTTCTCCTAAAAGTCATCAGTTGACCCCCCCGAAAATTGAAAAGAAAATGAAAGATGATGAAATAAGCTTTAATTTGATGTGTGTCTCGAACACCTTGGAGAGTTGTGAGTATTTTTCCCGAATTTTTGAAGTGGGAGAATTTACCATTGGGGTCTATGGAAGTTTATTTACTGGTCTGCTACCTTAGAAGTTTTCTTTCAAAATGGCTGCCCAAAATTGCAGAGCCCTTATAATGCTTGAGAACGAAGCAACACAAAAGTAATGGGAGTTGCTGAAACCAGTCCAAACCAAATACCCAATTGCTGGCTACGTGGATACATGGGATACGGAGTGGGAGTGCAGTGGAGCATGATCGACGCATTATTACGGGGCTAGCGCTAAAGAAGGTTTATTGAGCCTGGGCAATCAACCGTGACTCCGTAGCCGGCTACGAGGTGCATATACATGTAGATCGAGTGACGGGGTATTCTGCAATTGTGTCCCAAAACGGAGTGTGAAGTGACTGAATAAATTCCAGATCCCTGGATGAGTACCTTTCCATCAAAGTAAGTTTTGCTGCCTGGCGCCACAGACCATTTCCATTTTATTTGCGGAACCGGGCAATCCTACCTCCGGTTTTCACCTTTAAAAAAAAAATTAATTGAGCGCACTGTCCACTAGTGTCTAGCCCCATAAATGTGGCCAATTTACTGGACTACCTCCGTAAATAAAGGCCACACTTCCACCATGTACAAAAACATGTCAAACTCGGATGGGTGCACATCAGGTGTTCTACTACTATTATTAGTACTATATGCACATAGCCCTGGTGGACTCCCTTTCCTCCCTACGTTACGGAGGGAGTCCTGAGTATACATGTGCTCACAACCGAACGAAAACATTTCTTACCAATAATTTCAATATTTTTACCTTGTTGGAGAAGCTAATTTTTACGTCGTACATTCTATGTGTCCTTATCTGTTAGTACGCTAGGTTCAGGAATTCCATATGCGATGCTGACTGACGTCAATCAGGAAAATAAACTCGAAAGCATCGTTAAACTTGTACGTGTTTAGTCTCTTTTCATCAGTTTCTCACCGCCGAGTCTATTCTAGTCGTACATCATACCATGAACGTCTGTGCAGCGTGTAGTCTGGTTCCCTAGACCGGACAATTATTCTCGACGCTCATATCACATCTGGTCCGAGGGACAGACTATGCGGCATGAATATGCAGTGCGCACGCGCGATTTGCTTAGTAACCACCCTCATACGCACGCGCACTTACTTGAAGGCGCGGTCGCTAATCCAATGACCGAGTGTGTTTTCGCGCCAGTTACCAGAAACACACTTCGGCTTTGGTCATTGGTTGAGCGTTTTCGTGACATCGGTTGGCTGGAGTGACGTCACGGTTCAACCAAAACTAAACAAATGAGGGCGCTAGCGTGCGTGCGCGCTTTCGGATCGTACGCACGTACATTTGTACATATCATGTACATTGTACATGACGTACGACTCTGTGAATAAACTGATGAAAAGAGACTACAAACACGAACAAGTTTAACGTTGCTTTGGAGTTTATTTTCCTGATTAACGTCAGTCAGCATCGCATATGGAATTCCTGAACCAAGTGGCCAATAGATAAGGATACATAGAGTATGTAGGCGTGAAATAAGCTTCTATAACGAGGTAAAACATACAAAACTCTGGTAAAAATGTTGGGATGGTTTCATGTAGAAAAGTCTTGTCCTGGACGTTAGTCGTATTGCAATGAAGACTTCGTCCAACCTGGGCTATATATGCACAATACATTTGTCCTCATGGAAAGTCACACATGCACCCACACTAGCCCGACTGCGTCTGGCCGTACAGTACTATCGCAAGCTCTGTAGTACGGCCAGACGCTGAATGCTTCCAAAAAGACTGAATTTTTTTGGCCGCTGATGTAGCGATTTTGCTACATCTTTTGATCGAGATTATCTTTTCATCCAGGACAAAAATTTCCACAGTTAAGGTTCTTAGTTGTAGAGCAACTCATACCTTTTCGAAAAAATGTTCTTTGGTCTCAATATTTTCATCCATCTGGCCAAAAGACGACTTTCAGTCATCATCTTCCACAAATATCGTCCCGAAAATGCTCCCCCATGCGATTTCAAAATGGCGGCCGCGCTGTAACTCATGAATATGCATAAACAGTCTGTGACGTATGACCTCGTGTTTTTGGACGTGCGTGCGGCGGCGCCGTACGTACGTGTACACGTAAGTCCGCGCGGCGGTGTGCATGCACGTACTGGGCTGTTGTCTACAAGTAATGTACATGTACGTACATGTACGTACGGCGCCGCCGCACGCACGTCAAAAAAACACGAGGTCATACGTCACAGACTGTTTATGCATATTCATGAGTTACAGCGCGGCCGCCATTTTGAAAACGCATGGGGGAGCATTTTCGGGACGATATTTGTGGAAGATGATGACTGAAAGTCGTCTTTTGGCCAGATGGATGAAAATATTGAGACGAAAGAACGTTTTTTCGAAAAGGTATGAGTTGCTCTACGACTAAGAACCTTAACTGTGGAAATTTTTGGCCTGGATGAAAAGATAATCTCGATCAAAAGATGTAGCAAAATCGCTACATCAGCGGCCAAAAAAATTCAGTCTTTTTGGAAGCATTCAGCGTCTGGCCGTACTACAGAGCTTGCGATAGTACTGTACGGCCAGACGCAGTCGGGCTACACCCACACATGCTTAGTGCGAACACACTGTCTTTCCTTAAAGCCAAATGGAGTTTGCGCTTGTATGTTACAGCTAGGGGATTAAACTGGAAACTACTTTGATGCTGTCTTTTACGGGATCGATCAGAGGAGTTTTTACCAACCACAAGAGAAAAAGTTGGCAAGCAACAAGCTAGCCTTGGTCAAGGCGCTAGTTGTTATTCATCCCGGCCGTAGCGCGGTAAACGATATCCTCCCTACAGGGTTCTCCCCAGGATTTTAGTAGCGCTATGCATGCAGTGCTAAGTACAGCGCGAACAGCGACCTCACACGGCCACCATTTCTATGCAAATCAGTTGGACCCAATCTAGCGCCTTGGTTCAATCGTCGGCAAAAGCTTATGTTTTTCTTTATTTTGCGCTGGATTTCTAGCGCACGACCTCATATGCGAATACAGATAAGTGTAGGCGGGGCTAATATGTGGAGTGTCCTATCACACCTTGGTAAATCCGGACGTCAGCAAATTATTTGCAGCTATTCGCCTTTTGCGGACGTGACAGGAACCACAGTTTTTGTGGATTGGTGCCGTGTGCAGAGACACACAACGTGTACGTGTATGTACGGTGCCACGTTTCACTATGCAAGTTTCCACGCAACGTTCGACCAATAGGAAAACGACATTTAAGGTCAGCTAAGGCTATTAACGTAATGAGCACCACCCCCAAAACCTCACATGGAGTATTGAACCAAGGCGCTAGATTGGGTCCAACTGATTTGCATGAAAATAGTGGCCGCATGAGGTCGCTGTTCGCGCTGTATTTTTAATGCACTGCATGCATAGACATATGACTGCATGCATAGCGCTAGCGAAGATATCGTTTACCGCGTTACAGCCGGATAAATAACAACTAGCGCCTTGACCAAGGCTAGCAACAAGCTTGTGCATAGAGCTCTTTGGAACCATATCATTGCCCATTCAATCGAGAACCACATTGTTCACCTTGATATTTACGGATTAGGCTACGCATCGGAATATGACCATCTCACTCAACAAAGGAAATAATTTTGTTTGGAAAAATATACATTACTTGGGAGTATATTCTGAGTCCTATGATTGGGTAAGTTTCATTTGATTTCGTTAGTTATTCGTCCAATCTATTTATGATTGTCATTTTGATAATGATTTTTTTTGCACAGGCCAGTAATTCAATAACAGACGAAATATTGATTAAATTAAAAAGAGGAATATTTTACGCTGCACTTCAGGTTAAAATTTGTAATTGCCACCGTATATTAAATTTAAAATATCAGCATGGCAAATTAAAAATCAATCGAGAACATTTTGTGTAAAAATGAAAGAACTAAGATAGTAGGGTATTTATTAAAATCAGGTACACGTCAAATTCTTTCGAAAAAAAACACAACAAAATTCATACATTTTTGAGTACCATTAACAGTTCTTTTTCTTATCATTAAAATGGACTGAAAACTTAAAAACAAATCTAGTAAGTGCCATGTGGAGTTGTTTGCAGAGGCTATTCACAACAGCGTAGATTCGTGAAAATAATTTACACTTTTAACAATAGTGTGAAGTCACAGAAATACATGTAGGTTAATAATAATGCATATGTATACAGCTCACAGGAAAGCTGGTTTAATTGGGATTATCAGATTATCAAGAGATTGTTCATCTTACAAACAGAAACTGAAGCAAGTGAAACTGATTGTCAAGAAAGTTCCTACCTGGACTAAGAAAAGCATTGATACATTGTAATTTGTATGCTTCAAGGTAGCTCTACTGAGTGGAGCATTGAACTACGGTACCCTCCGTACAAGGGTACCATAGTTCAACGCTCCACTCGCTAGAGTTAGCTTCAAGGCTGCTTTGAAAGGACTGTCATGGGGCAAACTTACAGCTTTAAAACACGCTCAGTGAAGCTACTGAGGCAATAAGTGATTACAAATAAGTGAAAGCAAGGTCACACCAGAGAGAGTAGTGAAGATTTACCCAAACACTAAACCCTGTATTACACAAGGGATATCAGGCCGCGAGCATTGTTGAACAACGAGCATGGAGAAAAACGGAGACTTCACAGGGCCATAATTCCAACGCAGTAAAGTCTTACAGACGGGATAACTTCAGATGCGGTGATCCTAAAACAAGCGTGGGAAGGAATGCTAACAGGGGGAGTCAGGTTGGCGTAGTGGCACTTTCCTCGCCTTCCACCGCTGTGACCCGGGTTCGAATCCCGCCTGGGCCAATAAGTGGATTGGGTTTTCAGTCCCTGCCTGATTCCGTGGGTTTTCCCCAGAATACTCTTCTGGGCTTTTCCTCCCACCTCTCAAACTGTAACTTCTTCTCATTGTCTTCTCTCCACAGGTTTCTTCAGGCTTGCGAGCTACAGTGCCTAGGGCGCTTTTGAGGAATCCTTCGTTTCATTACCAGAAATGATTAATAATAATGGATGTGGCAAGGAACAAGCTGTAGGCTGCTTTTTACACAAGAATAACTGCTATTTAAATGTTAGGCCTAATATTCTGTTACTGGGCCATTTTTTGGTCACTGTTTGACATAAAATTGGGCTCATCCCGGTTTTTGAAGGTTTACTCCTTGTAAACTACATCTGACATATTACTTTCACTGATTCATCAGGTTAGTACTTTTTTATTCCCTGTAGACCCAAGATATAGTTTCTACTTTTCACAGATTGTGTCAAAATATTAGGATGGGTCATCAAAGTTTGGTCACATGTGTGACATCAGACGTAAAACTGTTATTGGATTCATATCGAAAATTCCCACTTTCCTCCAAAAGTCTAAGGACACACACACCCATACTAGTTTTGGAGCACTTGAGACTAGTCTTTTGCGATCTACAATGTACACCCTCTGGTTTTACTTAATGGAAATTGTTCTGCCGTCATGTGTGTGACATTTTGATGGGTCACGTGTGTGTGTGTGGCATTTTGTATTTAAATGTATGCTTATTTATGTACAGAAAGACCAACTTATGAAGCATGCTATTAAGAAATGTGCGTCTTTTCTTAGTAGCAACACTATAGTGAACAAAAATCATTTGTAATTTACATCACATAAAAAGGTTCCCCAAAAAATTAATTTAGTTTCAATTTCTGAAGAATTGCCCTACCGTTAGTCTTTTCAGTAAAAATGGTTTATAGCATTTTCTGGCAGTTTCTATTTCCCCCTCGGCATTTTTGCTAGGATGTAACCTCAATCCTCGGACAAAATCCTTGGACTGCCTCCGCGTGTAAAAATAGCATACAGACTCAACCCTCCCAAATCATCCGTTATTTCTTGAATGTGGTCCCTGGGGGGGGGGGGGGGGGGGTGACCACTGCCTCAATCCTGCAAAATCCTCCGGCAATCACTGTCAAAAAAGTGTCAATATGTTGAGGCAGAGCCATCCATCCTGGAATCCTGGATTGACAAAATGATCAAATTACAAGGAAATATCTAACTGGACTGTTAGTGAATAACAGTCTCAAGCATCCTGTAAAATCATGGTTCCTGCATGGTGTGCTGACATTTTCAAGAAAACGTGTATTTTTCCAATGCTGGTTGGCCGACCAGCATTAAAGAAAACTGGCTTTTTTTCCAAAGCCTGCTCCTAATTTTCATATTTAGTGATTCTGCACTTCACTTTCTTTGCATTGATTACACATCTGTGAAGGGGTACAAGCCTGATATATTAATTCTATGACCTTACAATCCCCCAAAGTCTCTAAATTGCAATGTCTCATCTTAAGGGGGGTCAGGGAACAAGACTACAAGAACATGATTGGTTTCCTTAGATTTTCCAGCATCTCCGAACCCAAACTGTGAAACAAGCCAGTTTATTTTCTTTAGCATACTAATCCTCCAAATCCATTTATTTCTGAAGATTGCAGCAAAAGCAAATGTTGTTTAAATTCCCTTTAAACTTGTCCGTTTGAGTGCTTTTTAATGCCTTGTTGTTTCCTCTGAGTGAAGTAAACCACATGGGTGCATGCACTTTGAACTGACAAGTTATTCACTGAAATCGTCTTTGTTTTCAAGGCCTGGCGCTTGTGGTTAAATTGGGAATTGACTATTGTTTACTTCCTGGTTATCTTCATGTGACTGAAGCTTAATACGTACATTGTACATGTATCACATGATGCAGTCACTTGTCATGCAATCTTGTTTGTCGTGTGCACACAGCCCCAGTCACTACATGTACAAGTTTCCAACTGCCATTTTGTTAACATTTGTTGTATGTTTCTCTTCTGAAGTGATTCTGTACATACGGGTACCTGCTCATTTTTGTCTAAAGTTCATTTTTTTTTTGGTCATTTTGTCATGCTTATATTTCTTATTGTGAAGAAGGATTAGTAATTACCCCTAACCGCCCTGAATCCTCCAAAATCCTTTTTGCAAATTGGAGGAACTTGCAGGATTGAGGTTACATGGCAAAAGTGGGTTGCTGATTTCGGAGTACGCACTGTGTCAAGGTCTTGGGCCGGACCTTGTGTTGTTTATGCTCAGCCGTGCATAAATTTAGCCCTTGATTATACTTGACATCCTCCTCACTGCTCCAGGATGTCACTGCCTCTGCCTCAGCCTATTGACAGTCATAGCCGGAGGATTTTGCAGGATTCAGGCAGTGGTCACCCCTCCATGCACCATACATGTATTCAAGAAATAGCGGAGGAATTTGCAGGATTGAGGCTATGCTATTTTTTCATGAGGCCAATTGGAGGATTTTGCAGGATTGAGGCTACATCCTAGCGAAAAGGCCTAGGGAGTTAGGGTTTTAATACAGCACTTGCCAGCTTTTCCTATGTTTGTCTCTACTGTTGTTTTACTAGATAAATGCTTGTATCTTGCTTTGATCATTTCCCAGAAAAAAATAGCTGTGAAAGTTTGAAAAAGTGAAAGTTTGCTGTCACATTATTGTTGGAGTTTTGAAAACTGGTTCTTTGACATTTGTTTGCGAACTGGGAAGACTAAATGAATTTTCAGCCCCAATTTAAATGGTTACGTCTCGATAGTCCGAAGTCCCATTGGTCCGAAGTCCCATTGGTCCGAAGTCCCATTGGTCCGAAGTCCCATTGGTCCGACGTCCCATTTGTCCAAGTCCCATTTGTCCAAAGTCCCATTGGTCCGAAATCCCATTGGTCCGAAGTCCCATTGGTCCGAAGTCCCATTGGTCCGACGTCACATTGGTCCTACGAAACATAATACTGTGTATAGTTCCACTGGTTCTGGTTGACTGACCCTAACCCTAACCCTATGGGGCGTCGGACCAATGGGACTTACCGGTATATAGGACCAATGGGACATCGGACCAATGGGACGTTTATACCAATGGAACATACAATGTATGTAGATCTATAGAGCAACAGACCAATGGGACTTCGGACCAATGATACTTTGGACCAATGGTACTTCGGACTATAGAGGCGTCCCCATTTAAACGTGATGTAATGACTTTGAAACTAATTTACATTTTGTTTGTTTGTTTGTATATTACAGATTTGCTGTTAAGTTCTTTACCGATGTCTTGAGTTTAAGCTTACGCTGCACTGAATAAGACAAACGCTGTCTCGAAGTGTGTGCGCGTCAACGCCAGCCACACGCACCAAAATGTCAAACGTTTACCAAGAAATTGACGAGAGTTTGAAAACTCCAATGAAGAATGCAAGCGTACCAAACGAGACAACATCAAGTGTGGAGATTGACTACCCGGCCCTGCTAAACAATTGTTCGGCATCCAGCGCGATCGTCTGGGCGTGGTTCTATGCATATTGGTCTTAGAGCTGTGCGAGCGGCTGACCTACTACAGCATTGCTGGAAACCTGGTGCTCTACTGCACCAACGAGCTGAAATTCTCGAGTGCCGATGCGACCACCATTTCCTTCATCTTCACAGGAACGTCTTATTTTGTGCCGGTCATTGGTGGCTGGATTGCTGACTCCGTATCAGGAAAATACAATGCTATCCTTGGAGCAGGCCTCATTTATTGCATAGGTACCAATTTTAACTACTACTTATTTCAAATACTGCCCCCAATTTACCATATTTACAACATGTAGTTAGTCTGAATTTTGTTTGCAATCGATTACACACCTATGAGCGAGTACAGCCTGACCTTACAATTCCCCAATGAGAAATTGCTCCCTTTCAATTTAAGTGGGGTCAGGGAACCATACTACAAGAACATGCATTTTATCAATATCAATGAACCGTGATATCTAATTTTGATTCTGAGAAATGATTCAAAACTTCTTGTGCATTTTTTCCTTGACCATTACTAAATGATAGATGTATACGATTGAAAAAGAACATTGTCAAGTTTAAAAGGGTGTAAGCTCTTTAAAGCTCTGTCACGGACATTGCATGTTCTTTCGTGATGCTTTAATTGCCCAACTGCAATTATTCAAATTTTGTAAAGCAATTCCATAGCTAAACCATACGGAGACTTTCATTTGATGTCTGATTCAAAAGTGTACAAGGTACACATAACTTTTGTTACACATAAGAATTTTTTGCGCCGGGGTGATATAAATCAAATTAGGTTTTGCCCTTCACCGACGTTTAAACACTGTATACTCAGTGTGTTACCTCCTGAGTGAAAGTTGGAAAAAATCACTCGGGTGGGACTCGAACCCACGACCTCCTGCTTTCTAGTGCAGATGTCTTACCACTCGACCACTGAGCTAACGGGATCGGTTGGCCGGTTCGTATCACCCCGGCGCAAAAAATTCCATCTTAAAATAGTTTATGCGGTACCCGCTGCTATGTACATCAGATTCGAACCGGCCAACCGATCCCGTTAGCTCAGTGGTCGAGTGGTAAGACATCTGCACTAGAAAGCAGGAGGTCGTGGGTTCGAGTCCCACCCGAGTGATTTTTGCCAACTTTCACTCGGGAGGTAACACACTGAGTATACAGTGTTTAAACGTCGGTGAAGGGCAAAACCTAATTTGATTTATATCACCCCGGCGCAAAAAATTCCATCTTAAAATAGTTTATGCGGTACCCGCTGCTATGTACATCAGATTCGAACCGGCCAACCGATCCCGTTAGCTCAGTGGTCGAGTGGTAAGACATCTACACTAGAAAGCAGGAGGTCGTGGGTTCGAGTCCCACCCGAGTGATTTTTTCCAACTTTCACTCAGGAGGTAACACACTGAGTATACAGTGTTTAAACGTTGGTGAAGGGCAAAACCTAATTTGATTTATATCACCCCGGCGCAAAAAAATTCCATCTTAAAATAACTTTTGTATTGTTAGAAAAACAGCAATTTGAAAAATATTTTTTTGTGTCTTTTCTCTGTTTTTTTTTTATCAAGGTACAACCATGTTGCCCATCATCTCCATGGATTTTACCCAGTATGGCCCCCACCTAGGGCTGACTGAGGGCCAACAGCGAGGCTTCTTCCTCTTCAGTCTAGCCGTCATTGCCATCGGTACAGGCGGCATCAAATCCAACGTGGGCCCGTTCGGAGCTCAACAGTTGGATGATCTTGGAGAGGAACCAGTCAAATCTTTCTTCAATTGGTGAGATTGTGACGTGGAAATTTACCATTTTGATGGGTTCATTTAATGCCACTAACTGCCGCTAACCAATGGGTGCATACCTATGTTCCCCCTTACCGATGTTCCCCAATACCGATGTTCCCCGAAATCCTTATCATATAACCCTAACCCTACCCCTAATCCTGAGGATTTCGGGAAACATTGGTATTGGGGAACATAGGTATTGGTGAAAATCGGGTAGACCCCCTAACAAATACATGTCGTAGTAGTTAGCCGCATGCTATACATGTATGCACTGTGTGGTCTAGCAGTGGAGCACAGGATTCATGATCGCGAGCTTGTGGGTTTGAGTCCCGCCGTGGCCATGTGTGTTGTGCCCTTGAGTAAGGTGCTTTACCTCAATTACTCCTCCCAACCTAAGCGTTAAATTGGTACCGGCATTATTCAGTGCTGGGAAGGTAACAGACTCGCTGAGGAGGTTTGGCGATCCCCCCCTCAGCAACATTTCATTGACTCGAGTCAGCCTGTGTGAATGTGGCTTAACCTTTAACCTTGAAAACGGCTCTTTTGCTAAACTTTTGCAAAATCAAATTCAAAATCACATCATTCATAGTGAACCATACATGTATGCATGTACATGTAAAACCAACTACCTTGCACAATTGCACATCGCGATTGAAATGGAATTCATGTCTTCCTAAAAAAATTGTTTGCGGAATCGTCAATTTTGAAATGTACTGTACCCTATACAGATTTCCAATATTTATGAACACAACCATGTCATTTCCTGCTGAGGTTTCTGTGTTTGCAGCTTATTGACCCTAACTCCCTCGCATGATTTACTAAAAACCACACCCCATCCTGGCAAATTCCTACACCATATGGGAAACTGCACACACATACATGTATGACCTTGATTCTGGAGGTGTGCCATGGCCAACCCAATGTAAAAGACTGTCAGTTTAGGGGTACTGTACCCATCCTGACAGATTCCAACAAAACATGCCGTTCGGGGTTTGACGAGTTGAGTTCTAGTAGAGTTCAAGTTTGCAGTTTGGTTTTACACGTACCTTGCTTTGTACATGTAATTGTCAATTTTGGAATTTTTTCATGTGAAGGTTCTACTGGTTCATCAACGTGGGTTCGGCGGTCTCCTTCTCTGTTGTGGTCTACGTACAGCAGCAAATCGGATTTGATGTTGGATTTGCTGTCCCGGCCGTGTCCATTGTCCTGGCAATCATCATGCTTCTGATTGGCCGAAAGTGGTACCGCATGAGGCCACCTGAAGGTCAGCAAGTTTTGTTAATTGGCTGTTTCGGCATCCGGCCAAAACAGCCTTTGTTTTCGTTCAAGGTTTTTTTTCCAATATTTTTTTTCTTTTTTACACTTCTATCCAAAGCATTGGTACACATTTTCATCGTGCCCTGTGATATATGAAAATCGGACTTGTATGAAAACCCTCTCATGTGACCGGTCCCTCTCCTAATTATCTATGCATGAGCATGCGCAATACCACCAATTAGTCCGTATTTCATAAAACCTAAATTCATGCTACACCGGCACTTTGGACACAAAAATCAATCTGATTGCCTTTTGTACTTTAGCACACTTAGACTAGTACATGTATAATCCAAGACCTCTTTTTGGTCAGGTTACATGTTTAGCCAGCAATTCCAAATGCCTCGGATGTTTGCCAAGTATTAAAAAAAAAATTGGGGCTATTATATCTCTTTCGCTACGGCAAGCCACTGGCAGCGGCTCGGTGACGTCGCTGTAAATAAACAGGGTATCCCAAATTATGTACATAATGTATATCGTATAACCTCTGACCCTAGTTTGAGCCGCTGCCAGCGGCTCTCCGTCTCGCCGGGGTCTGCTGCAGGTTATTGTGAGCGGTTTGTTTACAGAGATACATTTAAAGATGGCGGCGTCCACATCGACAAACGGCGGAATTTCCAGCGATTTATTACGTCCAAACGGGAAAAAATCGGTAGATTAAATTCCGTAGTGAAAGAGATATATTGCCCTGTTTTCTTTTCCATTGCTCCCGGAGGAAGCAAGTTAAGAAAGGGGATGAAACAGAGTGTCATGGCCTAGCAGTTAAGAGCACCGGGCTCATGCTCAGGTGTTTCAAAGGCAACAGTGGCATTGGATCGAGCCTGGGTCTGGACACTTGTGCCCTTAAGCAAGGCACTTAACCATTATTGCATCGTCCTTCGGATGGGACGTTAAGCCGGTGGTCCCATGTGTTGTAAAAGGCCTAACTCACGTAAATAACCCAGTAACACTTATCGCTAAGAGAAGGGGTTTGCCCCGGTGTTTCTGGCCTCCTAGTTGTAGTCCCTTGTGGAAGTCCTTAGGAGAAGAACCAACCAAGAACCAAGTAAGCACCTACCGCTGTACATGCATCTTTTGAAGCCCGTCATCTTCAGAACTATGGGTCCAATTGGGTTGAAACTTGGTATGTACAGGTACCTAGACTGGTAGTTTTATCAAGCCTATTGCTATTGGGGCCAACAGATCAAAGGTCAAAGTCACTATCGTTAAATCAGTAAAAATCATCCCATTTTGGTTTTTAGGGACACTGACTTTATAAAAACTGCCAGCATGCCAGGGGGATTGTGCTAGTCTCACTTGCAGTATTTTATTTGCTTTCAAGGGAGCGTGTTCACAACTGTTGCCAAAATCATCTGGGAGGCTCTATCAAGAATCAGGAAGCCTAACGCCAGGAAAGGTGAGATGACAACCTGGCTGGATCGCGCCAAGCACAGCTTCGGTGGTCACTTCCCAGACGTCAAAGTGGACGAAGTCAGGTCCTTGGGAAGAATAATACCAGTTTTTATCGTCATCATCTTTTATTGGACTGTGTACTACCAGGTGAGTAAGTCTTGCCTCAAGTTTAAATGTATTTGTTCTCCTAGTGCACTGGTCCTAATTCCTGACAGTTGCAGTGTAGCCTCTCGGGAATAGAGGGCGCTTTTAATAAGATTCATGAAATCTAGTCTTGAAACTTTGGACCAATACGTCCTTGTGTGCTGCGTTCATGCTAATTGACCTATCACCGTTTGAGAGTTAGCCACGCTCCTTGGACAACCCTATGGAGTTTTTGTACTAAATTTTGTTTGCCTCAGATTTTGTGCATTCCGCGTTCATTTGTATATCATGTAATTGGACAATATTTCACAAGCTGCGTTGACGCGATTTTAACACTATTCTACCGCGATAGGTCAATTGAGCACATGTAAGATATGCAAAACACCTAAAATCACCCATACGACAATTCTTTATCCCAAAAGGAAAATCGTCAAATCTTGATGTGCACATACGCACTTGGCATACCGAACTGGCTTATTTTGAACTGTATTTCATGGAGTTATTGGGGCTGGCCCAGCCTGTGACTATGGTGTGTGTGCCCTTGGGCAAGGCACTTTGTCATTGCTTATTCCTACCCAGGTTTAAATGGGTACCTGTGAGGGCAGAGATGGTTATTGTGATTGATTTTAATTGCTTTACACCGAAACGGCAACTTTGAGCTGTATACTCCCCAGGTTGCTGAGAATGTCTTTGGAATTTTTCATTGGCCCAATGAGGATGGCCCAGCCCGAGCGCGAGTGGAACACAGAATAATGTAGTGCGTCTGTGTCTCACATACCACGAGGCCGAAGGCCGAGTGGTATGTGGGACACAAACGTACTACATTTTCCGTGTTCTGCGAGCGTGATAACGAATTTATCTTCAAGCACACTTTGACGCACAGTAAAGTTGGAACACGCATGCTGTAACCTACGTGCAACTTTTGAATTCACAATGAATTGTGCAGCACTAATCGCGTCACGTAGGCTTAGAATAGCGCAATACGCGGAGTGCGGTATGGATCGTGGCCGTGCGGTATGATTATATGTAGCACGGCTTGTTGCCATGGATCGACCAATCAGGATCGAGGATTCAAGTTTGCTTGAAGATAATACTAAATGTACCATTAGGGAGACACATTATCGTTATTTTTTCAATAATAGGGAGACATCGGTCATTAGGTAGACAGTTTCATGTCTCCCTAATGTCACAGCCCCCCTTTAGGGGCAAATTTTTACAGTCGCAATTAGATTATATTTGTTGCTCGTGGTCTAATTAGTAAACATACCGAAATTCGTGGAAAAAGGACAAGGGAATATTGGGATAGGGCACATTGAAGTTTGAAAAATTTTGTGCACAAGTCTATGGGGATGTCTCCCAAATGTCCAATCCAGGGTACTTATTATTATTATTAATATTATCATTGTGTTGAATTGTTTCCAGGAGTCAACGACCTATTTGCTGCAAGGGGAGCGTATGCGTCTGGTCTACAACGGTTTCACTATCCCCGTGGCTGCCATCAACCTCTTCAATATCGCAATCATTCTTGTCATGATTCCCTTCGTGGATCGTATCTTCTACCCATTCATGGCAAGAATTGGATATCCTCTCACCAAACTGAAGCGAATAGGTAAGACCGTACATGTATCTCCTTATTTGGTTAAAAAAAACCAGAGAGACTCCAATGTAACCTGCTCTCACAAAACCCAGACAAAGTTGACAAATGTTGTTCTTATATTGCGATCGCGTATTCCTTCTGTATGTTTGAGTTTGTTTATGGTGTAAATCGAGGACACACCCGTGCAACATCATCGGTGAATCGAGGACAGGAACCAAATTGAGGAAGACCTCGATTAGAAAACGTGTACAAAACCAAAAGGAAGTACGAACCGTTAAAAGAGTTTTCTCAGTGCGAGTAAAGTGAGTTATTTCTTCACGAATACAAATGAGTGTCCACAGTAGGTATGTAAGGTAAGTCTGTGTGTGTGAACGTGGCTAAAGCCTGCCGCACACAAGAGCTATCTGCTGAGCAAAAAGTCGTTTGTTGCCGTTTGCTCAGCACGTAGATCAGAAAATATCAAGCTAAGCCAAACAAATAATTAGCCAATGAAAGCACATACTTCCTTCACGTGATTTCAAGATATTGGTTTTCAATTTCTTCTAAAGCCTGTTTGCGGTTGTCGCCGCTTTTGAAATCATGCGACCGGCGAACGTGAATAATCTGGCCACAAATCAACCAGTTTGTCCTCTAAAATAATACAGTGGCTGACACCGTCGCTGACACTTTCGTTGGGGACCGCCATATTGAAATCACGTGATCAGACTATGTGGTTTGATTGGCTAACTAAATTGTTTAGGCTCAGTACGTAGCTCGGGTTGCCCACTAGTGGTGAGTTGTTCACATCGTGAGGCGACTGGAAAAAACATCAAATAGGACAGATATTTGCCTCACGGCATCGCGAGTCATACAACGAAGCAAAATTTAACCGCACACGGTGACATTTCCTGAAGTACTTGCTGAGCAAACGACCTGGACTGATTTTTCCCTCAACAATTAGCTCTCGTGTGCGGCAGGCTTCAGTCCACACCGTCTTCACTACCTGCACTGTATGGACATTTTTTGTTCACTTGTCAACATGTGCCGGTACATCTTGGCAAGCGTTAAGCACACACAATATGTAATTGATCCAAAACCTAAAGTGTTAGCTTTATTGTCCACACCATTGCAATTTGTTTACTAATAGGATGTTGTGGTCACGTGATGTCAACTTTCATCAAACTGTACCCTTCTGCACTGTTTGTGTTTCTCTTGGAGTGTGATTGGTGCCAAATTCGTGACAAACTACTAAATGTGGTATAAACATAACATGGAAATCTTAAATGTTTGGTTTGTCTGTCTGTTGCCCGTTGGTGTGACGTCACTGGTAACATGGTCTATTAGATCTAAACCACCTATTGGGTTTTTTTCTGTCACAGTTTACAAACACCTTGCAATACCGGTACGTTTTGCATGCGGTGTCATGAAATCCTTTTTGATTTCAACGATGAAACATTTGCTTGAATGCTCGACTACCCAAACATTATGTTATCTGCAGTCAATTTAAAACTCATCCCTGATCCATTTTACTAGATCCTTTAATTTCCTGAACGTCAGAAGTTTCAATTTGCTTACTCATTTCCCCCGGGATATTCTTAAACATTTTTTTGTTTGATTGAGACAATAGTAGCGATACCAAGTTTATTATCGAAACACGATTGGGTTTCCTCGTTCGTATACGCTAGTCACAGTCACATGTTGAATACATTTACTCTCAGAGAGGTACAAAGTCATCAAGTGAATTCATATTTTGGCCATTGCCCTCCGGAACAAAACCTAGTCTGAACCATTTTATGTCTGGTAATGTCCTTAATAAAGTGTTCCTCTTCAATTTGCGACGGATAAATCTAACAAAAATTGTCTCCAAGCCTGTTTTCTAGAAAGAAGGAAACCTAGGGTGGACTTGTGTATGTCCACAAGCGTTAACGCTCACTCATCCTGTAGACCTCTTTGTTCGCAGGTACACAAATAGTATATAAAACGTTAGAGCAGGGTTTACAAACACTGCTAAGCACAGGGTGGGATACGTTAAGCGTTTGGTGGCAGAAACCACACCTGGTCCATTTCTCCTGTTTGCTTCATTTTGAAAATGCGCACATTAGCTTAACATGACGCGAACAATTCGAAATGACTGGTGTGTTAGCTGCCACCGAATGGTTTCCGCCTACCCCACCCCTCCCTCAGATCTCAACCATCAAGTGACGAACAGTAATGAAACTCGGTACGTGCATAGAACAAATTAATATAAACATACCCAATAAATGTCATGACTATACATGTAGGTCAAAAGGTTTTGGAATTATGGCAAAATAATTATTCATATGCACAAATGGAAATTTTGCTTTGTGTAAACTGCGTATATGCAAATTCAGTTTTCACGGCGCATAGCGCCGGGAAAAAAAAAATGTTCGCTGGTATGTTTTTGGTATTAAAAGATGAGCAAGACTAGAGGCTAAAAAGTCAGGACAGCTCGGATCGCGAAAAAAATTTTAAAAAAAAATGCAAAAGTATCGCAGAAAAAAAGTTGGGGGCGCCCCCTTCCCTTTTAGGGTTAAAAACAAAGTTGACAGGTTTTAAACTAAAATGCTAGACAAAAATTAACAATACTGAAGCTTGGGCCAAGTTCGGGCAAGGACCATTAGCCGACTAGTGGTTGATTTGTGATGTACCTTACGCCTGCGCACTAGTAATAGCAAAGTGCGAACGTCTCTAGTCGAACGCTGGTCAAAATGTCATTGCAAAAAGTCTGGATCCTGGCTCCCTGCTGTGCGTTATGAACGTGCGCGGCTATGGTTACAAGCGAAGCAACCAACCCCAGTAGGTTGGTTCCAAATAGTCGACTAGCGTAGTTAACCATCGTCGACAAGACAGAGTTCGGGCAAGCATTAGTCGACCAATGGTTAACTATAGTCCTTGCGCGAACTTGCCCTTAAATGCAGGTGGAATAGATTTTCCCGGTTGTTTTTAGTCAAGATTCAAGATTCAACTTTCATGATATATTTATTGTCATGCATGTTTAAAAATTACACGAACATTGATTTCCCAGTGGACATTAATTATTTTACAACACCTGAATAAATCCCCGTCATCTGATTGCTGGATCGTTGATCACATGTCATTGAATGTTTCGTCCCAACGCACGGCGCGGCCGCACCACAAAGATTAAAGTTCTATTGCACAGTGAATAGAACTTCCATTACATGGTTTCATTACTGCCGGTTGTTGTGTATTTATTATACTGCGGTCTTCAGTACAATAGATACACCAACGACCAACCGAGAGATGGCCATACCAGGCGCTTTATCTATGCATACGACCTGTGCATTACCACTCAAAGTAAAGACTTCAAAGAGGTGGAGAACGTGCTATCCAATGCCCTCTTTGCACTATGTGGCTACTACGAAGAGAACATGCTTAGAGCAAATCTATCAAAAACACAAGTGTCTGCTTTCCATCTTAAGAACAAAAAAGCAAACAGACAACTCAAAGTCACATGGTCTGATACGCAGCTACAGCACACAACTAATCCAGTTTACCTCAGAGTTACATTAGACAGAAGCCTAACCTAAAAGGCCCAGATTGAGAAAACCAAAGCGAAAATCAGCGCCCGCAACAGCATCCTCAGCAAGCTCACCAGCTCCACATGGGGAGCATGCCCTACTACACTACGACCCACAGCACTCGCCCTCTGCTTTTCAACAGCAGAGTATGCTTGGCCAGTGTGGGAACGATCGACACATGCCAAGAAGCTAGATTCTGCGTTAAACGCAAGTTGTAGATGTATAACCGGCTGCCTTAAGCCTACAAACTCGGACAGCCTGTACATACTCTCTGGCATCGCACCACCAGATGTCCGGAGGGACTTCTCCAAAGAAATATCGGAACTTTATGATTAGACGAATTTGAATATGGTAGTTCTGAACTTGTCGAAAACAGTTTTTAAAATACATTAATTTGATATGACCTTTGTTGTTGAAAAGTATTAGACCGAAATAAATTGAATGTGCTGGCTAGTTCTGAACTTGTCGAGCAGTTTGAAATAAATCGGATATATAGAAAGGACCGCCAGTTCGTCTAAGAAATAGAACGTTGATGTAAGTACCAGTTCACAAGTCAACCAATCAGATGACGAGGATTAATTCAGGTGCTATATAAAACAAATAATGAATGTTTCACATTCGTGCAATGAAAAGCATAATTTCTTTCGGTGATGGACGAATGTTCCATTTCACTTGGCTTCGCATCGTGGCATCGAACATTCATCTGCACCTAGTACCTTATTCTTACCATTGCACTCATAAGCATTCATTATTTATATAGAAGTACATGTAGGTATAAAATACAATACACTGAAAACAAAAACTATGCTACAGTTAAAATGAAGAACAAAATGTATCCATTATTATACACAAATTCTCACTTTATATAGATAAAGGACACATTGGAACAGGTCTGGCAAGGGGTAGGGTAAGATTGAGGGTAGTGAGGTGAGGGTGGGAGAGAGGGTGGGATAAAGGACACATTGGAACAGGTCAGGTAAGGTATAGGGTAGGGTAGGATTGAGGGTAGTGGGGTGAGGTGGAAAGAGAGGGTAGGATAAAGGACACATTGGAACAGGTCTGGCAAGGTGTGGGGTAGGGTAAGATTGAGGGTAGTGTGGGTGAGGTGGGAAGAGAGGGTAGGATAAAGGACACATTGGAACAGGTCAGGTAAGGTATAGGGTAGGGTAGGATTGAGGGTAGTGGGGTGAGGTGGAAAGAGAGGGTAGGATAAAGGACACATTGGAACAGGTCTGGCAAGGTGTGGGGTAGGGTAAGATTGAGGGTAGTGTGGGTGAGGTGGAAAGAGAGGGTAGGATAAAGGACACATTGGAACAGGTCAAGTAAGGTATAGGGTAGGGTAGGATTGAGGGTAGTGGGGTGAGGTGGAAAGAGAGGGTAGGATAAAGGACACATTGGAACAGGTCTGGCAAGGTGTGGGGTAGGGTAGGATCGAGGGTAGTGGGTTGAGGGTGAAAAGCGAGGGTACGATAAAGGACACATTGGAACCGGTCAGGTAAGGTATAGGGTAGGGTAGGATCGAGGGTAGTGGGGTGAGGGTGAAAAGCGAGGGTACGATAACACATTGGAACAGGTCGGGCAACAGAATGGTTCATTGTAAAGATTGATTTCAGAACAGTTTCCTCACTGGCTTACTACCATGTACTTACAAAGCAACGATTGATTTGTGTTGTAAAGGGACGACAGAGAAAAGAAAAGAAAATTTACGACAACAAGATATCCAAATTCTGACAAGTTTTGATGCTGAAATTAGTGTAATGTGGATGCTTCTGAGCTGCCTGCAATGACATCACACTTATGCTGATACGTTTGAGGGAAATTTGCATCAGAATATAAACCAAAATACCCTTGAAAATGGTACATGTATTATGTTGAAAATTGAAATAACGTGGTTAAATTGGACGCAAACATGCATTTTAGGGATTTAATTTAAAAACAAAAAACACAAAATGGACCCTTTAAGGAGAATTTTCAATCCAGTTACCGTCACAGGATATTTCATCGATGTGTGACTTTTAGTCAAGACCTCACAAAATCCTCACATTAGTCAGCCAAAATTAAATTCCTTCGATCAAAATCACGAAATAAACTATTGCAATTTAACTATGATTCGTGATTTGTATGAATATTTTCCCTGAACAGGACTTATAGCCGGGTTCAGGGCTACACGAGAAAAATAAAAAGAAGAGTAAATACTCAGGAAAACTGGTTAGGAATTCCAAAGAGATGCAGCACCGTGCACGTGGGAAAAAGCTATTGGAATATCATTTTGTTCTACCGGTACATCTAGGTATTAGCAACAGTGAATGGATGAGAACAGGCGGAAAGTCAGAGTTTTTCTCTCAAACACTCTGATTGGAGGAACCAGGTTGGATAGTCTCCATCCTTGATATTTGTGGTCTTACTTGTGTCTGACTTTGGACTTGACTTGTGATCGACTTGACTAAAAGTCTGGATTGGCGTCGATGTTCAGTGCGCTTGGGCCGGTGATTCTTGAGCGGCCTTCACTGGTGGAATCACTCGGAGTTCTATCTGCTCCGTCTGCTGCGATAGACGGCAGCGGCGGCACTGTCGAAGGAGCTTTGCCAGTGGGGGGAAAGCCTCCAAGAACGCCGCTCGATACTGACTGTTCGTCACGCTGTACACCAGAGTATTGATGGAGCTGTTGATGAGGCGAAAAATTACTACGCATAAGGCTACGTCGACAAAGGTCCAGTACATATCGGCAGCTTTTGCGGCTGAGAGCATGGAGAAATGGAGTTTGATGTCAATGACAGTAACGGCAATGTCCGTTGAATTGAGAACGAAAAAAACAGCAGTGTTGATGACCAGCATGCGTACGACGGGGTAAACTCGACGTGTTTGGCCTGCTTGACGCTCTCGGTCACTTTGGCACAATTTGATAACGATGAAAATATACGAGGAAATAGTAATAGTAAACATTGCCAGGTAAATCACTAAAAGGATGACAGCACCTACTTGAGAGAAAACCACACTCCTGGCATAATTGGTATCAAACGCAAGTCCGCCCAAAACGCCAGTGACAAGTGCCACAACCCAGACGCCTGCTGATACCTTGGCTGCTCGTGATTTGGTCGCTCGCGCTCTCTGGGTTAGCGGTTGACGTACGGCGGAGAATCTTTCGACTGCTATGACAGTCACGAAGCCATACGAAGCAATCTGCATCGTTGAAGAAGCTATGTTTACAACTAGAGAAGCACCTGAAGCTATGTGTGTGTATTCGGCAACCCATGTTGTTGACATGAATATGATCAGAAAGGCAGCGTCAGCCACTGCTAAATTCGACAGATAGATGTTTATGATTGTGCGCATGGACTTCACTCGAATTAATATGAAGAGAAAAATAGAGTTCAGTAGAATTCCGATAGGAGCGATGATTGTGGCAAACTGACGGATTATGTCGTCGTAGGTTTGCCTATGAGTTTCCGCATCACGGAAAAGCTGCCTCTCATCAGGTGTCAGTCCTTCGCTATGTCTCATTGTCCCATTCATCTTTCTTTAAGGACGATGTCTTTACAGGCCGGTTCAGAAGTCTATATGTACATGCTCTACATTTACAGCCAGATTATAACTCGTCTTGGGAAGAGCAATATGAAATAAGAAAAGAGAAATGAAAGCGACAAACACTTGGCATGCATTATAACCAACTCACTCTTCGCGCCTTAAATGGAAATGTCAGAATACTTAGTTTCCATTTCGATCAGCAGATCCAATAAAGTTAAAGGCGCTATTGCGTGAATGGTATATTTCTAAACGCACTCCAAGGGTGAGCTCGAACTTCTAGAGCACGGGTTTGTGCATTTCAAATTGCCCCTATTGGATGTTTGATAGCACGAGAAACAATAACAATGTCTTGCAATCTTAATCTTGTTGTTGAACCTAATTACACCCTGCATTTCCCACGTTGCCCCATCACACCCCACCCGATCCCACCCTACCCCAAAGTTTGGCCAAAGTTATATACATATTTCTAAATAATCTAAACTCCCGTGTGTTAGCTTTATATACCATGCTTCATTTATTTACAGATTGTGGTCAAATAATGTTAACTTTTAGCTAACTATAGTCTGTTCCGCACTGCATGTGTATCCCTTGAATGGGTTTTTTGTAAAAGTGGTGACGTAAACTGTTTTATGTGGGCAAAAATAACATGCAAAAGATGCTTTGTATGCATTAATAAAAACACATTTGGGTCGCCTGTCTGTTGTCCGTTGGTATATGACGAAAAATATCATGGTCTATACAGAAATGAGCCATTAAAGAGAATTGTCTCCCATCCTAATTTTGTTCTGTCCCACTTTACAAACACCTTGATATAAGTTTGGGGTGCGACGTCGTGAACTTCAATGTTGGCTCTTAATTAAATAATGATAACTTGCATTTTTTATAAAAATTGCTAGAGTGCACAAATGTATTGCCTGCAGTCAATTTAAACATCAACCTTGATCCAATTTTTTTCGGAATCAATTTCATTTCCTGGACGTCAGAAGTTTCAATTTCCTTTCTCTTTTTTAACCCAGCATATTCTTATACAGTTTCTGGTTTGCTTGAGACAATAGTAGTGATACCAAAAATTCATTATCGAAACACGCTTGTGTTTCCTCGTTCACACACTGGTCACAGCCATATGTTGAACGATTTATTCTCAGAAAGTTTTTTATAGTTACAAAGTCATCACGTGAACACTATAATATTTTGGCCATGATTTGGGGCTTTATTTTTGACACTCCAGCACAAAACCAGCCGCTTGGACAAATTTTGAAAGCTGGGATTTGGGCTCATTGAAAAGGACATTTAATAAGCTTTCCAATGATGTAGGCCTACAGAATATGGTTGAAGGGATAGCCGCTTACTAAGCAAGTGTCTATGATAACGCTAGCAGATTTTGGTGATTGCAAAACAAGACTGCGTTTTGACCAAAAGATTCCGACCATTCAGTGGCCGCCTTCTGTTGGATCTTTGGTAACCAAATGTTGTATTACAAAAACATAACAGCAAATTTACCAATCAACATTAGGCCGAATTTTCTGCTCGCAATGGCGTTGCAATTTGTGAAGTGGACTCCGGTTGGCTGGCGCGTGGGGTCTCTATGCTCACATAATTATATCGGACTTTGTTGCTGAGCTTGCGGGCTCCGTTGAACAACAGCTGATACTTAAACTATACAGAATGGGAGTCTGAAAAAATGTGAAGGAGTGACAGGTTTTTTCAGTTTCCAATTCGTCGGGCCTCGGAAAGTTTTTTTATTTTCCTAAATCGAGAAATTTGTCATTAAAGTTTCCCAACTTAAGTCCTTAGAAAATTTACATATTAACTTTGTTAAAGAAAAAGTGGTGGAAAGTCGTGTCAGTCAGGCAAAATTAAATATATAAAAGTAAGTTGGCACTCTGAATGAAAAACTAGAGTGAAAGTGTGCATAAGCTTTCGAAGCTACAACTACTTCATCAGATGCATCTAGTGTGCATTCTTTCAGCAAAACGAAAACAATTCGCACACATCCCTAGACGTGTTTTTTTTTCGTTTTCTGAAGAACGCTTACCTTTTTGTTGTCCTTGAACAGAACTTTAAAACATTGGTTGTGTTTAAAATTCCGTAACTTAAAAAGTACATGAGTGATTTGAATTATTCTAAAACAACACTTTGCGTCAAAACGACAGAGTGTTTTTTAGTTGGGTTTCTCGTTGTAGACACTTGATGAATTGAATTTATTAAATCTGCTGTTTTTCGCCCGTTTGAATAAACAAGAAATAAGAGAAAAAGGATGAGTGTTAGTTTGTGAAACCGATAAAGCTGCGAAACTGCAAATTTTTGTTTTCACGAAGTAAAGGCCCTGTCACACTGTTTGCGATCCTATATGCGCTCTCACTGTGGCCTTGAAAAATAGCTGAGGCGCAACAACAACTACTGCCGGTAGATCGCAGCGACAACTACATAGGTCGCCTGATGGGCGCCGGAGGGTCTTAATGGTCTCCGATGAGCGCAAAGGTCTTTGAACATGCTCAAAAAAATCGCAACACCTCTGCGCTCTGGCCAGGGCGCCGTAATGACGCAACTCAGGCGCTGTACACGTATACAAACTAACAGGATGCCAGGGGATCATGCAAGTTTTACTTGCAGTATTTTTAGGTTTTGGCATTTTCAAATTTCTTAGGTTTTCAGCTTCAAAATTATATATGATTTCGTAGGCACTGAGAACCTTATCATGCCTAGGAGGCAGAGTTGTAACGAGTCACTGATTTTTGTGACTCGAGTCGAGTCGAGTCATTTTAAAGAAGTGACTCGAGTCGAGTCGAGTCATTAGGTCAACAAGGTCGAGTCGAGTTGAGTCGAGTCACAGTGTGGTCGAGTCGAGTGGAGTCGAGTCAAGTATTTAGCTCGAGTCAATTCGAGTCACAAATATTTGAACACTATATAATAAATTACAATAAAAAGCAACAACACAAGAGAGAAAGAATACAAGGCACCAGTCTATTACGAAAATCCAAAGACATAAAGTATGCTGTATGGTACCCAACCAACAGTTTCCATTGCTAGCTCACGTCACTGATAAGAAGATGTGAAACTTCGGTCTTATAACTGGTTTGGCTTCGGGTCTAGATTTTGTTGTTTGCTGATCGCTGACAACGTCAAAACCTAATTGCATTATACAAAACTGTTTCTGATTATTTAAAGGTGGGCCCGTCCGTATCCATTTGTTTTGTGAAATCGGGACATAAATTTAGCCAGCGTTCCACCGAACTTCAAAATCGCCCGAAACCAATGATGAAACCACGGATTGAGAAATGCGTTTTAAGTCTGGTTCCGGGTTTAGCATTACATGCTATAGAACCACAAGGTGGGAGTCTGCGACACGGTGTATGTTTGTTGTTTCATTATGGAGGAAGGAAACAGACGGCTGCTGTTTATGAACGTACATTATTCGCGAACATTAACGTGACGTGAACAAAAACTGGCAACGCGAACGGCGCGGCGTAAGTCATTGCAAATATTTTTCGCAAATAAGTTTTGCTTTTATTTTTGGGACTCGAGTCTTATTAGCCTTCCTTGAGTCGAGTCAAGTCATTCTGATGAGGGACTCGAGTCGAGTCGAGTCATTTGCTCGCAGTGACTCGAGTCGAGTAGAGTCATTTACCCGTCGGGACTCGAGTCGAGTCGAGTCGCCAAAAAATGTGACTCGAGTCGGACTCGAGTCGAGTCATTGACTCGAGTCATTACAACTCTGCTAGGAGGAAGGATTAACTGCTAAAAACCCTGACAACCAAATTAGGAGATAAAAATACGTATTGAAATTTTGCTTTTTGACTGGTCCATCACCATCATGTGCCAGATGCTATTTTTACTGTTTACCAAGCTTTCGCGTGTGGTCACGCACAGGCTTAAATCTCACGGGTTACCTGTGCGACAGTCTAGTACGCATGCGCTTTACAAAGCAATTGTGGAACTGTCGCACGGGTGTACGCACGCGGGAACATTGCCCTAGCTACACATGAAAAGATGGTTGCACGCGTAAATGTTAATAAGGGTTTTTCCGAGTCCAATGATACTGAACTGGAGAATATTGTGGACAATAAAGATGCCTCCTGCACTAAAAAAAAGTTGTCCACAGTGTTGTAGTACTCGTACTCGGTACTCGTACTCGAGTACTGCTCGAGTACTTTTTTTGGAGCACTCGTATTCGTACTCGAATGACGTTATACACCATGGCCTTATTTTATCGATACTTTTAGTTTGAAATGGTTGATTGGCATGTGGATAAATCGAAGTTTCCTGATTTTCCTCTGTGCACGTCCAGACAAACACATTTAATAGCCAGCCGTGATTGGGTCTGCACATCGGTCTTACTAGGCCTGGGCCAATTACGCACAATAAACATATGGCCGTATTCAGAATACAAGTACTCGTACTCGTACTCGGAAGTACATTCCTCGTACTCGTACTCGGAAGTAAAAGTACTTGTACTCAGAGACCTGTTCTTGTACTTGGAGGTACAAGTACTCGTACTCGTACTCGGCAACCTAAGTACTCGGCAGTACTCGGTACTCGGAAAAAAGTACTCGACTACAACGATGGTTGTCATCAATGTGGTATAAACTCTTAGGAGTTATTACTGTATTGCAAACAAAATGAAATTTTCCGGTCAAAATTTTTCCAAACGTTTGCTAAAGTGCACAGGAGAGCCACTTTGCAAACAGGTAATTGAGGGCAAAGTAATAGTTCAATACCCATCTTTCTGGTTTTTTCCCCTATTTTTTTTAAAACCTTGCAGGTATTGGCATGGTACTCGTTATCCTTTCCATGATCATGGCAGCCGGAGTTGAATTTGGCCGGAAAGCAAACGTCCATGAGTATGGCTACTTCCCGCAGGTAGTTGCTGGCAAGGTCTTCAATGCGTCGGACGTGTCCATCTTTGCACAGGTTCCTCAGTACACGTTTATAGGAATCAGTGAGGTTTTCACAATGATTACAGGTACATACTTTGCTAACTCACATTTTGAATAATTGCGCCCGAAATCAGCATCCAGAACACTTGAACTTAATTCCAACCAATCATTAGCCTTATAAATAACGTGGCGCCCTTTGCCGTTTTTCCCAATATTTCTCATACCGGTAGAGTGTTGCCAAACTTCCTCGTTGATAAACTTCAAATTCATTCCGTTAAATACTGCTAAGCACCTAGTAGTTCCTGCTAGATCCAACCAGAGTTTCCTGCTCAATCCACTGTGCCTCATTTTCATTTCCTGCTGAATCCAACGGAGTCCAACATGGCGTTATAATGCAGTTCAGTTGCCTGCTGAATCCAACATTTTGCATCAGGAATGCACACATGGGGTTTACTGCTCAATCCAACAGGCTCCATCGGGTATATGACATAGTTGGAGGGTTTGTTGGAATAAAACATGCAAGTTGAAATGTTACTCACAGGAAAAGAAAATTTGAATTTCTTGAATTTGTTGAATTTGCTAACAGTTTAAGCTCTATTGTTCTTATGTTTAATTTTGCACATTTTCTCATTGCAGGCCTGGAGTTTGCGTACTCTCAGTCTCCCAAATCAATGCAAGGAGTGGTCATGGGACTTTTCTTGCTAACAGCAGGCCTAGGTAGCTACATCGGTTCACTGCTGGTCACTATCGTCAATGCGATTTCCAAAAGTAAGTTGAAGTTGGATAACATTGACACTCAATTTATTTCCCTCGGTTTTGGTTGAATGAGAAAATCTGAAATGGGATTCGAACCTTGGACGTCCGAGATGCGGTATTAGGTAATACCGAAGTCTTACTATATAGCGCATGTATCTACCAACAATTAGGTACCCAAGGCGCTTGAAATTATGTCTATTATTAGAGACAGGCAAATGAAATACTTGAGAAATATGAGGCCCATTATGAAGCACCTTTTTACAAGGTGCTGCAGCGCATTAAGCAGCCACTGCCAGCAACGCCGGGGCAAACCCCTTCTCTTAGCGATAAACGTTACTGGGTTCTTTAACATGCATTACACAACACACTGGACCTACAGCTTTACGTACCATCCGAAGGACGAAGCAATAATGGTAAAGTGCCTTGCTCAAGAGCACAAGCACCATGTTTCCATGGTCAGGATTCGAATCCATGTACCACGGCACACGAGTCGAACACCGTAACCATTGGACCACAGCACCCCAGGTATATCTCTAGTTTATGGCGTTGAATCGTGCTTCTATCCATTTTCTTGGTTCAACCATTGAAGTGAGCCTTGATTTGTGTGATGCTGCATTATAATTGGAAATCTTAAGCTGGTTCGAGGTCAGCCTGCGATTTTCTTGCGCCGTGGTGAAACCGTCAACATCAAGCAGAAAAGTCATGCTAGGGTCACAAAACGGAGAAATTGCGTGATTAATCGTGAAACGAGTGGCATCTCGACACAGAATAATCCTTGCCATGCTCACGTCACCCAAAACGCAGTGACGATTCATCACAGTGCTTGGGTCACAAAACTGAGAAATTGCGTGATTAATCTTGGAACGAGCGGCATCTCGACACAGAATAATCCTTGCCATGCTCACGTCACCCAAAACGCAATGACTATTCATCACAGTATCACTTATCAGATGATTCTGGTTGCGCGTACAACATCATAACTTCACATGGGTTGACTGCGATTGATTCCCTCCTTTTCGGACGTACCACATTTCGTTGTGTTGCAAAAGTTGAAATCTCTTGCGATCACTGTCGATGATTTTTTTTAGTGCCAAGTAATGCCGATTGCCTTAATATCGTCGCAGTTACACTCAGGTCCCAAATAAATGTTTCCCGACGGTCGTAGCTCGGGCGCAGCTTGATCCTGAAAACTCAGTCGCCGACTGTTCTGTGTCATCGCAAGGTAGACCTGCACCTGATTTCATGAAGCGCTGCGATGCGTCACAACTTGAGTTACGACGTGTAACACGTCGCAACTCGCAACGCATCGTATCATCCATTTCACAAAAGTTGCGATGTGTTGAACGCGCCGTAAGTTCCTTGACAATGGCTTATAACACGGCGCAAGTTACGACGTGTCTAGTGGTCATCGCAAAATAAGAAGAGTCTCTTTCTTAGCCCGTTTAATGCCATAAACATGACATAAACGAGATTATAATACCGAGGCAATGTGTATACAGTTGTAAATAAAAAATTCATTGAATAATTCTGAGTTAGACTGGTATATTGCAGTTGAAATTTCAAAGTAGCTATACAGTCCACTGAGAGCTTGTTTTCCTTCAAAATTGTATCGCACGGCCGCCATTTTTGTTGTATGTTTTGACATATTTCGAGCTGTGATCTGACGACTCCTTGTTGAACATCCGACGACTATTTACTGTACGCTGACTAAATATATAATTACAGTCACCGAGTTGTGCTATAAATACACCTACGACGAGTCGCACTTACGACGTGTTTTGTGAAATGGATCGCAGGACGCGTGACAGGAACAAAGGAAAACACAAAGCCGATCCTCGGAAGCATAGCAAAAAATGACTGGGTGTGTGTGTGTGTGTGTTCCAGTTCACTGTAACTTAGTTCAGTCATCAATCTCAACCAAACTTGAAAGGTGGTCTGTGGAGAGAAGGCCGATGTCAAAAAAAATCCTTTCCAACATGGATATTTGCGAGGTCTCTGGAGTGCTCAGCTCAGTCAGTATTACTAATGTCTCTAACATATGTTTGTCCGGTGTCTCGACCAAACTCTCCATTCAACCCAAACTCCCCATTCAACTGAGAACTGGTACCTGCCGGGTGGACAATCAAGGCCGTCACTGAAAATTGTCCTTACTAACAGCCTGTACATATATACAAACTGCCAGGATGCCAGGGGGATTGCGCAAGTTTTACTTGCAGGATTTTTCATTTTCTCTAGGTGCGGGTGGCGAGTGGATCCCAAATGAAATCAACAATGGTCACCTTGAGTACTTCTTCCTTCTTCTGGCTCTGATCATGGCCATCGACTTCGGCTGTTTTCTGCTCGTCGCGAGGGGTTACATCTATGTCGAGGATGCTGAGCTACCGCATGACGACCAACCCCCTGACCCTGGGGATAAAGGAAAAAGATCTAGCAGGGGGAAAAAGAGGGGCAATCAGTCTGAAACCTCGCCCCTTTTAAGTGATACTGGATTGATATAGAAATGAGTCGCCTTTCTGTTTCTGCCATCACCTATTACTATACCTCATACATATTCATGATCGAGAGCCGAACGTTCACTGGTCAATTCACCATCACGTGCCAGATGTTATTCTTGCTGTTTACCAAACGCGCGCGCGAGGATTCACGCACATTGTAAATACGCATGCGTAGTAGACTGTCGCATGGGTTACCCGTGCGACAGTCTACTACGCATGCGCTTTACAGAGCAATCGAGGAACTGTCGCACGGGTGCAGTACGTACGCGCGAACATCGCACAGGAGAGATGCATGGTTGCACGGTTCGCGTAAATGTTAATTTCCAGAGCTCAATGATGCCGTACTGGAGAAAATGTATAGACCGTGTAAAGATGTCTCCTGTACAAAAGAAAGTTGTACACATTGCAAACAACTGTATTTACAACTGTAGTAACTGTATTATATTGCAAACGAACCGAACTAGTAATTGAAGTTGAATCTTTTGGTGAGCTGTACAAGTTTCCCCGAATTTTGTTTTAGGTGCATAATAATAAAACAAAATTCGGCAACTGAATATGTACGAGGTATAGTAAAACAAATATAACATGGTTTATTTCGGGTGGACAGTCGATATTAGCTCCCCTCGGTATTGGAAGTTGACAAACTAGTTCCCTCGGCTTCGCCTCGGGAACTAGTTTGTCAACTTCCAATACCTCGGGGAGGGAATATCGACTGTCCACCCTCAAACCATGTTATATTTGTATACTGCCTCTCCCGTGAGAGTTTCCTTTCATTCACATGTGTACGTTTTTGCTTGTGTGGGACCGAGCTTGCGTTATTGTGCCTGTAACACCCATTTCAGATTAATACTCAGAGTTGCTCTAAACCAATTTGTTCTGAAGATTTTAATTAAAGGAGGGTCCTAGTGCTTTTTGGTTTTGGCACACTGAGTATTTTTTTAAAGAGCACTACGTCCTGGAATATGCCCAATTGGGCTACAAAACGCATTTTGAGTGAAATGCTGTTTAAACTCGGAAAGAACATTTAAAAGTGGGATATAAACATCTACACAACACATCCTTGTGCGTTTTTGTGCTATTCTTGTGCGAGAACAAATTTTGGGGTCCACTTTTGCAACCCCCAAAAATGGGGCTGTTCGTGCTATATTTTTGATTCCAGCTATAAAGTGTTTTCCTTCTGCGGACGTGTAAGAAACCACATTTGTGCATTGGTGCTGTGTGTAATTTATGTGACACACACAATTGTATCATACATTGAATAAAAACGGCAGGAAAACATATGCGTACTCCGTCGTGTCGATGTAAACAATCGGTGTTTTTTTCTCGGGAACGGTAAGACATTAGGTTAGTTTCCTTTCAACTAAATCTTTTAAATAGTGTATTGATCCAAAACATGAAATTACATGTAGAGTTACATTAAATTGAATTGACCATTTGTTAGCATTACAAAAGTTATGAATCTCCCCAATGAGACATTGAACAAACAAAAAATCGGTCTACACTAAATTATCAATTTCTTTCAATTCAACTTTCAGACTTGGCGGACTCAAAGCGGACTTAAGTCGATACCCATAAACACACACTGCCATCACAACTCAGGCCTGAATTCCATCAGCAATATGTCCTGCCTAAAATGCAACCAGTGCCATATTAACATGCGCTTCACTTCAGTGTGTGTACGTGTACACATTCTGCCCAGACCAAGCGCATCACCCGACTAGGACCATGTCTAAATTTAGCTCGAGCATGAAAGAAGTGCGACGTGCTCTCTTATTTCAAAGAAATCATTGCCTCAATATGCTAAAACCAAACAAAAATGTGTTCAAGGATATCATATTGTTTGAAAATAATTGGTTTGGGGAAAAAAGGCGAAACTTGGAAAATCACTGTATTCTGACATTCGAAACAGAAGGGACTATATTGAAATATCGACTGTTGTCATTCAAACCAACTCAAGCGTCTATAGTCAGTGGAGTAGAAAATAAAGAAGGTTTCACCATCTGAAACCAAGACTTATTTGGGTCGACCTGAGTCACTTCTAATACTACTTGGTTTAGCCCAACTCCGGAAGCCAGTCTAAAATGGCTGTAAATAGATTCTGCTACTAAGGCAAATGTCCAGTCTTTCTGACTTTATGTTTGAGAAATACTGACAAAATAAATATTTTCAATCAGTTGAGCTATTCGTTAGTAGAAATGTGTTTGGTAGACAGTCCCACAACAACCTAAAAATTGTATTGGCTTCGAAATAAAAATACAGAAATGTAACATAGTACGGAAGAGGGATAGTGCCACCCAATAAGTCTGAATATATTTTTTTGTACTTGTATATATATTTTTTTGTCCTAGACTACAGCGTTAACAAAATTAATACGGAGTATGTAACAATGCATTTAAGTTAACAGATTATACTTGCTTTCTTTTACTGACAAAGCTGTTATTGCTGTAAGCTTGATATAAGAACAGGACAAAGCTAAGGATGACTTTTGTATGTCAGAGTTGTAACAAGTCATTGAATTTTGTGACGGTCGAGTCGAGTCGACTCATTTTGAGGAAGTGACTCGAGTTGAGTTGACTCATTAGGTCAAGAAGGTCGAGTCACAGTTTCTGGTCAAGTCGAAGCAATGTATGTTTGAGTCAATGTATGTTCGGGTCAATTCGAGTCCCTGATAATTTGAACACAAATCAAAAACCATCTAATAAATTACAGAATGGAAGAAGGCACACAAGGCGCCAGTTTATTATAAAGATCCAAAGACTTAAATTATGCTGCATGGTACCCAATATTCTACAACTTCTGTTGGACGTGTCTACCAAAGATCTACATAACAGTTGAAAAGAAGTGAAACTTCGGTTTTATCTCTGCATGGTATTTCTTCGGGTCTGGAATCATTTTTACGCTGACAACATCAAAACCAAATTGCAACATACATAGTATTTCTGATTTAATAGATATATTTTTGTTTTGTTTCAAGCCGGAGTTCCTACAAGGGCTTAAGAAATCCCCTAAGGACTTTAAAAAAAGCTGATAATGAAAACAAGAATTGGGAAATGCGGTTAAAGTCTGGTTCCGGGATAGTACTTTGTGCGCTACATTATAAAACCAAGAGGTGGGAGGCAGTGATAATGTACGTATGGTCACGTGATAAGCAGCCACAACATGGCAGTAACGCCATGTAACGCAAATAAGCAGAAATAAATAAATTTGTACTGTAAGTCACCGCAAATATATATTTGAACATTATTTTGACTTGGTGCTCAGTGGACCGTGGGCGCCCACTGGCACCATAGGAAAGTGCACATGTAAACAAAGTGTGACGTCATTAGTACAGTTAGAGGCTTATTTTGTCTGTAGTTTAAAAAAAATATGTTTTAGCTAACCAATCCATATTTTTACTTTTGTATTCAGAATTTGAAAGTAGTGCTTGTAGTCAAAAATATTATATTAGAGAGACAGTAAAATGAATTGCGCACAGGGGTGTTGTAAATATCCATTCCTCTGAAATGCATGCAAACTTTGAAACAACACCCCTTTTTGGGGTTAACAGTTTTGCAAACAATCTGTTCTAAGCATTTAAAATGTTTCATGCGTTTCCTGATAATGAGGGCGCTGCTGATGTGATGTCACTTTCGAAATACACTTTTTGAATGTGGTTTTCTCTTCGAATTGTAAAACTCAAAATTTCGCTCATTGAACAATGAACCACTAAAATCAGAAAAATAACCACAGCAAAACCCCCAAATTCTGGTGACTTTTCATGTTGAAACAGATGTTAGGCTGAAGTTAGTGCCTTGAATGACATCACATCTTTAATAGACGCACTAAGCACATTCTGTTTCTGCTTAGTGATTTGTATTGTGTAAATACTGTTTTAAGGAAATTCTACCTCAAAAAGTGACCATAAAATGGACAGGTTGTTTGTAGAAAATCACCTGTATACAGGGTGAGTCAAAAAAAAGTGAAACCCAAATGTTGGGACTATTGTTTTAGTGAAGTTCTGCACGTAGAAGCCCAATTAATAAGCTTTCTTTTAGTACAAGAATCATTCAAATCACTCATGTACTTTTCAAGGTGCGGAATTTTAAACACAAACACCGTTTTAATAAAGTTCTGTCCGGGGGCGTATCATAAGTCCGACGCCTCATAGGTCCGACGCCTCATAAGTCCGACATTTCGTACTTATGAGGCGTCGGACTTATGAGGCACAAAATTTATTTATTCCGCCTCATAGGTCCGACGCCTCATAAGTCCGATAACGGAAAAACAAGGCGTTTAATTTGTCGGACTTACGAGGCGTCGGAGCTATGAGGTGTCGGACTTATGAGGCGTCGGACCTATGAGGCGTCGGACATATGGGCCATTATTTGGTTAGGGTATGCGATTTTGTCGGACTGATGAGGCGTCGGACTTATGAGCGGACCCCTTCTGTCCACGGATCACAAAAAAAGTTTGCGTTCTTTCAGCGATATGAAAACAATTCACACACATCCTTATGTGATTTGTTTTCGTTTTGCTGAAAGAACTCTTACCTTTTTGTGATCCGTGGACAGAACTTTAAAACGGTGGTTGCGTTTAAAATTCCGTCACTTGAAAATTACATGAATGATTTGAATGATTCTTGTACTAAAAGAAAGCTTATGAATTGGGCTTTCATATCCTAGATTTTGAAAGTGCTCTTGCAGAACTTCACTACAACATTGTTGGTTTTTTTTTACTCACCCTGTATGGGAACAACAAACAATGCTTGAAAAGGACTTTGATCCTCTGGAAAAGTACTATGCAATATGAAATTGTGAATGTTATTACTTTTCGAAATACAACGCAAACTATGATAAAACTCATTGTTATATTTTACATGAGCATGTATGATGAAATTTTCAAAAAAGTATAAAATACTAAAATACTAAAAATGTATTTTTGTAAAAATATTTATTTACTGATTCCTTTCTGAACCATCTTTATGTAAATCTGTACTTTTTTGTTATTGTTTTGTAATATACTAAGAAAGTTACCGGTCAGAAAAATGGTTGAATGTGAATATCTGTATATGCATCCAAGACACATTATGTAAAATTAACCTTTTGGTCTAACTGAAGTAATTTTTCCATTAAATAACAGTACTAATCAGTTGACACATTCGGTATCATGAGGCTGATATCATTTTCACTGGGAAATTTAGCAGAGATTTATTTGTTAATGGTACAATTTTATATTAACTTTTGAATAAAATAATCGAGGTTCAACTGACAGTGTTTACTGTGTGTCTATAATAGTTGTGTTGTGGTGATGTGATTTATTGTAAATCTAACATGTTGACTTTATTTCTCTCTCAACAAATAACATGCAGTGTATTGCTTGAAGTTTACTGAAAGAAAATCATAAAATTGAGGGAAAAGTGGAAAAGGAAAGACTGAAGAAGATTTTCTTTTACATCAAAAAGTTCATCCCGCCCATTTGAGTAACCATTGAGAATTTTTACCTTAATAAAATATCAATAAAGAAATCTGCAGCAGAAAATGTTATTTTTAACAACTAATTAAACCATAAACGATCGTTGCCAAAAAATAGCCCCCACCACCTCTATAAAATTCTATACCCCTCGAAAAAAACGGCACATCCGCAAGGAAGAAAATAAGGACGACATCCACGTGTAGTAGTAAGTACTACTATCATGTCGAAAGTCAGCATCCAACATTGATCTTTTTGGCACAAATGAATTTACCCTTTATATATAAAAGTTATTTTGTTCTAAGTATTGAGGGAAGGGATTGACCTTGTGTTGCAGGTCAGTGGCGGATGTTTTCAAACAACCCCCCCCCCCCCGTCCAGCCGCTGACTAATGTTATGATGCTAGTAAAATGGGACAAAAAGTAATAAACGGATTGTTAATTTGTACTCAAATTGCCTTTTAATGCAGGAGAAAGCAGGGTCCAGCAGCAAGCCTTCATTTCAGCCCCCCTTTCATATCAAACCCCACCCACCCCCTTTCTTATATACCCCCCCCCCCCTATTTCCTAAAGGCCAGGAATGCCCCCCCCCCCCCCCTAACAGGTGTTCCTGATTATTTCATTTTAAATGCACAAAACATGCGCGGATCCAGGGGTGGGCCGCGGGGGCACGTGCCCCCGTCAAATTGAGTGAAAGGGGGGGGGGGGGGGAGAAAGGGGAAAAAGAGGGGGAGGAGAGCGAATAGAAGGGGAGGGCAACCTCCTTGGGGCTGGAATTAAATTACTCGATAGTAATTTTTACCGAGAGTCCCCTAAGATCCCTTGTCGTCCCGTCGGAGGTGCCCAAACCATGAAGCTATAATAGCTCCGTGCCCAAACTAAGAATAGGGTCATGAGGGTGAGAGTATGCGTGAGTTCGACCTCGGCCATTATTGGTCTAAACTTTTGGTACTCGTCATCACATGATTCGTCACATGATGCAAATGTATTTTGGCGATGACATTAACACGTGTACTCGTCCGCATCGACAGGCCATGTGCCACTGCCAGTCTATGCCAGCTGTATTTTCAGGTAAAGTCTGTTATACTTTACATAGACCTACATTGTTTTTCATACATAATTTAGGAGTATTTTACTGCATTGTTATTGCTCGTTGTCTGACGCCTCTGGCGCGCGATCTGAGCATGATCTGCTTCCCCCGGCCGGCCTAGCACAGTTTATACGCGCGGCCAGATTGACTTCACTACACTGCTATAATATGACTGCACTGCAGTGCTAGAATACCCGGTAAATAACTCCAGCTGACATGCTCATCAGGAATTCGTTACGGTACATGTCGCGATGTCGAATTCCTGATGAGCATGTCAGCTGAAGTTACCTAACATTGGCCCGGGCCCCCAAAACTTATACAGTGGCAAGTGCAAATTGTCTCTGCCAGTGTCAGTACGGTTCCCGGCTGATGATCATGTTCACTCTATTTTGGAAAACCCCGAACCCCAATCCTTTACTGCTCATTTGGGAAATTCCAAAAGAATTTCTGGGACTTCCCAAGCTAGCCCGAACTTTAATTTGTAAATTTTGCTCAATGGAAATACCAAGGATCCCGAGACTGGGATTTCCAAATGACTCAAAAAATATATTGAATTTAAGTGTCGTCCGGTTTTTCATTTTACCTTGAACATATATTATGTTTGTCCCTCGTGATTCGTGTGTCATCAGGAAATTTAAGAATGTTGCATCATGACACCACTTTTTTCATCGCCTCAACGAACTTAGTCATTGCAACTAAAATGTTAAAAGGACATGAATGAATTTGGGACTGAGAAACATTTCCAATTTTGTTACAAAATAATTTGAAAATGCAATCGACTCTGCATAGACTCACACAGCAGAAGAAGTGGCGTGATAATATTAATCAAATAAACAATTTTCTGTTTTAGGTTTTAGATCAGCAAATTATCAGTGGGGTTTCATTGCTTGTAGCTCAACACCCCCAAAATTATATCAATTAGTCCCCATTTTGACGCACTTCTTGTCATCACAATAAAAATCCTGCATTCGGGCCCGTAGATTACTATTTGTTGTAATTTATGTGCTGAAATAATGTGAGTACTGATTTTCATTTTTTTGTTGTTGCAATATTTAAAGGTGAGTGTTGTGTAAATTGGATATGAATTTTGAAACTGTACCGATAGTTTTGTGTGTAAATTTTAAGTTTATTATCTTGGCTGCTGCAAATTCTTTACTAACTGGATGATATTACGAGTAAAGGGCCCATGTAATGAATTTTTGTATTGTAATCCTTGTAAATGCAACTTTTTGTCCCATTTAACCTTATTTTTTGTTTTGCCATTTTTATGGGTATTTTTACTTGGTGCCTTTTCGGTTTTTATGCCAATGCCAAAATATGAGCAAAAGTGTGATGTCATTTCAGGCAGGAACCTTCGTGTTACAGTTATTTCAGCACCAAAAGTTGCCAAAATGGATATTTTATTGTCGTAAATTCCCTTTTTTTGTGGTGATTCGTTGTTGTGTCATTACGTGGCAGTAAAACCAACGAGCAAACTTTTCTCACAGATGTTTCAGTGAGCAAATTTGGGGCTTTTTGCACAGGAAACCCCTAACTGAATGGCATGGCTTCCTGAAATGACATCACTAGCAACAGTGCCCTCAGATGCCCAGAAAAGCATGGACAATTTTTAAATGTTTAAAGAAGTGCATTTTTCAATAAAATCAACCAAAAAAGAGATGTATCATAGTTTTCATACAATAGAGGAGAGGAAAGTTAAACAGTCGATCCCCACTATTTTTTTTGTGTTTCATTGCAACCAAAATAACCATTTTTTCTGTTTTAGAAGTCTGCGCAACGCTCTGAAAACAATTTTTTTTTTGGCAAAAATTTTAATTGCTTTGCAACCAAACTGACTACCGTACATCCTGTACATTACTGATACTGATTGTGGGGCGGGAACCAGCCTACTGTCTGGCAGCCAATAATTTGAAAATTTGTCAAGTATTAATTAACTAAACTTAAAAATGTGGGCCGATTATTTGTTTAAGGGTCCAGGTCTCATTCCAAAGTGAATAAATTTTTTAGATTTAAACTTTAAACTGGCCGCTTGTGCACATTTAATGCCTTGTTTCCTCAGAGCAGAGTGTACTGATTGGACTGAAATGGTAGCCTATTTGTTTTCAAGCTCTCATGCTTGTGGTTTTGGGAATTGATTACTCTCGTAATATTTTGTGGTCATCTCGTGACTCCAGCTTATATCACATGATGCAGTCGATTGTCATGCAATCTTGTTTATCATGTTTACACTCAATCTCTACATCTTCCAACTGCTGTTTTGTTGACATTTGTTGTATTTTTCTCTCCTGAAGTGTTTGCGTACATACGGGTCACTGCTAATTTTTGTCTAAAGTTCATTTTATTTATGGTAGGGCGTTTTTTTTTTGCTGGTTCCTTTTTTGATGGATTGATACAATATGTGAGTGCTGTTCAAAAGTTCCTCCGATTTCTTTGCCTTTGTTTTACTAGACAAAACCATGTATGTTGCTTGATTTTCCCCAAAAATTCCTGTGAAAGTTTGAAAGAGTGAAAGTTGTGCTGTCAGAGTGGAGTTTGGAAAACCGGGTCTTAGAAATTATTTGCAAGCTGCGAAGACCAAAGGATTTTTAAAGCCCAATTTAAACATGTTGGAGTGATTTGAAGCCCAATTTAAACATGTTGGAGTGACTTTGAAACTAATTTACATTTGGTTTGTTTCTTTCTTTTTGACAGATTTGCTGTTCAGTTCTTCCTCCATGGTTCTTCACAGATGTTGTCTTGACTGAGTTTTTTTTCTGGCTGCACCAAAATGTCGAACGCTTACGATGAAATTGACGAGAGTTTGAAAACTCCAGTGAAGAATGGCAGCATACCGGACGAGATGACATCAAGGGCAGAGACAGATTCCCCAGCCCAAGGGAGAAAGTTGTTCGGCATCCAGCGCGACCGTCTCGGCGTGGTGCTGTGTATATTGGTCTGTGAGTTGTGCGAGCGGATGACCTACTACAGCATTGCTGGAAACCTGGTGCTCTACTGCACCAACGAGCTGAAATTCACGAGTGCCGACGCGACCACCGTTACCTTCATCTTCACAGGAACGTCTTATTTTGTGCCGGTCATCGGTGGGTGGATTGCTGACACCGTGTCGGGAAAATACAATGCTATCCTCGGAGCTGCCCTCATTTATTGCATAGGTATCAGTTCGAATTTGTTTTCCCTCATTTATTGTCATTACAAACGACCATGACAAGGTGACGTATTAGCAATTAGGCTGTGAATTTCCAAATTTCAGTTATTATCTGATTTTTCCAACTAGGACTTGTTGAATAATATTTGAATAATTGAATTGAAAATGACTGATTGAGTTAAGTTGTCCATGCGATGAATTTTTCTAAGGAACACATTTTGTGCAACTTTCTACTCAAATTAAATGTATGGAAATTATTTGACATCCCTTTTTGGTTAATTTTATTCAGAGGCTTTTCCGGAAACTGGGATGTCATTTTAGAAAGACACCGTTCAGTTATGGGGTTTTCTGTTCAAATGTGAACCAAAAAAATCTGCTCATAGAAATTATATTTGTGACAAAATTTGCTCATTGGCTTACTGCCGTGTGCTGACACAACAGATCACCAAGGAAAAGAAAATTTACAACAGCAAATAATATCCAAAATTCCGGTAACTTTTTGTGCTGAAATAGATGTGACATAAATGCTTGTGCCTGAAATGACGTCACACTTTTTCTCATGAATATGAAAATTGCATCAGCATAAAAACCAAAAAGGCACCAAAATACCCTGGAAAATGGCAAAATGAAAAGTGAAAATAAGGTTAAAAATTTGTATTTGCAAGAACTACATTAAAAAAATTACATTGCATGGACCCCTTAAACATGCGAATTAAGCCTAAACTGGCCACCGATCTGGATTCACACGCATATTAGCCTTTAGTCAAGGCGCGTGTGTCTACCCAGATGCTTGGCGCCCCGGATTCTGGCACAAAAAAGACCAGTCTTGTTTCGTGCCATCCGGGGCACCGGCCACACGTTCGGGTATACATGTATATAGACACGCGGGCCTTGACTAAAGGCTACACGCCCATGAACATGCATCTAAAAATAATGTAAAGAACAGGTAGCAGAATGACCAATCTTAAGAAGAAATTTGAGCTAAAATATAGGCTTAGTCCTCATGGACGCTGTCAAATCATGTGCGAAAGTGGCATTTAACAAAAGTTTGGCATTTCACAAACAGTATGAAACCACATCATCTCATCGACATGGGCGTTGCGAGGGGGGGGGCAAGGGGTGCACTTCCCCCCCCCCCCCGGAAAAGCAAAAAAAAAAAAAAAGGAAGGGAAAAAAAGGAAAAAAAAGAAAAGAAAAAGAAGCGCGAAGACAAAGTGGTGTAAATTTAATGAGTGTGGGGGGGGGGGGCAAAATGTCCCTCCCCCCCCCTCTAAAACTGATAAATCGAGAATGTGTTGAGAAATACAAGCATTTTTTGGCAAAATACATTTTTGCCCCCCTCTAGAAAAAATCCTGGCGACGCCCATGCTAATCGAGACTGCTCATTTTTTGGGGTTAAATACTTGAATTTAAAAAAAGGAGCTCAAAGTTTTTGGGGGGGATATTTGGTTGATGATCATATATTCCAATATTCTGCAAATTCAACACAGCCTTAATTTTTTTGGGGAGGGAGTTGTGCCACAAGCACAACTCTACTGGGTGAGTCAAAAAATAAGGGAAACCAAAATGTCAGGACCATCTTTTTTTTTTATAAAGTTCTGCATGTAGCACTTCCAAAATCTAGGATATGAAAGCCCAATTCATAAGCTTTCCTTCAGTACAAGAATAATTCAAATCACTCATGTACTTTTTAAGTTACAGAATTTGAACAAAAACACTGGTTTAAAATTCAGTCCATGGATCACAAAAACCGTTAGTGTTCTTTCAGCAAAATGAAAACAATTTACATAGTGTGAATTGTTTTTTGTTTTGCTGAAAGAACACTTGCTTTTTGGTGATCGGTGGACAGAAAGTTCAAAAGGTGTTTGTTTAAAATTCCGTAACTTGAAAAGTGCATGAGTGATTTGAATGATTCTTGTACTAAAAGAAAGCTTATTAATTGGGCTTTTATATCCTAGATTTTGAATGTTCTGTATGCAGAACTTCATGTAAAAAAATGGTCCTGGCATTTGGGCCAAAAAAAAAGTCTCCGGTTTCTGGTATGCGCGTGCGGCGCCGTAGCCATGCGCGTCGGCAAAATGAAAAAGTTTTTTTTTCAATGAAAGATGATGTCTCAAAACCGCCAAACTCACTGGTTTGACTGGAATTCTGCTGCTGCACAATTTTAACGTGTTTTTAGGTTGGGGTTATGGTCGAGAATAAGCTTTATGTGGCCTCTCTGGACTCCCAATCCCATATAGGCCTATTTGTACTAAGTTTAGTCGGGCACCATTTGCGGTCATTAGCCGACATTTGAAGCAAAAAAATCAGGTAAAAAAAAAAAAAAAGCCGCGTCGCCGCACCACTTTTGGGGCAAGCTCCATACCAGAAACCGGAGACTTTTTGGGGGGGGGGGCCATTTGGGTTCCTTTTTTTTTTTTTTTTACTCACCCTGTTGAAAAAACCTTTAGTTGGACAAAGGAATTTGTTTGAAGTTTCTGTCCACATGCTCTTCAACAAATGACTTTTTTTCGCCACTAACAAATTTTCACAATTCATGTTTTATTAAAAACACTTCCTATTACATTTATTATCAGCGTCCGCCACCTGATAAAAAGGTTTTATTTTGGGTGTTTTTTAATAAATCTCTTGAAAGTAATTTACAACATTTGCCAACATAAAAAACTGCCAAATTACCTTACTTGACTGTAATGTGCAGAATAATAGGGCCAAAAATAGGTCTGCTTCCGATTACATGGCATTTGAAAATAGGGTACATGTAGGTAGGGACATTTTTTGGGCACTTTTTTGTACGATCATTTGGAGGTGTCTGCGTGTAGTAAATGGTAAAAGGGAGTAATTGATGGTTTTTGAGTTTTTTTCCTCATTTCCCCCCAGCTCCCCCTCCAAAAAAAAAATTAGGGTAGGCCTAGGGGCTGTAAAAAAAATAGGGTAGGTAGGGTAAACGGAAGCAGAATTTTAATTTTTGTGGGCCTAATCTTAAGCATCCTGTGAAACCACGGCACCTGGTTGCAATAAAAGTGGATTTTTTGTATTCCAATGATGGTTGGTCGACCATCGTTGGAATTTTTCTTTTCTTTTTTGGTGACATTTCGTTTACAAACGGTTACACATCCCTGAACGGGTGGAAGCCAGCTAAATTCTGGCTCCCTAAGCTGACAATTCCCCGACATCTGAAGTAGGGTCAGGGAACCAGACTGCAAGAACAGCATTTTTGTTTTTGGCTTTTTCAGCCTTTATGAACACAAAACATTAAATAGGTCTGCCAGTAAAACAATATTTTCCATAAAATACGTACCCCAAATCCATGCAATGCATATCCATTACTTAAAGGGAATATATACATCATTTGCTTTTGCTGTAATTTTCAGAAATGGATGGAATTGGGGGTTGGAAATATATAGCAAATATAGTTACACTGACTTTTTTGAGGTTTTGGGTTCGAAAATGCTATAAAAACCAAGAAAAACAATCATTTTCCTGTAGTCTGGTTCCCTGACTCCATATAAGAAGAAACAGAGCAGTTTACATACATTGGGGAATTGTAAGGTCAGGGAACCAGTCTAGCTGGCTTGTACCCATTCATAGGTGTGTAATCGATTGCAAACAAGTGCGATGGTCAATTGGGGCCAGTATTTGAAAAAAAGCCAGTTTTTTCCAACGCTGGTCGGCCGACCAGCGTTGGAAATTGATACAAAAATACCACTTTTCTTGTAAATGACAGTATACCAGGTGCCATGATTTTACAGGATGCTTTACACTGTCATTCACTAACAGTCCAGCAAGGTATTTCAAAATGATTTGGTAGTTTTATTTTTTGATGTTTGCAAATGTTGTATTTTCCCTTTAAACTTACAGCACACATTAGCCTACAGTACATTCAAAAGTGAATAACTTTTGTATTGTTAGAAAAATAGGAATTTCACAAAACAAAATCTACACTTTATAAAAATCTATATTCCCAAAACCGTATGCAGACTTTTTCTTTCAATGTCTCATTCAAAAGTGAATTTCTTTTCGTATTGTAAGAAATATAACAATTTGAAAAAATCATATAGTTGAGATTGAATTTTAGAAATACAGGGTGTCTAAAAGATATTGAACCCTTAAAACGCTCTCTTTTACACAGCTTTTAAAAACATCGCAAATATGGATACATATTTAGAGAGTAACATTTATTAGCTTTCAACAACGAAAAACTCTTGCTAATCGGGTAAATATTTATTGAGTTATGGCCAATTGAAAATAAGCGCCGCTTTTTCATTTTGTCTACGGCGACTGATATTTTGACTGCCGCAACAATACGCCGAAACTTGCATTCCGTGAAAAAGGCTACCAAGTAGAGGGCAGACACAGAGCAGCACAGTAAACATCTAAGAAGTTAACCAAACAGCCCAATTCTGGACTACCATTACTTCCAAAATCGGTGCTTATTTTTAATTGCCAATAAGTTTATAACTCAATAAATATTTGCCCAATTGGAAAGGTATTTTTCATCGTTGAAATGCTAATGAACTAACTCCTCAAACTTTTTTATTTTTTCAAAGCTGTAAAAAAAGGAAGCTTTGAGTTTTATTTGTTGTGTTTTGCACCCTGTGACATTGCGAGAGTAACTTTTACATTCTCAATGTTGTTGTTGTTTTATCTTTCTCTATTTCTTTGATCAAGGCACGACCATGTTGCCCATCATCTCCATAGATTTTACCCATTATGGCCCCCACCTAGGGCTGACCGTGGGCCAACAGCGAGGCTTCTTCATGTTCAGTCTAGCCGTCATTGCCATCGGTACAGGCGGCATCAAATCCAACGTGGGCCCGTTCGGAGCTCAACAGTTGGATGATCTTGGAGAGGGTCCAGTCAAATCTTTCTTCAATTGGTAAGATCATGGTCAAATTGTTCTTTGTGTCAAATGTAATAAAATGGCCAGCCAAACTCAAAATCGAATTTTCGATTCTCCAGGTTTTTGTAAAGTATAATTTTGGACTTTTTCATGTGAAGGTTCTACTGGTTCATCAACGTGGGTTCTGCCATCGCCTTCTCTGCTGTGGTCTATGTACAGCAGCAGATCGGATTCGATGTGGGATATGCTATCCCAGCAGTCTCCATCGTCGTGGCGATCTCCATGCTTATGATTGGCAAAAGGTGGTATCGTATGAAACCGCCCCAAGGTGAGCACACGTTTATTTTTTTTAATATCCGGTTTCCAAAATCAAAACTGCGAAAAGTGGAACTCAAACCAAATCCGTTTATCCCACCACGAGAATAACCACAATGGAATTTTAATAACAAGTGGTAACATTTTTTCTTTTTTTAATTGCGAATGCGGCGTTAAATTTTTGAGTTTTTTTTTTTTATTGGCCATTAGGGAGCGTGTTCACAACTGTCGCTAAAATCATCTGGGAGGCTCTGTCACGAATCAGGCAGCCCAACGCCAGGAAATGTGAGATGACAACCTGGCTGGATCGCGCCAAGCAGAGCTTTGGTGGTCACTTCCCAGACTTCAAAGTGGACGAAGTCAGGTCCTTGGGAAGAATTATACCAGTTTTTATCGTCATCGTCTTCTACTGGACTGTCTACAACCAGGTGAGTGAGTCTTGCTTCAAGACTGATTTTTTGTTCCTTGATGCAGTCGCGGTCCTGCATGCCTGGCAAGCTCGGTTGAGCTGCTGCAGAGAGTGCTGTTAACAAGTTGAATCAACTCCATAGTCTTTACTTAATTGAGAAATACTCATTTGGTTAGCACTGCGTCTTGCAGTTTACGTAGCGCAATAGCAATCTGATCGTGGTCGTAGTTGATTGTAGTTGTGCAATATAGTGTAACGTTGACTGTGCCGGGCTGCTGGCAGAGGGTGCCAGCACGGACCCACGGTGCAGCCGTAGCATTGGGACCCCTGCTGCATGGTCAGGGAGACCCATTGCAGACTGTGCCGACTCACTGTAGTGTGACATTTGGTATAACGCGTTCTGTTGTGACTTGTGAGTTGTTTCCTTCGTCGGGCGTGTGAAAACCCAGGATCCGGTCGAAATTACATTGGTGGCAGCGGTGAGATGTCTGACGGAGGAAGTAGAATTTCAATGTTTTTCGCTATGAATACACCAGGTCGAATAGGTTGGCATCCGACTGGCCAGCAAAATGCTCATCTCGTTAGATGACTCAGAGTACGTTGGAATTGTTCAGGGTTTCAAGGAGCCAGGGCCTAGTACATGCTAAGTCCCACGGGAACTGCCTCGCGCTCTACATGGCGACATGGCAGATGCTTTGTTCCACATGGAAAGTTGTCAGGCTGTGCCTGTCAATGCAGCAGGGGCAGGGCTTTGTTTTGGGATGCCACAGGATGATTTTGCCAGTATGCCTAGTACCAGGTCCCACGGGGTATCGTCCCACGCTGTACACGGCCTTGCAACTGACGCTCCGCTCCGCTCCATTTGGAACACTGCCAAGTTATGCCTGTCGATGCAGCAGGGGTGTGGCTTCGTCTGGAGACATCCATGTCTTCTACACCAATACCTGGTGCCAGGGCCCACGATCGGCCCCATAACCCATAAGACGGACGCACGTTCCCTTCCGGAACAGCTCCGTTCCTCACAGATCCATACACCGGCTGCATATTTTCTGCCTGATCAGCCCCATAACACAAACATTTATATGACGGACGCATGCTTCCTTCCGGAATAGCTCCGTTCCGCTCACATCCATACACCGGATACATGTTCCCCTGTGGATCGGCTCTCCACCGCACGAGTCAATTGAGCAGAGCTTGTACAGTTGCTCAGCATGGGAGTCTATGGAGCTGAGCCGTTTGAGCCAATGGAGTTGCTCCGCACAGGAGACTTAATTGGGGTGGGGCCAGCACAGTTGCTCCGCATGGGAGTCTATGGAGCGGAGCCAATGGAACCGATGGAGTTGCTCCGCTCTGAGACTTCGGGCAAAGATGGCGCAGTTGCTCCACATGGGAGTCTATGGAGCGGAGCCGGTGAAGCCGACCTAGTTGCTCCGCACGGGAGTCTGTGGAGCAGAGCTGATGGAGTTGCTCCGCATACAAGTCAATGGAGCGGAGCCGGTGAAGCCGACCTAGTTGCTCCACACGGGAGTCTGTGGAGCAGAGCTGATGGAGTTGCTCCGCATACGAGTCAATGGAGTGGAGCCGGCGCAGCTGCTCTGCATGGGAGTCTATGGAGTGGAGCCCACAGAGCTGGCAACCCTGCTACTAACTGAGTGTGACCCTGCTACTACATGAGTGTGACATGAGTGCTGACTTTCCAGACCCAGATGAAGGCTGAATCAGTTGAGTTAATGAGCCTAGACTTGCAAATAACTCATTAGATAGTCGCGTTTTGTCTGACGAGGCCCCCAATATTTGCTAGCAACGTACTAGCTGGCGTCCTATATCATGTTTACATCCGGCATCCGACAGGCCTAACTGTAATTGGAAGCAACGTACACGCATAGGGCCGAGGATGCAGGAATCGTTTCTGCGTGTTGTCATACCGTGTGCTTCACGTAACCCTGGGACGGCATGCGGTAGTCAACGCCGGTAATCACGGCGGGGCAGGCGGACTAATCGGCGACTTACCGATTTGATTTCAAGTCCTTGTTTAAGGTGTGCGTGAGGGTTGCCCAAGAATGATTGGGTCTTATAAGTGTCAAAGTTTCCAAGACTGGATTTGTTGAATTAATCTTTTTAGAAGAGTTAATTAGCTGAAAATACAATGTATACTGATAACGCGGTAACTTTTGTTCATCAATTAATGTATGCAACATCGTGTCATTTTGAATAATACAACACATAATCATCTGATTGCAGTACATTAGGTTGTTGATCATGTCATTGAATTATTGGTGCCAACCCACATCCTAGCTGCCCGTGTTCTATATTCAGGCGCGGATCCAGAGGGAGGGGGGTGGGGGGGAGTAAAAAAAAAAAAACAGCTGGTTTTTTTTTTCCATAGAAATTCATGAAAACAAAACTTGTGAACCCCAAACCTCCCCCCCCCCCCCGCCCCTGCTCTGACACCCACAATTGTTTTACTGGCAATAATGTCTGCCTTTGCACAAAATACGGACAGATCCAGCTTGGTTAGGGGCTATATGTACACTATTCTGTGATATAGTGTTAATAATCGTCAGATTTGAACAGCGAATTGAACATGCCTCATGAAATTATTCCTACCTTTTGCACTCATACACATTCATTATTGTATTTCATCTAGTAATAATTGTGTTGTATTGCTTCCAGATGTCAACCACCTATTTGCTGCAAGGGGAGCGTATGCGTCTGGTCTACGGCGATTTCACCATACCCGTGGCTGCGCTAAGCCTCTTCAATGCCGCAATCATTCTTGTGATGATTCCGTTTGTTGACCGTCTGCTCTACCCATTCATGGAAAGAATTGGATATCCTCTCTCAAAACTGAAGCGAATAGGTGAGTTGTATCTCCTCATTCTGTTACAACGAGCCTATTTTTTCCTCATGCATAAGCGCAACGGACAGTTTATGCAGCACTTTTGCTGTCGTTGCTTTCTTTTGCTAGGGCTCAGGCGGAGGGGCTCCGGTGGCGCGCACCCGACCTGTTTTTTGGGTCTGGCTGGCGCGCACTCCGGAAATGGGCTCCATACATAGGTTGCTTAAGTGGGTTTCTTTTGTCTGCGGGAAAGGTTTGGCAAGATGCCGGGGTCATTACATGTTGTTACAATTGTATACATTTGTTCAGACTGTGTGTTTTCTATGCTGGGAATGATCAGGTGTGGTACTGGTAGCAGTGTGGCAGGTTGACCACAGAGTTCTTAAGCTGAATAAATAAGAGGTTAATTGTCCCCTTTTCTTGCGTTTTGCCGGATGCGGAGGACAAGAGCCCAATAAGTTTGTGTTACAATATCGTTTTGTGCGTTTGTCTCCTCTTTGTCTTTGCTTCCGTTGTTTGTCTCTTGTTTTTGTGGTTTTTTTTTGTTTATTTGTGTTTTGTCTGTATGCTTGTTGTTGTTTTTTCAAGCTGTTCCGAATATACTCAAACATTTGAGCATGAACTGAATATTCTATAGCTTTTTGACAGGTGAAACAGTGTTCAGCCAGGCATACAATAGGAAATCGGGCCAATACGCTTTGAAAAATTCCCGATAAAAATGTTATTTAAGTCTTATTTTGTTTGAAAGCAAGGATTCTGTTAGGACCAAAATGTTAGGACGCGCCTCATCGTTTTGTTTGTTTTATATATTTCAGGTTTATCCAATCAGCAAACAGTTTGCCACAGTTTTATTCATTTTCAGGATAAAATTTGTCATAAAAATGTCTCGTGTCAGTCAAAACTGAAATGTGTAGCACATTCCAGTTTTAGCATATTTAAATCCTTTATCTTTATTGTCTGAGAAGTCCACTGAACGCCAACCTAACTCCAAAGTAGGGCAAAAGGATTGTAGAATGCTGAATTTCACCTTCTTTTGTCTCCATTTTTATCAGGTATCGGCATGGTACTAGCTGTCTTTTCCATGATCTTGGCAGCTGGAGTTGAATTTGGCCGGAAAGCAAACATCAACGAGTATGGCTACTTCCCGCAGGTAGTTGCTGGCCAGACCTTCAATGCCTCGGACTTGTCCGTCTTTGCACAGGTTCCTCAATACGCTTTTATTGGAGCCAGTGAGATTTTCACAAGTATTACAGGTAGCTATTTTTTTTTATACCTTTAACAATTTTGAAAGATGCTGCCTGATTCTTAAGAAAGTTGGACACGCCTCTCCCCCCCCCCCATATTTAAAGTGCCGGGATATCGTAACGTTTGTCCCACCCCCACGTTTTTCGTCTCAAAATAGAAATTGTGGCCTATATTTGATGCTGTAGCTCAGAATAGTTGTTTCAATGACTCCAAACTCAAAATTATATTCAAATATGATCTTTTGTGTAAAAAAAAAATTAAAAATTAATGTGGCCTGACGTTGCGAACTTAGCAAGTTCTTCTTCAGAGGCTAAAACAGAAATGACAGAGGTACATACATACATGGGGGTGCACACAAACATGCAGGGCTGAAAGAAGAAACACAAAAGGAGGATTAGGTGGGAAAGGTGTGGAAAGATGCAGGGGAGGGTGGATGAGAGAACAAAGAAACCACAAAAAAAAATTGGTTAAAGTGGTCAGAAGTTGCCTCAGATCGCATCACAGAGCGTCTAGAATCCAAAATTGTTCAAACCCCATGCCACCAAGGTTTCTCACATTCTTCTGACCAAGTTCCACATAGCTGCTGTATGTGGTCACCTGACAAAAAACACGCGAACTGATTGGTCAATTTACACTTTCCGATTGATAGTGTAGGCCGGGTCTGTTTTGGACAATATCCCGAAGAAGGTATTTTTTTTCCCAATATTTTATTAATTTTATTTGTGAAGTTCTGTTTTTCTCTTTGCAGGCCTAGAGTTTGCGTACTCTCAGTCTCCCAAATCAATGCAAGGAGTGGTCATGGGGCTATTCCTGGTAACAACAGGCCTTGGTAGCTACATTGGTTCTCTGCTGGTCATTGTCGTCAATGCAATTACCTCAAGTAAGTTGGGTAATTCTTGATAACAAAGTAGTTGCACACTTCTAGTCCTACTAACCACACTAAATAGTATCATGCAATGATTAGGTACGAATCCAGCTAGAGACAGCATCAGGAATATATGTCAGGTCTCTCCTAAGTGAATGAATGTGTGCTTGGGAGGTTTATAAACACTTTGCTTAAGACTGTTCGGAGTCTGGAATGCTGATAATTACTCGAGGCGAAGCCAAGGGTAATAAGGTGTTTCACGGTTATATGCGCCATCTTGTTCGTCCATGGGCAAGAAGGCGCATATTTCAGTGAAACACCTTATTATTAGCATTCATAAAAACCTTTTCGGTCAAAAAATCAAAACTTTTCGATCCAAAAGTCACAACAAGTCAAAAATAAAAAATTTCCAACCAATTTTTATCAACAATTAACTTTACTTTATTTTTTTTGATAAATGGAGGTTGGCGCATGCGCCATGTGTACTGCGTCGGCGTTGGCACGCAGATGCAACTTACAGCTACGCGATGTCGCGCTGATCCGATGATTTATAGCAACTGCGGGCCCATGTGCGTCATGTCAACACTTGCGCGCACTTCGCCGAATAGAAAAACGAACTACTAATGGCAATTTCCAACGATGCGTCTTTAGAAAGGCCTTCTTTTGTTGATTTCTTCAAAACAGCTTGCCAGAGAGAATAATTTCACAGGGAGTTTAGTCCCCTTACTATCTTTCAACCATTAAAGTAGGTTTTTCAACAATAATTACGCCAGTAACTTTTTGGATAGCTGCAAATGATGGACTGTAGCTTTAACCAATACAACAGTAAAAGGCACTGGATTTCATGGTAGCTGCAATCGGCTCAGTCAGAACGTATGTGTCTCTGACGCTGAATTCAGGCCCAATTCAAAACATGACTCAGCAACTTTTGATTTGAAATCCTGATACTACAATATTGTTTTCTCGGAATATACAGCATTCGCTGAGCTTAAACTTCATCGATTAATTTGTTCAGCATATGGCCTGTAACCTTCTTTACAGATTTTGAGCACTTTATTGTTGCTTCAAACGAACATAATTATGCACAAATTGCAAATGATGGACGCTACTTTTAATTGGATGCAGGTAGTGGGGAGTGGATTCCAGATGAAGTCAACTACGGTCACCTTGAGTTCTTCTTCCTCGTCTTGGCTGTGATCATGGCCATTGACTTCGGCTGTTTCTTGTTCATCGCGAGGGGCTACATCTATGTCAAGGATGCCGAGATACAGCATGACGACCAGCACAGCGACCAACCTCCGGACCCTGGGGATAATGGAGAACCAATGTCCAGCAGGGGAAAAAAGCGGGGCAGTCAGGATGAAAACACGCCCTTTTTTTAGTGATTCTGGAATGACAGTCTTCCTGTTTCTATCATCTCCTTCTGCCTGGGCGAGTGAAAAAAAAAGTGACCCGGATGAAAGGTTTTTTTCTTAAACTACAATCACATTTGATACACCAATGAAGTATATCTTAAAAGGAGCATGTTCTTTCACTCATCTGAAAACAAAAGAATGACTGAAATTGAATCATACGTCAGACGTTATGCGGTTTTACTAAAAGAACCCATTTTTATAGCTGTCCGTGGAATCCCATTATAGCTATTGAGCTGAGTGAGAATTACAGATTCACACACGCGTTCAAATGAAATGAGATTTTAGTAATTGAAATCAAGAATGCAACATTATTGATACCATCAGATTTTGTGATTTGAATGTGAGGAACAAAGTCGACTCTTTCTTTCTGAAATATTGAAGATGATTTTTGTATGTTTTCCTTTGCAAGTTCTCGTTCGTTTATCGCGGTGGGAAAACATTCATGTTTCATTGTACTCCATGGGTATTCATCAGTTCGTAGAACGGTAAATGATCAGTGGTGGACAGCGGAGTTTTGTGATCTTTTTATTGAAATGAACATAACTGTAGAATAGAGTATGCAAATAACGTTAAAATTTCCATAGCTAAAAGTCAATAAGATATACGTCATCCCTATTTTTCTTTTTATGAAATGGAGCAAGCCAAATATTTTTAAACTATTTTTCAAATTTGGTCACTTTCTTTTTGACTCACCCTGTATGTGTTTGCTTGTATGTTAATGCGCTTTGTCATTGTGCCTGTAACACCCATTTCATACTAATGCTCAGAGTCACGCTAAACCACTTTTTTTGGAAGATTTTAATTAAAGGAAAGGTCCGAGAGCAACACCACCAGCCCCATTTGGTTTTCCTAGACCTTGTCAAAGCCTTCGACTCAGTAAACCAAGACTTCATGGGCCATCCTCCTGAAGATTCATATCCCAACCAAAGTAGTTAACATCATCAAAAGCTTCCACTCTGGTCCCAATGCTTTTTGGGTGTGGCACCCCGAAAAAGTAATTTTAAAATTGAAATGATGAACATCAGGTGGCATAACAGAAGTTATGAACTTTCTAATGAGACATTAAACAAAGAAAAAAATCAGTCTGCCATAACTTATCAATTTTTTTTCAATTCAGCTTTTAGACTTGACTAAAGTCGGACTTAAGTTGATACCCATAAATACACTCTGCCATCACAACCCAGGCCTGAATTCCATCAGCAATGTCCTGCCTGCAACGTGCAATAAGTGCCATATTAACACGCGTACCACTTCAGTGTGTGTAGCCTACGTGTACGCATACTGCACAGACCAAGCGCAGCGCCCGACTCGGACCAAGTCTAACTTCAGCTCGATTGTTAAAGGGAAGATACAACATTTGCAAACATCACAAAACGAAATGATCAAATTATCATGAAATACCTTACTGGATTGTTAGGGAATGACAGTCTAAAGCATCCTGTAATATAGTGGCTCCTGGTGTGCTATCATTCTCAAGAAAAATGGTATTTTTCCAACGCCGTTTGAGAAAACTGGCTTTTTTCAAAACCTACTTCTAATTTTTCATAATTAGTTATTCATTGTTTTCTTTGCAATTGATTACACACCTGTGAAGGGGTACAAGCCTGCTAGACTGATTCTCTGACCTTAGTACAATTCCCAAAAGTCTATAAATTGCTCCGTTTCATCTTAAGTGGGGTCGGGGAACCAGACTACAAGAACATGATTGGTTTTCTTGGTTTTTCCAGCATCTACAAACCCAAAATGTGAAACGAGTCACTTTAACAATATTTTCTATAACATAATCCTCCAAATCCATTTATTTCTGAAAATTGCGGCAAAAGCAAATGTTGTACATTCCCTTTAAACAAGCGCAACAAAACTTTTTTTTAAGAGATCTTGCCTACAAATCCTTAAAAAAATTTGTTAATTCAAGGACATCATATTGTTTGAAATTTGTTCTGAAAAAAACACCCATTTCATAGTAATGTTCAGAGTCACGCTAAACCAGTTTTGTTTTAAAGATTTTAATTAAAGGGAGGGTCCCCATGCTTTTTGGGTGTGGCACCCTGAAAAAGTAATTTCAAAATTCATATGAACATTAGGTAGCATAGCAGAAGTAATGAACTTTCCAATGATATTATAAACAAAGAACAAAATCGATCTACGCTAAATTATCATTTTTTTTTCAATTCTGCTTTTAGACTTGACTAAAGTCGGACTTAAAGAGATCTTGCCTACAAATCCTTAAAAAACTGTTCATTCAAGGACATCGTATATTGTTTGGAAATTTGTTCAGGAAAACAAAAATTCAAAAAAATAATAATTCCTGTCTGAAACCAAGACTTATTTGGGTCGATCTGAGTCACTTTTAATACTATTTGGTTCAGCCGAACTCTTGAAGCCAGTTTGAAATGGCTGCAAAATTTCAGTCTTTCTGAATTTATGTTTGAGAAACACTGACAAAATAACGGTTTTCAAACAGTTGAGATATTCTTTAGTGAGGAATGTGATTGGCAGACAGTCCCTCAAGAACCAAGAAATTGTACTTTTCGAAATAATATACAGAAATGTTACAGTGCTATAGCGTAAAAAAAAAATAATAATATGGAGTATTAATGTATAAGTTTACAGCTTATAGAGGTTGCTTTCTTTTGCTGGCAAAGTAGTTAAGCCAAAGCTTGATATAAATATTGGACCAAAGATGACTTTTTAAAGAAGAATATGTTAAGTGCTACAAGCATGTGCTCGAATAAATCTAAAATCAAGTGCTAAACATTTTGTGAAATAAGAGTTATATATTGACCATACTGTTACTTTTGTGAAAGCTGTACCGGTCCAGTTTGTCTATAATCCGTAATTCTACTTGTGTATTCAAAACTTGAAAGTAGTGCTTATATTATTTAGTCAAAAATATTATTATTATTAGAGGGACCAGTGAAATGAATTTTACACTGGAACATACATGTGTTGCAAATATGCATTCCTCTGAAAATGTATACAAACTATGAAACCTCCCTTTTTGGGTAAAATTGTAAACTTTTTTTAAATGTTTAAAATGTTTCATGCTTTTACTGGCAACCGAGGGCGCTGTTGCTGTGATGTCACTTTAGGAACAGACTCTTTGAATTGAGGTTTTCTCTTCAAATGGTAAACTCAAAATGTTGCTCATTGAAAATATTTGCACATAAAGGTTTGTCATTGTCGTACTGTCATGTACTGAAACACCAATGAATCATCGAAAAATAGAAAAGCAACCACAGCAAAAAACACAAATTCATGTGATTTGTTTTGCTCAGTAGTGAAGCAGATGTACCGGGAACTCTGCCTTGAATGACATCACAACTTAATTACACACATTAGCGCATTTCGTGTCTGCATAGTGATTCATGTTAATTGTGTTTACTGTTTTAAGGAAATTATCAACAGCGATCATAAGATGGACCCCATTTTTTTAGTGGAAATTTGTTTGTATATGGGAGCAACAAACAGTGCGTCGTAGGCGGGGGAGTGTGAACGTCGTGGGGGCACAGCCCCCCCCCCCCCCCCCTAAAAGAATTGTCACCCCCACTGGAAATTTGTTAGACCTATAAGTGACCAGGGTGAATGGGTTAAATAGAAATTGGGCAACCGCCCCCACCCCCCTTCGCCCCCATGGTGAGAATGACCCTGCCTACGCCAGCAGCTGGCAACAAACAATAATTGAAAAGGACTTTGATTTTCACAGGGAAAATACTATGCAATATGAATATTGTCACTCTGTTTGAATTCCAAAGCAAACTAGACAACACAATTTTTTTGTGTTTTAAATGTACTCGTCTTTTTCATGAGCCTACCTTAGATTTTTCAAAAAGAAGTACAAAAAAAATTCTGTAACAAACGTTAACAAAAGCTATTTATTAATTCACTAATTCCTTTCTAACCGATACTGATTTGTACATATCGGTATTGTATTTTAATGTACTGAGGAAGTTAATAATTATGTAGAAAATAATTATGATAGAAAAAGTTTGATATTCATGAATATGTAACCAGGACGCAGTATTATCTGAAATTAGCCTTTTGTCAATTAAACTCAGGAAATTTACACTTTTTTAATTCGTTTTTTAGTAATTGTTATTGAATTTGGGATGAAACCCTTCAGATGTCTGCCTTAATAACAGTATTAATAATGTGACACATTTTGTATGTGAGGCTGATATACTTTTTTCAGGTAAATTTTGCAGAGATCTATTTTTTAATGGTAAAATTTAAATTAACTTTTGAAGAAAAAAAATGATCAAGAAGCAACCGACAGTATTTACCCTGTACAATATAGTTTGGTTTTGTTGATGTTTTGATTCATTGTAAATCAAAGTGGTTATGATTTTTTTAGTTTTCTTAATAAATGACATTTAAATATATTGAATAAAGTTAGAGTAACCATCGAGACATTTCACCTTAGGCTACCAAATAAAGAAATCTGCAGCAGAACTTGTTTGTCATTAAAGGCAAACTGCTTACCACATCTGTTAAAAAAACTTACCTTAAACGATCATTATAAAAAAAAATGAGGCCCCCCCATAAAATTCTATATTCCCCAACTAAAAAAATATGGCAGTTCCACAAAGAACAAGATAAACACTACTGCCATGTGCAGTAAGTATCATGTCGTTTAGTCAATATCCATCATCTTTGATCTTTTGGCACAAATTTACCCATAGATAATACAAAGTCATTTATAAGCGACGAGAAAGGGGGACATTATTGACCTTTATGTGTTGTAGGTGTGTAACCCCCCCCCCCCCCACCCACCCCCAAAAGTCGTTAACTAAAATGGGACAAAAACTAATAAAGGGCATGCTAAGGCCAAATAAACCCCCCCAAAAACATGTTAAGCGTCCCCGCCCGCTTCCTATTTGGAGGCAGCCTCTTTTTTCTTTTTTTTAACCGATTTTAAACAGTGACATCATTTTGGCCTCTTTTTGCAAGTATGTCATTTCCCCGAGTCCAATGGCGGCCATTAAAAAAAACACCTGGCAGCCATCTTGAAAAATAGCCCGGTTGGGCGGCCATTTTGGAGGGGACTAAAAAGGGCCTCCCATTTCCTTATTTTCCAAAAAGGCAGGACGCTAAATATGTTTGTTTTTTTATTTGGCCTAATGTTCTTGAATTTATTCTCAACTTGTTATCGCCTTCGAATGCAGGAGATATTTCAAAACTTTCCGGGGAGGGGTCTGGGAGCAAGCCTTCACTCACCCCCCCCCCCCCCGGCTGGTTGTACGCCTATGAAGCATGACAGACAATGAATATTATACATCAACATCACAAGAAACTATTGGAGTTAACACCACCTCAGGTTTACAAGATTTCTTTTTAATAACACTTAAACCGTGCATAATCACACTCGCATTGTATAGTTGGAATCACACATTTTGAAAGTTAATATTTTTTTCGATGAAAAATGATTTCCCAAGCATATCTTATTTCGGCAGAACATACGTAGAAGTAGCCATGGTATGTTGTAGGTTACATGAAAACAAACTGGCTAAAGAAAGCATAGGGGGAAACAGTGATGGCTTTACAAAATAAAAACAACATTTGTTTAAGAACATTTTTTAATGGAAATGTTGATATTTAGTAGTTCAAAGTTCATTGTAAAACAAAATGCATACATATTTAGGTAAGCTCGGTGTGATTACAAAAATTACAACAAAACATTTAATATTTAAGGAAAGCAAATTTATGAATAAAACAACAAGGCACTCGGCGGGATGCACTTGAACCCAAAGCCTCGATAACACTGAGCTAAATATTTGTGCTTCATGTTCACTTCTAAAACATGATCAATGCCGATGACTTTAATTTAGAAAAACAAATTAAAACAGTTTGCATAAATAAAATTCAATAGTTCAGCACACCCAAAATACAAGGCTTTGTTAACTGTTATATCATTCTACAAACTTGAAAAAAAAAATTGGGCAAAGCCGCAACAAAATAACACACTTATTACAAAAAATAACAATGTATGTGTAAAAGGATATGCAAACAAAAATATATCAAGCTATCACTTTGTTCTAAATTTTTGTACAAAACATTAAAAGCTAGCATGCAGGTTGCTTTTTGGGTGGGTTTTATGGCATGACAAATTTAGCATGCCAGTATCTTATTAACTTTCAACATTTTTTCTTCGTTTTTCGGGGAATTTCGTTTTTATTTTGTTTTATTTTGATTTGTTTCGTGCGGTTTTGTTTTGTTGTGATTTGTTTTGTTCAAAAATGTAAGACAAACGAAAGTGCACCAAAATTAATATCTCATTTTCCAAATTATTGTTTAAATTTTATTTACAGTTTCAAGACTAGGACCCTGTGTGTTTCTATGTCGGGAACCAATAATAGGCTGCCAAAAAAAATCCAGGTGTGACTGCATACCATGGTTCTTATGACTAATGTGTGTCTTAACCCTAAAAGGACCGGGTTATTTTGACCATCTCACAGCCGGCGGGGGGGGGGGGGGGGGGGGGGGTCCGCCCCACACACTCGGATCTCGGCCATCGAGTGACGAAAAATTATGAAACTTGGTGCATGCATAGAGCAACTCAAAATGAACATACCCAAGAACTTTCATGACTATAGGTTGAAGGGTTTTGGAGTTATCGGCTAATTAATTATGCACCAATGGTAATTTGCTTTCGTGTACAACACATATATGGGGAAAAAAATTCGCTGCGCAGTAACCCATGGTCGGAATTTTATGTATTTGGCATCAAAAGAAGCGCAAGACTCGAGGCTTACAAGTCAGGAAAGCTTGGGTCGGGAGAAAAAAGTTGAAGGGGGGGGACCCCCCCCCTTTAGGGTCAATTTTGGAAATGAAATTAAGTAGCCAGTGGAATGAAATAGCGCCCTCTATGTACATGTACTTTATTCTTATGACTTATTTTTGTCTTAAGGGTACAACCAAGTAAGTAAATTCCCATCGACACCTGCAGTGATAAATCCCCATACCGGTACTTCAAAATTCTTCTAAAAATACTCAAAACTCTCACAGGAGTTCAGTCTGCACTGAAAAAATGATGATCAACATGTCGTCTTAATTTTTTTTTTTCAATTTTTGGTGTGTTGAACAATGACTTTTTGAGAAATTCTCAACCAAAAAAGACCACCCCTAAAACGAATATTTCCCAAACTGGAAAAGTGGCCATTTTGAAAAAGGACCCCGGCCTTGACAACATGGCTAAATAGCGCCACTTTGCTCAGAATTGAAAGCCCCAAATCCAGGCCAGAGGTGTGTACCCCAAACTCCTTAGGAATAGGGTTTGGGTTGGGGAACATCGGTATTGGGGAACATAGGTATGCACCTGTCTTCTATCATAAGCTCTGCGGATGGATTTTTTTGGGCATATTTACTGGGTTGCACCCTTAATAAGTTTGAGAAATGAAACGGGGGTATATACCCAGTGGAACGAAATAGCGCCCTCTATGTACATGTAAAAGTCCTAGTGTTTTTCAAGAGTATTCGGGATCTAGGAAGAACGATGGGTCACCGCGGTACAATCCATGGTCCCGCAAGACTTTTGACTTGCTCTGGTGGTCTCGCAGGGCGTCGCTGTGCAGTTGGGTTCTTTCGCCTTCCTCCATTCGCTTGATCATGTCGTTGTGCCAGCGTCGCTCCTGCAGTAAACGCTGTAGTTGCCTGCAGGAAAAACAAGATGAACAAAATGTAGCGAAGAGTCGGGTTGCTTTATTAACAATTGAGATGACTTCCTCATGGGAGACAATGTGTACATATTTTCCTAGTGTCAGTTTTATCCCATCCTTTTCAATTTCCTTTCTTGTAATACAAGATGAGTAATAAAAAAAAGGAAACCCAAATGTCAGGACCTTTTTTTAAATGATGGGCAGCGTGTAGCACTTTGATATGAAAGCCCAATTAATAAGCTTCCTTTATTACAAGAATCATTCAAATCACTCAAAGTACGGAAGCTTAAAAACAAACACCGTTTTAAAGTTCTGTCCACGGATCACCAAAAAAGGTAAGGGTTCTTTCAGCAAAACGAAAACAATTCACACACATCCCTATGTGATTTGTTTTCGTTCTGCTGAAAGAACACTTACACTTAAAGGGAAAGGGTGGTGACTTGGCAACATTGGCGTTTAGGCTATTAAGTTTGTTTTTATATACACAGTATCTCACATGAATCCTTGATTGAGCATCCATGTTTAAAAAACACTCAACCAAAAAAGAAAGTCCCCCTTAATACTTTTTAGTCTAACTCAAAAACTACTGGGCACATCTTGCTCAAATTATGACTGATCAGTACAGAAACTCCTTAGCAATCCAGCCATACTCACTGTTTTGGGCCAATAAAGATTATGGCTGCATTGCTAAGGAATTTCTGTGCTGATTAGTCGATATTTGAGCAAGAGGTGCTCAGTAGTTTTTGAGTTAGACAAAAAGGTATTGGAAGGGGGACTTTCCTTTTTGGTTGAGTGTGTTATCATGGGGCAACATCTCATTAAAACTTGCCAAGAACATAAATTGTGATTAAGGATGTGCCCAGATGATGAGTTAGTGTTACCATTTGAAGCCCACAGGAAAGATGATTGGTGTGGAAGCGAGATGACAGAAATAACCGTGTCAACAAAAATAATAGCAATAATATCAAGGGAGAAATAATAAAATGAAATGAGCACTCACCAGTGGCTGTGATGCAAACAGCAGAAGTTGTGAAATGATCGTGCAAACTTGTGGAGTGTTTTGCGAAAAATGTGACCATACAAACCAACATCAATACCAATTGGTTAAGCTCTTTTAGGTCTGGTGTGGGAAAAATCTAAAGCACTGACACAAGTGAACTAGTGAAGGACAGTTCTGCAATAATGAAAATCTCCCAAGCTAGAAATTACAGAAGAACGAATGGCATAGTTTATTGCTCTTCAATTATAAAAACAGCATTCACCGCTTTTTTTTTATGAAGTTATGAGAAATTTAAATGTTTGTCAAACATCAGCATTTAACGACTAGCATGATTTGTGTACTACCTCTAACTACCAAATTAAACAGAAGTTTAAAAATACGTTAGCATTCTCTTTTAGTGTAATATTTAAAATATTACACAATATTTAAAATCTCCCTTATGAACAAATGGAAACTGGCGAACTGGAGTTAATAAAAAATATCATGAGAGATGGAAACCAGTATAAAATATATTTCATGAACAATTATCTGTACAATATATATCACACTGAAAAACTAAATGCAACTTAAAATGTATAAATGAGAAAAACAAAGGACAGCCTATATTATTTCTTGCATTGATTATTTTTTAGTTAGATTCGTGGTCTTCTTGAAAATGCCTATCATAACTTCAAGCTTGCGTTCTGAAGAATGTTTTTACTGAATAGCAAGTTTTTTTATGTTAAAAGGCAGGGAAAAACTACTGAACTTGTACTTCAGTTTTCCAGTTATCTGATGGCTACAAAACAAGCTGATTGATTTCTGTAGATACACCAGTTTCATTTGCTGCTCATGAATTTTAACCGCAAATTTGAAATCGACACTTGAAATTGACAATCAACATTTTATAAAATCAATTAGATTTAAAAATGGCATTGTGACATGATTGAATAATTATATGCAATTTTTATCTCATAAAACAAATATGGGTCATTCTATAAATTTGGGTCCCCTTTTTTCCTGTCTCTGTTAGTGTTACATCTGGGTATGGTTTTATAAGTCTGATGCACTCCTTAACCCTAATGCGCCTATCAAATACCCCCCCCCCTCCCAGGTCTGATGTCCGACGTTTTTCATGCCCCAGGGTGGGGATTTTGGTCACTCAAATTACATTGTTAACATTGGCGTACTACATGGAAAGGCAATTGAGTGCGAACCACGTATGTATGTCGGGGCATGGTCAGGGATTGTCACTTAAATTTTGCCCGAGGGGTGGGGATTTTGTTGCTTCAAAAGTGACAATCAACACGTCTTGGGTGGGGCAGCCCCTGGGGGGGGGGGAACCTCACCTAAAACTACAAAATACTACTAGTTGTAAACTGTAGTATGCACTACTTCAGGGTATGAGTGGTACTTCACCCCAAATGAACTCTTTGGGGTTATAGTCCCCCAGGAGTGGCAATGAATAGGAAAGTATCTACCAAACCAATAAAACAAATGTATGAAATCATTCTTACTAAAGCAGGAACAGGAAAAATGTCACACTTTGGACCCTAAATTTATTGAATGGCCTATTTAATTACATGTATTTATAACAGAGGACTATTGAAGTCAATGTACCGGTATCTGATTGGGCCCTACTTTTTGATATCATTGCTTTCTGAAGAGGCATGAGTTTAAAGCTCTTTATTCCACATGTAACTTTTAGGGTTTGTGTAAGGTTTTTTAGATGATCTCACAACAGTGTTACATCTCCACCGTTAGTGTTTTGTTCCCTTGCTGGTAATGGTACGTCTTTTTACTTGACTTGGACCTAGAGCAGAGGAAAGAAATAGAAGAGGAAAAGAAAGAAGGAAATGTGGGTGTGTCACTGTGTGCATCTGGGATGCAGTGAGGGGGGGGGGGAAGGAGGGTGGCGGATGGGGGACTTAAAAGTGTGGAAAGCATGTGGGCAGCCATGATGGGGGTGAGTGATTTACAATGCCAAAAAGCTGCCATTAAACAGTGCAACTTGGGTGAACTATGCACAAGCGAGAGGTATACATGGAACAGCCAATTTTAACTTTAAAGTTCCTGTTTTTATTGTCTGTTTTTATTGGACATATTGTCCTCGCATCCCCTTTCCCCATTGTAGTACCCACCTCCAATAAAGTAAACAGACACCATTTTCAAAAAATGATAATATATGCCGATTCAAGGAACAACGATACAATAAATGTGAAGCAGGTTATTAAAAAACTAAACAGTCAACAGTTCAGGCCAAAAAGAAAAAAATAGTTCTGCTTCCGATTACATGGCATTTGAAAATAGTGTAGGTAGGTAGGGAGTTTTGTTTTTTTGCCAATTTTTTTTTGTATACGATCATGTGTACGATCATATTTTTTGTCATTGTTCCCATAAGGGTAGGGGCTGTCAGAATAGGGTAGGTAGGGAAACCGGAAGTAGAAGTTTTTTTCTTTTGGCCTCAGCTCAGTAAATGAGAAAGTGTGGAAATGCAGCTTTATTTTTCTTGACGCTAAGTTGAAAGCCCCCCCCCCCCTCCAAAATGGTAATTAATACGTTTTGACTTGCACCCTCTTGTAAATTGCTCCCAAGTTTGTCACATGGGAAAAATAATACTCATTCACAGATATGCAATCAATCGCAAACTAAATTAAATTAAATTCATTCAGTTGGGACAGTATAGGGAAAAAAAACTGGGTTTTTTTACCGCCGTGATGCAGGGGGGTGAGTGACCACTGATAAAAATAGCTGAATAAAACAGCTGAAAAAGGTGTAAAAAAAACTGAACTTTGGAAATCTCCTATACTTTTGTACACAGCAAGTGATGGAAAAAGCTGAAAAAAAGCTGAAATCCAACACACACAAAAACTGAAATCAGCTTTAAAGCTGAGATTTCATACCCCTGGTGATGGGCCTATTCAGCGCGAGGAATCGATGGTAATTCTTTTCTTGGAAATGACAGCACACTATGCGCATTGATTTCACAGGACGCTTGATCCTATTATTTATTTACAATCAGGTAGGATAAATTATGGCAGTTTAGCTTTTTAATGTTTGAAAATGGGGCCCATAATTTGCTTTTAAAAAAGGATTTACTCCCTTTTTTTCTTTATGATGAACCTATATTTCTATAGGCTAGGTATTTACATTTGGGTGGACAGACAAAGATGATGAAGTTAAGTGTGATTTGCAAATGATTACAATATAAAAAAAATGATGATGATAATGTCTTGTGTTAGAGTGATGAAAATTGAAGATGTTAGTTGACCAAATAAAAAGCCAAATGGATTTGGTTGTACCGGTGTCAAATGAAAATCGGACTCGTATGAAAATCGGACTCTTTTTCCCTTTTATTGGTTAAACCCTCTCACGTGACCGGTCCCTCTCCTAATTATCTATTCATGAACATGTGCAATACCACCAATGAGTCCGTATTTCATAAAACCTCAATTCATGCTACACCGGAGGTACTTTGTAACGGATCTTGTGAAATCATAAATTAATTCACAAGTCCTGTCACAAATAACAGAGGACGAACAACAATGAAGGAGTGTCTTAAATGTCACAGTTCCTTGAATACATGTACCAGATGCATGGATTAATGTTATTTATTCAGTGTTTAGTGATGACTTACTGCTCACGTTCCCTGTAGGATTTATTCATGCCACTCTTATCCCTGGATTGGATTTGCTCTTGAAGGGCCGCCTTACGGGCCTGCTCTTGCTGTTGTCTCTCCCGGGCCTGTTTCGCTGCTAACTCGCTCCTTATTCGTTCCTCTTCTGCCTGCAATGTAGTGTGCCAAGACAACGATTTTATTTTGAAACGATAACACCGTGCATGGTACGGCCATATGTAGTCCGAAATTTGGGACTCTCAATACTGTGTATGAGAGTCCCAAAACTTAGGTTATTGAAAACATGCAAAACAAGAAAATAGACTGGCACCTAAAACAACCAGTCCAACATCAGTACTGCATCAATCAACCATGCCAAAAGAATTTAAGAAACATGTGGCATGAAGCGGGAACTAGTCTCAATTTACTACACATTTCTCCATAGACAAGCCACCAGACTATTGATACTGAATGAAGAGGTCAGTCTTTTCAAATAGTTGGACCATGGTTGGGCATGTACCAGTCTAGTATTTAGCCCCATTTTGAAATTACTTGACTTCCCTCTCATGTGCAAAATATTGAAAAAAAAGTCTCCTTTAAAAATTGAATTGAGTCTGCAAACTTGGTTGGTGAAATACTGAGGACATTTTCTTTGCCCCAGTGGAACTTTTGGAGTAATTTGCTGGCTAAACTGTGAGTAAAGTGGGCCTTATTTAGTTTTGCACGTTTCAGAGCACTCCAGAGCCCTGTCTGGGCCATATGTTGACCGGCCAGTGCGCACACAGGCCCGGCAATAAACCTCATCTTTCCATTTTACAGATTTTTTTCGAAAATATGTAGGGCCTAGGCCTATCCTGGAATAGGAAAAAATATGATGTTCCAAAGATAATTGCGTACTGCCGCGTGAATCCTATATTACACACTCAGACATCCGGGACATCAGTGTAATGTGAGCCCGCCAAGAGATCACGTGATTGCAAAAATATTTCAAGATGGCGCTTTCCATGAAACAGTTTGCGGCATCACATCAGATATGTCAGAAGCTTTATAAACTGCTTAATAAAACTACCTTAAAATGAAACTGCTCAATGGTTGCAGAATTTATTTTGAAATGATAATAAAAGGCAGTGTATATTTTGCCGGAGACGGCAAACCTTTAGTAAACGTTAGTTTGCCGGATATGCACTGAACATGCGCAGTTACCGTTTTTTTGTACTCTAAACATTTTCCGGTGACAAATTTTAGTCTGGCTCCATGCCAAAATTATCGTTGTAACCTCGTATTCACAAGATGGGATTTCAGACCATTTTATAATTTCGGACTATATTTCCCTTTTAAAAAAAATCCTCCAGAGCCACAAATCTGAAAAAGAAAATGTAATACTTTGCAAAAAAATGTTTGAGACATGTTAAAATAATAAAAGAAGAATATTCTTATTTATTTGGGGATGAGAAAAAAAAACTCAAAAAATGTGATGCGGTCTGAATCGAACCCGAGTCATCCCGCTTACTAGAGCCTTTGCTTAACCACTACACCAAACGTGCTACACAACTTTTGGTGGGAATTTAATACATCTTATAATTCAGCTCTATCTTGAAGAGTACAGCGCCCTCTGTTGATATGGATTGCCGCCGGCAAACCTTTGGTAAACGTTAGTTTGCCGTCATTACCTCCGGCAAAATATCCACTATCATAATAAAACACTCTAAAAACGGAAAAAAGGAAGACATGCCTTTAAAGTTTCAGTTTGATTTTATTTTCAGAATGATAATTGATATCAATTCAAAGCAAGAAAACTAAAATGTTACTTTTTCAGCCTGACGTTACTTCAGATGCAGTCATTACAAATTTACAAATTCAGTTTGTAAATTGTAAGGGATAAAATTACACTAGTTTTAATAGTTTCTATAAATCTAACTGGAAAATAGATTAAAAACACAACTGAATATTTGATAGGCGCAAATAAGGTTTTATGTGTAAGCTTGAAACTATATATGTCTTTTTTTATGTCTATACTGTCTGTAATATTAATTTTTTTGTTTTACCCATTGTAAATTTGACCTGCGAAATAATAAATGAAATGAATGAAATGAAATGAAATGGAAGTGTCAAAAAGTGAAGTTCAAGTTCATCAAGATCAAGCAATGTCAAAAACAAGTTTCATTTATTAACAAAAAGTACCTCTTGTTCGGCCATTCGCTGCCTATAAGCGTTCGCCTTGTCCACCTGACGCTGTCTAAATCTCGCCTCCCAATGATATGCATTCTTACTCATCTTGAAAATCTTTTCCCGACGACGTCTTCGAGGAAATCTATAGCAAAATCTGTCGAGTCGATCGAGTCACTAGTCAGCCAGGGCCTAGGCACCAACTTTACATACACATCAGCGCGCGCCGGGTCGGCGACCTTCTCCATGGTAACGTTAAATAGTATTTTCAACGTACAGTACATGTCAATCAAAGTTGAGCTCACTGCTTATCATGGAGGAATAAATTCCTCCATGTTGCTATTGATAAAATTAAAACAATAAATGTGGTAAAAATCAAAATTAAATCTTCACAATTTTTGGTAAATTAATAAAAAGTATGATAGCAAAAGGGGAAATCAATGACCTGAATATTTGACATAAAATACACGTTTTTAATTAAGTTAATACATCCGATTGAGGGCGCACTTGCAATTTCACATGGAGACGATTGGGGGGGGGGGGGCGTGCTCCGAGAACTTACAGTGGGGCTTTCCATTCGAAAGTAAAATGTCACCTAATTGGTGGCTTTTGTTTACACTTTTTTCCAGCTTGATTGTTAATGTTGTCAACGCAAAATGAGGCACGCGCATCTACAATGGGGGATCCTAATTACAGCTGATTCAGCTCAGCCAGTTGGGGGAGGGGGGGATCCCGCCCGCACCATAGTTCTTGAAAAACGCAAAGATGACAAAGGGACTGTCTATTGGACAAAGAAAGGGGAATGGCCCACCTGCAAAAACACAAACGGGTATTGTGCCCTTCAGAATACTTCGATGAAAGGTTTAGGATCTATGTGCGATTATGTGCGGTTTCTCGAGAGCTACACTAGCTACTTTCTTTAGTAATAATTATGATCACGAATGTTAAAAGCGCAACCGAGTTTTACTTTTAAGTAATGCGGGGATTTTTTTCGTGCGAGTAATGACTCGCCCGAAAAACAATCACCGCACATGGTCCCATTATTAAATACTTTTGGAGCAAGTATACACAATATCTCATAACTTCTGTATAACTTTAGGAAATACAGCAATTGAAAAAATACTATTGTTTCGCAGTGAGCTCCAAGTGGGCTGTATATAAGAGCAACCGTTAAAACTGACTTTCAAGACATAAATATTGGTGCTTTCAGGGGCGTAAATCGGGAGGTGGGGTGGGGGAGAATATATACTTCTCCCCATTTTTTGATCGTGTGGGCCACTGGATGGATCATCCCTCATTCATGGCTTTTTTGTGATGAGAAACAAACAATGCGTGTTTTGATGTATTGTTTTAAGTACAAACGCTTTTAATGCGCCGTTTTGACGGTAACTACGTGTATAGTAATTACATGTACATGTACATGTACATGTATCATGAACGGCGTCCGGCGGTCCTAGTGTAATGTGGTGTCCAGCGACCCCCCCCCCCCCCATACTCCCCCCCCCCCCGGCCACCCCGATCCCGCTATTCGAATTTTCAGGCGGCCGGGCAATTTTACTAATCAGGCCCGCACCCGTACCCCGGCCTACCTCCACTTGTAATTGTCGACACAGATTTACCCCGTTGTTCAATTTTGTTCGCTACCCGAATAATACCACTCACACTCAAAATCTAAAGAAGATGCTCAAAACCCGTCACTTTCGAGAAAACAGTGAATTATTTTTATGCACAACCTACTGTTTTTATCAACACGAAGCACGCGGAAAATTTCGTCAATTTTAGCACCCCTAATTAAAAAAATCAGTCGACTGGTCGTTGGAAATCACGTACACTGTACAGTCTAATGGCAGCTAACCAGATGGAATAACTCCACAACTCCACGGTAATCCTTTTTTTTAAAATAATAATAATTCAGTAAATAGGCTGCGCTGGTCTTAATCTTTTGGGATATAACTTTTGGGTAATTTTGCAAAATTAATGACCATATCATTATGAATATCGCACTTAATATTCAGTTTGCGGTTCAGGAGCAAGTCGAAATTCATAACTTTATTACTTTTCATTTTTCAAGGTAGAAGTTTTTTCCTCGTTTTCAGATGAATTTTTACAATGCTGATCATAGGCTGAAAGAATTCTGTCACAGTGTCAGACTCGTGGATAGTTATAAGTTTTACATTTAGGCATAGACCCTATTTTATTCAAAATAATGTTTTCCAATGATGAAGAATACATAAATATTATATGCACAGTATAGAAGAGGGTTGTTTTACAACGGTGAAGCAGAATTTGATAGAATATTATTATTGTTTCATCCCCCCCCCCATTTTTTTGAGCATTCACTTACCGCCCCCCCCGAAAAAAAACCCCGATGAGTGATGAGAGAGGGCGCTTTAGAAGACGGGTTTCTCAAAGGAATCGCAGGAGCATAACTGCGCAGAACGAACCCGATTGTGTTTGACATCACGCACATGCATGTCATGCATTATTTTATGTGTGTGCATGTGCACGCGGGATTCCCACTGAAACTGAGAGAAAACACAACAGAAAGTTTTTTTACTTCATTTTTAGATAAGTGTTCTTCTCATTTGCTGATGAATTTTTAAAACAGTAGGGGAAAGAAGGACCTGATTTACTTGTGTAAGGTAGGTGGTGTTCATCGGAGGCGATCTTGCCAGCTTTTCAAAGTTTTTTCTCTAACAACGGCAACGACTTTGTCAATGAAATTGTACTGCGTAACGCGAGCACTTCCTACACTCAATTGTTGATCTGTCGAAAATCTTTTCTTCGATCACGGGGACAAAATCGCGCCAAATCATTGTCTTATCCTTCAGAATAACCCCTTGCTCCATATCTATCATGTTAGTCTTTTTATATTTGATATTTTTCCTGCAAATTTCAGAATATGTAGCCAGCCTTTTTTTTTTGCGTGTCGTCGTTTTTTTTCTTTGATCGAGACTAGGCCTCGTCTTTTTTTTTAGCGGCATGTCACATGTGTTTTGTGTGGGTGCGTTTGTTTGTGCAGTACGGTACAGTCAGATGACTTTTGTTGTAGACCCAACAAAACTATAAAGCCAACCCCATACAACGGGAAATGTTTGTTCATTTAATCAATATGTTTGACGGTTTTTAAAGCATTTGGTTGCTTTAAGTATCAGCGCAAAACGAGCAATGTAAAATAATTATAAATTTTAGGCCTAGGCCTAGCTATGTCATTATTGGAGGAACATGTTGAACTGGCCGGCCCTACAAATTATACATCACGTGATTCCATTCTACAAAATCATGATGATCATTCAATTGAAATACTAACTTGTGCATAGTACAATGTACCTTAAGTTTGCAGCTACAATTTTCACAAAAATTCCAATGGAACGCTCGTAAATAACTTGTAAATTTTCTCATCTGACAGTTTGGGCTGAACATACAATTTCTAGACATTTTAGAATTTAGGGCGATCGTGAAGTGTATAGGGCCCCTGTTTTGTTTTGAACAAATTAAAGTCAAACATGTTTTTTATTGGTCAAAAATCACCTTTACAATTAAAATCAGACTTTTCTCAATTCTAATGACACCCGTTTTGCAATTTTGAACAGATTCTTTGGGTAGAAATCACAATTTTCCTGCGCGGTTTGTGCCTTGCGATTCAGCGCGCCGTGCGTGCTCACGGTACATTGTGTGGTGATCGCCATCTTCATTTTTGGGTCACGTGTTGTCGCCGCGTTGTCATCGTCATTTTACCCCCAAGTTTCCCTCAAAAAAATCAAAACCCTGCCCTCTATCTATGATGACGTACCTGTTTATTGAGAATATCGCCAACTAGTTTGGTAGGTCCAATAATTTTAAAGTGGATTTTGTTCCCTTATACTAGGAACTGGGCCCTACACTACACGATCGCCGAATTTAGTAGACATGGTAGAAATGGTCTAAAAATGTATTTTTGTTTTGAAATCAACTCGATTCTCTGAAGACTGTTGAGTTTTGTCTGTGAATTTACCCACATCCTGATAAAATGATCCTGACAGAATTAGAAAAGAAAAAAATATATGCAGTTATTAACAATAACTACATGTAGGCCTAACATTAACAAGAAAAACATGTGTGAGTTTTGAAAAACAACACCCTTAAGATTGAATTTGTGCTGATGTTTTCATAAAAATGGGTGGAAAAACTGAAATTGAATGTTTAAAATAAAAAAAATTGATGTTGGACTAAGGAGTAAGGAGTGTGTCCAATTTTGTTAGAACATGCCACCAAAGACTTATTCTATGGAATGGGTGCTTGTACGCCAAACGTCTAGTATGATATACGTGCAGACTGCAGAATATGCAAAACAACACAGATTTTGGCGATTGTGTAGTGTAGGGTCCTGTTCCCTATAAGAGAACAAAACCCACTCTTAATTCATTTGACTTGCATAGGAGTTGGTGACATTAAGAACGTGCAGGCATGTCATAGATAGAGGGCAGGGTTTTGAATTTTTGAGGGAAATTTGGGGGTAAAACGACGATGACGACAACAAAACGCAACACGAAAATAAAGCGATCACTGTGATGTACCGGGAACATGTAATACTGAATGCGCTGAGTCGCACAGCACCAACCATAAACCGCATACGAAAATCGCAATTTCTACCCTAAGAAACTGTTCAAAATTACAAAAAGAAAGGTGTCATTACAATAGAGAGAAGTCTGCTTTAGGTTAAAAAGGCCATTTTCGAATGATAAAAAACACCATTGACTCTAATCCGAAAATTTGGGACTCTCAATACTGTGTATGAGAGTCCCAAAACTTAAGTTATTGAAAACATGTAAAACAAGAAAATAGACTGGCACCTAAAACAACCAGTCCAACACAGCTTACATCAATCAACCATGCCAAAAGAATTTAAGAAACATGTGGCATGAAGTGGGAACTAGTCTCAATTTACTACACATTTCTCCATAGTCAGGCCACCAGACTATTGACACTGATTGAAGAGGTCAGTCTTTTCAAATAGTTGGACCATGGATGGACATGTACCAGTCTAGAGGCCTTTTCACACTATCTCCGTTTCGAACCGTGTTGAAACCTACCCGGATCCAACCCGGTTCAGCCCGAGTATTTTTCGACACGGATCGGAGAGACGCGACGTTCACACTGTCCTTTACGGGAACTGCCGCTACGTGAACCGTGTAACGTTCAATCCGGCTACGGCCCCTGTGAATTCACACTACAAATTCTCGACACGGATCGCATTCGGCACAGGGCGCTGCGATGATTTTCTCAATCCCATAATGCATTGCGACGCACGCGGCTGCTGCGCGCACGAGGCTTGCGCTTACGGCCGGACAGGCCGGTGTGCAGCGTGAATTTACTACTCTGTGAAATACGGACTCATTGGTAGTATTGCGCATGCCTATTAGGAGAAGGACCTGTCACGTGAAAGGGTTTGACCAATAATAAGAGAGTAAACGAATCCAATTTGGGAGTCCGATTTTTGTACGACACCAGCGCAGCTGTGTGCAATATTTCCAAAATGGCTCCGGTCATTTCGTTAGACGATTCGTTCTATTTAACATTAGAAATGTACATTTTTGGGGTACATTTTGCGGACCTAATACAAGCCCAGACTCGGTAAAGGATGCTCCATACACCGATACATTATTGGATGATAATTAGGGAGCGATTGTTTCGGGATCGGTGTTTGTGACGGCGATAGTGGTGGAGGGAAATATTATGCACGGCGTGTCAGATTTTCGGTAAAATGTTGGCCTCAACTCAACACGGATCGGCCGTGAGTGACTCAACCCGGGGCGGTTCACACTATCATTTTCGACACGGTTCACGCCGAAAAATGTAATTTCGATCCGGGTTGAGATTTTCAACCCTGGTCCCTCCCAGGGTTGATTTCGATCCGGCTAGAGCACTCTACCCGGGTCGGAACCGGGTTGAAATTTTAGAAGTGGGAAAAGGGTTGAAAAAAATCTCGGGGTTGGAACCGTTTCCAACCCGGAGATTTTGGACAGTGTGAAAAGGCCTTAGTATTTAGCCCCATTTTGATATCACTTGACTTCCCTCTCATGTGCAAAATATTGAAGAAAAGTCTCCTTTAAAAATTGAATTGAGTCTGCAAACTTGGTAGGTGAAATGCTGAGGACATTTTCTTTGCCCCAGTGGAATTTTTGGAGAAATTTGCTGGCCTGATTTAGTTTTGCACGTTTCAGAGCACTCCAGAGCCCTGTCTGCATTTGACACTAATTTGATCAAAACTAAAGAGGGGCCCTACATGAACACTTCATGTTTACCCAGATTCTTATCAATCAGCAGGCCCCTGCTATCGTGCCTTTGGTAATAATCCAATGTGGTATGAGAAACAAAAAGTGGCACCTATTGACCAATCAACAGCTTTGGCTGAATATACCTGCTCTAAATGACGTGACAACTTCTAAAGACGGCCCCGATTGGCTGGTGTGTGGAGTCGCACACAACTTACATGCACGGATGTATCAGACGTTTGCATGTAAACGTCTGATCTGCAGACCACCGAAGCCTGGTTAACACCCCGCATTCTTTCGAAGAATGTTATGATGGATTAATATTGGTGCAGATCTTACCTTTTTTCTGGAAGTGGAAAGCAGTGCAAAGCTTTGACTAAATATGTCTTGGGCGAAAATTCCCAACACAAAATGTCTGTTGTATTTTCTTTTTAATTGCATGCACATGTGCATTTATGTTGATTTATGTTAAAACAATACAATGCTTGCTGATTCTATGCATACTGTGCATTGCATGAAATTGTAATGTTCATGGTTTCCCATTTGTGCCCTTCTTTGTGCGCCCCCCCTTCCCTTTATACGTACACTGTGTGCGTCTTGCCACCAGTTGCACATAAATTAAGGGTGATCTTCTTCACGTGAATGGAGCACATGTGTACAGACATGTGTAGTTGGTACACGTTCATGTACACGTGTAACCTGACACTGTGATGTCACCAGCCAATCAAACTGAGTCATATTAGTTTACAGCTCGTACAGTGACTGCTGCAGTACCTGACTCATGATTCATAACCGAATACAAAAAGTGTACATGTGTAGAGAAAAGACTGTGCAAATGTTGAAATCTAATGAACAGTTCGCGTATTTTTTTATTTTTTTTTCCTAGCTGGGTTGGTGCCAAGTCATGCATAATTCAGTTTTTCCTTTGAATCATTGCAAGACACTTAGGTTCCCGTTCTGGAAAGATTTTCATATACAAAGTTCACTCAACACCCTGTGTACAAAACCTATGAGATTGGACTGAAAAATTCTAATTGTTTTCTAAGAAAATGCTTGTATTTTCTCACTGCTCAAATTGACTTTGATGACATGAAATTGCTATCTGGGGGCTTGTTAGTCAATACAGAGGAAAATCAGTGAACTTCGTATATGGAAATCTTTCCTCCTGTTCTTTTTCCCTAACAGTCCTGAATCCTCCAATTCTAATATGATTTTGCACACCCCATAAGAAGTAAGGGTATTAAAATTATCTCAATGATAAGTTTAGAGAGGAGAAATAGTCGATGAGCAGCGACCACGTGGATTTGACATGTTTGAACCAGGGATCTTTGTATCCATAGCTCATCTCGCTATCCACTAGGCTACTGTGTGGTAGCTCGACAACGACCGTACTTTGAAATGCTTTAATGTAACTGGTTGACTAAATAACAACAATGCTCTTGATATCATTGTACTGTTCTCATGAATAAACATACTGGCCCAGTCAAAACTACCGAATTATTCCTGACTTGGCCCCAACCGTCTTGGGAATAAAAATTACGCCAACATTTTTCAGTCTACTTAGGCCAAGTGAAAAAAAAATATATAGTTTCTCGTCTGAGCTTTTTGTTTTTAAAAGGAAGGTGGCGTCCATTTTTTTCCCTCCCGAGATTGTGGGTTTTCCAAGATGGCGGATGGATTCTTCCATTTTCTTGCCTCTTTTGGTGATACTTTTGTGTCCAAGGGAGCCGTCACCCTTTCTACAAGATTTTAAACTTATTTTTTTTCAAATACATAGCAAAAGTTTTTTTAAATCTGACAAAATCTATTCAGAGATGCCACTTTTCCGGTTTTAACCGGAATTCCGGTTTTTAAAAAAAAGAAAGAAAAACTTGCGTTGATTTTTACCTCGATTTAGTACATTTAGGTGCACGCATACGTTGAAGTAGTCTTAAAAACAGTCTTTGTGTATGTTGTTGCCGAGCCTGCATACGTACTTGCACGCAGTATACAACGGCGCCTCGCGCGTGCTTCACCGCGTGCGGGCGTGTTGTGTGCTAAGCACACGTAGCATTCAGCCTGGAAATCAAGTCTATCATTTAAGCTATCGGTGGTTTCCGATCGTAGTTATATATGTGAATACAAAAAATGCGAGTACCAACCATGTTTTCGTTGAGCGCATCGCGTAGTGCATGCAAGGATCATGTACACCGACAGCAGTGTTGTGGAATCATGCACGTTTCGTGTCGAATATTACGTTGGAAATTGGGGTAGGCAGAATAAATATTAGGAATATGGAAAAAGTCAAAGTGATTGAACGAACTGACAGCTTTAAAGGCCATAGAAGCAAAATTAAAAAATAAACAGAACTTGGCTTGGCTACAAGATAAAGTTGACAACGGGGACTTTGTGTCGGACACGGAGTGGCTTTTTCACACACACAGAAGTTCCGTTTTTTTCAAGCAGCCGTTCCGTTTTTTTCAAGCAGACCCAGTTCCGTTTTTTTCAAGCAGACCCAGTTCCGTTTTTTTCAAGCAGACCCAGTTCCGTTTTTTTCAAGCAGACCCTGTGGCATCTCTGTCTATTGCAAATGTTTGATGGAAAAAAAGGGAGGTGGTCAGGAAAAAGGAAGAGGGAGGGTACGAGAAACTATTTTTATTTTTTTTTACTTGGCCATAGATATTAGATTTTTTTGTGACGTCTCTTATAACTGTCACAGGGGCTGTCAATTTGCCATGAAATTTTTTTTTTTCTGTTTTGTGTACACTTGACAACATGTACTTTCGTTTATTCGTCTTCCTTGTATACGTCTTCCTTGTATACGTCATACAGCTTTGCTGTTGATCAACATACGTTATATGAACATCATAACAGTGCAATGTATAATGTACATCATGATAATTACCTGCACGTACATGTTGATCATACGCATAAGCTGGATAAAATGGTTTCCATGGCAACAGTTCATACCACGTCATTATAAATGCAGGATGAATTACTTCCATGCAAGGTTTACGATATGCACGCTTAATTGCCATCATTGGAAAGACACCATTATAAATATTGGTTGAATTGTTTGGTCCTAGATCAAGCTATAGGCTTCATGAACAAGTACCCCCTCAATGGTTGCAAGGGGAAAGTTGGGGCAGACCACTGGGAAGGACATTGGAACGCATTGCTGACGACGCCTGAAGCTCATGCTCAGACGCTATTGGTTGCCAACATGCAAAATCAAATTAGTTGTGCGCAAAACATGCACAAATCAGTATGCGCAATTGGTGTGTCCCTCCATATGAGCTCTCGGACGTGATGCAAAGCGCCCTCTATTGTTAGCATTGAACACTTTTTTTCTTCAGTTGTACACTTCTACGAATTGTGGAATTCATTTGTCTACATGTAAACTTTATATTGGCTTGAAAGAATGAGTGTGTAACTTCATACATTGTACATACATGTACATTGTATTTTTGGATTATTTCTGAGTCTGATTCCCAATTTATCAGTTAAAAAACCATGTTAATTTACATTGTTAATTTACTGTGTTAGGCCATCAGCCTCGGTCCAAAATTTTGGCCACCGGTATCAAATGAGGGGAATAATCGTCATAGCGATTTTTGGCAAGGTATACACCTCCAGAGTTGGAAAATATGTGATAGCATTGCATCGGTGGCAGCTTTTTGGGTGTTATCACCCTTTTTTTCAAAATGTCCATCAAAATGCTTGTTACCACTCTGGGGGCGGTATACCTTGCGCATGCGCACTATAATCATTTATGCCCCGATTTGATACTTGCCAAACCACCAGGCTGATGGCCTATGTAAAGTGTGTTCCAAAGTGTCGAAACATTGATTCCCACAGAACTAAAAATTAACTTCTTCAATGTTTTGTTTCACAGTTCCGAATCGATTCTCATGTGGAGCTTCCCAGTGCTATGCACATTCTCTTTAACCCTAACCTCCCCAATCCTCCATAATCCTCTTTGCAAAATTGAGGAATTTGCAGAATTGAGGCTGTTATAATGGCAAAAATGTGTGGCTGAGTTTGGAGGATGCACTGTGTCAAGGTCTTGGCCGGACCTTGTGTTGTTTATGCTCAGTCGTGCATAGATTTAGGCCTAGATTATTATATGTGAAATCCTCAGCAAGCTCTAGGATGTCACTGGCTGTGCCTCAACATATTGACAGTGATTGCTAGGGGATTTTGCAGGATTGAGGCAGTGGTCACCCCTCCAAGGACCACATCTAAGAAATAATGGATGATTTTGGAGGATTAAGGCTGTATACAATTTTTACATGGGCACAGTTGCAGGATTTTGCAGGATCAGGTTACTTCCTAGCAAAAATGCCTTAAGCAAACCCTAACTCTTTAGGCCTTTTTGATGGGATGCCATCCTCATTTCTTCCTCAAACTGCCACTAGGTAAACATTGGATACTGCCTCAATCCTCCAAAATGCCCCCCATATTTCTTGAATGTGTTCATTGGAGGGTGACCACTGCATCAATCCTGCAAAATCCTCCAAAAATCACCGTTAATACCTTGAGGCAGTGTTGATGATATCCAGAAGCAGTGTGGATGATTTCAAGTATAATCTAGACCTAAATTAACCCTAACCCCCTAGGCTCTTGCACTAGAAAGTATACCAAACCTAACAAATTTCAACAGCTGCATACAGGTCTGTAAGCACTGGTACCAAAACTGCCAAACTCCAACAGGCCTTGTACGGGGAACAGTACTAAACCTGCCAAACTCCAACTGTTGGAGTATGATTGACTTGGTATGGATGGGCCTATGCATTGTCGAGTGATTGGATAGGGATGGTACCAAACCTAACAAAATAAAGCAATATGTACATGCACATTTGACCACAAGCTGTGCTGAGGACCGTGGGTGAGCATTTTCACGAAGAAATGCCAGTGAACTCCAACGTGTTCACAAATCTCATGCCCTTCTGCCCCGAACCTCACAAAATGCAACAGGGTCTCCCTGGGCCTTTGGTACCCAGTCAATCAAAGTCCAACACCAACTGGCCAGTGTTCGGTACCAACCCTGCCAAAATCAAGCAAAACCCGCTGTTGGAGCTTGATGGGCTCAGGGTTGTTAGGGTTAAAGCTTGGCAAAGCATAAACAACACAAGATACAGCCTAGGACCTTGACACAATCATCCTCCAAAATCAACTGACAAATTTTGTTTGCCATTCAGCTTCAATCGCCTGAAATCCTCCAGGGTTTTGCAAGTTGATAAACTTGTCTCATTTTAAGACTTTATAGGGCAATGCAGCACATGTAGATCAGCTGTGAAGTTCCTGGAGGCCCTCTCCAACCTGTACTCAGTCAGTCAGGACAATCAGCTGGCAAAAAAACTTCAATAGCGAAATTTTTCAACTTACCTCAATTTCACTTTTTTGTGTTTTGTCTTTTTGGCGCCCCATAGTTGGACAGTCATGGTAATGGCCACCAACCCTCAGTCTGCGCCCTCAGCTGCGCCGGCCGGTGCGCAGAGAACTGCAGCGCCCAACACGTCCGACGCCAATATCGCAGGAAACAACGCCGTGGTCAGTCCCGAGTCCGTCGGCCGAGAGTTCGTGCGTCAGTATTACACGCTGTTGAACCGAGGGCCCGAGCACTTACACAGGTTTGGAAATATAACTCTTTGTTTCTTTGTGTTTTCATGTTCAATTGTACATCATGGGTTTATTTTATTTTTCGATGATTTGGGGGACATGGACATCGATCGGCCCTGTGGCCCAAAACGTGTACTACTACGACATTTACCTAGGAATAATGTTGTTCATCGATCATTTGAAATCAAAGTATAACTCCAAAAAAATGTTAGTATCTGAAAGTTGTCTTATTTTCCTGAGCAAATACATTTTGGGTATAGATGTATTTCAAGACATATTGAAGGTCCATAGTATACAAATATAACATGGTTAAAGGGTGGATAGTTGATACTAGCTCCCTTAGGTATTGGAAGTTGACAAACTACTTTCCGAGGTGAATCCAAAAATCATTATATTTGTTTCACTTTTGCTTTTCACCAAAGTTTTGTCAAGTTATGCATCTGTTATCTCAGCCAAACATTCCTCGTGGTGCCATCTTTTCATGTACTTGATGTAGCTTTGGCGATGTTAGCCCATGCGCACTACACTGGTGCGATAGTTCACGACTATAGTTGACTGTGCTGCGTATATAAAATGTATATTTGCTGTGTGAGAGTCCTCATGCATGCGCGCTTGTTAACCAGTTCGCGTCTGAGGACGTGATAACACGCATTGGTTGCTTTTATACAAAGGCACAGCTGAGGGATTAAGACCTCAAGATTGCCTTGACTCGCCTCCGTGTGACGTCTAACCAAGCTATAATCCTTCGTGCCTTTTGTACACACACACAAAGTCTGTGGAGGCAGACAGTGTGTTGATCTTGAATTTGCCACTGTGCACGGCCTATTGTGGTACAATTTACACTCCAGTGCACACCCCGGAGTATTGAAACATGTGAGGTTTTGGCAAGAAATATTGTACAAATACTGTTGAAATGACTCTGTATATCAGAAGTTGGCTGGAAAATTTGCTTTTGTGAAAAATTTTCAGCAAAATAATTCTGGCATAAAGTGGTTAAATAGCAAAACTATCTGACATGATGGTGAATGGCCCAATCAAAATTCAGCTCTCATGAATATTTATGCGGTGTAGTAATACTTTCTGTGCAAGCAAAGTGGACAAAGTAGTTTCACTTTGCATAAACTGCAAATTGAACACAGAAAAATAACATGAAACGTAAATTTAGTATCATGTTCTAGGCGAATTGCATTTGTTTCCACATTTTGTTCATTCAAGTTGTGCAATTACTTTTCAATTTGTTTTCAAAAATTACTTTTTGAAGGCGAGATATTCTGTCCAAAAACACTGCTGTCTAGTGTCTTTCAAGTTTCAATGAAAAGTCTCGCGCTCGGTTTGTGTTTGCTGTAAACTGGTTGCAATCTTCAAGACTTGCCAGTCCCCCGGACGTTTAAGAACCCTAGTGTGCGACAGTTCCGAGTCATTGACTTTCTTCGCCCCTTTTCAATACCCCAAACTTTGGCTGACTCACCGTTGATGGGTCTTACGGGAGTCAAGCGGGGGAAATGGGTGATTTTGTGGTTGTGGGAAACGAAAGGAAACGGTTTGTAGCAACCGGAACATGAGCCTTATGTTGCACACGTACGCCCCACCCAATTAGACACTTTGTTTATAGTGTATCCTCATCTTTACACATTACAGTTCATAATTTCATTATAATTTCATTATATGTTCTTTGTCTTTGTTTCCTTTTTTCCCAACACCTGTTGATTTTCTAGAACATGTATGCATCAGTCTGTCCAAACATTTTCCCCAGACTTTTTCTGGCAGTTTTTGCATTTGATTTTCTTGTTCTTTATAAACAAAAAAATTAAAGTCAAACTTTCTAATGTTTGAAGCCATGGGAAAGTTAAAGGGGCACATTGTCCTGAAATCGCCAAAATGTTTATGTTTAAGATTTACGTATGTGCAGCAAGTTCCTACCATTGTTGCTCTCAGTTGTATAAATTTAGCAAGGTTACGAAAATGCAGTAAGATAGTTCACATGGTTCATATTGTATTCTTGAAGAGAAATATGAGCTTTTGAGATATTTGAATACAGATAATTTAATTGTGAACAGACCACTTTTGGATGAACTGCTGAAATTGTGCTGAAGACCGTGATAAGGGAAAAAAATGTCTCTTTATAAAAATTGACGTTTTTATGACAATATGCAAATGCCATTGCTAACCCCTGAAGGGAGACTGACCAATCACAGTCGACGTTACAAGATGTAGGCTTATTCATCTGAAACCAATTCTCGCTTACCATTTTGTGTATTTGCAGCAAATTCTGGCGGTAAAAGTTCTACAAGACCTTTATCTGTATTGCCGTTTTTTGAATATTAGCCACATTTTTGTGAATAATTTGCATGTATTTGTTTTTTTTTTTCTGGCCAGGTTTTATTTGAATAACTCGTCGTTTGTGCATGGTGGTGTGGACCCTGATGGTAATCCTGAGGAGCCTGTCTATGGTCAGATGGTAAGTTGTCTGTACTATAGTGGAATCAAGCACATCTTATTACTAGCAAATAGTGAAAGGAAGCCGTCTATCTGTGTTTGTTTTTCTTAAATGAGAAAGGTCACTCAGAGTCACCCAGGGTCACCCTTGTGCATAAACTGAAATTAACCGAAATAACGGAAACATTCAAAAATTCCAGCAATACAATATTATTGTATAGTAAACTCCGGCTAAGTCGGCACTCTCGGGACCCGAGACTTTGTGACGACTTATGCGAATGCCGATATCTGCTGTAAGTCGTCATTTTGCCCGACTTACATGAATGGTCTTTTGCACACATGATTCATTGCACTAATTGGCTTCGATTTACCCTGGATTATGTCCTTAATGCTCGAGTTGAATCCAGCAAATTAATCCTCGAATTGTATCATCACGTTTGGGGTATTGATAGTGGAGACCACGATACATATGTACGTGCACAGTAACGAATTAAATGCGTGCATGGTCCGGTATATACCACGCACGCATTGACTGCAGCAGTAGACTTGAGCGATTTGAAGAGTTGTACGATGTCAGTTTAGCCGGAGTTTACTGTACATGTCACTAGAGTTACTGTGCCCGTACGACCAATGTCAGCCCACTGCGTGAATGTGCATACGGTTTGCGGTCTATCACGCACAGTCTATAATGTGTAGGCCCACCAATCAGTCACGTTACGATTCTGTACTGTACCGTACAGTATGATGCTGTTACTGAGAGACGATGGTTTTCACTCGGCGCTGGAAAGTTTAGGCACAAATAGTGGACACAGTTTCCCAAACCAGATATCGAGTTTTAGTCAAGTTGGTTTGGGTTCAGGTCGGTTTTGCTTGAATTTTTGTCTTGTAGGGTCGGATTAGGGGAGTTCAGATCGGTTTTGGTTCATATTCGGTTTACATCTGTAATGTTTCAGGTCAGTTTGGCCTGGTCAACCCGACCCGATGCACAACATGAACCGTTTATCCTTTTGACCAGACGCAAATAATTTGCCAAACTAGCAAAAATACCAAAGGCATAAGGCTTTAAATGTATTCTACTGTTTATATTTAACAAATGGGCTCTGGGCACAAACAAGAGAAGGCGCTTTTAGACCACTTGTTCACGCGGGTACAGCGCAGAGTACTCAGGACTGATTTGATCCTTATGGGCACAAAGCCATAGTGTCTTTGCGTGATTGTCAGACATCGTCGGCGATGCGGTCAATGGTCTCTCTCGGTGGTCTCCCCAACTCTCCCTGTCTTACCGTTGAGAGGGTATATGTGCACGGAGCCCATAAAAACAGTTTTAACCATTCATTACAAAAAAAACACTAAACATGTAGCAATATTTACAAGGGATGTAGAAATTGTATTTGCTTTGTTAGGTACAAATAGTTGTTGGGGTTTTGTGTCATGTTGACGTTGATTCTGTTTTCTGTAGGACATCAATGAGAAGATCTTGTCCCTCAACTTCCGTGACTGTCATGCTAAGATCAGGCAGGTGGATAGCCACGCTACGCTGGGAGAAGGGGTGGTGGTCCAGGTAAGATTAGGTCTCTTAACCCTTCAGACTCGGGGGTGGGGGGAGGGTGGAGGGGGAGGGTGGAGGGGGAGGGTTGGGGTCCCTCAACTTCCGTGACTGTCATGCTAAGATCAGGCAGGTCGATAGCCACACTACGCTGGGAGAAGGGGTGGTGGTCCAGGTAAGAGTAGGTCTCTTAACCCTTCAGACTCGGGGTGGGGGGTCCCTCAACTTCTGTGACTGTCATGCTAAGATCAGGCACGGGAATAGTCACACTACGCTGGGAGAAGGGGTGGTGGTCCAGGTAAGATTGTCCCTTAACCCTTCAGACTCATTCAGTACTGTTATTGGATACAGGGAACATGACTGAAATGGGGCAGCAAGATCAAGGTCTATTGTTGTACATTTTACACTCCAGTGCACACCCCAGAGTATTGAAACATACAAGGTTTCAGCAAGACATATCGTACAAATACTGTTGAAATGACTCTAGCGAATCAGGTTTTGTGGCGTTTGGCTGTGTACCAGAAGTTGGCCAGAAAATTTTGCCTTTTGCTAAAAAGAAAAACATGAAAATGCAAGTGATAGGAAAGCCTTTCTTATACTGTTCTTATACTTATCTCTTGCTATGAACAGGTGACTGGAGAGTTGTCCAACAACGGAGAGCCGATGCGTCGCTTCATGCAGACCTTTGTGCTGGCGCCTCAGTCTGCTAAGAAGTACTACGTACGCAATGACATCTTCCGTTACCAGGACGAGGTCTTCAACGACACCGACTCGGAGCCGGAGAATGACGGATGCGGCAGTGGTGAGTCTGAGCAGACGTTACTGTCATCAACTGTGCTTTTCTAGGACTATCATACAAATAACGAATGTTTATGAGCGCTATGGTGGGAATATTTTCATGAGTTGAAAGATAGAATGCTCCATTCAACGAGGTGAAGCCGAGTTGAATGGAACACTCCATCTTTCAACGAATGAAAATATTCTCACCATTGCACGAATGCAAAACATTCATTATTTGTTTTGTATAACATCCAAGTAGATCTTTGTCATTCGATTGGAGGATAAAACTTTAAGAACAAACAAAACTCCAAAAATTGTATCATATCCACTACATTGTTTCAGCTTAAAATCATTGACAATAAACAGTGTAAGTTTTTAAAACAATGCAAACAAAGTTTTCAACTGCATCAACTTGAAAGACAAGTTTTGTATTGCTATTTAAAAAGCATGATAAAGTCTAAATAGCACAAAGATCGTATAGCGCTGGGCCACTGCGTGTCTTAGCGTATGCGCAGCGTGCAATAGATCAAAAGGGATGGGACGAAAATGCACGCTGAATGAAACCAAAAATGCACGGTTATGACGTAGGCCGTGCAATGGTTCGATTAATGAATGCCGCGTGACCTACAATCCTCCAATCCAATGACAAGGATTTACTTTGGTGTTATATAATGCAGACTAAAGGGTTTAGTGTTTTATTAAAATTGTTAGTGTGTTATTTGAATTGTCAAATCCTGCATTTGATATTTCACATTTCATCTAGTCAAATGGTCGTGTTATCAATTTATATTCATTTTGATTTGTACTTTTGTAACCGATTGTACAGGGTTACACTTTTTCAGAGGCAAATAATTCTTATAATTGAAGAGACATGTTGGAATTGTTAAAAGATATTCCTAAACTACAAGATCTTGGTCTTATATGAATTACTACTTTTTGGACCTCGCACTTTCATTACAGAACTTGAGCATCCCTAAACCGGAACATTTAATTAAACAAATCTGGAACTTTGTGATCCTAAATAAGATGGCGTTATAAAGTCAGTGACTGGAGCAAGAACGTGCCTTGATTTGACCTTGTTGACCCAAAGACTCAATTCAAGTCTCTGCCTTTGTAAGTCTTGTCTCGAGTCACTGCCCAAGAATAACTCAAATCAGCCTGACCCAAGTAACAAAATTCAGTTCCTCATCATAACACAGGTGAACGTGCCCTAACCCTGGTGCTTTCTTTCTTTCTTAGTGTCTGAGGGTGAGGAGGCGACCGCTGAGCAGCCCATCAGCACTGACATCTCGGTGCAGGATGCAACGGTCAGTTCTTACTACGAGCCCCATCAGCCCGTCGTCAGGTGAGAAAAATCATCAGATTAACTATCCCCCTTAAATTGGAATTGAGGCTGGATCATGCGCTTCATAACAAGCACATTTGATACCAGGAAACTTCCCCAGTAATGTTCACGGAAGTTTAATCTAAGGATGATACCTCCACATGTTAAAATGTTTAAAAGAACAAACAATCCATCGGTTCACAAATTTTCCAAAACCTTGAAACGTAACTCAAATTTTAAATAAAGATAGAATTGGTATTCATGTGATGTGCCTTCCATTTTCATTTTAGAAAGATCAAGGATTCCGTGAACCTTTTTTTAGCAAACATGGTAAGAAGCAAGTCTGCGCTTTATCACATCCTAGAGATTTAACTTCATAGTATTTGGAATAAGGGAATAAATATGTGCTTGGCCTGTTTTAAACAAGTACATTTAAAACTGGACAAGCGGCCTGGACGCTAAGGGACATTATTGGCGACCAGGCCCCTAGTCCGTATTTAACATACTTGTTACGTAAATAATTACCTAACAGTTAGACTTAAAGTTATTTTTTAGTCCACTTTAGTTTTTCGCTGTCCGGCCGCCATATTTTTTGCCAGTTTCTTGGAATGAACAATGCATGCGTGTGACGTATTTCCACCGCTGACTCTGCTCCACGAGCAGGGTCTGTGGTTGCTCACCCAGGTGAGCTCTGAGAACGAAGACAGAGCTAATCTATCGGCATGGGGCTAACCTGAGTCGATCCGGGTGAGCTACGCGAACGCACCCATAAAAGAGTTTACCCAAATCAAACAGCGCCCTGCTATTGTGTCTCCCATATCTCAAATAGGCTAATAGCGTCTTGGGTCCCCATAATAACTATCATTAAACAGGTATGTGGTCCCCTCAATTAAGGAACAAGACCAGAATAAGACTCCGTGATTTGTTGTGTGTGAACGCTTTGCTCAATTTACAAGATTGTGCTTGGGTGCTTTTGGGCAGTTCAAATAGGGCGATTTAGGGCGGTACAGGAAGTTATGAGTTAAATGTGGATTCACATCCATACTTGAGTCGTGGTACTATTTAAACTGGTTTTTTTTTTTTTTGGTGACAGCAATGGCACGGCCCATCTGGAATCACCCGAGACGACCCCGACCAAGCCTGCGGAGATCAGCGATCCGGTTGGCATGGAGATCACCCAGGAGTCGCCCCCGACGATAAGCGAGGAGGTTGCCCAACCGCCGGCGCCGGCCATGGACAACCATGAGCAAGAACCGGAGGAGGAGCAACCGGAGCCGGAGGAACCTGTTGACAAGGGTAAGACGTTTGTTCTTACTGCAGTGGGGTTCGGGCGGATAACATCACATCTGACACCCAACCAAAAGGACAGATTTCTTGTTTCCTGAGGCCATTTCATGAAATGCTAAGATAGGTCTGAGGAAGAGCTTGTGGTCTTAAAGGGAATGTACAACATTTGCTTTGCTGCAATTTTTTAGAAAAAATAGATTTGGAGGATTAGTATGTTATAGCAAATATTGTTAAACTGACTTGTGCCACTTTTTGGGCTTGTAGATGCTGGAAAAACCAAGAAAACCTGTCATGTTCTTGTAGTCTGGTTCCTTGACCCCACTTCAGATGAAACAAAGCAATTTATAGACTTTGGGGAATTGTAAGGTCAGAGAATCAGTCTAGCAGGCTTGTACCCCTTCACTAGTAATCAATTACAAAGTCAATGCCTAATAACTGAATATGAAAAATAAGGAGCAGTTTTGAGAAGAAAAAAAAACAGTTTTAAAAAATACAATTTTCTTGAAAGTGTCAGCACACCAGGAGCCACAATTTTGCAGGATGCTTTAGACTGTCATTGCCTAACAATCCAGTTAGGTATTTCGTGATAATTTGATCATTTCATTTTTCAATGTTTGCAAATGTTGTATCTTCCCTTTAACTTCGGATTGATTTCACAAAACTTAACACGCGTTCATACTTTTGTAGTACTCCTACTCGTACTCTTTGAAAATTGTTGCCTCGTACCCATACTCACGGAAAAGTACTCAAACTCATACTCCTACTAGTGGAAAAGTGCTCACCTACAACACTTGTTCATTGTGTCCTAACCGTCTAAGTAAAAAGCCATTGAAAAGTCCTGAGCTGGGAAAGCATTGATCGCAAAAACTATCTGCTTCATTTGAAGCATTGCTTTGTTTTTCAGTGTATAGGATATATTGAATAGTCATTCAACATTTAAAAATCGAAATGTGGGGTGGGTGGGTGGGTCAAAACAAAGATCGAAATTTGTTAACATTGACTACTCTGAATGGCCCCTCAAGTGACATCACAGTTTTGCTCATGAATATGGAAATTTGCTTAGGAGCAAAACCAAAGAAGCAGTAAAACACTTTTGAAAATGGCATAATGAAGATTCAAAATAAAGATAAATGGAACACAAAGGTGCGTTACTTAACCCTAACCACCCCAACTCCATCAAAATCCATCCCCCCATTTTGGTGGATTTTGGGGGACTTGGTCCAGAAGGCCTGGCGTGACTAAATATTGATGGAGTATGATGGACTTATGCCTAATGGCCTGAAACTGTGCTAGGGGTATCCGATTGATTTTGCCCAGCTTCCTGTACTGCTATTGTGATAAAAGCCATGTTTAAGAGGTTGTGGAATGCTGAAAATTGTTTTGTTTTTTATATTTTTATATTGTAGAGTAGACCCATATATAGCATAATGACAAACTCCCATTCTTTTCTAATGTGCGTTTATATGTTTATAAAACTGAAATTCATCGAGTAATTTGTTGGTCGGCGAGTGCATTATTGAGATCAACAGTCGTCGAACTCTTCGTAAAATCAGAAAAAGCGTGACGTAATAAACAGGACTCGTTTATACAACGACTGTTTACTGCTGCCCAACCCGCCCCGTCAGCACGTGTGACTCGCAGTCAAGCAGTGAAAAATCAACATTTTGTAAAAGACTCAAGGAGATTGATATTCCTTCCCATTGCTTAATTTTTGGATGAGTATATTGAACAAGGACACGGTGACCTCTGAGCTGTTCTTCCGTATAAATTTGAGCCCCAACTGCCCGAAAAAGAGACCCGCGAAAACACGGATACTGCAACTGGCCAGCTGAAAACGCCAGGCAACGCGGCTCTGATGAGTGGTAGGTCTGCGACGTTCGGCGTGAAAAAAACAGCTGCGTTTTATCCAAGGACTCAAAGTATTATGTTCATGATAACATTTTTAGATGAGCATCAACAGTCCTATCGCAACTTTCTTCGTGTTTTACAGACAATCTCAAACGTTATTCTGGTAAATATTCAGTCCAAAGAGACGACAAATCGTCAGGTTGTTTTCGAATTATACGCGTACGGCACGCATAACGCATCACGGCGGTGGATGTGGTCGACCGTGTCCAGAACTAATGTTGTACGGTTAGCAGCGTCGCGGGCCCCGGTCAAGTTCCTTGCGTTGCCTGGTGCTTTTTATGTATACGTTCGCCACAAAAAAAATAGTCCTCTTCTCTTTTCTTTCCTTGTGAATTTTAACCCTTGTTTTAACATCCTGAAACGATAATTACGAATTTACTTGAATTTTGAAATTGTTAACTTTATTGTTTACCCCAAAAAAGCCGTAAAACAACGCCAGGAGACCATGTAAACCTCGGCCTGTAAACGTGGCTACAAAAAAAAGTACAATTCATAAATCATAGTCATGCCCCGTTCATAAAACAAAAATCTCTTGACTCACGACATGTTCGGGATCCCGGTTGAAAACAAAATTCACTGGTCCCGAAATTTAACGAGCACTATCATTATTTTCAGTACCTAATTAAGACTTTATTCAAGAAATTCCAGTGGCAGAGAATTTGTCATTCGATCAAAAGAAGTTCTAGGGAAAATGGAGGCCCGTCACATTATTAATCAGCACTAACGTAAGGAAAACTACGCGGTCCTTTTTTCTACGCATTTACCTTCAATTTGTGTGTGACAACGCGTGCGCGTATGCTGCGCAGATAATGGAGGGTCGAGGATACATTTGAACGGGTCTACGGTTCTTCAAGATTGGCAATGGACAAATGGTCCAAAACAGTCTTCCCTATAAATCATTAACAAATCATATCTCTATTATTTCTTGTCCATGCAATTTCAACAAATCTCTTGAGAAAAGAAGACTCTTGCTGTACGAAATGTACAGTGCATGATCAGCGCTCTATCCGTTAATTTGGCTGAAATCCGATCTCGTGTTTTCGCACGGTACCCTTCGGACAAACTGCATGGCTACGGAGGATTCTTATTCCTCCAGCTATGCTGACACCCGGACGGGAAAGCTGGAAATTTATTGCAAACAAAATGTGGTGTGATTACAGCCATCGACTGACACAATTATAGGCATATAGGTTTGCCTTGGCCTTGTGCGTTCGCTACCCGTACACGTATCAACAACGAATTATTTTGAAATTCCAACACCGTTTACCGGTGTTAAAATCTACGGTCCCAGCGGCCGGGCCAGCGGCACAAGTACACCCGTGAATTTCCAGCCACCTTTACATACATAGCGCGTGTCACGCGTGATGCGATGTGCATGTGAACGATCGAACGATGTTGATGTACGCAGACATTTCTTACTATGGTTGGCCGTTAGGGCAAACACAAAAGAATGATCTCCGATCTACAAATAAAATGATGTGTAACTATCAAAACACTGAATAATCAATAGAAAGTGAATTTATGGAGCATGTGGCTGCCCATACAAAATGTCGCTCAGCGTAATTATAAACAAAGTCATGTCGTTGCGCAGAGTGATTTGCAAAAAGTTTCGCTGGAACTACGCTGCATCGGGAGTCCTGTTTATTACGTCACAATTTACTATGTTTTGTTTGCTGCCCCCAACGACGACTTTTACACAAATTGCACGTTCGGGTCGAAACAGGACCTGAAAAACAGCTCTCAAAAGTACCTTTTGTATTCATTTCATGACAGAAACAATAGCCGTTTTTATTTCATCACACCCTAGGCTACATATACCCGAAAAATGACGGAAATGTCTTCGAGCATTCCACAACCTCTTTTAGCAAGTCGATGAATGTCAACCAATGCGTCAGTGGTGGATTTAATTATGTCATGTACAGTTTTGTATTGGAAGCACTGTGATTGATGGATTTTGATGGACTTGGTCCAGTTCCTAGTAAAAGACGCTAGGGAGTTAGGGTCAATATAACGTCCATGACACGGGCCAGTGCAGTCAACTGGAATGACTGGATATACATAATGATTACATAGAATTGTGTGCGTTTGGTGTTCTAAATATAGCACCGGGCAAAGATCAACAATGAGCCATGCCTCTCCTATACATGAGTCACACACACGCACACACACACACAGTAGGGCAGGAAGCAACCTTTGTATTGTGTGGGCTGACTATTTTAACCGCGGGTAAATGATTTTGCCAAACAGTAACCAACATTAACATGGAATCTGATCCTGATTTTGCAGGTCCCAAGGTGCCGTCATGGGCTGACAAAGCTCGGAATGTCCCCACGGCTGCCTCCACTCCTCCTAGCTCCAACTATCCCTCCATGCAGGTAAGACTGAACAAATGCCATATTAACCAATGAGCAACTGTACTACATTGTAGTACACTGTATTTATATCCTGATGAATACATACAAGCGTACAATGCTGGGGTATAGAGTCAGGGGCGTGTATAGTCAGGGTTGTTTGGGGAGGTACAGGCACTCATGAGTTTAACCCTGATGTAAGGGTTCCCAGTCTCTTTTGAAATCATGGAAAACCTTGAATATGAGTTTCCATTGTTTTCCAGTCAGGGAAAACCCAGGCAATTTGGGAAAGACACCAAAACTCAGGGAAAACTGGGGGAAATTTGACAGTGACCCAGAAGGGAAAGGTTTTGCCAGTGTGGCGTATGTGCATCTTGTGCTGTGTGTCCAAGTTGTGAGATGCCAAATCCTCTGCCAGTTACTTCTATGATTTGAGGCAGTGCAAATGGCGTTTAGAAGCAGTGCGGATGAAATAAGAGAAAAACACAGGGATGATTTATGCATGGCTGAACATAACCAATGCAGGATACGGCCTACTGGCTTGATGTAATGTATCCTCCACAAAAATAGCGATACATCTTTGCCATTCATCCTCAATCCTCTAAAATCATTCAAAACCGGCAGGAGGATTTTGGAGGATTGAGGAGGGCTAGGGTTAAACCTGGTTAAATTATTGTTCATGGCATTTTGTCCAAAGGAGCTGTCACCCTTTCTACATAGCAAAACAAATTTTGGAAAACAAATAAAAAGCTGACAAAATTTGCAAAATATATTGCAAGTATATGAATTTAAAAGAAAAAGTGAAAAAAAGAGACTGGCAGGAAAAATTAAACTGGATGACAAACTTTTTTTTTTTTACTTGGCTTATATACTTGTATACATCACTGCTTTTGAAAGTGCAATTAGTAAACATTTTTTCTTGCTGTTTACAAACAGACTCAACCGGTCCCAAACCAGAAGCCGTCGGAACCCTCGGCCCAAGCCAGCAACCCTGGGGGGCCTCCCCGGGGCGGGGGCATGGAGCCACTCCCCCAGCGGGAACCCCGGCGAGACCGTGACCGCGAGGGTCAGCGGGACCTGCGGGGGCGCCCTACCGGGGGACGGAGACCGATGGAGGGCCCGGAGCAAGGCAACCGGCCGCGAGCGCCGCAGAACCCCGACAGTCATCAGCTGTTCGTGGGGAATCTGCCCCAGGATGTCAACGATGAGGAACTGAGAGAATTCTTCTCAAGTAAGAAAGGCTAAAGTTTTTTTTTTTTTTTTTTTTTTTGGTTCAACTAGAGAAAATCTGCTAGGGAAGTTCGTTAAAAAGCTAGAAATACAAACAGCCATAACTTATCAACAGAATATCCGATTGAAGTGCAACAAACAGTACTATAAGGACAATTTTATTCCCTTTCCTAATACCCGCAACCCCTCATTTCGACCTCTTGCCACTTCTGTCTCATTTTGCCAGAACACCTCACAAAATGCCAATGGTCACATAGTTGCTGTTGTTAAACACTGAAAATAACTAACTACCCAAACGATCTCGCAAGCTCGGTGGTCGAGTGGTAAGACGTCTGCACTAGAAAGCAGGAGGTCGTGGGTTCGAGTCCCACCAGTGCGATTTTTCTCCAACTTTCACTCGGGAGATAACACACCGAGTAAACAGTGTTTATACGTTGGTGAAGGGCAAAACCTAATACAGTCGACTCCCGTTATAACGAGCTCGGTCATAACGATAACCCGGATGTAACGAGCACATTCTCCCAGTCCCGATCAATTTGTGTACATTACTATGGGGAAATATTTGGTTATTACGTGCACGGACATAACGAGACTTCGGCTATTAAGACGATTTTGGCTGACCCAATGCGAGGAAAAGCATTGTTCTCAACCCATTTACAACGACATCTTTTCAAAACTACGGGCATTGCAGCTTGTCAACGACAGACCTTTTGTCCCGAAACGGGTATCATGCTCCCGTCTTCCAATTCAAGCAACACACTTATAGCTTCACCCATCAATGTACCTTTGTAAAGACTTCAACCCAACGTTATTTCATCTCGCCGATCTTTTCAAATAAATTCAATGGGACTGTGATAATCGGCGCAGTGGACGGCTGGTCTAGTCGCTAATCCCCCACTGCGGTTTCCCTTTAGCGTGACCAGGTTTGAAGTTTGCTTACGACTGCGGTACCACGTTTCTAGATTATTACAAACTAACAATAGGGGGCGCTCAGGAGTTGAGTGTTAACATTGTAAGGAATAGATCCTCGGTTTTAGCGAGGTTCCGGCTTTAACGACAGTATTGTGAAAGTCCATCGGACCTCGTTATAACGGGAGCCGACTGTATTGATAAACTATCTTTTTGTTTGTTTACCTGAAGCTTTTGGCACGGTGTTGGACATGCGTATCAACAGGAACACTGGTCCCAAACCTCTGCCCTACTTTGGCTTCATCGTGTTCTCGGACCGCCTTCCGGTTCAGACCATCCTGAAACAGAAGACGAAAGGGGTAAGGCCCACTTCCAACTCACGTAATTTAAAAGACGCAATAATGTGATCTTTTCACTGGAACATATTTTAGGCAAATATCCATTTCTGTGTAGTGAAAACTATGAGACGCCCTTTTTTTGGATTAAAGTTTTGTAAAGTGCACTGTTATTTAAAGTGACCAAAAATGAATTTTACTTGGAAACAAATTTTGTACAACTTTTTACTCCTCTTACATGTATGAACATTATTTGACATCCCTTTTAAAGGGAATATACATCATTTGCTTTTGCTGTAATTTTCAGAAATGGATGGAATTGGGGGGTTGGAAATATAAAGCAAATATAGTTACACTGACTTTTTGGAGGTTTTGGGTTCGAAAATGCTATAAAAACCAAGAAAAACGATCATTTTCCTGTAGTCTGGTTCCCTGACTCCATATAAGAAGAAACAGAGCAGTTTACATACATTGGGGAATTGTAAGGTCAGGGAACCAGTCTAGCTGGCTCGTACCCGTTCATAGATTTGCAATCGATTGCAAACAAGTGCAATGGTCAATTGGGGCCAGTATTTGAAAAAAAGCCAGTTGTTTCCAACGCTGATCGGCCGATCAGCGTTGGAAATTGATACAAAAATACCACTTTTCTTGAAAATGACAGTATACCAGGTGCCATAATTTTACAGGATGCTTTAGACTGTCATTTACCAACATCCTATTAAGGTATTTCGTAAAAACTTGGTAATTTTATTTTTCGATGTTTGCAAATGTTGTATATTCCCTTTAAGTTAAGTTTATTCGAAAAGTGCACTTTTTTTCAAAATTAAAAATTGTCCATGCTTTTCCTGACAATTAAGGGCACCGTTGCTGTGATGTCATTTTAGGAAGACACCATTCAGCTAAAGGGGGTTTTCTGTTCAAACTGTGAACCCAGAAATTTGCTCATTAAAAACATTTTTGAGAAAAGTTTGCTCCATTGGCTTTTGTCATATATTGCAACAACAACGAATCACTACAGAAAAGAAAATTTACGACAGCGAAATGTCCAAAAGTCTGGCAACTTTTGATGCTGAAATAGCTGTTACAGTGAGGTTTCTACTGAAAAGGACATCACATGTTTGCTGATGAATATGGAAATTCACATATTAACATAAAAACCAAAAAGGCACCAAAGTACCCTTGTTTAATGGCCCTCTCAAGACCTTTTTTTTTTTGCGGTCTCGGTCTCCTATCATGAATTTTGGTCTCGGGGGGGCTGGTCTTGAAAGTGCTGGTCTCGGTCTGTGTCTTTGTCTCGGATGCCAAGGTCTGGGGTTTTACCCACGAGACCTGTCGAGACCACAACAAAATGCACCATCTACATAGGGCTTTATTCAACATTATACATTTATATTCATGCTTGGTCCCCACCTGCAAAAGTCTCGTTCTTGGAATTCTTGGTCTCGGTCTCGAAAGTCTAGGTCTTGAAAGAGCTGGTCTTGGTCGTGGTCTCGGTCTCGAAGCCTTGATCTCTGTCTCGGCTACAACACTGCCTGTAAGGTTCGCCCAAGTATTGCAGAGTTGCTATCAGACAATGAACCCATCAAGGAAACTCTTTTCGACATTTATCCCCCTTTGACTTGTCTTTATGACTTGTCGGGAGTTTTTAATTTGTTTTTTCGTTTGCAGTATAATTATACATATTTAAACCTTTTTTCCTCAGCCCATCCTGCTTCGCGGCGAGCACCGTCTGAACGTGGAAGAAAAGAAGACCAAGAGGCCCGGTAGCGGGGGTCCCCCAAGGGGCGGAGCCTCTGGAAGAGGCGGTCCCAGAGGCGGCATGGGAGGCGGGATCAACAAAGGAGGTGGTCCTGGGCGTGGTTACAACCCACAACGCTAAGGTTTAGTACATAGGGGATTTACGAAACCTCGACTTTGTCCCCGACTTCAGTTTCCGGCTCCGTTGTGTTTGATTTCAACAAGAGTCAGGCAAATCATGGGCTGGAGACAAAGTCGAAATGAAAACGGGGTTTCGCAAAACTTCTAGACTGAGGGTAGTGATTGGTGTTGATTGATTGGTTCAGTGGGCGGAGACTGGAATCAAACGGGGGGGGGGGGCAAATGTAAAAATTTATAAGCTGTGCAAAACAATTTATTATCTACTCATTAATAGTTTTTCAAGACAGTTTATTGCACCATTGAATTATAGAAAGGAACAGTTTGATGGCAACAGCAAATTGTAGAAACGACGTGATTTTGTGTGTAATTTTATAATCCTGGGAAGGAATGTACATTTGTAGCAGCTGAACACTAACAAAGTATACTATATTATCTCGACGTGCACAGTCTATTTTATTGTGCTGTACAGTGCGGTAATTAAAAAAAAATACAGAGACTCGATGATGAAAATAGCGTTGAAAAAATGTGTTCGTTTCCGGTCTCCGCCCAAACCAACGGATAAAAATTACCGAAAAAATTCTGTGCTGTGAAGTCGTTTTTGTTGTATGCAATTCTGAAAGCACCCCTAGTTTGTTTTTTACCCCCATTTTTTCTAGCGACTATTCTACACAATTTCAACATTAAAACCATCAACACAGTATGGATTGAACAATATAAAATTGCTCTGTTAAGTGTAATATTTGTTTTTTATTTTGAATTACCAAATTGACCGTAAGTTAAACGCATAAAAAAAACCAGTGCCTTCTTTATCCAGTATAGTATTATCGATGGATTTACCTGCAAAATATTTATACAAGACGCATGTTCGGCAAACACTGGTGATTTGTGCATGAGAACATGGCATAAAATGACATATTGTTTCCTAAGTAGATCGGAAATCTTTGCCATGACAATTTGTTTATTTATACATTTTTACATTTTGGGGGACTTAATAAGGTGACGTTTGAATTTTTGCCTCTGTAGTTTGATCTCAAAAGGCTTTTTTTACACTAGACAAATCTTGGCGCGAGGTTGCAAACATGTGGCTTTCACACTTGACATTTTTCAGCCCTACATCAACCCTGAGATTGATTTTGCCCCGGGTTGAACTCAACCCTGCTCCAGAACAGGGTTGGGATTTTCGACCCAGGTTGAAACTCTCGCCAGGGTTCAAAACAGTAGTAACCAAGTGAAATAAGCTTGGTTTGCACGAAACAAGTGTGAAACGATGCGGGGTTGAAAATTAAAAAGTCAATTTGGGGACCCAAGGCCCGGGGTTGAGTTCAACCTTGATCGAGTTCAACCTGGGTCGAGTTCAACCCGGGTGGAATTCAACCCGGGTCGAATTCAACCCGGGTCAAGTTCAACCGGGGTCAAGTTCAACCCAGGTCGAGTCAACCCGGGTCGAATACATCCCGAGTTTAGAGGCTCTAGTGTGAAAAGGCCTTAAGCAGCGATGTCTAAAATTGCCAAAATCAGCAGTTTGTCAGAACCAGTTTGTGCATATGGCGTCATTATTAAAAGCCCGTTTTGTTTTTCAAAAACCCTATTTTTCTAAATGCAAAAGACAAGCGTCTATATGTAATAATCCTACTTGTTGACGCGGTTTCATCAGAGATTTCCTTGTTGTTCATCCGCATTCAGAATTGCATGCAGATCTGTTTATATTTTCTGTAAGTCCTTTTTTTTCACCATTTTTTTTTTAATGGTTGAGCACTACTTACAATTTCATAATCATTTTTTTTCCACTAAAAAATGTCTGTTTTTTATATCAACAACCACTCCCGACCTTTCTATAACTAGTTGTTTTTTTGTTTTTTTCAGAACATTTCGTGTATAATCTGGACTGGTTTTGGAATGTAAATTTTAGATTATGAAAAATGCTGACTAAATTGTAGTTGCTTGTGCAAAACCCAAACCCCAAAATTTTGAAATGGGAGCATCGTTTTTTCTTCAGTTTTTGGGTAGCTGTTAAAGAAGTGAACACGTTTTCTGTAAATGAAGATCTGAGAAGATCTGCTCCAGGCTTTAAAAGCAAGGGCAAAAAGATGTTTTATTTTGTCATACCACAATTTTCTTGTGATTAAAATTTCCCAACTTAAAATTCCGAGCAAATGGTAAGGTTACAATATTTTTATTTTGAAATCTGATTTCTTGAATAAATTCTTATTATTAAAATTTACAAGTTCACATTATTGAGGATAAACACGAAAAGATACAAAGCTTGCCCAGTTGTGGAAGGGTTAACCCTAACTCCCTACTGGCTTTTATGAAGTACCGGTTTAAGTCCACCAAATTTCATCAATCACTAGTTTCCAATGCATGCTTTGCCTCCAGGCCCAAGCCCATCATACTCAATCAAATTTAGTCACACCAGGCCTGCAGGACCAAGTCCCCCAAATCCACCAAAAAATCAGGGGATGGATTTCGGTGGAGTTGGGGGAAGTTAGGTTTAAAGTTCAAAATTTCACCCAAAAAGGAAACAATAAAATTAATCCTTGAGTTATCTTTAAATATGTCGAAACCTTTTTTTGTTTTTGTTTTCGGTTCAGAATCTGCAATTTTTTTTTTCTCAAATGAAACATTTCTGGTGCTTAGGAAATTGATTGTGTAGCAATTTCTTTGAATACAGTATACAGTAAGTGGATGTGAAGGTCTCGCAACTATTCTGTTGCGTGATCTTTGCCTTCCTAAGATTTTTATTATTATTATTATTATTATTATTTTTTTTTGGTTGAGAGAGGAGTGAGGGTGGTTTGGGGGGGAGGGGTAGGGGAGGGTATGTCTTGTACATGTATTTGGGGTGGGCGGGATAATTAATATTAAAAGAAAAAGGATTTTTTCGGAGGCAGGATGTCAGATGGCTGCAAGGGGAAAAATATCAAAAACGTAAATTTGTGGCAAAATTTGTATGCGTTCATACTGGCAAAAATCGACGAAAATATGGGAAAGAGTTTTGTACATTCAGATATGGATGTCATGGGGTGTTCTAGCTATGGGAGATTTTTTTTATCAAAAACGGGGCAGGGAAGGATATTTTGGAGGGGTTTGAGGAAGTTATGATCCGGTTGAAAGTTCTGCAACAAGTTATAGCCTGATCAAACTTTTTCGCATTGTCAGGTTAACACTTTCACTTTAGAAATCTCGCTATTGACGTATTTCTTGGGACATTGATCATAACCAAGTTTCCAGGGAACCATTTTGCTATTGAGACAATAGTAAAGACTTCTGTGTTATTAATGACACACAAAGTGAGACGTATTTGGGGGCTAGTACGATGAACACTAAATTTTGTAAAAAAAAAAAAAAAAAAAAGGAAGAAAAAAAGGGAAGTGATTTTGTTAGGTATTACTGTGTCTGTTTATGTGCAGCGTGAGGTTCCACCTCGTTCGGGTTGCTTGTGAAGAGGACGCTTATTGTTTACAGAGATTCGTCGGTCGACATATTATTTATGAGATAGTTGCACTTTAAAGCCTTGATTCTGTGTACGTGTTAACGTGATTGTGTGGCAACATCTTGTTAAGGTTGGAAGGTTACTGCTGGTTTCCTAACCAGTTGTGTACAGCTTTCAACCAACCAAGAAAAAAAACAGACTTTTTTGTACACCTGCAAGTTTGTAGTCTGTTTTAGATACTTCAAACTAGCAACGATGGCATACACACACAGACGTGTTAACACCAGTAACCTGTTTTTTGTCACACTTTCTAAGATGACCAGACGTATTTTCTGTTTCGTTTATACTTGTTTATAGATACACTGTCTCGTAAATGAAGAAAAGTCAAGCCAATTGCACTGGTTTTGTTGGTAAACTTCTGCCAGTTGTAAGCATGATCAGCGATAATTCTGGTGGAGAAAAGTTAGGGGTGTTGATTTTGAAACTTCAGAACTTGCTGAAGTTCGACTACATGTTAAAGCAGACAGTGTTCATGGTTAACATATGTTAACTATAATGTTTATGGTTAACATATGTTAACTTTATATGTGAACCATAGCATGAGTCCTATTTTAATAGAACAACTTGTTTTACACTGAATAAGTTTGAATCTTGTTTTACATCCGGCATTTTCCAAATAAAACAGTGCATCTGGCTTTAAAAAAAAATAATTAAATTTCTGTTGTTACTTTACGTTTTTGTGGTCTGGTGTAAGTACGGGAAAAATTTGGCAGTGAAGCATGGGTGAATGATCGAACATCCTGGACATGAACAGCTCATACCGTTATGTGAAACTGTAAATGATTGGTTGGGATTTTAACTTAATTATGCGTACATGAAGATAACGGACCAATCAAAATGATTAACTAAATAGCACAAACTCACATATGTGTAATGTATAATGATTGGTTTAAATCTTGAATTTTGTTTTTTATTCAGCCAATCACATGAGAGCTGACACAATCGTATCTGATTGGTCAATATCCATCTGAAGACTGTCAGTCTTTTGTAACAGTTCACATGATTGGACATGTTCAAACTTGGTTAAGAGCACTATCCAATCATGATCAGACTTGCATGTGTACATGGGTAGTTCGTGAAAATGGTAAGGATCTGCCACCGTGGTTGTCACGATGCCATTTTGGAGCCCACTTCATGTTTAACATTAATGTTTTAGCTCAAAGTTCCGATTGAGCTCATGTCTGTTTAGCTGTTGTTGTTATTAAAGGAGAAAAAGAAAAACACAATTCTTGAACAAGCACGGAATAAGTCCAGTTTGGAACTGTTATTTGTGATCATAACCAAAATAATTTGCCAACAATTTTATGATATTTAATACTTGTACATTTCTTTAAAAAAAAAAAATATAAGAGAAAGCAATGACAAAAGACAGAAGTTGGCGTAATTTCCAAGCAGATTCTAAACAAAAATAATCACAGTTATTTTGCCGTGACATTCCGTGCTTAATTATAAAGTTGAAATACTTTATGGACAAAGCATTATCAAAGGTATCTCTTTGTTGTAAATGCCTTTTAAGCTGACGAAAAAAACTGAAACTGTGGAATTTTTCGTTTGATCTCAAATCCCCCCATTGTTTTGTATTTAAAATTTAATGCAATCCATAATTAGGCCAAATTGAACTTATGTTTTCTTTCCTGCAGTTGAGTTTAAAAAAAAAAGGTTTGTAAATCCCGGACCTTTTTTTACACTAGGTTGTGGATTTTTTGAACACAGGGGAAAGTTATGATGTTACAGTCTCGTGAGGCTAGTGGTGGTTTTGTGGCAACTAACTTCACTTACCTCAAAACATGTCTGCTCGATACTTTGAAACTTCCTGGAAAATTTGTTTTCATGAAATCCTTCTTGTTTTCTCCAGTTGGTTCGAATCGTACTCCAATTCAAATCAAGTGTGTTCCTCAAAATGTTTTTGGTATCGACGACATTTTACCGAGACCTGTTTTGAAATCAAACCTTTTCCCAGTAGACAGGCACTCCACTTACTTTGTGTTCAATATACAGGAAAGAAGCCGGGGTACTATGCTGGGGGTCATAGTTCAGGCTTATAAAAATCAGAGTATCGTGTTGGCATGGCTACATATCTGAAGTTAGATTTTGCTAAAACTTTCCACTGTGTTTGCTTTGTGTAGAACCGACTGATATGACATGTAATGCCATATGTGCTTTATTTGAGTTGCGATAGTATAAACAATAAACCAGGTCCCTTATTAGACATCTATTGACACATTAATACTGTGTTGTCTGTCTTAAATCTGCGGTGAAGAATATGGTAGGCCTACCAACGCTTTCTTTTCCGTTGTTGAAATAGTTGTGTGTGTTTTTGTACTAATTAAATTTTTACCTAATTGGGTTGCTATGTATTTCCAGTTTTACAGGGTGCCCAGCACTTCATGAAAACAAAATACACCCGAGATGTACATGTACCTACTTATATCGGGTAGTCTTTCCGAGTCACGACAGTGCACCAGAGTCTCCTGTCCTGCATGGCAGTCCCCAGATCTGATGCTTCAAGCCCTGTGTCCTGTTTCAGTATGTCGATGTATGTGGTGGAAGGTCGACCTTTGCTCCTGCAGCCGTGTTTCGGTTTCTAAACTACATTGTATCAGCTTTGCTACGGGTTCGTTCTTGCTCCTGTAGCAGTGACCAACGAGGCGTGTTCTTCTTTTGCGAATTATGTCGGTTAGTTTTGGAAGGTCTCCATACAGCTCCTTGTTTGTGATGTGTTGTTTCCAGTGGATGTTGAGCACCTTCCTGAGCATACGGATGTAGCAGCCATCAAGCTCTTTAGCGATGTTGGAGGTGACTGTCCAAGCTTCACAACCGTATGTCAGCACAGATTCCACTGTTGCACTGAAGACCCGCAGTTTGATTTCTAAGGTAGAGCTGACTTCCAGATCTTACCTAGGCTGTTACAAGCTCTCCAAGCTGCAGCTTTCCCAACTTTGACATCTTTTCCGGTGCTAGCCACCCATGACCCTAGTTATTTGAAGTCTTCTACTTCGACTTGCTCAAGCTTTGTACTGTTATTTGTCTTGATGGTGACTGGTTGCTTGTGGTTGTAGGTCATGAATTTTTTTATTTCTGGCGTTCACTTTCAGACCGACTTTTTTCCACAGATGTTTTATCCTTTAAAGTTAGCTCCTGAGCTTGGTCAATTTCCTCTGACAAGAGAGCTATGTCGTCTGCAAAGTCCAAGTCACTACTGACTCTGCTGCGCCTCTTTACCAGGTGGAATCCCAATGCTTCTTCCTTGCCGTCTATTACCATTCTCAAGGCATAGTCCAGCACAATCGCAAACAGATAGGGTGCCAGAGTGTCTCCCTGCAGGACGCCAGCTAGGGCCAAGTTCGGGCAAGGATGATTAGATGACAAGTGGTTGATTTGTGACGTACCGTAGCCTGCGTACTAATAGCAACGTGCGAAATTCTCTAGTCAAACGCTTGTCAAAATGTCATCGCAAAACTTCTGGATCCTGGCTCCCTGCTGTACGTTATGAATGCGCGCGGCTATTGGTAATCAGCGGTGCGACCAGGCCCAGTATGCTGGTTCCAAATAGTCGACTAGCGTAGTCAACCATCGTCGACTAGACAGAGTTCGGGCTAACTTTAGTCGAACTATGGTTAACATATGGTCAACTATAGTCCTTGCGCGAACTTGGCCCAAGATGGCGTTGTTCGGTCACCCCAACTGTACTTTCTTTGCCGGTGAGGGGGTACTTATGAACGGAGCAAATACGTCAGTCCAATCGTTTCTACAAGTTGACTAGGCATTCCATGGGCACTGAGAATCTGTAACATTTTGCCTCGGACGGCGCCAAGGCCTTTTTGAAATCAATGAATGTTGTTACTGCACTCAGATGATTGGTTCTTACTCTTTCTATGATCCTTCGAAGTGCCAGTATATGTCCCACGGTAGTTCTTCCAACCCTGAAGCCATTCTGTTTGTTTCTCAGATTGATGTCAACTTCGATTCAGGTCTTAGTATTCTGTTGAGAATCGTCCTGTTGAAGGTTTTTACAACTACGGAGCTCAAACTGATACCTCTATATCGCCTGACTTTGGTATAGGGACTATGTCTAAGACAGACCACTGGTCGGGCATGTTTCCTTGTCAGGAGTGCTTTATTGCAGAATCCAAGAATAGTGTCGTCCAGTCCGCACCTCTTTAAGACTTCAGGTGGGATGTGTGTCTTCGCCACTTCTCTCTCCTTCTACCAAAGCTGTCTTTGCTTTCTCATATTCAGCTTGGCTGAGATTACTTTAGAATTTTCCAAAATTGCATGAGGTGTTTTCATTTTAAGGGGGTTGCTGGGAAGTCAGAAGATGGTTGCAGCAAAGGAAGTAAGATACTGATAAAACAAGCAACTATTTGACAAGCAATGGCCTCCCTTCTGAAAATAATGCGCGAGTTACGCGATAAAGTTCCCGCGATATACTTACGGAAATCCCGACACTTTTTATTCATTAAGTTCCTATTGTTTTTTTTTCATTACCTCGGAAGCACTTTTCAAATGAAAAACCTGAAAACAGGTTGATGCTATATAGGTTGGCGCGTGACATTCCGGGATTTTTTTTTTTTTACGTTGACTTATCTAGCTCCAGACCTATGTTCGTAAAAGGGGGGTATTTACCCCCCCCCCCCATATTTTGTAAAGACTGCCTTTTTCCATTCAAATGCCCTTTTTTTTTCAACGGACTTACCCCCCAATAATTTGTAAAGAGAGCCCTTTTTTAAGAAGTGCCCTTTTTGTCTGAACAAGTGCCCTTTGTAAAAAAAAAAGGTGGTGCCCTTTTTGTGGCATCTGCCGTCTTGGGTGCCTTTTTCTGAATTTCGCACATGTATCTCCCTGAAAAGCACCATATATTGGCCGTTTGTGTGCATAATCGTCGGTTTTGAACAGCGCCCCCATCCACAGACGGTACCAGCCCCCCCCCCCCCCCCCCCCCCCCCCCCCGCTCTTTGATTTTACGGAAGCCAAGTGTCTACCTGTCTACATTTCACCACGGAGGGGCAAGTGCCCTTTTCAAAAAAATTTACCCCCCCCCCAATAAAAATGACCGTGCTACGCCACTGATACGGACTACGGGCCTGCAAAATAATACCCTAACCCCAACCCTAACCCTTACACTAATACTAATCCTAACGCTATCCTATAGGTTTGTCGGAACATAGGTTGAGCAGTCGGAAGATGAGGGTTGTCGGAACATAGGTGTGTCGAAACATCGAGCAGTCACCAAACGAATCATATTTCCCAAACTCAATTTTACAAAGGATACCTGCTAATTAGCGCTACTTTCGGACCCAATTGCATCCAAAATGCTCAGAATTGGAAGCTCCAAGTCCGGGCCAGAGCTGCAGTGCATGTCTTCAATTCCCTAATTCCATAGATCACAAATCTCTGTAATACAGAATAATTTGAATGTACAGGGTGAGTCAAAAAAGCGGCAGCCAAACCCCCAAAAGTATATTTCATATTTAAAAAAATATATAGCACCTAAAATAACAATGACTGGAAAGCTAATTTCATAAACTACTTTTGGATGAAAAGATTACCGAAGTTGCTCAATTCTTTCGAAGAATATCACCATTTAAACGCAATGAACCGAACCCTGTTGTGTGTTCTGACTGTTCGGAACAACAAAGAAAATGACACTGAAAACTGTTTCAACAACTGTCAACAACTGTAGAACATAATAGCTTTTTTAACAACCCTGCTTAGTCGAACAATATGATTTATAAAATCAACTTTAAAAAGGGGGGGGGGGCTTTCAAAGGGACTTTGTTTAATATTTTTAACTTTTAAACCAAGGTTTTATCGCTGGTGATGTTTGAAAACAATATTGTGACGACGATTTTTGAATTTTTGTTGGACGAGAGAGGTTTTAGAGTCATCGCGTTTAAATGGTGACATACTTTGAACGGTTGAGCAATTTTAGTATTTTTTCCATCTAAAAGTGGTTTATGAAATTGGCTTTCTAGTCATTGTTATTTTTGGTTCTAAATTTTTTTTTTAAATATGAGATATATTTTTGGGAGTTTGGGCTCCGCTTTTTTAACACCCTGTATAACTTTTATTCATGAGTTCGGCGGACGTTTTTTTCTTAATACTGGGGTGTATGCCTTATATGAAGCCAAGCACAGGAACAAGAACACAGAATACCCATTTGTATACACTGGACACCGACACTTCAAAGTTACCCGAGGACTATAAATCGAGGGGGAGACTCTTCATAATGTCAACGGGTGGATTAGTGGGAGTTAAAGAGATTATCCGATGTAATCGACTCAATTCATTCGACCTACGGCCACCGTGAAAGTTGACGCCCCGGGCGCTCGGCGAAGCAACTTCACTCATTACAGGCGATTAGAAGATCTCACTCAAAAACACGGAAGTGAACTAAACCAACAACCAAAAGAGAAGAATGCTTTAGGATTAGGGTATTAGTGTTGGACAAGGTGAAAACACTGGACGACAGGTGGTAGGCTTTTGATGACAAACCGTAAACATGTCCTTTCAAGACGATAAAACTCTTAAGACCTTCCTGAGTTTCTTTTTTGGCCACTTCACAATCCTTTTGAAAGATCACAGACCGTCAGCTCATTTTTAAAGCTCTGGCAGGACAGGAGCTTCTACATGTCACTCGGTGGTCGGTCTGTCTTCCTGTCAGCCCCGGAAAATTGACCAAAATAAGTCCCTAAGTTTCCCCCAAAAATATCACTACCAAATTTAATTTTTCAAAATAAACAAACAAACTAAATTAAATACTCAAGCATTTTTTGGGGTGTAACAATTGAGAAAGATGTTTATGAAAACTGTGTAAATGGAGGCATAATATGTGCAGTAATATTATCATCACGTGGTATCTATCACAAATCGCTATAAATCTAGGTCACATCTAAAGTATGGTGTTCCATATGTGCCATCGGCATCGCATTTTTGGGCGTCGCATTTATAAGTCTCTTAGGCAGGGATCATTTTGATGGAAGACGACCAGAGCTTAGTGTACACTAGCATTTGTTTTAAGAGTGGGTAGTTTTACTTTCCGTTCAATCAAGTTACACGTAAGAAATGTGATGTGTTCATGCTGAATTAAAAACAAAATATAAAAACAGTTAACTTATTTACAAACTAGCATATGAGCATTATCGTTTTTAATGATCAATTTTGAAAGAAAGATAGAGACTAACCACAAAAAGGTGGACTTTTCGATCTCATTTCATGTTCATTAATTCTTCGAACTCGAGTCCTTTTTGAAATTGCTCTAGAGGCCTATACAATAATGTGTATGTTACAATAGCTTAACGTTGGTCTAGAGCATTATATATAACCGTGTGAAAAATTCAATTACTAACTTTTCGGAATTTCGAAATCTCATTACTCTATGCATTCTTTTCTTTCATAATAGAAAGAATGTGTATCTGATGAGGAGAAAGTTCTACCAAAAGATCAAAATAAAGAAAGAACTAAATAAATATTTTAAAAAAAATCTTTGAAATAACTAAATTGTTCTGGGAATTACAAAGAGTTGTTTTTCTCAGTATTCGAAACCAAATTGACCAATGAGATGAGTTGTTCCAAAGGGTCTCTGAACCACTGATACGCCCACGACATTCCTTAGCGATCGATCCATTGGCTAGAGCCTGGTGGGTGGGGAAAAGGGGCGGAGTTTGTTGGGTTGACAAAAGAAACAACAATACAATGAAAGAACAAGCGCGCCAAAGGCGACGGGGAATGTACGGAATTCGTCCAAGCCGGAAAGCGGAGAATGTGACCGGAATTTCAAATCAATTAAATTTAAAATCAAAGAAAGACCGACAGCCAGCGGATGTCTTTTCTTTGGATGACCAATTAAAACTTTGGTCGCATTTTTAGACAGTGACGCGCCACGAATTTGCTTTTGACGAATTCGAAGGAAGTTTCAAACAATGTTTTACATTTACACGGTTCTCGTGCGACAACTCATCATGACTGTTATAAATTGGATTAATTTGTACTGTTATTTGTGTGTTTCGTTGTATGTTTATTTTGACGACACTTAGACCCCTATAGACCCTTTATCATGCTGCCACCATTTCAGTCATGTTCCCTGTATCCAATAACAGTAATGAATGATGATGTTTTTGTGCAAAAAGGAGCCAGACTATGTTTCCTTCCAACCTCGCTTGGGTTACGTTGAGTTGAATGGGAACAAAATCACGATGGTGATGGTCGCAACATGATAATGGTCTTTCGCGTTAATTTTGAACTATCCTTGCTTAACATTGTATGAGATGAATTCATGTAAACCTTACTTCAGTTTTAATAAAAGTAAGAATGCATTCGGAGCAAACCATAATTACCAAAGGTAATGTTTTAATTGTCGTGCATTGTTTAATGTTCCGATGGATGTCCTCTATGGGTTCCAACAACTGTGGGCATTTGACGTGGTTAATTACTTGTAAACCTAAGTCGATTGTTGTAAGCAAGTAATTTCGTGAGTCGTGGAAACCTCGCAGTGATGTCCGCCGTTTCGAATCGATTGGCCGTTAAACTTTGATGAATTGCAATTTTCTCCCTTTTAAAACTTATATTTGCTTCTTTCCAACTGCGTCCCTTGTGCCCTTCCCATGGCCCTGTCCTCTTCCCCCGACCAACAATCATTATTTATTCAGTACGTTGCATGTTTTCGTCGGCAGACGAAGGCTATCGACTCTTGGTGAGGTTTGTAACCTCACGAACAAAAATGTCATCGTTATTGAAGGAGCGGACTCTTGAAGAAAACAAGACTGCAACTCTATCGATCTTCCAGTCGTTCACCGCTGCATTCATATTCCCAAAAGGCTCTTGAAAACAAGGTGTTAACTACACTTGTTTTCCTCTTTCGGTTACTGAAGGTGTTCCCGCAATTAGACGATTGCAAAGTCCTTGAAGTGTGAAAGCTCACAGACGCCAAGCTATAAAAATGGAATTTCTATTGTTTGTTTCATCTCACCATTTCCAACAGCAAAACAAAACCCCCGGAACTATATGAAGAGCTCCCCGTAGTCCGACGGGATTAACCAACTGCTCCCCCACTGGGGCAGCCAGTCGATAATATCGACCAATGAGATGCATCTAGATTTGATGGGAGCGATTTTGATTGGACGTAGTCGTAATGATGGCGTAATGATGTCAATCAGCCAATGTAACAATAGCGGTGTCTATAATATATGGTCTCTGTAACATCATAGTTGCTCCTGTTGTCTTTAATCGTCGCACAATTTTGTGGAGTTCGGTGAAAACACTTTGGTGTAATCAATTTCTCCAAGTGTAGTTGAAACGGTTCACGTTTTTGTGTTAAAATAAATGTAAAGAAAATAAGAGACATCTGGCATCCTAGCAACCAACGTTTTACTATTTCTTGAACCATATGAGAGTCATTATACAGGGGTGCCACCCTCTGACTTAACACAGGCAGTTAGGACATAAGTGAGACTCCTTTGCCGTACCATTTACTCGTACATTGATTCGGAAGATCTAGGCAGATCGGTGTCAAGAAACACTTCACGAGAGTGCCACCCCTCTAACGGATGTGCCCTTGATGTCGCTTCATTGCCTAGGCCTACATTCCTAACGAGATTCATAGAACGGACCACAACACTTCGCTACTAAAAGGTAAGATTATAATATCTGTTCTCCTTGCACTTTTGCTTATAGCAATTGTAAATTTCAAGCTTGTGAATAGGAAAGTGTGATGTTAATTCGGCGGCTTATTATTCCTCCGCACATAGACACTGTAACTAACCGACCACGCACCTGCCGCGCGGCCACTCTACAAACCCATTGGCATCGCTATGATTGTCTGCATTCAAAATCTTATTCACCTTTTCCGACTTGTGCTCTCACTGTTGGGGAAGATGATGTTTGTATTTTTCTTTCCTAGCCCATGGTAAGACGTCATTCTAGGGGACGTCTACCTAGCGCCAGCTTCTAGCTCGATAGCTCTTGGCGTGTATATACTTCTGATCAGCCGCTCAGCGAAGCGTAAGTTGGGGTAGATAGCAACCGCTCGCTGTAACCGATCGAAGAAGTGACTTCCCCGCCAGACTCCCACGCTCAATATCGCTAGTATAGTCATAAAACATGTACGTTTTCAAATAGACTCTCAAATATGAACTCTACTTAAAAAAAAACACCACACACACACACACAAATCGGGTAAATGGGGGAGAGGGCTACCTTACATCAATTAATTTACCTCAGCAAATTAAACAAATAAAACGTAAATGATGGTATCAGTCTGGTATGTTGTGAGACGTCGGGAAATATATAAGCAAAACTATCGAATTTCGCAATCGACAATGCTTGCATTTTTTTTAATGGCTGCGCGAGACATCTTCGCTTTAAATGTTAGTGTTCGAATTTCAATTCCATTCAATTCAATTCAATTCAATTCAATTCCATTCAATTCAATCTTACATTTTATTACCATACTGAACAATACATAACAGAATGCAAAAGACAACATTGTGTTCTTAACAGCTTTTAAAAGAGCCCACGGAGGTTTTTGACTTAATTGATTGGTCAATGCTATTCCAAAGACTAGGACTGTAGAAACGAAGTGTGCTCTTGTACTGAGATGTGCGCGTGAAAGGTTTGTATAGGTTGCTGTGTTATCTAGTGTGATAGTGGTGAATGACGTTAACTGGAGCAAAGAAAGAGGAAGACGTATCAGCAAGGAGATTATTAGTAAACTTGAACACGAAAATGCCAATTTGAAGCTTATTCATATCAGACAGGGTAAGAGTGTGTAATTAGGCAAGGAGAGGTGTAGTATGATCACGTGGTAAGGAGTAAGTACAGATCCTATACCGAGTTTGTCTGTAGATAAGTAGTATTAAAACTCGTTAGATAACATGGGCAATACCTCCATGCAAGGACCAAGGAAGTGAGTCTTCCTAGTCACCTTTTGCTTCCGCTGTACACGCAGATATTGACCTCACCAAAAGGTCACTCTGATCCAGCATGTTAACACCACCACAAATCCGAACCCAACAGCTGGCTCCATCTCGCCAGCCGTGCACAACCATTCAGCACACCCGTGCAAGTTCCGAGCTGAGCACCTTCTGTTTTATTTCGCTCACGAGAAAGACGAAATAAGGATCGAAGCGGTAGGAAATACTGGTAGGCCTGCCAGGTCACATGCCCTTGACTGTATTCACCGTCACAGGGAATTACAACAAGTGCACATTGGTACGATGAACCTGTCGAGCTGCATGGGACTTGTCAACAGCGCAGCCTAGGAGCAACAACCCGTGTTCAGCCCCAGAGCTTAATCACTCGCGCAGATGGTCTGACTAAAAGAAAGAAGTCAGCAGCTACATATGATCATCGTGTACTGTAGTCAGGTGCAGTATACAGTCAGCCACATCACTCGCACTTAATGCGGACAGCTCCGACCTGCTCTTTCTACCTGAGAATGCCTCAGCTGTGCCACATAATATCAAGCTCAAACGGATTGCATACAGGAATACGTCGTGCAGCTCTGTGGCGTCAATATTTCACGCGGGATACTTGCTCAGGTTCTGCCGTGAGCGTGTGAGTTTGCGGTGTCCGGACGGATATTTTAGGCGACCTGACTGTGTGCCTGGGTTCTTGCGTGCCTGGTATCGTGTATGCTGGTGGTATTTTGGATATCCCGCAGTGTGTGGTTGCATCTGACAGCGACAATTGGACGGGTTAAAGGGGGTGAGTAAAATGCAGGTGAATTGTTTTTAGACTTTGATACACAGGCGCGAGCAAAATGCATGTGGGAATGTGAAAATGTGGGAGCGTGGATTTTAACGTCTGTGCCAGTTTACTGCACCAGATCTCAAGGCTTCTGAACACCAGACCTCCGTGGGATGTTGTTTGTGTGGTCTAATTATCTTTACTGCGGTGAAATTGCACAGCTGTTGCATCGGAGTCCTTGTGCATTAAATGGGCCGTAGTAAAGAGCCAAAGACATTAAACAGTTCAGATTAAAAGACTATACCAAGCCGGCCGTGAAATGTAGTACTAGATCGTTTCGAGAGAAGTCTAAAGTTGTCTTCTTTCACGTACTGTGCGCATCAATCTTGTTTTTAATTCAAGACATGTAGGCCTAGCAACTGAAAAATACAAAAAATACTTGGTGTAGAATCATTAGACAAAACTATCTGCTCGAACTGACTTGCTGGAAAAGTTCGTATTGGGAAAGTTACACAACTGGTGTCCGTTAGCTTTTGGCCTAGTTTGGGGCATGGAGGTAGGAATCCCTGGTACGCGGCGGTCCTCATAATTGGAGTAACAATAACCTTTATTATAGTGAGTGAATTTACAAGGTAGATGAGATGTACCTTTAAATGGTGTCAACCTTTGTAATGTGTTTGATACCGATAATGGCATCCCCGTATGTTGGTAACGCATGCGCACCATACACTCTGCTTTATCAGTTATACTTGGAGGTCAAGTTTACCGCCGTTTGACACTGTCGTGCACTTTTTTGCTAATTATGTCTTTATAATATCATCGGATAACTGGAACTTAAACACACATGCAGACTTGTTTTTTTTTCACATTCTAAGTCGCCAACTAAACTATGTAGTAACAAAACAAATCTAAAGGCGAAGATATCGTTCATCTTCGATAATAACATTTTGTGGAAAAACATCAAAAAATGAAGTGAACGATAACGTTGGAGCGTATTTGGAATGGCGATCATGCCCAATGCATACATGTATACCAAAGGCTAGTTTGTGCCCACTTTTCGGTCAATTTGCCGTTCCTTGTCACACGATTGTTCCATGTGCACTCAGGCCCTAGATCCCAGATTTATTTAACTTCAACTCCTCCATGAAAGCCAAGTCATAAGGTCGACAAATTATAATTTATTCCTCGTCAGGTGCAGTCTTTACGGCAGCTGCTGCGATTTCCCCAAGGGACTGAAAGTAAGAAATTCCTGAGATGAATTCATAAATTTATAGACTTTGGAATAACATGGCCAAACCAAGTTGCTCCACGGTGTGTTCGCATAGCATTAAAACAGTGAGCCTGTGTGGGCAATGCAATGCATCGACGCCTGGGGAAAGGCCAACGATTTTCTGGTCATGTGGTTAGCAGTAAATTAACCGTACACAATTAGCATCGACGCTTGCATGAAAGAGTAGAACTATGGTTAAACAATGCGTCAAATGAAGCGTATCGAATCAGGTTGTATACATGTATAAGCCTACTATATACATATACGGTCTATTACGTTTTGCATGGGGTAATATAGGGCTCTGTACCTATACTGTCCTATTGATTGTTGTTAGCTGCGGATCGCAGCTCAACAAATGCTCATGTCTCTCTGTTAGTTGGTTGGTAAGTTAGTTAGTAACAAACGTCAGCAACAGCCTTGCAATGTATCAATCACCTCGTCTCTCCTTAATAGGTCTCCACGGACCACCTACCAATTTATGCAGTCCTGGAAAATTGGGTCCTAGGGTCAAAAACCTGATGTTTGCACTGAAAACCTACTCCTTGTTATAGACATTACATGGCACATCACGTCACATAGTGCATGAACACACTTGCATTGGCCTGCGACTTCCTAGATGATTTCGAGCCTGTTATAGATGAAACAGTAAACTGTAAAGTGCACACAAGTATTTACCATCAAAATTGCGAAATGGGAAATTGATAACTTTTCAGAGGAAGTAATACGATAAAGTTGAATGAGTTTAACAAACAATGCATCTGTTGACCCTGGGCACATGTTAGGCTATGTATTTGAACTGGATGGAAGTTGATGCACCGTCCAAAAGTTAATTTTGTTGAATGTCGCGATGACGGAGTCACGGAGTAAATTTAAAAAATCAAACTTATCCCAATGCGGCTGTGTTCAAAACTATTTTGTCCCAACTTAAAAGGTAAGATTTCTGTTCAAATTATCATGTGGGTCTTTATTGTCATCGTCTGCCGTGTTGTATTCTTCAAGGCATATATTCATGATCATTTTGCGTTTATCCCAAAAGTAACCTACCGAATTATTATCAAAAAGCTCACTTGGATTAAAGATCGTACTGGTACTAAACAGCCCGTGAAATGATGATTCTGTCTGCCTTAGTTAGCGTCATTTAGAAGAAATCCAGAAATGTGGGTAAGTGAATGTCAAACCCATTGCTATAAGAAACCTTTACATTTAACAACATGGAAGCTTACTAATCCTTTCCTCGTATTTATACGTATATATACTTCCTAAGATTTTTTTTCCAACGGAAGATGTCCTTCAGTTTGCGAATCCTGATTTTCATCTCCACGCTAGGGAGCATAGAAGGTCGGGAAGGAGATCAAACAAGGTGACCCCGGTGCCCTCCAGCCCCCCAACGGGGTCCCCACGGGGTGTCTCCCGGTGACCGGGTCACTCATAGTGCACGGGTCATTGAGAACCTCCGTGTCAATCAGATTTTTTTCTCATCAAAAGGTAAAAAAATTATTTTCCTCAATTTTGGATGTTTATACAGACGGTCCGGTGATGAAAACGTACCTCTACGGAATGTTAATTCCCAGCTGTACCGATTTTCTTTCTTTGGTATAAGTTACTAAACTCTCAGGTGTTTTACCTTTTTAAGCTCTGGCAGGAGCTTCTACGTGTCACTTGGTGGACGGTCGGTCGGTCAGTCTGTCTGTACCCGAAAATTATGTATGGTGTTCCATTGTGTGCCATTCGGTGTCGCATTTTTCGGCGTCGTATTTTGAAGCTCTGGCAGGGATCATTTTCATCGATTTCATGCAAGACTTCCATGCAAGACTTCTTGCAACACGGCCAGAGCTTATTGTGCACTCATAGTCTTGCGCTGTACAACATCTTCCTCGAACAATGTGGACGCCATTTTGTGAAGTGGTTGGACGGTATCCAGAAGGAGGAAATGTCCTCAAAAGGTGGGCGGTGGGCGCTTGTACATAATTAGTTGTCGGTCGGTCGGATGTTCTGTCTGTCTGTCCCGAAAATTGACATAAGGAAGGTGTTCCATTATGTGCCATTGGTGTCGCATTTTTCGCCAGAGTTGGGCACTCGCACTTGTTTTTAATTCGTCTTGTTTGTTAGTTTCTATTTTCTGATGCACTTTCATTTCAGTGACATTTGTTTTTGCTGTAAAACGGCTGAATGATTTAGAGCGTGATCTGGTGTGAGTTAATCGGGTTAAGTGGTGGTGTGGCGCTCGCAGGAAACCGTCTGGAAGTTGTACTTCCTAGAAACTCTTAATGGAATATCCATCCGCCAGTTTTATTATTTTGTTTAAAGGAAGGTTGCGTTGTAAGTTCACGCTCATCAGCGCAAATCTCCCCAACTTTGCGATCGATTCAAACACGGAAAAAGAGATGAGTGGCCACCTTCTTAGCCCCACCGACATTCCATTACGCCTCTTTCCTGTCATGCCACAAACCGCAAACGACCAGCCACTTGCCTTCGTCATGTTTGTTTGATAACTTAATGGTAACAGCATCTTGTCTTTCTGGAGGAGGATATTTAGATCGCACGAAGTCAAGTGCCTCCCAGCAAAAGTGCAACATTTGGGGAAAGCGGTTGTGACACCGTGCGGTCGGAAACTTGCAGAACACTTTTTTGTTCTGCGAGAGAGCAAAGCGGATTAAGGCCCATACCCGTGTGCGATTAGGCATCGATCGCCCCGACCCTAGGCCCAAAGGGCTGCACAGGAGTCGGACCAATTTGGATCCCTCCCCGTGGCTTGCCGTCCCACCAAGCAAATTGGGAGATCCAGCCAAAATTCTTCCAGCGAGAAAGGTTGAATATGGCTAACTGCGGGCGCTGATACGCTGTCGAGTTTGAACAATTTTTTTTTTGTCAATTGAAATGGTGTACAAGAAATTGACTGGAGTGGACTTTGAACCTTCGAACTTCGGAATTCCGCACCGGCGCTCTACCAACTGAGCTATCCTGTCCAAAAATGGTGGTTCCCTCCTTTTGTGAACGTCTTTGCATTCTCCTTGTACAGAATTTGTATTTGATATATTTTTTTTAAGTTGAACAAAGAAATGAAGTGGAGTGGAGTGGAACTTGAACCTGCCACCTCCGGATTGCCGTTCCAATGCTCTACCAACTGAGCTATCCAGCCCTATGTTGGCGGTTCTCCTTGGTGTCACTATCTATTAAGTTCTAGTCGGTGCCAAAGTATCTTTTTTGGTTTAGTCCAACTTCCAAGACGTTGTCCTACGGGTCATTTGTATAGCCGCTGTGTAGGCTAGCAAAATAGGGAGCTATTTATAGCTGTGCGTTCAATACGAAAACATAGGATCTGGATATAGATTATTTTTGTATGGTGTAAACAAGAGGCTTGGCTGCTAACCCGAAGCGGGAATCGAGGGACGCATAGGCAACTGACGAGCATTCGCTCGTCTGCCAAAAGTGTTTGGCTACGAAGTTAAAGGTTTCATGAGATGATTTATTTTTCTGAAAAACACAATTTGTGCAACTTTCTTGTATACGGCCTTACTTTATATACTACCCCTCTTATATAAATGCATGGAAACTATTTGACATTCCTTTTGGTTAATTTAAATATTGAAACGTGCATTTCTTGAAACATTTAACTTTTTTTTAAATGCTTTTTCGGATGTGGGGGCGCTGTTGCTGTGATGTTATTTGATGAAGACACTGTTCAGTTTAGGGGGTTTTCTGTTCAAATTATGAACAAGTTGCTCATTGAAAGCATTTGTGAGAAAAGTTGGATCATTGGCTTACTGCCATGTACTGAAACAACAACGAATCACCAAAGAAAAGAAAGCTCACGATGGCAAATATCCAAACTTCTTGCAACTTTTGGTGCTGCAATAGCTGTAACATGGAGGTTTCTGCCTGAAGTGACATCACACTTTTGCTCATGAACATGGAAATTTGCATTAGCATAAAAAAAAAAGGCACCAATAAACTCTTGAAAATGGCAAAGCTAAAATTGGAAATAGGTTAAATGGGACACAAAGGTGCATTTTCTAGGATTGCATTAAAACCAATAATTTGTCTGTTAACAAGATAACTCAAAAGTTATGGACGGATTTGCATGAAAGATTTTTGTAGGGTGGTCCTTGGTACAAGTACAAATCGATTAGATTTTGGAAGTGATCCGGATCTGGGCCTTGATCCAGGATTTAAAAAAAAAAGAGAGGATTCTTCACCATTTATGCGAGTATTTCTTTTGGGTGTACTGACAATATGGTGGGGAATTGTTTATCCTTGGAGGAGGTTTGCGCTCTCTGAGTGCTTTCTAGTGTTGTCATGCCCTCATATGCTTTTTTTTGGTCAGCAATCCACAATGAAACGAAGGCACTGACCAGAAATCGTTAGGTCTTCGATGATACTAAAATTGGCTGTCCGCTCCAGTGTCTTCATGTAAACCCAAGATTAATGTGCTCAAGACTCAAGCAACACATGCACAACTCGGCGCAAGGCTGTGGTTTTCGGTCCAACTTAAAAAAAACCTCAGCTATTAAAGGGGCCAAGTCAAGGATGATGCCATGTCGTTGCTTTAGTTCCTGACCTGTCTTAATAGTTCTTCAAGACGTTGAAGTTTCTACACAAATCCTGGGTGTATGCATGGTGTACGTTACAGCTTGCTATCTTCGCGAGACGGTCTTTTTTTTCTCTTTACAGAATCTTTCGTCATTTCTTATTTTTCGTTTTCAGTACATATACACGTGGTAGAAAAGAGTAGCTTCAGAACAGACCTTGTAGTTTTCCTAACCTAGCTTGATTTATGACCCAGGCCCACAGGCCTGGTAGAATCATTGACGTGATTTATGCATAAAGATGACTGCTGGTATCGAGGGGCATAAACTGGGCCCTTGCATGCAGGGCGATAATGCATTATAGAGATGACACTCGACTTGAAGCCAATGGCCAAGGACAAATCCGAACGAAAAGTCTGGAAAATAGCCTGAAAATCGTGCCGTTGTACTACCAAACAAAGGGCTACGTAACAGACATAGCGTCGAAAAGGACCCTCGCCATTAGCCTATACCTTTTCCAATTTGCTTACGTTTCCCTAATAATGTTTTAACAACATTTCAACTGGTATGACTTTTGTCGTTCGTGGTAAATGTAATACACAAACCAATTTGTGTGACACCAAGTGAGGTAAAGTGGAATCTTTGTCTGATTAAATTAAGTGTTTTAATTAATAAGAAGTATTGTTTCCGGATAAGCCATATGCAAACAAATTTTGGAAGCTGTTTTGTGGTCTGTGCGTCTTACAGAAAATATGATAAATGTGGCATCAACCAATGGATCTTTTTGGATTGGGAAGTAATGCTTTGTATTTAAAGGCATTTTTTTTAAGGCAATCTGGAACTTTGGAAGATGGTATTTTGCTGCGAGTCTAAATCCCTCTGAAATGAAGGGACTTGAGATCATGCTACGATGGCTGCGGTGGGCTTTTCTTTTGGAAACCACAGAGCAAGGAAGCCCCGATGCTGAAACAGGGCCTGTTTATTGGCCCCCATGATACGAGGTCACCTTTGAGCAGGTCAACTGGCTGCTTGCCAAGGTTAAAGGCATGACACGGGCAGTCTTCAGAATTGTTGAGGCCAGTTTGAACAGCTGGCTGCCGAGTGGTCTTCCGTTTGTGACGTCACATCAGTTCTTTGAATCATCGTTCGAGACTTTAATATCCTTATGCGAACCACATGAGTTGTGTATTTGTCAGTAAATTCTTGAATGTTTGGCACTCGTTTCAACCCTAGAGACCTCATGGTTGGGTTGGAAAAAATACATTTTTTTTGTACAGATATGAAAATGAAGTGTGAACTTTACAATTAAATTCATGTTTTTTAAAGCCTTTTTAAAGCCTTATAGAAAACTATTGTCTTTCTTCATATATTCAGCTCCAATGGAGTTGAGCACGGATGGACATTCCGATCGATTGTCTTGTCCCCAGCCGTAATTATCACCTAATCACAGCCAGGAAGTCATCGATTATTCCTCCCGTGTCGTGTATCAGCATCTGGTGGCCTAATCAACGGCTTGTACAGCAGACCAATGAAAAGGGCTTTACGAGCCTTAATTGCATTAGGGTAAATTGAAGGGTCGTCTGGACGCCGCGGCCCAGACACACCGTGTCCCCGGCTCGGGTCGGCCCCCTGATACTGCAAGTGCAAAAGGGACAGTCGCGGAGGTGAGACCCTTGGTTGGGAATCCCAACCTTCCATCTTGGAGCTATTAATAGTTCCATGGTGCCGTGTTGGTGCAATCCGAGCTGACAAAAGTCCTGTCTTTTTGGCGACGTGTATCGGAAGCTTCGATCCGAGCTTCCTTTGCTTAGATTTTTTTTCTAATTAAAACACCTAAATTATAGAGGTACGTACTTACATCTGCTTCGATCTGACCTTCCAAGCTACCCATATCAAGGCCTCAACCGAAGGAAAACATCGAAATCTAAAGATGTACTGACCGAACATGATCAAAATGGCCTACTAAAAAAACTTAGCAAGACGTTGGTGGGATCTGGGCCGGGGGGGGGGGGGGTCTATTTCCCCTCTAGTGAGAACCCCCCCCCAAAAAAAAATTAGGAAAATCGAGCAGAAATCATAGTAAATGCGTGCTTACCCCCCCCCCCCCCCCCCCCCCCCACACACACACACACACACTTTCTTGGTAGACTAACCCCTTCTTGATCCAAAACCTGGAGTCCGCCCCTGCAAGACGAAATCCACAGTGCGCTAAGTACTGTGAAATTCTGTACATTTGGGACATTATCTATGATAAGTCTCTATGAGTTCCAGAAAATCGTCAAATCAGTCATGCCTTATTTCAATCAATCTTTAAACGGCAAATCTGGATAATAAAACCCTGAGAGCATTCCGTCATTAAGAAAGCGTTTCTTCAATTTCCTAAGATCAAACGCATTGCTATATTTTACCAAGATGTTGTTTACTCTAATTGGAAGATAAGTCTGTTGAAGTTTGACAGGTAAACTCACCCTCAACATCAGTTAGCGGGTACACAGTTTTTGGAATTGCCATATTTTATTTTTTTTTAAGTTTCATGAAATTAGCAAAAGAATTTGTCAGGATGTGAGAAAATGAGCGCACGCATGTACTGGTTCCGCTGCCAAGGATCGGTTTTCTTAATTTGGAGCAGTGATAGATTCTTTCCTCCGGGGAATTCGCTGATTCAGTGGCCCTAAATCCTGCTTGTTGCATGGGAAAGAAGAAAAAAAGTTCACGGTGCACGATCATAAAAGTGCAGATGACTTGGAAAAGTGCATGTATCACTGATCGCTAGTGAATGTACTATGCCAAGACACGGCAAAGTCAGATTACCTACAGATGTTGTTGTCATTACTCGCTCTGCTGTTTAGTGTTTCTCAAAATCTGATGATAATTTCATCTTACAACATTACGTTGGATAAGCTCTCCTTACTGGCAGTAAAGTTGAAGAAACAGAGTGCGGTGTCATTGAAGCCTCTGTGCGCGTGCTGCAACAGAGCCATTGTGCTCTTGCCGATAAAGAACATTCTGTTGCTGTATTAATTAATATTTGTTCAATTGCAAGGTTGTTGGCGATCGTGGACAAAACAAAAAATTGGCGTTCTGCCAGGTGAAATAAATAAAAAGAATTGCCATTGATGAATGACTATAAAACAATTTAATACTCGTTATAATTTCTGACGAGTTTACTGGCTGGTAAACGTCACAGAGGTTTATGATCGCAAACAGAAACAAAATGTTTTGTGTCTGACAACTCTCTGATTTTTCAAAACTTGCGGTCATTTGTCTACAGGGTAAGTAAACAAAGCATCCCAAATGGCAGGACCAAATTTTGAATGACGTTTTGCCTGTAGCACTTTCAAAAGCTAGGATATGAAAGCCCAGTCATTAAGCTTTCTTTTAGCACAAGAATCATTCAGATCATTCATGTACTTCTCAAGTTACGGAATTTTAACACACACGCCGTTTTAATGTTCTGTCCACGCGGATCACAAAAAAGTAAGTGTTCTTTCAGCAAAACGAAAACAATTCTCATATAGGGATGCATGTGAATTGTTTTCGTTTTGCTGAAAGAACACGCGAATTTTTTTTTTCTGATCCGTGGACAGAACTTTAAAACGGTTGTTGTGTTTAAAATTCCGTAACTTGAAAAGAACATGACGGATTTGAATGATTGTTGTACTAAAAGAAAGCCTATGAAATTGGGTTTTCATATCCTAGATTTTGAAAGTGCTACATGCAGAATTCACTAAAACAACAGTCCCAACATTTGGGTTTTTAATTTTTTTTACTCACCCTGTATGGTGGAAGTGGTAATGTACGGCAGTCCTTTTGATATCCGCGCACTAAAAAGGGCGGGAAATTCACAGGGAATACCAAACAAACACACTGTCTGCTTTGTGGTTGCAAAGACACCCTGTCAACTTCGCAACAACTGCAGCGGGGTAGAAACAGACCGAGAGCCGACCATACCATGAGCGATCACAAGTCGAGACTCGGAATACAAATTGCAAAGTGTCGGGCCCTAATACAGTTGCTTGACCCGATCATACCCCAATTCTCTGTGACCGAGAGGTTTTTTTGTGTGGGTCTCCCTTTTCTTCCGTTTGTTTCCGAAACGCCTTGCACTTAGTTGAACTTTTCTCTGCGTGAGAGGAGCAGATGCACTTTCTAAGCCGAGCGAGAATGACAAAATGCTGGCCTTTAAAACAAATAGTTGCATGTGGTGTGTTGAATTTACCTCCTTACAAATAGACTTGGTGCCAAGTCGGTAATTGTTTTTCGAACGGTTACTGGCTGTACGCACGCAAAATATGCCTGAAAATAACTTACCGACTTGGCGACAACATTTTCAATTTTGTAACCAACATTATTTGAATCGCTAGAGAATTCTATGCGAGCAATCTGATTGGTTCAGATTCCAGAGTGTATTGAAGGCCGCCACGGATCGGAAGATCTTTCTCATTGCCTCGATAGTTTGTACTTTGTGTTGTGTAACATTACAAAATTCATTATAGTGTAGGGCATAGGCTACACGACTCAAATAAATCAAGTATATCCCAATGATACATTTTATTTCTATACACAATTGACCAAGCTGAGTGTATTGATCGTTATTCGCCAGATCTGCAATCATGTCCCTGGTGTATTGAGAAGAACTCCCCATGTAACGGAATGAATGAGTCCTCATTTGCATAGCGGTGAGCGATTGGATCTCACCGCAAAAATGCACTATATATATATTCATATATATGAATAACGGTGTGAGAACATAACCGTCATGTCGTTAGATTTGTCGCAACCCGGGGGATTACGCACTAGTTTTATACAAGCCGCGCATCCGAGTTCGACTAAGGTTCACGGACAAAATACGACAATCTAACGACTTGTCGTCAAGTCTACCATACACAGTACCCTTGACTTTACGGTGTGTGTGTTATAATGCCTCCACTCAATAATGTGGTACTTTGAAGGGTTTTAACGGTAATGTGGGAGACCCCTTCGTATGGAACGAGCAAAATTGAAGTTGAATCCATATTCAACAATACCCTTCGATTCTTTTGTTTTGTTACGAAGATTGCTTCCTTTTCTATCGTTCCGTGTTGCCACTTACAGGCAGATGTTCGACCTTTTCCGGTGATAATTTTCCTTCCTCGATTAGCGTCAACCGTTTCCCGCGCTCCGCATATGTTGAATTAAAAACACTGACGAGTTCCGCCCGGTTCCGGGTGTTAAATGGTATGAGCCGCAGTAGATAGCAGACGCGCTGATGAAACACACACCAAAAAAGGGAATTAATGGCCGATAGAACGAGGAAATCTGGCGTCGTGCCTGCAGTGTCTTGTTGATATATCAGCTCTTTCCAATGGCATGCATTGTCGCAAGAGGCTCCGTAATATTATTATAATGACAGCCATATTGGTTTAAATTTTCTCCTGACTTAAGGTAACGCGGACAATTCCTGAAAGGTAGCTATCTTACCAAATTCTATATAATCGTGAGTTATTTTTTTACTGTGCGTTAGAGCTGCCGGTGTTCTTAAATCAAGGATGTTGCAGTGCATTCTAAATACATGTAGACCGAAAATCCGAAATTAAAAACACATAACGAATACAAAGCCGAGATACTATTGGTCTTTTGGGACAAAGCCAGGATACTATTGGTCGTTTGGGAATGTGGATTCCCTTTCTGCAGGCTATTAGAATGCCTTGAAGGTGTGTGGAGTTTCTTTGTTTCATTGTATAGCTGAGGCGTCAGCTGATCGTTATTTGATTCACGCGATGTGAACATCGCACCTCGTCTATAGGGAGCGCCTAACGAGAAAATGACTGGCGATGAAAACGACTGTGCTGGCAAATTATCGGTAACTCAAGCATGGGACTCCCCCGGAACTGTCCAGTAATCATTTGTAACTCGGGTTATTAGCTTCGCAAAGAGCTTTATTTGGAACTTATGCTGTCAAGTAGATCCGTGTGTCCGTTGTTTAAAAAAATAAGACTGTATTTACTGTGTAGTTTTTGTCTAAATACGATAAAAGGTAGGCACCAGAGAAAAAGGGGTTAGTTTTCAACATTGTTACTGTGTGTTGTGTTGAAACTGAACTGTTTTTTGTTGTTGCTTGCCCATTCTTGTTTTGGTATCGCTACACTCAAAGTTAAATCCCTGTCCTAAGTTTACTTTTTCGAAACTTCATGGTGTCCTACCTTTAGACGGAGAGTTGGATAGTGTTTAATCAAAATTTCGGGAACAAATCCCCTGATTGTCTTAAAGCATAGTATCATCGACCCTGATCACCAATTGGCGCCATGCCAAATGGGGCCCATTTTACATTTAATCAAAATGTTGAGAACAAGAACGAAACCAGTATCATTTGATAGCTCGGAACTTGTAGATTATGGAAATACAACTGAAGAATGATTTTAGATCAGACTACTTAACTTAAGAACGGCCCGAAAAGCGCGGAGGATGGGCGTGGCCGTCACCCCCTCTTTTTTCTTTTTCGCTGATACCGTTGCAACGCAACGGTAGCTGAGAAAATGAAACCATTTTTTATTGATGCCTTTGCACTTGTGGAACATGAAAATAAAACTTAAGAGTTCTTTTTGGTCAGACTAATTAACTTCAGAGCGGCGCGAACAGCGCTGAGGGGCGGGGCTTCAACCCCCTCCATGATAATTTTAGCTCCTATCGTCGCAATGCACATATTAAATTCTTCCAGGTTTCTCAGACAGTTGTTATGGATGTCTTGCTGTCATTTTGACAGCAAATTTATGAAAGTTGGGCAGCCCTTCGTCTCAAAATCTTCAAATACCCAAACAGGGGCACTTTTCTATTACATGGAGCATGTAAAACGTGCGTCGGAGGGCGCATGAGAGTGCCGACTTTAAATAACTATGACAACGAAACATTTTAACAGGTCGAACTGAAACGTTACATATATGCGACAGGTGTTCGGGAGTCGTTTCATTAGAGATATCAACTTTTGCTTAAAATAATGAGTAATTATGCAAAATTTTCCCCGAAATTTTGAGTAAACATTATTTAGCTCTCCGTCGACTTGCAGAACCTATGGAACTGACGAATTTCAAATTGCCACTGAAACAAGAACCCCAGTGCCGTCTTTTGTTGAGAGGATTAAAAAAAATGTCCTTAATTCGTACAATGGCTTAGCTCTGAGGGTCTCGGTTTCAGTGCTAATTTGAGCTTTTCTCTTTACCCAAGACGGCGCTGTAACTGACGCCATTTTCATTTTTCAGCTTTTTTCCCCCCTTTTTTCCTTTGAAGCGATTTACCAGCTTTATTTCAATCAAAACATTAAGAATTGTAAAAGTGTTGCATTGAGTTGGGGCGTGCCATCTTTTTAACTTCTTTGCCCTCGTTGTTACGTTTCTTTTCGAGAGAGGCGCTTGGCATAAAGTAAGAACGGTTGAATTGGTTTGCGGCAATTTATTAGGATTTTTCAATCATGAAACTTGAAAGTCAGTGAAGTGAGTTGTGGGTGGGCGGGGCATAGTCTTCTTGCGGGGGAGGTAGCACGCGTCTCCCGCATGACTCCTGAAAAGCCTAGACACTTGTATTAAGGAATGTATGCTATTGTAGTCCGGCAGATGAATGGAATGTTCGTGGGTTTCAATCTATTGTCAAACATCCCACCTGGTTTTTGTTACATTCCTGCACAAGACGAACCACTGCATATACAATGTATAACCCAATAATATAGACCTCTGGCACGCTTCCATGAAGCACATTTTTCTATTGTGTGGCAGACCGACTGTGCTGTTTTGTAGGAACGCCAAAATATCGATCAACCGAGCACCGAACATTTACACACAAAAATTCCTTCCACCCAACGGGTCATTATTTTTTTTCAGTTCTATTGTTATACCACCGTTATGTGTCTTAGTCATAGGTAGCTATTTCATGAGATCGTAAGGCATTCTTATATTTTTTATCAAAAAGATCGATTTTAAGCAGCCAGGTTGATCTTTAAAGGGAAGATACAACATTTGCAAACATAAAAAACGAAATGATCAAATTACCACGAAATACCTTACTGGATTGTTACTGGATTATTTGCTTTTACATACTAATCCTCTAAAGCATCCTGAAAAATCGTGGCTCCTGGTACATTTTCAAGAAAAGTTGTATTTTTCCGGAAAACTGGCTTTTTTCAAAAACTGCTCCTAATTTTCATATTTAGTTATTCCGCATTTTCTTTGCAATTGACTACACACCTGTGAAGGGGTACAAGCCTGCTAGACTGATTCTCTGGCCTTACAATTCCCCGAAGTCTATAAATTGCTCCGTTTCACTTTAAGGTGGTCAGGGAACCAAGCTACAAGAACATGATTGGTTTTCTTGGTTTTTCCAGCGTCTACAAGCCCCAAACGTGAAACAAGTTAGTGCAACAATATTTGCTATAACATACTAATCCTCCAAATCCATTTATTTCTGAAAATTGCAGCAAAAGCAAATGTTGTCCATTCCCTTTAAACAACCTACACTCTTTCATCCGGCGAATGATGGCAAAACCTTTGGTCAAATATCCACAGTGCAATCAGAGAACGACCAGTGCTGACAATCATAGAACAAAAATGACCCGATTCCCAGAAAAAAAATGGACAAACACTAAGACCCTACACCATTCCCCGAAACTGATTCCCCGAAAGCTATTTTTCAAAAAATTGTGAAAATAATTCGCAGGCTTTTATAGCCAGTTTAGATTGTGCAGGGTGAGTCAAAAAAAGAAAAAAAGAAACCCAAATGGTGCCTATTATTTTTAAAGGATTTTCTACATGTAGGCCTAGCGCTTTCTATAGATCCAGGATATGAAAGCACAATGAATAAGCTTTCTAATAGTGAAATGAGGGTTTTATTTTCAAATCGCTCATGTACTTTTCCAGTTATGGAATTGTGAACACAAACACCGTTGTTTAACCTTTTCTACGGATCACATTTTAGGTACAAATGTTCGTGATATTTAGGTAAAATGAAACCATGTCGTATCCTAAAAATGATATCAGAATAACCCCACATGTCTCCTTGTGTGCTTAACGGACTGTTTTCCAATGTTGTAGTGTCGAAAGCTACTGTTGCTTCATCATTCAATGACAAGAAAAGCTGACTTAAACCCAACTTTCGAGATCAAAAGTTGGCATTCATGTTTTGAAAATATAGGATGGTCTCCAAAAAAATATCCTTCAGTGACAATTACAGTTCTATCTTGTTTAGCTACAACACGAGTCTTTTTACATTGCCCCGCCACAACATGGCTTGGCTATTGTGATTAATGTTGAGTCGAAACATTGCCATCTGCCGAATACAATGACAACATTAAATACATTGCCTATAGTTGTTACAATTTATAAATATTGTATTACACACTTGTACGTCATAATTCTTCACCTACTGTCACTTTTTGATAACAAAACACCCACGTTTAGTAAATATCGGTTTCACCGGTGTATTTGGTTTCAAATGTTTGTATAATAACAGAGAAGGTGTTCTGATAGTAAAAGCGACAAAAGTTTGAAGAGCATCAATTATGAAATTGTTCTTCAGACTCCGCTAGTTTTATAGGGTGAAAATGAAAGGTGAATAGGATTATTTGATTTTCATGCATTTTGTTCGTTGCCAACGATAACACCACTCGAAGGCCAAAGAAGAACGTTCAAAACCTAACCTGTTGAAGTTCCTGTCAGTAGATATTACACTTTTTGAGAGAAATTAAAAAAAAAAAACCATGCACAACCTTTTATTCACGAAACACATTTTCGAAAAATATAATGGAACTTTTTATTTAAAAAAAAAGTCAGTTTGGAGATCACATACATTTCTTGATCTCTTCTTAATGACAGCAAGCCAGACGGAATTTCATTGGGTGTTTGGTACCAGGACGATCTAGGGGCGGATCTAGCTTTCAGGAAACTGGGGGGTGGGGTTGTTGATATAAAGGGGGGGGTTGAGTGTAAGGCATGTCGAAGGCCGTGAGCCCTGCTAGGGGGCTCCGAAGGCTTCCCCTGGAAAATTTCGAAATCTTCGATGACTTCTCCTGCATTCTAAGGCAATTCAAGCATAAATTTAGGAACTTAAGCGTTCCATGTAATAATAATAATACCAGAGTCTTATATAGCGCAAGTAAAAGCCAACAATTAGGTACTCAATAGGCTTGAAATTATGTCTATTATTAAAGACAGGTAAATGAAGCTTATGAGACCCATTATGTAGCACCTTATAAGGGTAGGGCCTATACACAAGGTGCTGCGGCGCATATTGCACCCACTGCCAGAAACACCGGGGCAAACCCCTTCTCTGAGCGATAAGTGTCACTGGGTTATTTAACGTGCAGTACAACACACGGGACCTACGGCTTTACGTCCCATCCGAAGAGAAGAACGAAGCAATAATGGTAAAGTGCCTTGCTGAGGAGCACAAGCACCATGTTCCCACGGTCAGGATTCGAACCCGTGTACCACGGCGCACGAGTCGAACACCGTAACCATTGGACCACATTATACTACGTTCATAGCATTAGTCCGCTACTGTGATCTTTACTCCAAATGAGCTTTTTGATAATTATTCGGTATATGTCACCTTTGTCACCAATAATAGGTCTTTAAAACACCGGAGATGAGTACATGTACTTTCAGTTTTGCCTAAGTTGTCTGAGAAGTATTGTGTAGGCCTACCGTCGTATCAAAGGCTGCGGTCCTACGCCACTTGTGCGGCCATTTTGCCTCCCCTTAAGACTAGCTTCTTCAGTCGTAAAGAGATTAACTACGAATTAGCGCTAATCGCCGACTAATCTACATTTACGTGTATAGTCTGTTTACCCACCATGGTACAATATTTCCCCACCGTTAGTCAAACCATGAAAAACACAGTAACAATTCCCTGTCCCCTATGGATCGATAAGTCATTACAAAAACGGGGGTGGCACTCCTTTGGAAGAAGTGGGACGGGGACGTTGTTTGTCCCGTTGGGTGAAGCCACACCATTGTTGGACGCACACAAATTCTGCACCCCACGTGTAGGTCTTTGTGTGAAAACGCAGGATCATATCGATTAGCACTGGCCCAACAATATGTGTAAATGCCTCCTTCCAATATTTTTAGTGGTGTCAACAATTGGTCCTTTTTGCCGGGTTAGCGGACAGCAACCGCTCCCCCCCCCCCCCCCCCCCCCACACACACACCCCACCCCGAGGGGCGCAGGGAGTGCTGTTCGCCATGTATAATCCGCGGGTTGAGACCCGCTTTTCAACGGCTCACTTTTGGGGCCACGCATCCCTCTCCCTTGTTGACATTAATTTCGGACCGCGCTGTTGTTGGCTTTGACAAGCTTAGTCGCGCGTCCCTATTGGTACCACCTATGAAGGGCCGTCGCGTTCTTGCATTGAACTCAGCTAGCCAGGCACACAAAAAGCCTCCTACCAATTCTGCAACAGAAAGACGGTCTTCTTGTTTGGTGGTTTTCTTTTGAGTGGTGCTAAGCCGGCGATTCCGCCGGGGCTGTCTGATGAATTACTTCCCGTAATGAGGGCTGATGACTTGATCTGGGGCTTAATATAGGATTAGCGATGTAAGCCTTGTACCCCATCACATCAAGTCCGAGTGGGTACTTGGGATTATGTCTTCATAATTGGTGCCATTCCATGACTAATGTTGCAACATCCGTGTCGATGGTACGATGACCCAGCGGTTCATCTCAGCAACACTGATGAATTAATAATTACTTGCTTTGCAAATAGCAATTGTGCTTTGAGATTCAAGGAGCCTAATCAATGTACGAATAGATTGAAATGATGAGCAATTAACATGATTGGTTGAACTTCGAAATGTTCGGTTGTGGAACAAGGTAACATCGTGTTTCCCGTTGCTCCTTGCTTTGATAGAGCTTTCGTTGGCTATTCACCGCGCATTCTCCTCGTGATTCTGTTGGACTAGGAGCTGTAGATTCGTGCTAAGAATGGATGTGTGTGAATTGTTTTCGTTTTGCTGAAAGAACACACACCTTTTTCTGTGATCCGTGGATAGAACTTTAAAACGGTGGTTGTGTTTAAAACTCCGCAACTTGAACAGTACATGAGTGATTTGAATGATTCCTGTACTAAAAGAAAGCTTATGAATTGGGCTTTCATGTCCTAGATTTTGAAAGTGCTACATGCAGAACTTCACTAAAACAATGGTCCCGACATGTGGGTTTCAGGGATTACCCTGTACATTAAACTGTAAGAATCTACAGTATACTGTTCAACTGTAGATTCGTGGAAAATAATCCACTTTTAGGCCAAAAAAAAAAGTCTCCGGTTTCTGGTATGGAGTTTGCCCAAATAGTGATGCGGCGACGCGGCTTTTTTTTTTTTTTTACCTGATTTTTTTTGCTTCAAATGTGTGCTGATGACTGCAAATGGTGCCCGACTAAACTTAGTGCAAATATATGGGAGTCCAGAGAGGCCACATAAAGCTTATTCTCGACCATAACCCAGTCTAAAAACACGTTAAAATTGTGCAGCAGCAGTATTCCAGTCAAACCAGTGAGTTTGGCGGTTTTGGGACATCATCTTTCATTAAAAAAAAAACTTTTTCATTTTGCCGACGCGCATGGCTACGGCGACGCGCGCGCATACCAGAAACCGGAGACTTTTTTTTTTGGCCTTAAAGGGAAAATACAACATTTGCAAACATCAAAAAATAAAACTACCAAATCATTTTGAAATACCTTGCTGGACTGTTAGTGAATGACAGTGTAAAGCATCCTGTAAAATCATGGCACCTGGTATACTGTCATTTTCAAGAAAAGTGGTATTTTTGTATCAATTTCCAACGCTGATCGGCCGATCAGCGTTGGAAAAAACTGGCTTTTTTTTCAAATACTGGCCCCAGTTGACCATCGCACTTGTTTGCAATCGATTACACACCTATGAACGGGTACAAGCCAGCTAGACTAGTTCCCTGACCTTACAATTCCCCAATATATGTAAACTGCTCTGTTTCTTCTTACATGGAGTCAGGGAACCAGACTACAGGAAAATGATTGTTTTTCTTGGTTTTATAGCATTTTCGAACCCAAAACCTCAAAAAAGTCAGTGTAACTATATTTGCTATATATTTCCAACCCCCCAATTCCATCTATTTGTGAAAATTACAGCAAAAGCAAATGATGTATATTCCCTTTAACAATAGTGCGACGTCACAAAAACTAATAGTTTAATATCTAGTAGGCCTATTAAACAAACGGGGTGGGTGGGGCTGTTATCGTTTTCGTTTAAAAAGAAAATGGCGTTGCCTGAAACTAATCTACCAGAAGGGAAGAGTAGTATAAAGTTGCTCTCTTATTAATTTCATGGGTCTAAACATCAGCACACAAGTGACAGTCGTCAATGAGATAGGTACAAATAAGGGGAAACATAGCTGGCCCACGGGGACTACATGTATATAGCTATAGTCATGAACAAGCAATTACTATAGTATAATACTTCACAATCTAATAAACTAACATAAAAACAAAGAGGGTACATGACGGAGGGTGACTTGTACTTTTTTTAGACCGAATGAAAATGAGTTTGCTTGATAACGACGGATAATTATGATTGAGTGTTGATTGGCATGAGTCCACGAAGGTCGGATGGTATAATTTGGAAATTACTCATTTAGTTTGGAGAACGGGGGGGGGGGGGGGGGGGCAGAGGAAAGTGGGATGAATTGGCCGACTTGTCAATTTTTGTTAGGAAACGATCATTTAATTTGGTTAAAAGAAACTGTCAGTTAAAGAGGCATGACTTCAAGATAAGTTGGGTTCTACTTCTAGGAAGTTAGGAACGTATTTGAACTTGCCATGTGTTTTAAAAATTGTATTACTACCTTGACAAAAATTGCATCTGGACTATAGTCAGGATAACTTATTTATCTACGATATTGCGGGATCAAGGTAATTAATCAATTAGTATTTAAATCCCAAATTTATCTGATCGTGGTTTAATTACCTGATCAATCATTGCCGCATATCGCCCTCAATGTTTCGTATTCCAGAAGACCTTTTGGGGTTTCAAGGGAAATGACACACTGCACCCGATGAGCACTGACTGCATTAGAATATCGGATGGTCAAGAAGTTCCTACCCCCCCCTTCTCCCCGGTCAACCATGTCAGTGAAGAGCAGGTTTATTTCTTGCTTCGAGTGGTAAGACGTCTGCACTAGTAAGCGGGAGTTCGTGGGTTAGAGTACCACCCGATTATAGCGTCTGATTTTTTGGTCTCGCCTGAAATATTAGACTATAGGCTATATGCAATCACTTTGTGTGTAACGTACCGTATATGCATGCATGCATGCATGTAGTAGTAAATATGTGTGGTATTTTCGTAAAATTGGTCTCATTGCAAAAGTTGAAGTCCAACTGGAACCAAACTTGGGTCATAGATGCAATATGGCAACCTCCATGTGATAATGAAGTCAAAGGTCACATACCAAGTTCAAAGGTCATCTGAGGTCGAGTTGTAAAACAGGCTGAAAACTCATGTAAGATTTGTCTCATTTGAAAAGTTGAAGTCCAATTGGAACCAAACGTGGGTCATAGATGCAACATGGCAACCTTCATATGATAATGATGTCGAAGGTCACATACCAAGTTCAAAGGTCATCTGAGGTCAAGTTGTAAAACAGGCTGAACATGTAAAATTTGTCTCATTTGAAAAGTTGAAGTCCAATTGGAACCAAACGTGGGTCATAGATGCAACATGGCAACCTTCATATGATAATGATGTCAAAGGTCACATACCAAGTTCAAAGGTCATCTGAGGTCAAGTTGTAAAACAGGCTGAACATGTAAAATTTGTCTCATTTAAAAAAAGTTGAAGTCCAATTGGAACCAAACTTGGGTCATAGATGCAACATGGCAACCTTCATATGATAATGATGTCAAAGGTCACATACCAAGTTCAAAGGTCATCTGAGGTCAAGTTGTAAAACAGGCTGAACATGTAAAATTTGTCTCATTTGAAAAGTTGAAGTCCAATTGGAACCAAACTTGGGACATAGTTGCAACATGGCAACCTTCATACTGATTTGTCTGCTAATCTGACTGATAATCGCGAAAGCAGGAGAGAACGCATGGTTCGACAACCATCTGGCAAGTCTTCGGACAACTCTGAGTATGCAGTGTTTATAAAAGAAATACGTCCGTAAAGGGCAAAACCCAATCCTGAATTCACCGAACATTCTTGTGCACATCGGACGTTGTTATGTTGCCCTAAACTGCACTCCGGGACACTTAATGTCGACAACGTGTTGGATTGAGTGGAAACCCGGCTGATATACAAGCAACCTTGACCTAACTGAAAATTGGAACACACGTGATAAAAATGTCACATACATGTACATGTTTTTACTCTAAAGCCAGGGGTCCTTGTACTTTTCTTTTGCTACTTGATGCCATCATCCCAGCTAATAACATGTAAATGAAGTATTTTGTTGATCGGAAGAGACACTTTCCGTACCCAGTTGGCCTAGTCAGAGTTTCTTGTCAGACTCGCAGGATGAACATTTGAAAAGAGTGTTCCGAGTTGCGATATATTGTGGGGCTCGGGTGATGTACGTGGCTAGTGGGATGGAAGACCCCCCCCCCCTCTCCCCCCCCCCCCCCATCCTTCACCCCGAGAGACTTCAGTCACGGCACTACTTCGACAATGATGGCATGTAATTTTCACTTTCAAAGTCCAGTCGATGAATGTCTTGCGTTTTACATGCCATTTTTGCGAGAATGTGGCTATAGGGAGAGATGTAGTTACTAATGGTTGTTTGGTGTTTGGAGTTAGGTTTATATGTTTTTTTTTCACAGGGGCTATACTTAAAAGCCCAACTCGGAAGTATTACAAGCTGAATGGTTAAATTAGGAACAGAGAACTAAAATTGCGCTGTAGTATTCAACACCGTTGGTATAGGCCATGTGTATGGAACCGCTCGCTATCTCAAAGCGTTATACTATACAGCATGGATCAGTTGTAAGCTGAACAAGTAATCCACGGAGAACCCTTCTTGTGTGCTCCAAAGTTTTGGTAACGGATCTCGAGGTACGTGCTATAGCGTGCAGTTCAGGCAGATTGGACGCGAGGTGCTACTGTGATTTTACTAAAGTCTGATTCTGCTCCAATATTTGTTTGCAAGTGATTGTGCTCGAGTTTTGGAACGAAACCAGAATAGTTCCTCCTTCAGAAACTTAAACTTTGTTGTTATTTATTCAACCCGAAATAACAAAAAAAAATACCAATGATAAATTTGAGTTTAATATCAAACGGGCTCATAGCGGGTGAGTAAAAAAAAACCCAAAATGGCTGGACCAATCCTTTAATGAAGTTCTGCATGTGTCACTATCAAATTATAGGATATGAAAGCCCAATTAATAAGCTTTCTTTTAGTACAAGAATCATTCAAATCACTCATGTACTTTTCAAGTTACGGCATTTTATACACAACCACCGTATTAAACTTCTGTCCATGGATCACAAAAAGAGGTAAGTGTTCTTTCAGCAAAACGAACAATTCACATGGGGCATGTGTGTGAATTGTTTTCGTTTTGCTGAAAGAACACACAAACCTATTTCATCATCTTTCATTGTCTGTTCAAATTTATCCGGGTTAACAAATGACTTCTGGGAGAAACTCCATCCAAAAATTATCACCCCTAAAAGTAGTCCTGAAGCCCGTCGCCATTTTGAAAAAAAGGATACCTATACGCTCCATTGCAAAATAGAGCAAATTTAGGGCCTAATTTCATCCTAATTTCACAGAAGTACGAGTTTGCAGTCCTTTGCACGGCTTCCACCCTTCTTTTTTTTATTTTTAACAAACCCTCAACTTCATGGCCCTCAAAATGCTCCAATATCAAAGAATTTGAGGGCATGCAAATCGTGATTTGGCTGGCGTAGGTAATTTCGGGCATAAGTATTGACCTGAACCCTTAAACGTGAATGAATGAGCTAAATCCTGCCCATTGTGTAGACCAGATGCATGAAACGACTTCCAGTGAATAGCCATTGTGAATCAATTGAATACATTTTGTGAGCCCCGGGACCAGCAAGTTCTAGGTCTGCCGTTTCAGGTCCTGTAATTGTTTGATGCATTTTCTGCACTTTCCCCTAAAACCAGATGTGCCAGTAGTTCTGCGTTTGCATTTCTTCATATACCCATTAGAAGGCTCTTTCCATTGCAATCTGTGTAAGCGACCGTTAGCTTCCCCACTACACTACCGTAATGAACCCATCAACATCAAATACATGATATGCCCCTTGGCGTTTGGCGTGCTTCCTTTCCTCCACACCGTAAGAGAGAAAAAATGAGACAGAGAGAACAGAAGATGGGGGAAATATCTGGGCTAATGACGCTTTCTTGTGCTCGGAGAGCTCCATCTCGCACGGCGGACGAGCCATTTTATTGAACTGGAGCCTTGATTGGACCTGACTTGTTTTTCGTGTCTCGCGGGAAGTTGACTGACCCGCGCGCGATGCATCTGCCTGGCTTTGTACTGATGTACATTTTCTCTCTTTCTGTTTGGTGATTTGTCTCTTTGTTTTCAGCTCCTTAGGGGCAGCAGTTCAGCGACCTTATGTTCTCAGCTTGCTCATGACCTTTCCCATCCTGTTTTGGGGAATAGATAGATATTTGTGTGAGCTGTTGAACGTCCTTCTCGGTGTGGTTCGTCATGAGGCTCTTGGTTTAGCACACACCACGGGTCAGTCTTGTGAGTAATCCGTTTGAAAGCAGTTCAGAGTTCAACCTGAGGACTCGCGTTCATGGTAAAGGGCGGCGTGGAATACGCCCAATTGGGCTACAAAACGCGTTTTAAACAAAATGATACTAAAATAGAAAGAACGTTTTAAAAGTAGAATATGTAAGTCCACGCAACCATCCTTAGAAACTAGGCGTTTTTGTGTTAATTTGCGAGAACCATGCAAGAACGAATTTCGGGGGTCACAATTTGGCCCCCCAAAATCGAGCTGTTCGGTGCTAGTTGTGATTCATCCTCAAATTGTTTCGCACTCTGCGGACGTGTAAGAAACAACATTTGTGCATTTGTGATGTGTGTATTATGTACCACACACACAACGTGTATAGTTGGCGCATTCGGATTGATCCACAAAGGAGAAGCTATTTTGCTGATTGAGGGTTGGCCTGACGATCGGGGGTAATAATGACTGTACCGATCTTATAGTGCGTGAATTACAATTACATACCAATGTGCGTAACTCATGATATCTTGTCAAGAGGCCCAACATATATCCTGTAAGTTAAGATGACCAACAATGAACAGGTCAACAGCGGTTGTCATTGCAAATATTGGACATGCATTTTTGTTGATTCGGCATGCCATCACTTAATTTTAAATGTGTAAGAAGATTTGGTGTTGGTGGTTAAACATTGCGGTCGTCATGTTTCCCGTTTTAACGGCTTAGCCGACCTACAACACTTAATTACCGAAAACATGTCCTTGTATTATTGGGATCTGTCCCCGGGTTTGTCCTCCCAAATTTTTTTTCCGTTCAGGCTAATAACGGTGGCATGACATTGTGTCTGGGTTCTTGAGAAGGCCCGGTCGATACGGCTTATGCGTGTTTTTGCACCCTGTGTGGAGTAATTAGTTAATGCTAGTGTAGGGACCTGATCCAGCTTACACGATTGGCTTAAACCCCTTCACTGTGTGTCTCTCTCTCGACTGACTGCCACCAATGAGGTGTCCTGCTGCGTGGGTTGTCTGATCTCGGCTTCCGATCACCCTTTTTCACCCGCACGGACACCGACAGAAGGACATTTCTTTCCGAGGGTCTGGTTGAGTCAGTGGCCGTGTCACAACTTGACCGCATCGTAAAACCTCAGTGCACGTTGTCCACTCACAAGCTAGCTGCAAAACGGATGCGGCCCCTCGCAAGCACGGGAACCTTTCTCGCAGTTCTTAATCCGCTGGATTTTCGAGGGGAGCCCAAATTGCGTCGAGGAAAGACGTGTATAGTGTGATCATAGAGCAAGGAACTGGTGTGATTAAGTCGACCTTTTTAGTCATAGGCCTGAAGCAGAAGCTCGCGTCATCACGTCACCTACTGGGAGTGTGGAGCCGCTGGATTAATGTGTCTTTCTGTGGATTTGAGTGGAATCTGTGCAATTGAAGTCCTTTTGGAGTGTCGGGAAACAAGTGTCCTGTAAGTTTTCCTATAATCATTAATTACTGAACACATTTTAATGTTTTACTGATTTAGTGCGAGGCAGCCATATACGCGTTAAACCAGGCCCCAAATTTTCGAGTTCTAAAACCGTGACCAGGTTTTCTGATACACTTAAAAATTATCAGAACTGTCTGATATTTAATGCTTTAGGTTAACTGATTACCTAAAGTTCAGCCTCTTATATTACGTGTCACGGATCGAAGGGTTTCGGTAATTGTGTTCTCGTGTTTTTAACTAACACGTCTACGTCCATACATACACGTACATGACACAAATGGGAAAGGATTTGCTAGTCTTTTTTCGGTATTCTCTGGAAATTTGTCATTGAAACCAAACTAATGACAGTTACTTGTTGGAAACGTCTTCATACACACTTTTTTATTTTTCATTTTTTTTGGTAAATCTCTTTAGGGTTTGGGTGGGTTGCAAGATTTTGGTCAATACTTTTATTGTGTTCAACTTTTCAGTATACAGCGAGGATTATGATTATGTCAGACTATTTTGCGAAATGTTGGCGTTTCGTCGATGCATAATGTGGGTTCAAATTTCAATGCTCGATGCGGGACGAATAAAAAAAAATGTAACACATTTTCAACCGTAGTAAGATTTGAGGCTTTACATTTTCGACTTTATTTTCGCCACTATCTCTAAGTTCCGTTGTCCGATATTTCGTTATGAGATCCATGTTGAAGAAATAATGATATAGGGCATATTACTTATTTCGACTGCTATTTACCGAACAGTTAACCTATTTCCCGTAATTTTATTCAACACTTTACATTAAAAAAAGAAGGAAATGACGTCATTTTCTTTCAGTTTCACAGCAAAGGTTAACTGACAATTCCTATTTTTTCTTTCTTCGATCAAATTCAAAATAATACACGTAGCTCTTGCGCGTGTGCGGGCACTCCAAGTGTTGTGGATTATGTGCCATGGCTCTGTGTCAAAACATCATGAGATGTGGCATAGACATGCCTCCATGTTTTCGCTGTCGCTGTCGCAAAAATGAGCTTAACACATGTAGGCCCACTCGTTGCTAATCATAGGTCACAAAATTAGTGCCTGTAGTGTGAACTGTATAAGCTGCTGCCCTCATTTAATTGCAATTCACTCAAGTATGACTGTGAAAGAGCCCCGATAGTCGCCGATACGCGGTTCCTTTTGAACTTGAACAAGTCTAGCAAACGAGTCGGGGGAAAAAAGTACAGCGTGACCCGGGCCCACGCGCCGGGCCCTTAAACGTCATGTCTCGGATAGTCCGAGTTGAAGTTGAAAGCTCCCCACACCTGTAAGGGAAGTTCACTATAGTCGATGGCACTAGTCCATGTTCACTTGTCTCCTTCGGTAGCCCTTGTTTTGTGGGTCACCAGGTTTGCGGATGGTGACAAAATTCACACAACAGGCTTCGTCACTTAAGCTGCTGCTGCTGTGAAGCGGCATGGATGCCGTTTAGTGTGGCCTGTTTGTCCGTCCTAGATAGAACATTTTAAAGCTCAGTCAGGAGCTTCTTCATGTCACTTGGTGGTCAGTCTGCCGGTCTGTCCCCAAAAATTGACCCACAAAAATTACCTAAAAAAATTACCCAAAAAAATTACCAAAATAGGCCCCCTAAGTTTCCCACCAATTTAAGTGGGCCTACCAGATATTAATTTTCAAAACAAAGCAAGCAACATAAATTAAATACTGAACAAAAAAATTGTTTGTAACAATTCACACAGATGTTTATGAAAAGTTTGTAAGTGGTGGCTAAATATAACGTTACGATCAAGTGGTATTTATCACAAATCGCCAGAAATATAGGCAGACATCTAAAGTATGGTGTTTCATATGTGCCATCGGTGTCTCATTTTTGGGCGTAGCATTATCTGGCAGGGATCATATTGATAGATATCATGCAAGACTTACATGCAAGACGGCCAGAGCTTATTTTGCACTCGCTTATTTTTTTTACAGCCAGTGATGGCTCTTTCAATGACTCAATATTTTTGGGATACGAATAATACAAATATCACCTTTTGCTTAAACAAATCTCAGGTTTAGTGACGTTCTTGCAAAGTTGCTTTGAACTCAAATCGGTTTGTAACTCCAAAATGGAGCATGCAGCGCCCTCTGTCGTTCAAATTTGGCCTATTGAGACTTCACTTTCACATTATTCTTTTAACGTACGTCATCAATGGAATCCAGTTATACAAGACCCCGAACATTGTGCATACGTTTTCTCTGTTTTCTCAAAATGTATAGTATCCACTGAGCTGAAACTTCAACAAGTTAGTTGTTATATACACCCTTCTTAAGATTGTCAACAATTGTAGTTGCTTCAAATAAAAAAAAAATGCACACGGGAAATTGTTCTGTTGCATAATGTCAGTCTGTTTCAAATTGCGTATGAGGTGACTAAATTTAGCAGCACATGACGTGTGATTAAAAACCGAAGGGAAGATACAACATTTGCAAATGTAAATATAACGAAATGATTAAATTGACACGAAATACCTTACTGGATTGGAATGAAAGTCTACAGCATCCTGTAAAATCGTGGCTACTGGTGTGCTGACATTTTAAAGAAAAATATTGCATTTTTCCAGCGCTTTTCGGCCGACCAACATTGGAGAAAACTGGCTTCATTTCAAAAACTACTCCTACTTTTTCATATTTAGTTAGTCCGCATTTTTCTCTGCAATTGATAAGACACCTGTGAAGGGTACAAACCTGCTAGACTGATTATCTGACTCTACAATTCCCCAAAGTCTTTAAATTGCTCGTTTCATCTTAAGTCGGGTCAGGGAACCAGACTACAAGAACATGATTGGTTTTCTTGGTTTTGCCAGCATCTATACAAGCCCAAAACGTGAAACAAGTCAGTTTAACAATATTTGCTATAACATTCTAATCCTTATTTTTTTTTAAATTGCAGCAAAAGCAAATGATGCACATTCCCTTTAAGAAAAGGGGAGCAAGACATTAAGGCCAAAAAAAAAAAGTCTCCGGTTTCTGGTATGCGCGCGCGTCGCCGTAGCCATGCGCGTTGGCAAAATGAAAAAGGTTTTTTTTCAATGAAAGATGATGTTTCAAAACCGCCAAACTCACTGGTTTGACTCGAATCCTGCTGCTGCACAATTTTAACGTGTTTTTAGATTGGGTTATGGTTGAGAATAATCTTATGTGGCCTCTCTGGACTCCCATATTATTTGCACTAAGTTTAGTCGGGCACCATTTGCAGTCATCAGCCGACATTTGAAGCAAGCTCCATACCACAAACCGGAGACTTTTTTTTTTTGGCCTAATGGTCCAGTTTCTTTTAAATGCAGTTTTTTTTGGTGAGGAGGATAGGACTTGCTTTCTTCAGACGTTCAGACGGACATGCGGAATGTATCTAGGGCGTCAAATTTGTTACGATTCAGAGAGCTCAACATAGTTTGACAACTATCGAAGGCATGTAATTTGTACATGATGCACACCAATTATAACCCATCCACTATTTTGACACACATGGCGTGATTCAACGATAGTGACCCCTTGTATTGTGGAGTAACCTCTAGTCGAACTTTTGGCCAATCGGGTATTATCCAGGCATACTTGTATGGAGTGCAAAGGGGGAAAATGCATACTAATTTAATCTTTCTAAATACATTTTTGGTGTCAGTATCGGCTCAGCTTTGTCCACATATTTCATTTAATGAGTGAAATTCTTGCAAATTTCATAGTTTTTTTTTTTACCATTTACAAGTAATTTGATACATGAAACAAACCATGTATCAAATTTATTATCACAACTATGTCAAAATTATGTTAGTGACTCCGGAAACAACCAAACGGTAAATTTGTGACTGATCAATGGAACAATAAACATTGTCAAAATGCTTACCAAATGCTTACAATTTCAAAACTAACAGAAGTAACGTATTCCTAATAAGGTAATAGGTTCATTTGGGTTTTTTTGTGTGCACTTTTATTCACGTTTAAAGCATCAAAATTGCTCAAAGTCGCAAGTACGGTGCATTACAACTAACCTGTTGAAGTTTCGGCTCCCTGGACACTTTACATTTTTGAGAAACGTATGCTGTTTTTTTTTGTTTTTTTTGTGTCTCGTAACTGGACTCCGTAGTTAAGTCTCGTAAAAAAAGTGTGCCAGCAGGCAAACTTTTTAAAACCCACCTGCAATGATTGTTTCTTCCGACCGATACCATGTTTCTCATTGAAATGTGTAGGTCCGTTTACATGAATTATCAATGTTCCTATACGTGTCTTTGATGTGTACTCGTTAGGTGTGTAGATGCGTGTATCGTGAGTGCGTCTGTATCTTGACTGTGTATGGGCCTTATTCGCGAGTCGGCCATATTGAATTGAAAGTTAGGTAAAATCTTAATTTTTGGAACTTGCGAAGAGAAATGAAAGCAAGTCAATTTGTAATATATTCCAGTCTGCTTCAATGAATAATCTAAAATGTGTAATTAAACATTCCCTAATGTTTATAGCCATATTTTAAAAATAAATGACAGTAAAATAAGCCTGCATTGTGCCTGCAATAAATAGTCTGGCGCCATCCCATTCAACAGTTAACAATTCATGAAATACATTCAGGGAACTCGACAAAAATGGCCAACTCGTGAATCAAGGTTCATACGTTCAAGCCCTCTTTTCTCCGGCCTGTTCATACCCACTTCTCGCGGCCAAATGGCGAGTTGTAATTTCCAAAATGGTCTTTTCCTCGTCCGTTTAGCGGGCCGATTATGACACACCGCCTCCCCGATGAGTGACAGGTTTGAACGGACCGTCCTACCGCGGTGTATAGCTCCTTGCACTGCCCCTGGGTAATCCCACACATGTTCGCTCGCGAGGAAAAGGGTACAAACGTGACAAAGACACGATTTGGGAAACTTTGAGGTTCCCGACCCCCTATGTAGAAATGAACGGAGCAATTTGGCACAGTCGTTGCGCGCCGGAGGGACACGACACTATGCCCCCCTCGTTTAGTGCAGTGACATGCGGGTACACTGCAAAAAAATCCGTTATACAAAACACAGTTCTTACATAAGCTCGATTCCTGTTTGTCTTCAATTTTGCAAAAGAGAAAAAAAAATTCTCAGAACATGAAAACGCCGATAGCTGTACGGATACCGAAACACCTTGATTTTGGGAACACTTTGTCTTCTCAACATTAAATTTGCATGACTGCACTTCGCTTTAGACACGTTGTTTTGTACATGCAATATCATAGCTTGTGCCTTGCTGTAAGCCAAGTTTAAAGCTAAACCCGTAAATAGTTTTTTGAATATGTAAGAATTATGTAAGATTTTGAATATGTGGGTCGTACCACATCAGAAGCTAGACGCTCGTATATGTTTGTGTCGCAGATCTTTGCTGGAAATCTAAACCTTATAATGTGGTTTCTAATCACGTGATACATTATTTCATCACGTGATGTGTTTCACCATGGAGGAAGGCATGCGTGAATACAAAATAACAACTTGCATACCGGCGTGGACTTTTCAGCACGTGGTATGCCTCACCGTGTAAGTGCCTCAGCGTGTAAGTGAATTATTAATCCCGTCAAAATCCTGCTGGACCATCGGGGAATGGCCTCGCCAGTACAGTGTGCATTGTGATTCGCTAGTACGTGTGCCCCGTGTGCATTGTGATTCACGCAGCCCTTAAAGGGAATGTACAACATTTGCAAACATCAAAAACTAAAACTACCAAAGTATTATGAAAAACCTTTTATTGGACTGTTAGTGAATTTCAGTCTAAAGCATCCCGTAAAATCATGGCACCTGGTGTGCTGTCATTTTCAAGAAAAGTGGTATTTTTGTATCAATTTCCAACGCTGGTCGGCCGACCAGCGTTGGAAATAAACTGGTTTTTTTCAAATACTACCCCAAATTTACCATGTTTGCAATCGATCACACACCTATGAATAGGTACAAGCCAGCTAGACTGGTTCCATGACCTTACAATTCCCCGACGTCTATAAATTGCTCCGTTTCATCTTATGTGGGGTCAGGGAACCAGACTACAGGAACATGATTGTTTTTCTTGGTTTTTCCAGCATCTACGAACACAAAACTTCAAACAAGTCAGTGTAACAATATTTACTATAAATATACTAACCCCCAAATCCATCCATTTCTGAAAATTACAGTAAAACTAAAAGCCAATGTTGTATATTCCCTTAAAGGGAATGTACAACATTTGCAAACATAAAAAAACCCCGAAATGATCAAATTATCACGGAATATCTTACTGGATTGGTATACCGAATGACAGTCCAAAGCATTCTGTAAAATCGTGGCTCCTTGTGTGCTGACATTTTCAAGACAATTTTTTTCCAGCGTTGGAGAAAACTGGCTTTTTCCAAAAACTGCTCCTTGTTTTTCATATTTAGTTATTCCACAGCTTCTTTGCAATTGATTGCACATATGTGAAGGGGTACAAGCCTGCTAGACTGATTCTCCGACCTTACAATTACCCAACGTCTATAAATTGCTACGTTTCATCTGGAGTGGGGTCAGGGAACCAGACTGTAAGAAAATGATTGGTTTTCTTGGTTTTTCCAGCATCTACAAGCCCAAAACGTGAAACAAGTCAGTTTAACACAATTTGCTATAACATTCTTTTCCTCCAAATCCATTTGTTTCTGAAAATTGCAGCAAAAGCAAAGGTTGTACATTCCCTTTAACAGACACATGTAGTTCTCTCTACTAGTTGGCAGTTAAACTCAACGGCGAAACTTGGCAGCACAGCCATGGCAGCACAGCCAAGCTTTCACCGCTTGCAACCTGAACATGAACTTTCCAAGGATTTCTCAGAACGCCGTACTTGTTTGGTGTCAAGAAACATTACTTGTGCAGCCGTAAAAGTCAAGCTATATCCGCATGCAGGAGTTGGCCAAGGTTGCTTATTTCTTATTATTTGTCCGTATAGATCTCTGCTCCAAAATTATGTACGCAAAATATAATGAACTTTCCAGCAATAAATTGAAAGCCTTTTTAGTGGTACCTGTAGTATAATAATGATAATGTGTGGTGCTTAAATAGCGCTTTAGGTCTCCCAGCGCTTCACAAAATATTGCCCAAACCATCCATAAGACATAAGACCACTTTCTTGCAGACAAGATAGGCGCAGTCTGGTCTCTACCGTCACAGATACCCATTTATACTCATAGGCGGAAAGAGGCAATTGTAGTAAAGTGTCTTTCCCAGGGACACAGGCACCATTTTCCCGTCAAAATTCGAAGAACACCGTAATCATTGGACCACATCGATCAACAACACAAAACAAGTTTTAGATCGCATATATAGAAAGTGCACAAAAACAAAAGATGGAATTATTGAAACTGTTCAAAGTTGGAAATGCAGGTAGCGTTTTTTTCTGCGTTTCTGTGTCTTGCATAAACAGTACCGGCATGTCATCGCTAGAGCCTATTATTCGGAAGTTTAAGAGGAGGAAAGTTTCCAACCCCCAGGCCATCTCAAGTGGATACCGCGAGTTGAACTTTGAAAAGTTGAACTCCGAAAACTTTCCCAAAAGTGCAAGGGAGAAGTTAACCCCATTCACAGAAAAAGTGCAAAGAACTATAAAAAAAAAATCGCATCTGTTTTTGGGGTGAGATAACGTTTCTTAATTACATGAATCACGGCGGTGTGATGCACTGTCGACGAGAGATAATGCTGAACATGCACTGCGCAGGCGCAGACTCCATCTCGAAGGACCATGGGTATGGCATACGTCATCTGAGTGAAGGAAATGAGGATCGGAAGTTGTTTCTTGAGACGTTATCCTGAGCAGAAATCCTGGCTTAGTGGACGCCGTGTTGGTCGGGGGGGGGGGGGGGGAGGGCGCCTCGGGCCCATTCAACTAGTGGCGTAACTTTCTGACCTGCAGGAAGATCTGTGCTAAAGTTTGCCAATGTTATTTTTTAATGCAATCCTTGAAAATCCACCTTTGTGTCCCATTTCACCTTATTCTCAATTTTCGTTTTGCCATTTCCAAGGGTATTTCGGTGCCTTTTTTTGTTTTTATGCTGATACGAATTTCCATATTCATGAGCAAAACTGTAATGTCATTTCAGGCAGAAACCTCAATGTTACAGCTATTTCGGCACCAAAAGTTGCTAGCAATGTGGATATTTTGCTGTCGCAAATTTACTTTTCTTTGGTGATTCGTTGTAACTGCCAGTAACATGGCAGTGAGCCGGCTAAGCTTTTCTCACAAAGGTTTTTAATGAGCAAATTTTGGGTTAACCATTTCAGCAGAAAACCCCTAAACTGAACATGTCTTCCTGAAACGACATCACAGCGACAGCGCCCTCAGCATGGACAATTTGTAAACGCTTAAAGAAGTGCACTTTTCTTTCAATAACATTAACCAAAAGGATGTCAAATAGTGTTCATACGTTTAAGAGAGGAGTAGAAAGTTTCACAAAATGTATTCCCAAGAAAAAGTCATCGCATAGACCCTTTAAAGATCCAAATTCTATGTTTGCTGAGAGTATCAGTCAATATATTTCGCAGCATGGACCTTGGTGAAATACACTGTAAAATCTGTGCCGACAAATCAACATGGTGATATAGGCCTAAATAATGTCTGAACCACACACCCAATACAGGGTATGAGTAAAAAAAAAACCCAACGAAACCCAAATGTTGGGACCATTGTTTTAGTGAAGTTCTGCATGTTTATAGCGCTTTCAAAATCTAGGATATGAAAGCCAAATCCATAAGCTTTCTTTTAATACAAGAATCATTCAAATCACTCATGTACTTTTCAGGTTACGGAATTTTAAACACAACCACCGTTTTAAAGTTCTGCCAACGGATCCGCTCAAAAAGGTAAGGTACTTTCAGCAAAACGAAAACAAATCACACAGGGCTAGAAATGTGTGTGAATTGTTTCTGTTTTGCTGAATAACGCACACCTTTTTTTGTGATCCGTGGACAGAACTTTAAGACGGTGGTTGTATTTAAAATTCCGTAGTTTGAAAAGTACATGAGTGATTTGATTGATTCTTGTACTAAAAGAAAGCCTATGAATTGGGCTTTCATATCCGAGATTTTGAAAGTGCTACATGCAGAACTTCACTAAAACAATGGTTCCGACATTTGGGCTTCTTTTTTTTATTCACCTTGTAGAAGCACCAGTAGCTTTAATACAACTTTGTTTTGGCTGCTAGCTTTAGTGTTTTACCAGATTAAAGTTGCCGTTGTGTAAAGGGTGCTTCCTACCTCCGGATCGGAAGGAAGAAGAGGCTTCCTCGCATTATGTTTCCAGATTCAAAATTTCTGTTTAAGCCATTAATGGAATCAAATGCAGAGTTCGCCGAACTTGACCGATGTCTGTTCAGAGGTTTCGAACGGATACGGTTATAGCACACAGGGTAGTTCCACTAATCTCTATTATAAAGATTAGTGGGTAGTTCATTAGTTTGTGTGGTTTTGTGACGTCATACGCACTTTGCAATCCGCTACATGGCACGGATAGTAAGAAACGCACGGAGAAAAGGTACCCAGCTACAGTGTCGTAGTACTCGTACTCGGTACTCGTACTCAAGTACTTCTCGATTTCTTTTATTTTTTAGAGTACTCGTACTCGAATGTAAAAGAACTCGTACTCGAAATGACGGTGCTCGTACTCAGGCAGCAAAGTACTCGTACTCAACATGTCGAAATTGTACTCCATCATCAAAGTAATCATACTCGAACAGCAGTACTCGAAAAAGAAATGGTATAGCTTGACTTACCATGGCCTTATTTTATCGATACTTTCAGTTTGAAATGGTTTATTGGCTTGCGGAGAAATCGAAGTTTCCTGATTTTCCTCTGTGCACGTCCGGAAAAACACATTGAACAGCTGCCGTGAGTGGGTCTGTATATCGGTCTGAGGGCCTGGGCAAGTTACGCACAATGAACCATTTGCCGTGTGGCCGTATTCGAAAAAAGAAGCACTCGTACTCGTACTCAGAATAAAAGCACTCGTATACTCGTACTCGGAAGTACTCGTACTCGTACTCGGAGGCCTGTCCTTGTACTCGGTTGTACGAGTACTCATACTCGTAGTCGGCAATCTAGGTACTCGGCAGTACTCGGTACTCGGAAAAGTACTCGACTACCCAGCTACGCGCAATATTTATCCGTTACTTATACATTGCGTATGCTTTTCGTATTCGTCGAAATCAGTCCTTGGAAACGCAACGTAATATGAAAAGGGACATGTGCTACATCATGAGATCCATTCTTAGTGTTCGTAAATAGGAAACGCATACGCAACGTGTACATGCGTAATGGATACACAAAATACGTGCACATTAACTTGTCGATTTTCATCTTCTTTTCTGATAAGGCATTTAATCATGTATGAATTATTGATTGGGAGAGTATCATGAATTGCTGAACATGTAAGTGCCATTTCGTATGTGTTTCAAGCAGGATTAGCCACTGACGTGCGAGGCTTTCATCGGAGGCTGCCATTTTGGATCGGTAAAACGTTTCCAAAAACTGACCGTAGGCTATACGCATGCGTACACGACGAGAAACAACGGAATGGTTACCGATAGCTAAACGCATGCGTACACGACGTATCCGTTCGGTTGCGAAAGCTCTATAAAATAAGGCCCGCGTGTGAATGCAGGCATGAAACGCGTCACACTAGCATTGGCTGTTTTAATGGTGATTTGCACGGCCTTGCTGGCGAGTGTCCGTCTTTCCGCTTTAACATTAAAAAACACTTTCCCAAATGTGCACCGTCATAGTCTGATGTTGCTCAGTGTCTGACCGGAACTGACCGCAATATAGTGAACAAGGAGAGGCTTGATCTGTCTTCAGAAGATTTTGAGTACCCAGTGACCTCAGCGGCGTAGCCAGGGTTCTCATCCAAGGGGGCAGTTAGGGGGGGGGGGGGCTTGAGGTGCGCCCCAAAAATTGCTGAAAGGTAGACAGGTTTTTTTCACCGGACACCCAACCTCCGTAAAATCAAATAGTGTAGGGGGGGGGGGACCATCTTCCCATAGGGGCGCTGTACAAAACGTGGCTAATAAGACCATGGCTGCATTAGACCATGGTTAGACAATAACTACCGTTATTTGCTTTCCAAGGGACGTTATTACAATAAACAGCCACTCACGAAAAAAGGTGAAAAATACGCACACAATCGCAGAAAAAAGGGACTTTATGTTCTCCCAGCTAATCATGGTAACTCATATGGCTGTGCTTTTCTCGGATGCCCATTTTTTAGTGGGAGGGGCGACTGGAGGCGCGAACTTTTCATGGGAGGCGTGCGCCCCCAACGCCCCCCCCCCCCCCCCCGTAGCTGCGCCGCTGAGTGACCTAGATTCAACCTTTTTTTAGAACTCATATTGGAGTTTTGTTCACGACAGGTGGGCATGGAATGTAGGTACATTGTTAAAGCCACAGTCCATCATTTGCAGCTATCCAAAAAGTAACGAAATTATTGTCGAAAAGCTTACTAAGATAGTAATGGCACTAACCTCCCTGTGAAATTATTCTTTCTGGCATGCTGTCATTTTGAAGAAAACAAGAAAAGGAGGGTCACTTTCCAACGATGCGTCTCAAGACGCATTTTTGGAAATTTCCGTTAGTAATTCGTTTTAAATTTAGCGACTGGTGCACGCAAGCGTTGACACGACGCACACGCGCGGTCCAGTGCGTGATATCGCGTAGCTGCAATCGGCTGAATGAGAACGTGTCCCAGATGCTGATTTTGGGCGCAATTCAAAACATAACTCGGCAACTTTTGAATTGAAATCGAGATCCTAGAATATTGTTTTCTCGGAATATACAGCATTCACTGAGCTTAAACTTCATCAGGTTGTTCAGCACCCTGCTTTAGATTTTGAGCACTTTTGTTGTTTCAAACGAACAAAATGCACAAAAGACAAATGATGTGCCTGTTCTCAACCTTTAACATATTATTCTTCACAAGGTGTTGTGAAACGCAAACAACTAATTCCCGACATCATGCATTAATAAGCCATGTATTGATGACGTCACACTTTGTTTACGTCTGTGCTTTCCTATGGTGCTCAGTGGACTTGGGCCCCCACTGGCTCCATAGGAAAGTTCACCTGTAAACAAAGTGTGACGTCATCAGTACAGAGGCTTATTGTTTACAAAATTGTTTGTTGGGGTCACGTGATGCCAAATTTCAGCAAACGATTCTCGGCTGTACTTCATGTGTATCCCTTGAAATGCTAGTGGCTTAAAAGTTACCAATGAAATTGTTTATTGTCGGCCAAATAACATGCGTAGGATGTGTCTGCTATAAGATGGAATTGGTTTGCCAGGCGATGTGTCTGGTTTGCCAGGCGCTTTCCTGTTGGCATGACGTCACAGGGCACATTAATTATGGGTAACCTGTTCCCTGAAGAAGGACACAGCTAGTCCGAAAAAAAATCGGAAAAAACTACTGGTGAGCACTACTTTTAGTTATGTTTTCCTTTATTACTTGTGTATTAGTGTCACGCAGCACCCCATTTTGCCTTTGGCATGGATTATAAAGTCCTTTAATAGGTCGTTTAACCTCGGTCTCAAGCGTACACCCCGGAAATGTATTATAATTATAAGTTTTCCATGTTTAATAGATTGGTCACCTTAAATATTATCCCTCCCCTTGATCCTTCTGAAAACAAAATCACTCGCAGGTGCAACAAATTATCAATGTTTGCCTACATGTCCTTCCTCTCTATAGAGTGTTGTTTCCTCTTTCGTAAACATTCTTAAATCACAAATTAGAATATGTCAATGGGTCAGCATTTTATTGCACTTTCTTTTTACCACAAACAAAATCAGACTCACTCGGTACAAAAAAGGTAGGCATTTTCCTGTTTTTCGTCAGAAGTAGGGCAGTCAATCGGAAAGGCATAATAACCTTGACGCCTTGCATTTCAGCATCGACCCTGAAACTCTTCTTAATTGCATCCCTCCACCTGATCAGAGTTCACGTGCACTAAATGCCTTCATATCAAATTATTAAAAAAAGATGAGTACTTATACAGTTGGTTTCGGAGACACAGATTTCAGCACCACACCGAGGATAACATTCAGCCAATGTGGTCTTTGCAGATAAACCCTCCCCCAAAAATTCGAGACAAACCTGAAAAATTGAAATAAAGTTTTTGGCCATGCTGCAGCTGTCGAGCTAAGTGGTTGGGTCAAGTGCACTTTACCAGCATCCATTTTAAACTTCCTGCCAATTTCCCGCGTCATCAATGACTTTATTACATTGCTCCTGGCTCATACTCTAATATAGAGACCAAAACTTCATTAAATCCACATTTTACGGAATCGAAACCTGTTTTTTCTGTAATAAAACTCAGAGATGAAGTTTAACAGGATATTTATGCGGGGTTGTTTTTTTTTTTTGGGGGGGGGGGGGAGAATGTCAAGCTTTTAAAGGGCGTATTATTGCAAAGATCCTGCGGTTGTCTGCACAAATGCAATTAGGCGCTTTGCTTTGGGATTTTAGAAATTCATTATTGAATTTAATTGAACTCATTTCAAATGAATTCACAATACTTTATTTTATTCTTAAAAAGGCAATTACATATGGTTGGACAGCTCACTATACAAAACACTATGAGTAAGTAATTGCCAATGGAATAAATATATAGAATAAACAATTACAAACTACATGCAGTTAGATACATTTTAAAATGATGTAATTTTTTTCTAAAGATATTCTTTATACTCTAAATACGATGGAGAATGCACACGTGATGACAAATAAAACAAAATGACAAAAAATGATGAAACTTTAAAAATATAGATATCAATTGTTTTAAAGTTTAATAGCCACTGGAATAATGACAACTGGAGTAATGACAACTTCCTTCTGTTCTGTTAAGACAAATATAATGAAATGGTAACCAAAATGATGGACCTTTAAAAATATCAATTATTTAAAGGTCTAACAGCCACGTGAATGAATGAGAACCTCCTTCTGTTGGTTTTACACGGAGGTCATCTGATGGCGTCCTGATGGAAGATACTGAAACATGATCTTCAGTTCATGATGAAGTCCCTTAGATGTGTTGTAAAATGAAGAGTTTGTTTCTAAAACGCTATAAATGCCATATGCCACATTTTGGAATCCCGCCCCCTCCTGGTTTCCGAAAATCAGTTTCGACGGGTTTGATGCAAGATATAGTGTGAGTAAAAAAAACCCCGAAACCCAAATGTCGGGACTATTGTTTTAGTGAAGTTCTACATGTAGTACTTTGAAAATGTAGGTTATGAAAGCCCAATTCATAAACTTTCTTTTAGTACAAGAATCATTCGAATCACTCATGTACTTTTCAAGTTACGGAATTTTAAACACAACCACCGTTTTAAAGTTCTGTGATTTGTTTTCGTTTTGCTGAAAGAACACTTACCTTCTTGTGATCCGTGGACAGAACTTTAAAACGGTGGTTGTGTTCAAAATTCCGTAACTTGAAATGTACGCAAGTGATTTGAATGATTCTTGTACTAAAACAAAGCTTATTAATTGGGCTTTCATATCCTAGATTTTGGAAGGGCTACATGCTGAACTTTACTAAAACAATGGTCCCAACATTGGGTTTCGGGTTTTTTTTTTTAACTCACCCTGTATACGTAAAACAAAACATACAAATTACGCATACAACATACAACATCTGCGCAATGAAGTGCGCAATGAATTGAAACATTTTTTTAAACAGAGCTGTTTTACTGTTAAAGTGCTATACTTTTTTCCCCACTTCTTTTGTAGAAATGTATATCATTCTGGAAATTAGCTCTCCAAATAGTGAGTTTTTCTAGCAAGGCGAAAAGTCAACTATGACGCAAATGAAACACCTCAGAAAACGTCATAGTTTGTTTTTTTTAGTCGAAAGATGACCATACCATTAAACTTGAATGCAGACAGTGTCTCCGACCTCCATTCACCCCGCCACGAGGTCCGCCATTGACCGCTACCATGGCAACCATACCTGGCATTTTTAGCACCTGCCCCGCACACTTTTGATCAGTGATTCACCGGTGTGGCGCGAAAGGAGGGGACAAGCCGCGCGCTGCCGGCGCGTTTTGACGACCGAGGTGATTTGGCATGCACGGGGCAAGTCGGTTAGACAGATAGATTTAAAGAGTTCCCAGTTCCCTGAGGAATTATCGGAGTTTGTGTCCGGTCAACTGTCTTGTTACATTCCATTTGCTTTCAGATACTTGGCTGACTCAAAAAACCTGTCGATTTTTGACCGATTTCTGTTTAGAGGCGCATCTTCTAATGCACCTTGCCAATGCGCACACGCAAGAAAACCCAAACCTTTATTTTACCCGACCAGTAGCTTTGTTGACAACATTTCTTCATTGAATGCATCGTGTTTGACGCATTGCCTCCGGAAACAAAAGAGCTTTACTTGTTTTCATTGAGTTTCGTCTTCAGAAGGCTCAACGTTTAGTTTCTTTCTTTTAGTCAATGTATCCTTCGTTGTATTATATGTTATCTTTTAAAGGCATAGTGGCTTAAAATTCCTCCATGCTTAAACCATAGGCCTTTCTTTTATTTGTAAACATTGGCGCCATTTTGTATGGGCTGCCGTAAGCGCATAAATTGAAGCCGTGGTTGGCAACATATTTTTCCAAAAAAGTCCTCATAACTCTTCTTCATTTTAGCAGTGTTGGACCTTCCATAGTTTTGCAGGCCGCGGTTGGCAAAAATGCAGTTTGCCAACCAAGCGCAGAAAGGTCTATAACATAATACGTGGGTGGCAATTCTCTATCAAGAGAGGGCGCACTTCCTTGCCCATGCCAAAGGTGTTATCAAAGATCACCTTTTGCTGTCCCTACCAATGCTAAGAAGGCTATTAAAGTGATGGTAAGGTATCTCTAACTATGGCTGCAGCACTGCTCAGACTGTATGCACATTACAATGTCTGTTGATGTGCTACAACCTATAGGCCTACTATTGTTTTGGTCACAATGTACGTAACACAGGTTCAATGGTAGGTTCATGGATCGCATGTTTTGCCCAAGATTTCAAGTTGGTTGGAATATATACCTCATGTCACAATAATGCCCAGACCACAGTGCATGCCTGCAGCATGACTTCTGCCTTCTGGGGACACATAATTGCTCAGTCATTGCTACTACCGGGTCGTCACGCTGGGGACGAGTAGAAATAACAGCGGAATACACCAGGGAATCCTCATTGGGAATCTGCCTCCATCAACCTCTCTCCCAGTCGCTTGTCAAATTGATTCATTCCCCCAAGTGACATCTACTCATCCCTTTCGTCGCATACGAGCATCCAAAAAGTGCACCTTTACTCTGTGCCTTTGATTCCCATTCAATGGCTTATATTTGATGGCTAAAACCTATGCGTTGAAAGTTAGGCCTGCAAATTGACTGGTACTGCCAGTCAGTTAGCCGGCTGGTTTAGGTCATTGCACGTTCGGACACCAGTGTAGAATAGCGTGTGATAGATGTGATTGGTGCACGCAAGTCATGACTTTTGGTAGATGTACGTTTATGTGCCATTTCATGGTTCTAGGTTTTGAAAACGTTGTTCAGATGTGTTTTTGATGTGCATGTGTGTGCTAAGTTTATGTTCGTTAACTTCCTCTAGCGCAAAAAAATACGAGTAATAATAACTGAGGCAAAAGTGAATAAATGATGAAACTGTGCGCGGTAAACAATGTGGATTTTTCTCGATGCTCAGTTTTTTCGTAATTCCTATAAGAGTGATAGTAAGTTTACGTTTACATTTTGTAGAGATATGACGGCACTCATATGCGTGACGTCATTTTGCAGACTGGCTCCATGGCAACCTCCAGCCTCTGCGGTGTCTAACCTGCGCTGCTCCCTGCCGCGCATGCGTCCTGTGAAACCTGGTCTTATGGCGGCCATACACCATGCATGCGCATTGGGCATCAAACTCTCTCTCGTCTCGTGCTCCGATCCCCCCTAATTCGATTTGCGGGCCCAGAATTCGATGCCAGGGCCCTCCGTTGAGACCGCCATTATGCCCCGCGATTTAATCAGGCGTAAATGATGGAATTATGGCGGCAGATATTTGTGCGATCTAGTTACAGCCACTGGTAATTCATGTCAGCGTTTACTTGAACGAGCCTGCGCGCCTGGGCAACCACCGGCCAAAATGGCGGACGCCAGGTGAGACATGTCAAATGCTCTCAGGTGAACTAATGCGTTAAAAATAGCGTGATGGGGCTCGCAGTCTGCGCCAAATTATTCTGAATATGCTCTCCCGTGTGGTCTGTCCTATTTAACATCTTATAAGCTTTAGATATACGGGTATCTAGCTAATGCTAATTTTCCTAACACTGTAACTTGCAGCTTTTGGTAAACCCACTAAGTCATTAAACGTTTAATGGCAAGATGGTAAAACAACAACGATTAAAGTGATCAACTGTGATATGTACCTACTACATATTTCAGCAATGCGGTCTGGTAGTCGGGTGAAGTTTGATTTTCGACGTCAATGTTTCAAATTTAATGCGGTTTAGACAAATTAATCTGGTCTACTACTTTTTGTTTTGTATGCCGCTTTAGTCCTTGGTTAATTCTACTTTCGTATGAATCAACGGTGTGATCATTACAGTGGTAAAGTCCACCGTGTGCAACAGGGCGGCATCGAAGGGCCGAATCTTAAGTTGTACAAAGGTGATACAAGAAAACCCCACCGTTTTCTTAAAGATTTAGGACTAGCTTTAGCCTACCCTTGCTTGGATGATACCACTTGCTTGCTGGGAAACCGATATAAACCACGCCATATATTTCTTCATACTTTCTGGCAAACACCGAGATCGGTAAAGGATTGGTCGCGTCCTGTTTGCCAGTTTTTTGGCAAGGTTCGCGACCTAAGCCATTGCACTTTTACGCCACTCACCCACTCCCCCTTCCCCAATGTCTGCCCCCACTGTAACCAATTAGCGCATTCGAACATTGCAAGCGAGTGAGTGGGCCAGAATCGGAAACAACTCTGAGTCGACCTCAGTCATCCCTCATACACAAGAGCTGTTAAGTTGAAAAAAAAGTCGGTTACAAGCCGTCACATCCTACACGACGATGTAGCTGCGAGGTGACTAAAGTGAAATATCCACGGGACATGTTGTTCATGTGGCCCTAAAAAAGACCTCCAATTCGAATGAGAATCACTCCTATACGATCAGAGTCGTGAGGAATGTTCTCCACTCTCTGTCTCTCTATGCCTTGGGCCTGGAGCGCCCAACTTTTATGCATGTATGCAGTGGATATGTAAACACATTATAATTTCATCGAGGGGCAGCTGTCACCTCTTTTCAGCCGGAGCAATTTCATTAAGTCCCCATTAGTCTTGGGGAGAGACGAGCCGTGCTATAGCTGCAGCGGGACGGTTGGACGGGGGCGGCACGGGGCCCAGGCTCGCTATACTGACCGTCTCTCGCGGCTATACCCCGCGTGCTCGCGCCGTCTTGGCGTACCTCCATCGGCGCTGTACGTGCAGTCTGATGTTGATACTAACTCAAAACCTCCCCAAGCTCACACATGATAAATAAAAAAAAAATCCATGTCTCTTTTGACCACACATCCCGCCAGTGCATCTCCGAGTCTAAGCCACTGTAATTAATGACTGAAGACTGAAGATGAGCAGCACCCTCTCATCACTTCTCAACTAATTCTCATTTTTTTTCTTCTTCTTCAGGAGTATCAAGTCGATGCCCTCCTCCCTCTTTCCTTCAGCGTCCTAATTCCACGCGCAGAGGAATTCCCGCAGGCAACGTGCGCAGGATTGTCTCCCGCCAGCTGATGTATTCTAGAGATATTGCCACGCGTTCTTGGATCGTATACCTAGTGTCCACGCCAGTCGACTGATGCCTGGGGATTTATATAACGTCTTGAAGTCTGGTCCCACCGTGCCTTTGAATAGCGGTTCCTGATATACAACACACCAAGCAAACACCAGGAGCAACATCTCTCGTATTCTCACAGTAAGTTACATCAACTCTTTTCATGATTTATGTCGATACAGCTGTGTTTTAGTGCATGTTAATGCCAACCCAGTTTTCCATCCTCATTACATATTCAAAACGATTGAGAAAAGGATTTATAAGTTTTGATACATCAAGTATTCTTTTATAAAAACCAAATCCCACTCCTGTTTTGTTCACCCGATAAAATCGTGGAAATCGTCAAAGATGATGTTGTTGCGCACACAGAGAATACAGGGTGAGTAAAAGAAAACGAAACCCAAATGTCGGGACCATTGTTTTAGTGAAATTCTACATGTAGCACTTTCAAAATCTGGGATATGAAAGCCCAATTCATAAGCTTTCTTTTAGTACAAGAATCATTCAAATCACTTATGTATTTTTCAAGTTACGGAATTTTAAGCACAACCACCGTTTTTAAGTTCTGTCTACGGATCACGAAAAGGTAAGTGTTCTTCAACAAAACGAAAACAACTCACATAGGGATGTGTGAATTGTTTTCGTTTTGCTGAAAGAATGCACATCTTTTTTGTGATCCGCGGCTGTTAGGCCCCCCCCCCCCAAAAAAAAAATATTCGGTCTCTGGTCAGACCAAAGTTCCGGAATTGACGCGGGGACGCGGCTTTTTTTTTTTTCTTTTTTTCTTTTTTTCTTCAAGCTTGGATTGTACAGACAAGGTGGGGAACTATTTTGCTTTTTTGGTGTCCTCATGTACATTGGTGTCCTCCATAATTTGCCTTGGTGCTCTCCATCATTTGCCTTGGTGCAATTTCCCATTCCTTGGTGCTCTTTGGGAAAAAAATTGAAGAAGTGCGGCAATAGAGCGTGCTGTTGGAGCTACCGCGGAACATTTTGGGAAAAAAAAAGATTGACGCGCATGATTAAAATCGATGCGCGCGCTGACCAGAGACCGACTTATTTTTGTTTTTGGCCTTATATTGAGCTGAGTGAGAATTACAGATTACACACAGGCATCCAAATACAAATGAGTTTTTAATCAGTTAAGTCAAGACTGAAACATTACTTTTTACCGTCGGATTTTGTGTTTTGAATAATGAGGAACAAATCATCTCTTGTTTTCTGAAATATTGATGGCGATGTTTGTCTGTTTTCCTTTGCAAGTTTTCGTCCATTCATGGAGGTGGGAAAAAAATCCATGTTTCATTGTATTTAATGGGTATTCATCAATTCGTAGAACGGTAAACGATCAGTGGTGGACAGATGAATTGTGAGATCTATTTATTAGAATAGACATAACTTGGGAATAGAGTATGCAAATTACGAGAAATGTTCACAGCTACTCGTCAATAACATTACACTGTAGGGGCCCATCCCTACTTTTATGCAATGGAGTGAGCCACATAATTTTTTTTTTCTAATTTGGTCACTGTCTTTTTGACTCAACCTGTAAATCATAGATATCGCACTGTGACTGTACGATCCTTTATCTATAATCAAGCTAAGAGAAAAGGTGTTGATTTCGAACAGCACGAGGCGCGAAGATTAAAAGTGAATGTGCTAATGTCGGAAGCGCTATGCGCTGCTACATCCGGTCTAGCGGTTATCAAGCAAGCCAGGTCGTGGCCAGTAGAAAATGGCCAAACATCCTAAGTCATTTTCCCCACTGATACCTCGCCATATCTCTCAAATGAAAGATAAGTCTTGTCACTTGAACTCGATGCCTCGTTATAGACCGTTCTTTCGTTGGTAAACATTTTATATGGGCTGCCACAAGGACCTAAATTTAAGCCGTGGTGGGCAACAGATTTTGCCAAAAATTGCATATTAGCACCCTCATAATGTGAGAAAGAGGCACTTAGCCTTTGGTAGCATTTGCTGCTTATTTTGTATTTTCAACAATCCATTGACATCTTTTGAAAAATAAATACATGTAAGTATGCACCATTTTTGTAGTCTGGTTCCCAGACCAAAAGATTATGACAATGAATCTTAGTTCAGGTCAACCATTCTCAGATACAGCCCGGGGTTTTCTGGGTATCAAATAGGTTTTACTTAAATACCTTGCTTATTAAAAATGTAAAGACTAAGTTAATATTAATAATATATTCATAAATTGCATCAAGAAACTTAAAATTCAGAGACGATTTTGTGCATCAATTGTGCATACACTAGGATCGTACGAGGGGCGAGCTTTGCTGCGTATTTGAAACTGGCGACAGTTGCCGGGATTTTCCAAAACTCGGCGTGGTCTCCATTTGGCTGCGTCTGCTAAGATGATATTTGGGTCCCTAACTTTTAAGATAACAGGTCAACATTCGTCAGTGCTCTCTTACAGAAATATCAAACTGTATGACATATGAAGCAGGTAATGTTTTTGAGAAATTTGATCGGAACATTAAAGCTATAAATGATAAAGTGAATTCGGAACGAAGCCGAGCTTTGAAAAAGGGCCGTCAATGTCGTCATGTGTATTTTTAGCCGCGGGGGTTGCCTGGCCTACAATTTAGACGTCTGGGCGTCGGTGGAAATTGTCAGGTCAGGGAACCAGACTATCATTTTTTGCAACTTGAAGTTTGCCAAACCGTGGTTGGCAGAAATTGCCTACCACAGGTTGGCAAGGAAAGTTTTATCGCATGTCTTGCGGCATGGTCCAGTTTCGGAAGTTAGTTGGCAGAAAATAGTGTTCGGCAAAAAAATATCGGTCAATGTAGCTAGCGATAATCATTACATGATTATATTTTTTTTTTTTACATCGTAACTTTTTTTCTTTCTTTTGTTCGACAAAAGTATCTGAGCTTGCACAAGTCTGGTGCTTAGCATTCTCGATGGAATGAGCGTGTGGTGTAAACTTGTAAGGCACCGGGTGCTTGTCACCGTGTCTGGCCTGATGAGTGCCCGTCAGACGCCCGTCATGATTGGCAGGCGAGACCCGCTAACATCGGGCCGATGACCTCCCGCCTAGTAAGGTCAGCACCCCGGAAATTCTACCGTGTCAGACATTTTGTAAGAATCGCGTCTTGATTCCGGGAGTCAGTGCCCTAGGGCAAAAGGCAATCTGTCATTACTAAGTTTTGGTCCAACAATAATTCCATGGTCTTTTTTCCCCTTCTAATTTGGAGTAGTTTCGGTCATCAGTAGGCTAAGTGTATTAAATTTTAAAGTTTGACATTTGAAATTCACGCAATCGGATCTGTTCAATAATCTTGAAGTGAAAGGGTGTAGAACGTGCATGTATATACTTTTTTTCACATTTTGAAATATTCTGTATAGGCCTAAGCCTTTATTTGTTTTGCTAACGGAAGATCACTACTGCGCATGCACAGTGCAGATCATTCCTTCGTAAATGGGGTTAACGTAATCCGTTGAATAATTCATGAATCGTAATAACGTATTAACATAGATCTTCGCATTAAATGTTTCAGTATTAGTTTTGCCTGTCATTTAGTTATGTAATATACAAACGACACACCAAGTACTAGCGCCTGCTGCACCTTTAAACAGTTCCATCACATTGGCCACAGGTTTGACCCCAAATTGACCCCGGACTATTGACCCCCATTAACCCTGATCCCACCTAGCAGTCACTTTGGGCACGTCAAAATTGGAATTCTTAAACAAAAAATTACATTTGTATGCATTATTTTCCTCGTGAACTAAACCAATATTTTGTTCGAGTACAAATTTCTACATTAATGGAAGTATAAACCAAATCATGTATTCAATGTAATTTGATTTTGGTTTGTTAAAATTTCTAAAGATATTTTTATTAGACTTTCTGATTATGCAGTGTAGCACAATATGATTATTTTTCTTGTTAATAAGGAGTGCAAGAACATGACATAATGTGCGTAAAATCGAGCATCATTATGCGTGGCATATTGTGCGCGTAAAATTTGATGTTGTAAATGCGTTTCTTTGATAGACAAAATGATCTGATCGTGCTTAATTTGGAAAATTACTACCCGTCTGGGTCTTGATGTTGCCCGAGAAAAGCAGACTGCAGTCCCCCGGACTCAACTAACAATAAATTATTATCAAATTGCTGCCTTATTAATGCCATAGCCGGTCACAGGATGTTACCAAGGCCGGAGATTCATCAAAGCCCATTGAAGCTTATGAATTCATTATACGTGACGTCGGGGGACTAGACCCTGGATGGCTAATTATAGCGCAACGGCTGCATAATTAAAGCAGACGGGTATTGCTAAATTCATGTTTGGTCAGGAATTCTTGTCTAATCCCCCTAGAATAGACAACATGGATCTGTTGAAAGACAGAAGACGGGGCTTCATTTCCCAGTCTAGTTTGGAGTCCTGTTTGGAGTGACCTCCCCTGGACCTCATAGTGCATGTAAGCGAGCTTTTGATTGGTTACTACCGCGAGACTTCCGGCATGTCGTGTCCAATCAGGGATGTCGTTTGTCATAATGAAACTTTGTAATGGGGCTTATTACGCTGTGCTTTTACACGGGTCACGTCGTTGCATTTAGCCACGGTTTGCGATATTGGCGTTTATTGGACTGAGATTCCCGCGTGAGGCTAGCGCAAATGAAAGAGATAACCCGCACACTAGGTATGCGCCACGCATAAACGATACTGACGATTCTAACGGACGATATTGACGATGTGGAAGAAGTAAACTGCATTTACACACCTGGACAAATCTGAGAGCATTAATTGCTCATGACGGAAACCTTGCAAAATACTAAAGAAATTCACCTTTTCAAATGCCACTTGACCTTTACAAAAAGACGAATTGTTTTTGAGGAAAATAATATGCGGAGCTGCCTGTTACATTCCATACGAATTTTCCGTTTTGGATTCTCCATTTATTTTTCTGTTTAGGCTTCAGATTACTAGGCAAAATATATCATTGAAATGAATTCTGAACGAAAAAAGGAAAAGCATGAGCGTCTCCAATTACATGAAACGTATCGTATATTTATGACAAAAATAGTAAGGAATAATTTAACCCCATTGACATTTCGACCATGTATATTGGTATTGGTGAGGAGTCCGCGACTAGACTACTCAGCCTATACATGGCCTATACATGCAGTACCAAACATTTGATTATTATGCGAATGAGATGTGGGCAACTTGCTCGCCATAGTCATGTCTTTCTTTAGTTTCAAAACCCATAAAACCTTTTCTCCGCCATATTTGATCTCAGTGTTTAACATTTCAACAGCTGCTCTGTTTGTGCCACATTTAATCATAGAATTTATATAAGATTGTTGTAATTAATAGTGAAGTATGGCTAATGGCAAAAGATTTAACGTCCATAATAATGCACTATTGTGCTACGTGTATATAAATAATAATTTTGTCCATGGGACTATTCATCCAGACAATTCTGTTTACCAGAATAACTTTTCTGACGTCATGGATAATGGGTTTCTGCAAGTCAGTTTGGGGGAAAGGTCTAATGAATCAACAGTAGTTTAGTGGATGAATGTTCAAAAATTAAAGGGCCATGTAATGTAATTTGTTTAACGTAATCCGTGAAAATGCGCCTTTGTGTCCCATTTAAGTTTATTTTCAATTTTTGTTTTGTCATTTTTAAGGGCAACTGTGTGCCTCTTTAAATTTTCATGCTAACAAAATTTCTATATTCATGAGCACAAGTCTTGGCAGAATCCTCATGGTTACAGTTATATTAGCACCAAAAGTTGGCAGTATTTTGGATATTTTGCCGTCGTGAATTTTCTTTTCTGTGGTGGTTCGTTTTTGTGTCAGTACATGTGCATGGCAGTAAGCTAATGAGCAAAATTGTCTCACAGATGTTTCCAATGTTGGGTTCACTATTTGAACAGAAAACCCCTAAAGTCAACAGTGTCTTCCTGAAATGACATCACAGCAACGGCGCCCTCAGTTGTCCAAAAAAGCATTGAAAATTGGAAAAGTGCCCTTTTTTTAGCACAAAATATGTTCCTCAGAAACATTCTTTTCATGGACCCTTTAAGAAATTGTTTCTTACTTATGCAATGACTGCGTTGTACAGGAAGTATTTAAAGCTCGCCATTGTGGCATGCTAATGCCATATCTACTCCCAACTATTTGGTGCCCAGCACCGATGTGTTGACATATCACACTGTTCCCTTTTAAAAAGTGTTAACCTAATAAACACACCGACGTTACACAGGACTGTTGAATATTCATGAAGGGCAGACGATGTTAAAGGGACAATCTAGTCCCAGTGAAATAAGTAGCTTTTAGTTTCGAAAGAACACGGAAACGCATCTTTCTTTCTTGTTTGTTTTACTTTCTTAAAGGGATTAAACAACATTTGGAATATCAAAAAACAAAACTACCAAATTATTATTAAATACCTTACTTACTGTCAGTAAATGACAGTCTAACTCTAAAGCATCCTGTTAAATTCATGGCACCTGGTGTGCTGTCGTTTTTAAGAAAAACTCTGGTATTTCTGTATCAATTTCCGGCTGACCAGCGTTAGAACTGGCCCCAATTTATTATATTTAGTTAGTCCGCATTTTGTTTGCAATCGAAGCACACATATGAACGGGTACCAGCCAGCTGGACTGGTTCCCTGACCTCAAAATTCCCAAACGTCTCTAAACTGCTCCGTTTTATCTTAAGTGGGGTCAGGGAGCCAGACTACAGGAACATCATTGTTTTTTTCTACACATCTACGAACACAAAACTTCAAACAGGTCGGTGTAACCTTAGTTGCTATAAAATCCATCCATTTCTGAAACTTACAGCAAAAAGCAAAGTGTTGTATATTCCCTTTAAGATTTGAACGGCACAGTTAATTTGTTGATAGTGGTTTTAGATTTGCAGTATTTTTTGGGGGAAGACAGTCATTTATTCGTGTGGATGACACAAGGTAGTCCCTTTAACGTGACGTCATCCGTCTCTGACGCAGACGCGCTCCGTATCAGATACCCTTCTGCCAAAGTGTGTTTTCGTAAATGCGCAGATCGAAATGCTATCTGATAAGGACGCATTGGTGTTAATGTTCCCTGCAGCGGTGCATGATTTATAGCCTGACCAAGCAAAAAGGTATTTTTCCCTCCAAGATATAATCGCAAGGTTAACAAACCCTCCCCTTTAAATCCCAGAAATTACTGGAGTAAGACTTCTTTCGAAGCAGGTGAATGCACTTTATATGTACCTGGACCTGTTAAACTTATAGTGTTGTACAGAGCGCTACATGCATTCCTGGCGCAGGGATTTTTAATAGGCTCTTTTCTACTTTAAGTTAAACAATAAGATTCCCACTTGAGAGAGAGCCCTCTTTGTGTTGGATTCCTGTGTTAAGTTCTCGGTGTTCGTCTTCAGTTAATGGTGTGTCGGTCAGAAACTTCTACTTTTTGTAGTTATTTTCTAGCTTTTGAAAAGGCTGTTGTTGTTGGGTAGCCAATTATTTGCCAGAGAAGGACATATCAGATTAATGCATTATTAATTATTGCTTGAAATACCGTGAGTATTGTTTTTTTTCGTAGTTCCGGAGATGAGATGTCACATATAATCGCAGAGTTAATGCATTTTGTCTCTTATTAATAAGTGAAAATGTGGAACTGCCACGTTGTTGCATTGATAAGTGGACGCGTGCTTATCTTCGTCATTACAAAATTAATGCATCTCCGTCGAAACGCGTCATTCCCGGCCTTGGTAGAGAATGGAGCCATTACACCGTCCACGGGATCGTTAGAGTATCGATTCTCCGAAAGTTATGTCGATAGAGTATCGATTTTCAGAAAGTCGGTCGATACCGTGCCCCATTCCTCACCAATTACAGGTTTTTATTTGTTTGTTCCTAAAGGGCCAGTGCCTTAATGGGTTTGTGTTATGGGGGCGCATCCTCAAATGCACCAACATTTTTTTTGGTCAGTACACATGAATTATATGCGTGCATTTTTTGTGCGTATAAAATGGCGCATGCGAAAGGAATTCAATAGAACATGCAAGGCACGCCAATTCTCGTTCACTTTTCATGTTAACGTCTTGGTACCAAACACTGACTAGTCTGCAGTAACATACTCCCGTGTTAGAATACACCGAATTGATAACTGCGTGATCGCAGATTACAATAATGTTTTTTTTCCCCATTCATTAAAGTCATAAAGTTGTAATGTTTTCAAGTTGTTGTAAATTGCCATGCTGTCTGTTCTTTTATAGGGTCAATTTATTTTCCTTTATAATATACAGCGGATACAACAGAGTTATTTAGGATCAAAAGGAGAACTTTGTGCGTGGTGCTTGGATGTACTGTATTCCAGTATAAAATCTTGAGATTTGTTTATGTCAACTTGCATATTCTATAGGCCTCCGCTGTGATACGTGTACTTGTATTTTTTTTATTCCTCCGTGCTTTGACCAGTTCTTGTAGCTTTATCTGTAACGCTCTGAATCCAAACAAGACCGCGCGTCCATTTCCCCTCCAGTTAACTGTTCGCACATTATTCTCTCATCTGATGATTTATCTCAAACTTTTTCCGCGTTATTGATACACTTGAACCGCGGAAGTAGAAACGTCTTGAACTGGCCAAGGGATCCACTTCAAGATAGCCTATCGAGCACCGATAATGGATTTATGACAGGGGAAAAGCTTCATTAAATCACCCACGAGGATGGTTATTTCGTACTGTCAATTATGATATATTTGGACATTTTGACAGATATGAAAAGAAGCTTTAAAAATATGGAGGCATGGCACAATAACAGTTCGCGAGTCTCTACTATTTTTCTGCTACCACTGTACACACAGTAGGCTAACCGCTACACATTATACATCCCGTAACAAACTCAAGAATATTTATACAACAGTAGAATTCATGGGGTTTTTTTTCTCAAAAGTTGACACTAAGTGAAATTGATCCAACTTTGCATAAGGAACTATTAAACTCTAATTTGAAATTAGTTTGGGAATGTACATCATTGATTTTGCTGTAATTTTCAAAAAATGAACTATTTGAGGGGTTAAAATAGATCAAATACACTGACATGTTTGAAGTTTTGTGTTCGAAAATGCTGGAAAACCAAGAAAAACAAAAATGTTCAAGTTGTCTGGTTCCCTGACTCCACTAAAGATGAAATGGATCACTTTATAGACTCCGGAAAATTGCAAGGTAAGGGAACCAGTCTAGCTGGCCTGCACCCGTCCATGAACATGTTACCAATAGCAAACCAAATTTGGACTGAAAAAAAAGGTAAATTTGAAGCAGTATTATATAGTTGAAAAATAGTTAAGTTTTTCCAACGGTAGTCGGCCGACCACGGTTGGAAATTTATGCAAAAATACCACTTTTCTTGAAAATGACCTCACACCAGGTGCCATAATTTTACAGGATTCTTTAGACTGTCGTTTACCAACATCCTAGTAAGGTATTTCGCAATAATTTGGTAGTTTTGTTTTTCGATGTTTGCAATTGTTGTATATATAGCAATGCTTTATTTTTATCACGACCTAATTTGTTTCGGTTGTACGCAAACCATGCATGAGTGACTGGCTCCCGGAATAACTGGTTCACAGAATACCACGTGCAGCACCACCTTAATGGCACCAATTTACATAGTTGTAGTTTTAGTGAATGTGCTAACCACGTAACTTCCTGGGCAAAACGTAGGTATGTCACTTGACTTTTTTTTTGTCAGAAGATAAATTAGATGGACGAAATGAACATTTGGATGGAAACGAAGACTCAAAAATTAATATTTCATCCAGAGGTTTCAAATAATGAAACCGACGTACCTATGATACATCATGACCAATGCCAACCGGCACATAAACAATAACAATCTCTTTCAAATAAATCAGCAAAACTTTTCCGCCAGAAATATCAGGCGATATCAGACTCGGAGAGCGCCAAATTTTTCTTTCACAGAGGCGAAAATTGTGACAACTTAGCCTGGATTTTTGACCCGTCCTCTATAATTCTCATCGGTCGGCATCGGCCAGTCTGCCCCGAGCCCCCGGTCCGCTATTTATTTGTTGATGTAAGATGGGAGCCTACGGCGTTAACAGCCCTTCCCTCAACATAAGCACAACACTCAGTGAAAACATACAAAGGGGAAGAGAGTGTACGCATCATAAAACTGCGCGGAGGGGATAGTTAGTGTCTAATATCGTAAAGGAAGGAGTGGCGTTGGGTAAGGACATACTTAGATGAGAACAAACCTCAACCGACTCTGTTCTTGATTGCTTACTAAAGACATTGGCTGCTATCTTCAAGTTCGTAAAATTCGTGCGGGTTTCACGAGAAGAGTGGCACATTCGTGCACAAGCGTTTGATGTCATTTTTGTTCGACCATGGATCATCCTACTTTGCTTGGTACCAGTGCATTTGGTTGAGTGCAACGTTGGTTTCGTGCGATATCGAATTCAGTGTGTGGAGTTGCATATCTGAGGATTTAGCGGAAACTGGGCGTGTCAGAGAAATAAAAGGTGCAACATCGGCCGTTGATAAGGTGAGGCTTAACTCTTGACCCAAGATACGATTTTCCTATCATCGTAAGATTATGCAGTGTGTTTCATCCGTTTCAGTAACGTTAAACTCGCGTTAACTTTGGTATAAGTGCGTGTACTGATGGGTGGCGTGTGTTAATATGGTGGCCCCGAGAGGGCATTACAGTAGTTGTGAATTTCTTTCGTGACGCCAGGAAAATTGTTGCACATTTTTTTTCTTGCGGCACGACAGATTTATGCAGTGGTACGACGTTTTGTCGATGATGAGGTTTCTGTAGTGTTATGTGATTCGTGATAACATTTTTGGCGATTTCTTTTATGAATCTGTTTGCGAGAGAGTGACGTGACTGTGCTGTCTCTATGTCGTGAATTCTGGTGATTTCGTAATTTCTATTTTCATTTAAGTTTGAAAAAAAATGTACGACTGTAATGGCCTCAATAGGCCTCTCTATACATATTCATTTCATGTGCACTAATTTTCAAAATATTTATCGTAGTTTATGTTTTTACGTGGGACAATCGAAATTTTCTCATCCAATGCATCCGTACCTTATGTGCGTCGTAGTTAATTGTTGACATATTTTCTTGCATATTAGTAATAGGCTACAAGTTTATTCCCTTGAATTTACTTTATTGCCGGTTAAGCGCGCTTTTCCCTATATTCAAATGATTTATTGCTTTGTAATATAGGTCTGTAGTGTCTTCGTTCTGTATTATATTTAATAACGTATTATACACATCAATTGCGAAAAACCACAAAGTTTGCATTGATGCTCACCAAATGACAATGCATTTTGTATAAACAAAAGGCTTTTAACTTTAAAAGAAATTGATGCAAGGTTACATTCCATCACAACCCTAGGATTACCCAAAATGAATCCCCGTTATTAACCTCGATCCGTCATTGTTTTAGGTCTACTCAACCAAACAAACAGATTCCTGCAAGTAATCAGTGTTGGTTTGTTGTCAGGTGGAGTATTTCCAGACTATACCACCAGGCGCACCTGTCGCGATCATGTTACTAATGTCTGTGATTGGTTGACTTGCACCTGTGCGTTCGACTCTGTCTTTCTTATTGGAGGTCATGGCCGGGTTCTAGGAATGCTATAGAACCCATTCTGATCCTCTGGGACAGCTGTCATTGCCGATACAAAGAATGCAATCAGCACTCCTTTTGTTTGACTCTCACTCTTGCCTTTGTTTAATAACAATACAATTCCGACCATACAATTGTACTCACACATTCCTCAGATGTTTAGGTGCATTGGGATTGTTAATTGAACAAAACATTAGCCGGAAACCATTCAACTCTTTAATCCAGGTGTAATCAAGTGATTTCCAACAAACTTTTCTAAAAATGAACACAGAAAAAAGGGGAGAACACTCAAGCTGGTCAAGATCAGACACGATCCCATTCGGGTTCGTATTGTTTAGACTTTACTAAAGTCGCGTTATCCAGGTTAATGGTATGCGACTTTTTCGCCACAGTTTTTTTTTTACCTTATCGTAAAGTAATGGGTATACATGTACGTATTAAACCTTGCTAATATTATAAGAGGAGGTTAGTAAATGATACGGTTCACAAACGATAATCAGACTTGAAACGAAACTATCTTATGCGCCATCCTTGGATACAAGTGTTGCAATCTTGGATGGTGTACAATAATAACTAGAATTCTCTCAAGGCTAATCAATGCGCTCGGCGCGTGCCAGTCTCATGTTGTTGACTGTACTGCTGGGGGGGGGGGGTTGTGTTAATGCTAACCACGTGTATCTCAATTCCTGAAGGGGCAGTTGCCAGACCACAAAATAAACAGTGATTAGCGGGAAAAGCTCCCTTGTTAAGTTTATTGGCAGGGCTATGTAATGGTTCTAATGCTGAGCAAAGGTGTATACGGGACGTCCAAAATTGAAATGAAAAAGACCATGACTTTGAAGACTTGGACATTCCTACTTGGGACATTCGCACTTGGGAATGTGTAATGAAATTGGAACATTCATATTTGGGAATGTGTAATAAAATGGGAACATTCGTATATACTTGGGAATGTGTAACAAAATGGGAACATTCGTACTTGGGAATGTATAAAAAAATGCGAACATTTGTACTTGGGAATGTGAAATAAATGGACGGAGTCAAGGGCTCCCATTAGGGTTGGATGCCACTCCTTGAATCAAAAAGAAAGAAGTGGTGCAGTCTCAAGCATGTCAATTTGAATTCGTGAATATGATGAAAATCAAGGGGCGGGGTTGTGCCCCCCCCCCGGATAAAAGAAAAAAGTTCCTTCGTGAAATAAAGTACTTTCCAATTAACTGGTGCACTTAGAAAACCGGAACTCGGACTTAGCCACACAAAGCATTTTCATTCTGAGGAATCATGGTCGAGCATGTAACATTTTTTTCATTATTTATGACTGTTAGTAAAAAATGTTCCACATCAGAGTTAGGGCTTTACCAGAAACCCCTTTAACAGTAATTCCAGCACAGTTCAATCGGAGGGCAAGTCATAATCCTCTCAGTTGTGTGGCATGCAGACCTGTCAGTTGGAGTATAGGGTTCGGGGAAATAGGTCACTTTTAGCAGTGTCAGCTGAGTTGTGTCACCTCGGCACCAGACTAGACACTTTCACAGTCCGCTGGGCGAACCAGCAACAGTTTTATTTTCTTGGAAACACCAACGGAGCGGAAGTCAATGCATTAGCTGTTATTAATGCGCTGTTCTCAGAATTCCGGAGAGGAAAAAACATCGTCTTTGTTTTAATTGATACTTCTTCAAGGAGCGAGAGTGATTAGTATGGTCTAATTTGTTCTAAATTCCAAACTGGAGTTTATCGTAGCGCCAGGCCATTGGTACGTGCGGGTTCTGCATTTGCACATAAACCGTGCGGCGCACCTCGTAAATAATTTCAAGCTCATATAAATAACATTTGTAATCGCACCTTAAAGGTCAACATTAGAGGGGAAAAAAGATCTTTTATTCCAAAGTGTCATTAAAATACCTGTCAACTGTGCCAAAGGGTTGGACGAGGTTTAAGCATGCCAATGACCTCTTTATAACAACTTTCTCATACGACAACAGTGGTTTACACTCGAAATCTGCAGTGGCGGCAAAATATGTTGCGTGATGTGTTCTAACTCACAATCTTTTTTTTTTCTCAAGATGACAGTTCTGTCTAAATCGTCACACCTCTTTTGCAGCATCGTCACCACCGGACCCCATTTCGAAGCCCCGTAAGGTTACCCAACGACAAGGTGTGACAATAATTTACTTTGCGGTGGTTGTGCCGGTTCAAAGGCCACCCCAGGTGTACCCATAGGGGCTGATTTATCGTCTGTTTACGCTCGTCTGGCCCATTAACCTAGGGCGCGATAATACCGCGACATACCTGACACCCATATAAACGGGAGCTGTCGACACCCCAAGCCCACATTTTACCCACCCATTTCCCCCGAGTTCACTCCGTCTGCGCACCTCTAACCCCGCCCCTCCCCAAAAAGTAGGAGGGGCTTGGCAGTTAATTACGCAAACGGTTGGGAAATTGAACACTTCTTCCATAGAACCTGCTGCCACCATTTCAGTCATGTTCCCTGTATCCAATAACAGTACTGAATGATGACTTTTTTGTGCAAAAAGGACCAGACTATATTACCTCACACCTTCCAGCTCCGCTTTGGTGGCGTTGATAATGGGAAAAAAATAACGATGCCTGAAACATGATAATGGTCTATAGTTTGATTGTGCAACGGAGGTCATATTTCTATGCTAATAGTTTTAATGCAGTCACTGATACAATTTGGCAACATGACATTCCAAAATAACGGAGTATTGTACGTGCACGGGGATATAAATCAAATCAATTCTTTAATTTGCATACAGAGTCGCTTAAAATTCAAAGGCAGTCTTAAATTTCATATCGCCCAAATTTCATATCACCCAAATGAAAATTACCTTTTACGTGAAAAGTGTTTCAAAATGTCGTACCACCAGTTAAATAATACCTGTTCGGTTGTGCTTTAGGCCTATTAGGCCCATGCAATGTAATTATTTTTAATGCAACCCTTGAAAATGCACCATTGTTTCCCATTTAACCTTATTTTCAATTAACATTTTGCCATTTTAAGGGCATTTTGCAGTGGTGCCTTTTGGATTTTCATGCTAATGGAAATTTCCATATTCATTATCAAAAGTGTGATGTCATTTCGGGCAGAAAGCTCACTGTTTATGGCGTAGGCCTCGTACAGCTTTTTCAGCACCACAATTTGCCAGAATATTGGATGTTTTGCTGTTATAAACTTCTCTTTTATTGGTGATTCGTTGTTGTTTCAGTATATGACAGTAAGCAAGTGAGCATAAACGTGACTTAGATGACCACCTATAACCGTAAGGCCAAATTGGTCTTGGTCCAACTTGGCTTACCCAGTTGTGTTATGATAATATTGATTCACAAAAATGTCTTCGACCCAGTCAACTCTTTTTGGGATCGTGTACTTGAGGACACCTCTAATGTACTTTAACGAGTTCCGTTCATAAATCAAAACCTGCCCTCTTTCCATACAAATTAAGCTAGCTGCAAAGTCAACATTGTATCTTAGCGAACTATTTAGATGATTCCAAATTCATCAGGTGACTTTACCTGCTTGTATTATCACCAAATGTTTAGGTATTAAGTCCCAAAACATAAGTGTCGTTTCGTTCTCCTTAGTACGGGAACAGGGTCCTAAACTACACGATTGCTTCTAAGGACACGTGCCTCCAGACGGGCAGTCGGGCACATACTGCTCTTTTTGCGTACAAAATCGTATCACCGCCATTACGTTGAGTGCTTCCAGATCAGAGCCCATTCAGACGCCCACAATTATGCCTATATCTATTTATCCGTCATATTTTGTTTATCCCCGGCGGTAATTTCTTAGAAGGCCAGCGGAACGTCACAAAGTGAGTGATTACATTTGAAAGCCTTTGACGGTCATGTTCATTGTAAACTCGGTGTTTTGATGATGCTTAGGCCTTTTTGTAACGTTTGTAAGGCGTAATCGATTTTCAAGGCTTGTTGATTCATCAGTTTGATCCGGTAAACACCATCGATGTCTTGATTTCCTGAAAGGCTACTCCCGCTAGTCCCTACCCGTTTTACTGGTTTCGTAATTCATTCATGTTTATGAATCTTTTCTTTTACACAGAAATTTGTAAACCACTTTCTCCCCCTCCTACGGAACGTGTTGTTGGAATAACGGATTTCCTGTCGATTCAGTTGGATCTCAACGTTCAAGTTTATTGCAATTCCGGGGGGGGGGAAAGTACAACAAAATCGGATGTAAAGCGAGGCGGGCTGAGCACTCAATCGTCAATCTGTTCTGAAATATGCATTTTGATTAAAAGATCAGAACATTGGAACCGGAAGAGCTTTTAGTCATTTAATGTGTCATATATGAAAGACGGGAGGCCATATATGAGGCAGTAATTGTCTCCAACGCCAGAAATGTTACCGGCAATTTCCACTCGAGACGGAGTAATAAGGTCCAGACAAGTGGTCGGGACTCGACTACAACGGAATTGGAAGAGAACACTGCGCGTTGAGGAGAGGTGCTTAAATCAAAAATTTGTTCTCGTTCCGGCGGGAAATTGGAGGCTTGCACGCCATATCGCACATTCATTACTTGCCAGTTGAAAAAAAAAGGTTAAAAAAAAAGTGTAACCCAAAACAGGGGCACTCCTTAGAATTGATTGGTCGTAGAGGCGGAGAGTTGTAAATTACAGATGGTTTAATAACTGCGGTCTGTCAGCGCCGTATCTGGTTTGCGTAAATTTTGTGCTTATTTTGGTCTGTGTATTTTATTGGACTGAACTTTCAGGCCTGTCGCTTGCCTTTGTATACGTGTCGTATAAACGCTTCGGAATTTAAAATGTACGATGAACTTCTATCGGGTTTTGCAGCATACTTTGTTCAAAACAATAACTTAGCGTTCTGAGAGTTGGTCTTGTAAGTATTCGTGCTTGTTAATTAAACGAATAAAAATAGTACATGTATTTGACTACATCATTTCACAAAAGGCTGTCTGATATTGTTGGTTTACATTAAACAGGACGCTGTTTTCCAAAACATTATTTAAACAAGACACGAAGTTGTCAAGTTATTTAGTTATATTTCCTGTTTTAAAGAAGAACGATTTGTTTTCAGGTATGTGTGTGAGATTTTTTTCATGCCACGTACCGGTACTAAACTAACCCCCCAAAAAGTTTTATTCTTGTATTTCCGGCAGGAGCCATATGTATTTTTTAATAATAATATTGTGTGTATAATAATAATATTGTGTTCAATTAATTGGGTGATTGCGAAATATTTAACATGTTTTGCTCAGGTGTTTTGTTGGAAAGCGTACGGTAGCTTTTTCTAACCATCACTCGCGTGCCAGAGGTGAAAAAGCCAAAGACATATTTGAACGAGTCTGGGGTGGGCGTCGGTCACCCACCACTGGCGGTATTTAACCGCGGGAGGGTCCAGGATCCGAGGCGACTAGAAGACGGTAGGCTCCTGCCTGGCCCGCAGCGCTGTCTGCCCGGCGGGGTTAGCCACTCGACACGCTACCCGACGGTCAACCTCGTAGCCTGGGGCTCTTAAAACCGGAAGGAAACTACATTTTCTCGATATTGTCTCAAAATATGTGTCATTTCTTTGTTGTATTGAAGAATTCATTCAATGACGTGCGGGGAGGAATTATGGATACCAAGTTCATTGTGTTTGTGTTTGATTTTTTTTCGGTTATGTTATTGTGTTTTTGTGTCACCAACAAAACATGTGATTTCCAGTTGAAGTTAACTGTTGAGGAAGGAAGGCCTGAACCTACAGGCCTACAGAGATTGTTTACCCAGAAATTGGTACATAAAGGGATATTTTATATAGTAATGCGTAGTTCATGGTTTTGACATATGTCGTAATACTTGACGAACTTCAGTCAACCGATGTCCTGCTGCGTGGCTACCAACAGCACACATGGGCACCAGCGGGAGACGTCAAAATCGGTTACGACACTGGTATAGCGAAGGGCGTTTAGCAGGTCGCTTGCCCCGACATCGTGTCCCGTAGCCGGCGTGTCTACCAACGGGCGTCCGCTCGCTTTCTTCACTTCCTTCGTACGTCTATACACCAGTTCACTCTTGGTTTTCTACTTTTTTTCTCTCTCTCTCTTTGGAGAAGAAAGTCTTGCCTGCCTCCTGCTTGCCAGGTTTGTTGGAGTCGTCGTTCAGACTCGCCCGGATGTTCCGGGACGGGATGCCGTCCTGTTTTTTTTCTTTTTGATATCCGGAAGTTATGATTCTCAGTCTGTGTGCCATGCTACAACTGAAGGCAACGTGTCATAGCCCAGCTTTACCGCACAGTGTAAATAGCCACTGGCTTCGTGCGAGGAACACCATTTACTCTCGCGACGAAGGCTCGGGCAGGAATTGCATTCAAAAGCGTTGGGATCTTTTTTTCTTCTAAAAACGACGATCGTACATGGAACAGAAATCTACCCTCGCAGAAACGTGGAAGTCACACGCAAGATAACTTTACCGTCTTGACAACATCAGTGTACGGCAAACGCAGCACCTATCACCAGTGAAGCCGTCGTTAACTTGTACCGTAACGACTGCCATTTCTGCGGCCTGGCACAAAGATGCGTCGCTCGGTCACGTAAGGAGGTCCCGGGAGCATAGTCTGTCTCGTCAAGTCTGGATTCTTTTTTTATTATCCCCATACCTGCCATCCAGACAGTCTTGTATAGTATCACTTTCATTTTGAAATATTTTCAGTGCGGACAGACGTAGCAGCGGGAAAGTCGTCCAAGCAAAGTAAGTTTGTATTTAGCTTCTTAACTCAGATCGATGCTGAGGCGCATCAGATCCGCATTTAAACCTTTCAAAGAACAGGTGTTTTCTAAATCTAATACAGCTATTGAAATTCACGCTGTCGATAGCTTTGAAGCAATGCTATTTCTGTGTCTTAATTTAAAGTGAGCAAAATCGTGTTGTTTCGCATCAAAGTGATCGGGTATAATAGGTGACTTATATGACACTAAGTACGTATAAATACCGTGGTCATGTAAATTTATCCATAATTATGGTCCTGCTATGGCAAACGCCGTGCATGTACGTGTATTTTGCTACCGTATTTATACGGGTCATTTTATATATGGTCCAAAGCAGTTGCGTAAATCTGTGCCGGCGAGTGGGGGGATGGGGGATTACCACAATCCAACAATCCAAAAATTTTCCGGCCGTGGAAATTTGAAAAGGGGGGTGGGTGCAGGGCACCACATTATAGGGGCGCTCTTTAGGATATATGTACATGTATATCATGATATATGCTCTCGCTAACATCAAAAAGACGCATTTTTAAAGATTTTGTACTTTGTTTCTCCACTTTTCAGTGCTATTACATACGCCTTTTGGCGGGCATGATCCAGTAGCCCATAAACCCTGGTCAAAAAGTGATGGGGATATATACCCCCCCCCCCACCCCCAGGATTTACGCCCGTGGTCGAAAGTATATATTTCCTATCCTTACCTTGGTACTTTGTAATTTACCATACTAGTATCGTTATCGAATGATTTCAAACGATTTTTTTTTCTCATTTTGTTGGGTTGGTATAGATTGTCATTCACAATCACTCTTTAGAGGACGACTGTATTAAGGAGTGCATCAGAATGATACAATCATAGAGGTCAGATGTAGGATACAGGGACGGTAAAAAGTGGACCCCAAAACTATTAGATTGACCCATATCTTTAACTTACCATTGGGTAACTCAAATTTAAATCTGTACATGGTGAGTCAAAAAACACGAAACCCAAATGTCGGAACTATTGTTTTATTGAAGTTCTGCATGAAGCACTTTCAAACTCTAGGATATGAAAGCCCAACTCATAAGCTTTCTTTTAGTACAAGAATCATTAAAATCACTTTTGTACTTTCCAATTTACGGGATTTTAAACACAACCACCGTTTTAAAGTTCTGTCCACGGATCACACAAATGGTGTGCGTTCTTTCAGCAAAACGAAAACAATTCACACACATCCCTATGTATACGTTTTGCTGAAAGAACACTTACCTTATTGTGATCCGTGGACAGAACTTTAAAACGGTTGTTGTGTTTAAAGTCCGTAACTTGAAAACACCGTCGACACACCGTCAGCACGCACAATACCGTCAACACATCGTCAACTCCTCCAAAACACATTCTAAAGTGACAAATGCGGTACTAAATCGTAATATATGGGCCAAAACGAGATTTTGCCTTTCAAAAGGGAGGTTAAACGTGTATGAAAATTGCAGTGTTAAAGTACAATTGCTACAATTTTACGTCTAGGCCCTATCCGTTTGTATATCCTAGACTTACATTTCTTTAGTTTAGTTGGAAAGGTCTTTACTAACGTCTATTTATAGGTCCTTGAATTCAGCTGGAGAGAACATATAAGTGGCTACAATTACTACTAATCAGCCTCTACTAATGAGGTCGTGTTCCCCATCCCCTCGTGTTGTTTTAAATCGAATGTCAAGGCGATCGATCTGGTCACCACGTGTTTGATTGCCCGCCCCAACGTGTAGTTGACGTCAAGCTTTGACTGTTGAATGTTACGGCAATGGGACTTCGAATGAAGTGTCAGTTCAGTTGTCTTGGTTTTGGTGACTGGCGCCAAGAAAGTAATAAGTGGTATTGTTTAAATGTTACGTTATTTTTTCGATGTTGTTATCGGAACTGATTTATCTGGGTTTTTTGGGTTTTTTTTTTACATATTTTTCCTCAGATATTAGATTTAAGAAAGGCGACGTGTTTAGTGGTTCATGAGCTATATACGCGCTTTTATCAAGGTTATTTTTTTATCATCAATGAATCGGCAACGGTCGAGCGTTCAGTGGTTAGATAATAAGGGGCCATTTCCGAATGAACTGTTTCAGTAGTTAACGTCACATTTTCCAGTTGGGGTGCATTTCCTATGGTCTTGATGTGGTCCACTTTTGACATGGCTATTTTGGTTGACCTCAGCCCACAGTTGACCCAGATCGAACTTTGCCATGTCATCATAATACCTCAGGCGTCGTCTGAAAATGCCTTGAGTTTCCTGTTTATTCGACCGGTGATGGATGACCAACCGTTGTTGATGAAATCTATAATTGCTTATTGAACTGTTTATTCAATTTCACAGGCCTCGTATTCAACAACATGTATCCCCGCCCTACGCCCTCTACCGTCACGATGACGCTGCTGCTGCACTTTCTGGTAGTCTCGCTCTCCAGGCTGACATGGGGCCAACAGCTGCCCACGCGGGACGAGGAAATATTCCAGCTGCAGATGGCCAACCCAGAGTCTGTAGCGGATACCAAGGTGCTCCCGGATGGGGCTGAAACGAAAGGCTACGTTTTTCAAGGCACCCGTAAATTGTAAGTGTAGTCCTTGATATGCGGTCCGTTCAGTTTGTATGTCGGTAATGGTTCCAGACCAGTAAATATAGACTGCCATAGATCAGTGGTAATTACCCGCACTTCCCAAAATTACTTAAAGATACTCACAACTCTCCAAGAAGTTCCAGACAGGCATCAAATTAAAAGCTTATTCCATCATCTTTCATTTTTTTGTTTAATATCTGATAACTTTTGGGCGAAATTTCCATCCGAAGATGATCCTAAAATTAGTCCTGAACTTCTGAAGCCCATCGCCATTTTGCAAAACGATGCCTTCGCTCCATTGCAAAATAGAGCGCTTTTAGTGCCCAATTTTATTTAAATTTTACACCGTAATACAAGCTCACAGTCCTGTGCACGGCTTCCACCCTTCTTTTATATAAACCCTCGATTTCATGGCCCACAAAATGCAATAATACCGAAGAATTTGAGGGCATGCAACTCGTGATTTGGCCGGTGTAGGCAATTTTGGGCCTATTTACTGGTCTGGTCGCCTCATGTCGATTCGCCCTAAACCACTTCGCCCCATCGCCGCTTCCTCCCATTGCCACTTCGCCCCATTGCCACTTCGCCCCACTGCCACTTAGCCCCACTGCCACTTCGTCCCAGCGCCAAATCCCCCTATTTCCGCTTCCCCCATATGTATTCATGGAAATGAATTGTTGTCATTTTCGTTGTGCAGATTACGTTTGCTGAACAATTGTTATATTTGGTTTTTTTTTGGGGGGGGGGGGTTTAAGGGGGTTGGAGCTTGCATCTTTCCACTCTAGAAAATTATGTGTCACATGGAAGTTGTCCTTGGACCATGAAAATTGTACTCCGAGAAAAAAAAAGTAGTAGAAAATGCACCCAATTTTGTTTTCACACCCTACCTGACAAAACTGTCCCGTTCCTAAGGAATCCCCTTCTATTTCAACTGACCTTTTGGGTTAACTTCCCACCCTCCGCTTCTCCTCAAATCCCCTCGCTGAACGTCGGGTAAAACAAATATTTGAAATCGGGCGGCTTGCTCTGTGACTTTCGAAAATATGCCCAAAATCCCCCACGGGATCCGGGCAAATATTGTTTTTAACCCCGCCTTGACCCGCGCGCTTTAAAGCCGGGCTCGGCGAAGGATCTGACCCGCTGGTTGGACTATATCACGGATCCAGAGTGGAACACAAACCAATCGATTTGCCAGAAACTTCCCCAAGAAAAAGTGCCCCAAACGTACAAGCATTACATTCACTGTGTGAATTTCCGAACAAAAGAGGTCCACATAAACTAAGTAGCAGCGACGTTGTGTGGACTTGCCCACGTCCACACAATGTTTCCCCCCTCTCTGGAAAACAGGTTTAGGGGCATTTTTGGGTTAGGTTTTATCGGTGGCAAAACCACTCTTAGAAGTTACCCCCATAAATATTATGGCTTCAAAAAGGGTGGAAGTTAATTCACTATTTTTAATAGAGTGGTTTTCACTGTGGACCATAATGTAAAACCACTCAAGAGTCAAAACCACTCTTAAAAATGGTGGTTTTTTTTACTTGTTCACATTTTAGAGAGTATGTTTGCTTAAAAATTTGCTAAGATTTAACTTGTCTTGAAATGTTCGTCGCCGGTTCACAGTATTGATTGATAAGCGAAGTTTTTTTTTAAGTGCGTTTGTCCGCCCCTCCCCCCCCCCCTCCCCCTCTTCCCGACTACGCGCCTGACGATTGTTCCAAAAATTAGTTCTGATATATCTCTTTTCACTACCGATCTCCGAAGAGAGATTTTAGTCTGAAAAATAAAGAAAAATCCTTTTCTTGAAAAATTGTAGAGCAGAATAATGTCGCCGAAAACAACATTGTGCAAACATTTTGAGGCAGTCAAAAATGAAGAAATTGAAGTAGAAATCATGCATTGCTAATATGACAGGCATAAGCTAAGGATTTTTAGAGTCGATTTCAGTCGCAATGGCTTCGTTCAATCATACTGCAATGGTCATACAGCATCCTCACAATGATAATTAAAGTCAACACCTGCAGCCTGGATATAATTATTTCGTTGACATGCAGTGTGGCCTCTTTCACGAGAGATAACGTGCACTGTGTTACATGTAAGTTGATCCTGAATGCTGCGTCACAAACCAATATCTTTGAAAGCATGTTTTGGAAGATAGCTATAGTTTTTTTTGTCCAAATAAACCCTTCCAGCGCATCGGGTGCGAAACATAATAAATCAAAGCGCAGGGATTGTCTTGTAATACTCAATATCTTCCCTTTTTTCTCAATTGAAAAAAAATAATCACTATTTCCCCCTTTTTTCACATTCGTTTTTATAGAAATGTTCATGTATACTTTTCTTCATTGATCAGAAATTATTGTCAACATGATGCGGTATAATGTTCATTTTGTCCCATAATAATTAGGGCCCGATCCAAAATTCAATTCAAAATTTTTCTTCACACAACTTTAATGGCCTGCATTGCTGCAACTAAATGTAAATGCGAATCACAAGGGGGAAAAAATAATTTGCAATTGCGAATATCAGGGTCAGGCCCGAAATTGCACTGCATATTATACAGGGTGAGTAAAAAAAAAGCGCGAAACGCAAATGTCGGTCCACTGTTTTAGTGAATTTCTGCATGTAGCACTTTCAAAATCTAGGATTGGAAAGCCCAATTTATAAGCTTTCTTTTAGTAAAAGAATCATTCAAATCACTCATGTACTTTTCAAGTTAAGGAATTTTAAAAACAACCACCGTAAGGTTTTAAAGTTCTGTCCACGGATCACAAGAAGGTAAGTGTTCTTTCAGCAAAGCGAAAACAAATCACATAGGGATGTGTGTGAATTGTGTTCGTTTTGCTGAAAGAACGCACACCTTTTTTGTGATCCATGGAAAGGACTTTAAAATGGTGGTTGTGTTTAAAATTCCGTAACTTTAAAAGTACATAAGTGATTTGAATGATTCTTGTACTAAAAGAAAGCTTATGAGTTGGGTTTTCATATCCTTTAGATTTAAAAAGTGCTACATGCAGAACTTCACTTAAACAATAGTCCCGACATTTGGGTTTCTCTTCTTCTTTTTTTACTCACCCTGTAGATATAAGCAATATTTACTGCTACAATAATTTCCATTTTGATCTGGTAACATTTGGAGACGTTGTTGGTTTTATTATTGTGATGTACTTGCACTAGTTTAGTTCAACTTAAGAAAAACCTGCACTTACAATGGTTTCCGTATGCACGCTCATGATATGTCATTGGCGATGTCGTGCCCAGGGGTCATGCGCACAAAGGTCGGGGCAAGGGATGGCAAACGACGCGACGTTTATTTATCTTGCGTCGAGGCCCATCTTCGAGATTTCGTCAAGATGTGCCCGACGGCGATTCTGTGTTTGTGTTGATAGGATTAGGAAGGGAAATTTTTTTTTGGTTGTCGTAGATTTGTCACGGATCACCAGACGTGGAGTTGAGTTTACAGGAAGTCAAGTTTTTTTTCCCGACTCTCGTTTATTGCCTTTTGAGTTAGCAAGTTGGGCCGCCGTACGCTTTTGAAGAGCAATGTTCGCTGGTATTAAATTGCCGTTGTTACTGCGTAGCGCATAGAATACCTATAAAGACAGTTTACCAATTCCTATTGGTCGAGAGCCCGTCACGTGGTTGGTTTTAAACAGTTGACCAACACCGGCTTGCTGGTCTTAAACACTTTTCTAGTGTCACATGAAATTTGGACTCCTATGAAATGTGGTGCCAGTACCATTTTATTGGTTGAACGTTGAAAATCCTCAGGCATGCGCATACCGTACCAGTGAGTCAGTATTTCATAGTCCTTACTTCACGCTACATCGGCACAGTTGCGTTCTGCGCCGCGTCAACGCGCGCGCCAATCTCCAGTTGTTTACATTTTTCTCGCGAGTGGGTCATGCCATAACATAGCTAAAGGGTCATGGTTTCGAGAAAAACAAATTTGTTGGAAATTCATAGTTTTTGACTTGTTTTGACTTTTGGACTGAAAGCTTTTTGTTTTTTACCGAAAAGGTATTTATTCGGCTAGGGTAATTATCAGCATCCAAACTCCAACCTGTCTTAAACATATTGTTTAAAACCGGCCAAGCACCGTTTTGATTCCCTCTTTCAAGACCAATAAGTCGGTAATATTTCAGGTACATTGTAATGAGAATAAGCGATGATGCCGTCCAATGGGCCTTTTTGTCGAGTCCCCTGAATGCATTTCATTAATTGTTAACTGTTGAATGGGATGGCGCCTGACTATTTATGCAGGCACAATGCAGCCTTATTTTACTGTCATTTTTTAAAATATGGTTTTAAACATCAGGGAATGTTTAATTACAAATTTTAAATTATTAATTGAAGCAGACTGAAATTTATTATAATTTTAACTTTCTTTCATTTCACTTTGCAAGTTCCAAAAATTAAGATTTTACCTAACTTTCAATTCAATATGGCCGACTCGTGAATAAGGCCCATGCACTGGTTCAAGAGCAATTGGGTAAAACTCTGAAATTCAGCGCTTGACCTGTGACGTCACAGTTGTAGCAATAACCCGGATGTTCTTCTTGGCGCCACACAGTAGGGAACCATAGCGCCGTACACACAAAACATGAACTTTTTGCTGTTCGTAAAAACAAGTCGGTGCGATTGTGATCAGCACAAACGTCCACGAGCGAGATTAATGTAAGCATTCACATTTTGATGTGGGAAGCTTTGTGACTTCGAAAGTTTAAGTCATAAATGGCGCAGTTCAGTAACATGCGGTTCATGTTCTCTCATATACGGAAAATATAGTCAAACTTGAATCACGGCCAGCTTGCACGCCGAAAACAAAAGCCCACGCCGTCGGCTTGGCTATACTGGGCATATGCGATGTACATAATCGCCATGACTTTGACCGGAGAACGCAACAACAACGCCGAGAGATAGTGATGTCTTGCCCAGCCACTAGTCGGGTCCCCTGCCGCGAACTACTCGGTACAATCACGCGAGCTATTTGCTCGCCCCGGGGGTGGGGTCGTCCCCGCGCCCTGCACTTTTGTGTGCCCCTGATCCGTCATCCAGGACTCCGTTTGACGGGCAATTTGTCCGAATTTGTCTTGCCAACACGATAATGACATCATGTAACGGGCAGGAGCCTTGGTGCTTGGTATGGCAGAGTTGGGTAACATTGGGGCAAGGGAGGCTTATCCTGTCTTCCTGTGGAGTACGACCGGGAACACAAAAATGAAACTCTTGAAAACACTGCACGCAAGATTCGATTCAGAGCTGTATTATCATCAAGCATTGAATTTACAATCCCGACTCTTGCAATAATGCCCTTTAGAAATTCCTTTTTCTTGAGCACGGTTGCTGAATGGTAGACAATCATCGACTTTTACTTGTATACAGCCTACAGGGTGAGTCAAAAAAATGAAACCCAAATGTCGGGACTATTGTTTTAGCGAAGTTATGCATGTAGCACTTTGAAAATCTAGGATACGAAAGCCCAATTCATAAGCTTTCATTTTAGTACAAGAATCATTCAAATCGCGACATGTTCTTTTAAAGTTTCGGAATTTTAAACACAACCGCCGTTTAAAGTTTTGTCCACGGATCACAAAAAAAGTGTGCCTTCTTTCAGCAAAACGAAAACAATTCACAGACATCCATGTGATTTGTTTTCGTTTTGCTGAAAGAACACTTACCTTCTCAGTGATCCGTGGACAGAACTTTAAAACGGTGGTTGTGTTTAAAATTCCGAACTTGAAAAGTACATTAGTGATTTGAATGATTCTTGTACTAAAAGAAAGCTTATGAATTGGGATTTGATATCCTAGATTTTGAAAGTGCTACATGCAGAACTTCACTAAAGCAGTAGTCCCGACATTTGGGTTTCGCTTCTTTTTTTTACTCAACCTGTATAGTTGTGCAAAGAAACGACAAGGGTTGCACGGCTTGCTCGAATGACATAGATGTGCGGCCTGTTTGGAATATGCAAATATTTATTGTCCTACACCTCGAATCTCTTTGAATAGTTAATTTGTGGTTCACTCACTTTACGTTTTATCAAAGCACTTCGCCCTTCCGGATTTGCAATTTAAGGGATTTACATCTCATAGAAAAGTGTAATATCCACTAAGCTCCGAGCTGAAACTTCAACAGGTTAGGTTTTGAACATTCTTCTTTTGATTTTGAGTGGTGTAATTATTGGAAACGAACAAAACGCATGAAAAGCAAATGATCCTATATGCCTTTAACTTTAAGTCAATGCAGTCCCAAAAATACTAGATTCCCTCAGTTCAAGGAGACCTCTCGAAGTCCCGTCTTTCATTTTCTTGTTTTCTTGTCTTTTTTTTGCACAGTTTTTACTTCGTGGTGGAGGAGGATAGTGCACCAGTGGCCATCACAGTCACGCCGTGTGCTGCCCAATTAGACTGGACCCTGTCCCTCATGGATCTACCTGAGGACGGCAGTGGCTCAAGTGAGTATCCAATCAGATTGCAGGAATGTCAAACAAGCAAATAATTAGATCAGGTTTCGAGCCAATGAAACGAAGGGAAACAGTAGATATCATTTATTGGAGCAATGTTGTAACTTTACTTCAATGTAGACCTATAAATAAAGATATTAATTGTTTTAATTTTAGCAACATGTATACTTAAGTCACTAACCTTGAAATCACGCTTGGTTTTCCCCTCCGGATGGCATTGTAAGAGCGCCCTCTTTCGCTCAGAAATTACCTATTGCTAAAGTGTTGGCCAAGTTCGGGCAAGGACCATTAGTCGACTAGTGGTTGATTTGTGACGTACCTTACGCCTGCGCACTGATAGCAACGTGCGAACGTCTCTAGTCAAACGCTGGTCAAAATGTCATCGCAAAACTTCTGGATCCTGGCTCTCTGCTAGCGTTATGAATCCGCGCGGCTATTGGTTACCAGCGAAGCAACCAACCCCAGTAGGCTGGTTCCAAATAGTCGACTAGCGTAGTCAACCACCGTCGACTAGACAGAGTTCGGGCAAACGTTAGTTAACCATTGGTTAACTATAGTCCTTGCGCGAACTTGGCCCCAGTTTGAAACATCCGTGAAAAGGGTATAGCCTGAAGTTAGCACCACGCCTCCCTTTTGAAAGATGTGTGAGGTTCTGTCACTTAACCACTTAACTTAATCTCTCTCTTCTCATCTCCACAGGTGACGACCAGTTAAGTGAACAGCGCCCTCGCCGTCACCCGAACCCAAAGCAGGGCACGGTGGTCAAGACGTACGTGGGGTATGACGTCAGCACCTACGTCACCTACAACTCCCCAGCAGGCATCTACACGCTGGAGATTAAGAGTCCGGAGAAGAGCACCAGCGTCCAGATTTATGCAACCACCACGCCGGATTCGGATCACCTGTACCCGGAGCTGCCGACTGATCCCCGACTCGACATCACCTCGTTCAGAAAGAACAAAGTGTCACTAGCCTGGAAGCCCAGCCCATCCGATGTTATCTACCGAGAGCCCATCGTGTACTGCGTGGCGATCAATTCCAGGCAGAACTACCACACCTGGTGCAGCGTGCAGTCGTGTCTGTACGGAGACCAGCCGCCCGCACAGCCGGAACACACCGGGTTTGGGTTCGAGCATGAGCGGGCGGAGAGGCGCCAGCACCGGCGAGATAAAACTGCGGACAAGGAGGGAAGAGCACGTGACAGAGAAGGAGGAGAAGAAGAGGATATCATTGTGGAGTGTGTGGGGAAGAAAACACTGCACACCTTCACCAACCTGGAGCCAGCAAAGCGATACTACTTCGACCTCTTCGCTGTGGATGAGACCAACAATAGGAGTGTGGCTTACATTGGTACCTCCATCATCACACGGCCAGGACCTGAGATCAGAAAACATATCGTCCTCAAGGATGGAAAGCTCCGTACGTCCTCGGTCCGTAAGTCCTCCCCAGTCAAGACCTTCGACTTCAGCGTGGGTGAAACGGTGAAAGATGTGATGGTGACTGTGCAGCCCTGCATCGAGTCCGTTCAGGCAGAGGTGTGGCGAGACGGTACCAAGATACGGAGCTCCAACATCCGTAACCTCAAGGACTTCTGGATTCGTGACATCTCGGGTGACATCGAGATCAAGGTCAAGAGCCTTCGTAGAGGGTCCACGCATTTCAGAATCTTCGCCACCACGCGGCCCAACAAGTACCCATTCCCCCGGCTGCCTGACGATAAGCGAATCAAAGTCTTTGAGAATCTCCGGCAGTGTGACTCGGTCACGTTGGCGTGGCTTAGCACCAAAGAGGTGTCGCAGTACTGCCTGTACAAGCGGGTAGACAAACAGGCCAAGAGGCCCACGAAAAGATCCCGAGGTCGCAACAGGCAGTGTCTGGAGCCTGACATGAGAAAGAGAACTGAAAAAGTCATCTGTAGATCCATCAGTGGGACAGATGTCGACAGGGATGTTCTCATGGAGGAAGTTAGTGGGTTGTCGCCCGATACGACGTACATCTTCGATGTTTACGTAAGCAGCTTTGGTAAGCAAACGTTGGCGTATAGGAGTGCTACAGTCACAACGAAGAAAATCTGCTGATTCGAGATATAAACTTAGCTCTGTGGAGACTTTAATTCACTGTAACGTTGCCGTACGACCGACGAGGCGCCCTCTACAAGAACGCCCTCTGTTGAGTACTTACCACATGAACGACGACATATCGTGATATGGAGAACCAAGTGGCAAGACAATATTATACAATTATACCAGGACGTAAGCGATAGACTTAAACGTTTGTGATCCATAAGGCTGCGATTGCAAACCGCGACTGGTGCTAAATCCATTCACACGAGGGCGCTGTGATGTTTCATAGACAGGTCGGCTTTAAAGAGTGCCACTTTTTCCTAAGTGACGTTGACAAGGCGAACATTGGCTGCGTTCGGATGCTCCATTTTTTTAGCGCTTGTACGAAAAGGACAGTATACGGTTGTGTAAATCAAAAGACTGATAACCGTAACTTCAGTGCTAATGGCAAACCTGGTATTCTTGCTTTGTACTATATACTTTGTTTTGGAGAGGGAAGGCATTTATTTCGACCATTGTAATTTATATGTACATGTATATTGAACCGTGAGAAGGAACGGCGGCCGAGGATTGGTCTTGATTCGGTGTATATAATCGTTTGATGCAAAGGACTTGTCAAGAGCCGATTATATCGGCTGAAACCAGACTGGGTTTGCCCAAAGGCAATGCCCAGGCACGCTAGTACACTGCCTAATGTAAAAGTAATCACAGTTATGTATAAACTATTTACGAGATTACTCAATACGTTTCTCTATCTTGCTATTACATGTATACAGACTTTGATGCGCATCTTTTATAATAAACTGGAAACGCTCGCAGGTGTGGCGTGCGGACCTGTGCCATGTGCATGTATATAATGGCCTTATAGAAAATAAATCTTCGCTTTTGTGGTAAACCAGAGCATTAAGGCTACTCAAAAACATACGGCAAAGCTTTTCGACACTACTTTTTGCTCATGATCTAGTATCGAAGCACATGTTAGGTTTTTTACCTTTTTGATTTTTTTTTCTTCAAAATTACATTGGCTTATTTCAAAACATTGTGCTCATGGCTCTTCCTGCTTCGAATGTGTCTGCTGCCACCTGCAGACAAAACCCTTCCAGTTTCGCACCTGCGCACAAGCGGCAAAGCAGGCTGGTGACTGACGCAGGAGTGCTATTTATTTACTGTAACGAAGTCAAGGGAATGACCGATATTGCTTGTGCTCCTGAATAATGCTCATTATTATTTTGTAAGCTCATTATTATTTTTGTAAGCTACTCGACTTACTATGGCAAAATGGTGGGTTTTTTTTCTAAGTTTATTTTTGTGTACATATTCATCACCAAATTTCGCGCATAAAAGGTTACTTATGAATTACATGTACATGTAACACGTTAAATTTACCAATTTACAAACAATATTTAACTTTGCGTACAAGTAATGTCACTCATCATCATTTCTGTACGGATCAGTATAACCGTATTTTAAGCTTCCCAAGCGCTAGGTTTTTTTTTTTTGCATTATGCATTGTTTTTTAAACTTACTTTGAAACGACTTATAATGTACCCTCTGTTCAATACAGGGTGAGTCACAAAAACGAAACCCAAATGTCGGGACCATTGTTTAAGTGAAGTTCTGCATGTAGCACTTTCAAAATGTAGGATATGAAAGCCCAATTCATAAGCTTTCTTTTAGTACAAGAATCATTCAAATCACTCATGGACTTTTCAAGTTGCGGAGTTTTAAACACAACCACCGTTTTAAAGTTCTGTCCTCGGATCACAAAAAAAGGTGTGCATTCTTTCGGCAAAACGAAAACAATTCACACACATCTCTATGTATACGTTTTGCTGAAAGAACACTTACCTTATTGTGATTCGTGGACAGAACTTTAAAACGGTTCTTTCAGCAAATCGGAAACAATTCACACACATCCTTATGTGCTTTTTTTCGTTAAATTGCTGAAAGAACACTGAACTTTTTGTGATCCGTGGACAGAGCCTTTAAAACTTGCAAAGTACATAAGTGATTTTAATGATTCTTGTACTAAAAGAAAGCTTATGAATTGGGCTTTCATATCCTAGATTTTGAAAGTGCTACCTGCAGAACGTCACTAAAACAATGGTCCCGACATTTGGGTTTCTTTTTTTTACTCGCCCTGTATGGTCGTAATTTTGTGAAACTGTACAGAAAAAGCACGTCTCTCACATTTTCAGCACAAAATATTGTGCTTTATTACAATTTAAACTGTACGTTTATAATTATATATATTTTGTATCTTATGTTGTGTACAAATGTATTTGCATTTTCTTTAATTTTTAAAACATTTCGGTTATTTCATTTTTTTAAAAATTAATTGTTGTGAGGCCTACGATTTTTTTTTGTGGGGGGTAGGATTTGTCTCTTAAAACGAATTTGGGGGATGATGTTTTTTAAGGAATCATATATTAAAAATAATGAAATTTACTCCTTCTTTCCCATTCATATTACAACACTAACAATTATGTACCCCAATCTTGATTGGTTCCTCTTTTTATTCATAGCATTTATTGTTCTTTTTCCCCTCTCACATAATCACCTTGCGTTCAATGTATAAAGTGTGCAAAAAAATGTTAAGATGAACTTATTTTAAAATGTGTATAGCTGTTTGAAAAACACGACTTAAGTATCAGAACGTTTTTATGACTGTATTTATTCCTTCTGATTGTTGCACTCTATCGGGACCGGGGTTATTGGGGTCTGATTAGGACCGGGGGCATTTTTTTTTCCACATAAGGTCCGACAATATGAAATGAGGGCGCGCTCTCTCTCTGCGTTATGCATGTTCATGATGTCCGTGGCTTTAGGGGTGCACACCAGTAAATAGGCCTAAATCCATCCGCCCAGCTTATGAATAAAAGTTATACCCTTAATATTCTATATTAGAGAGTTATGAGAGCCACAAAATTGGGGTATTAAAGAGATGTGGCAATGAACCTCTGGTCCGGACTTGGGGCTTCCAATTATGAGCATTTTGGATGTAATCGCGCTCGTAAGTGGCGCTATTTTGCCATGTTATGGAGGGATCGTTTTTCAAAAGGCTACTCTTCCGCTTTGGGGAAAATAGAGGTCGTTTTCTTTGAGTGAGAATATCTCGAAAAGTTGATGGTTAACCCCCAAAAAATGAAAAGAAAATGAAAGACGACCAGCGACGGCGGAACGGTAAACTTGAGGGAAGGGGGCATCACTAAAAAGGGGCACTTGCAAATCCGTGCTGAAAATCGACACGTTTTGTTTTCACCGGACATGTAAACTTGGCCTCCGTAAAATCAAATATAAATGTGGTGTGTATATACACATGTATATGGGTGCGTTTGTTTATGGTGTAAATCGAGGACACACGTGCAACATCATCGGTGAATCGAGGACAGGAACCAAATCGAGAACGACCTCGATTAGAAAACGTGTACAAAATCAATGAGAGCTGTTGTGAAAAAGTCTCGAAAAGTTGATGGTTTACCCATCAAACAGTACAAACAAAGAAAAAGGAAAGAGAAACAAAGAAAATCCTCTATTTACACCATAAACAAACGTGCTAGTGGGTGTGTGTGTTGTGCGGGGGGGGGGGGGGGGGGGGGGCTGGAACCATCTTACTAAATAGGGGGCGCTCTTCAAAACCGGCCAATAGATATGCAAAGTACGCATAATGTCCCCATTTTCAGGGCGCATTGTGAGGGTTTTGGCGCTTGGTTTTCATATTCTTCGGTCATATCAGAACTCTCTATACCATTTTGGGGAAATGGTTACTGAAAACAAATTTTCCGAATTCTTACTGCTAGTTTTGTTTTCATCTCGGGAGCACATATATCCGCAAGAGGGGCACAACAGGGGTGGGGGCACTTATCAGGTGATCCGAGTTCGATTCCTCTTATTTTACCTTTTAAATAACTGAAGTGAGGAAGGAACATTACTCTCAAGACGTAAAGCCTATCTTGGGTTTGTGTTGTGGAGAACAAGGCATTAGATATGCATGTAAGTGGAGCAATCAGAAGATGGGAAACGGATGTCGTTTGGGGGAGGGGCACATTGTATGCCGTACTAAAATTACAATATGCATGGGCCGAAAATTTGCCAGGATTGGTGGTGTGCTGATTATGATCATTTGGTTAAGCCGGGTTAACACAAGAGGGCGCTTTACTGCATCTTTGCCCGTTTTGGGTAAAAAAAAAAGTTGTATTGACAATTTTCCCACTTTTTTCGTTCAAATTCCCTCAATAAGGCATTCCTGAGGTCAATGTCCTTCCAAAAGTCAAGCATTTTTGGGCTTCGAAAGTCACCACAAGAGGGCGCAAGAACGTTCAAAATGTACCCCGAAACCAATCAGTGAAGAAAAGGTGAAAATTCAAAGCAGCTTTTTGCGGGAAGAGTGCTGGTGGCCGTTTAAAAAGAAAACATGGTTTTGAGCAACAAAAATGCATATTTTTTGTTGCTCCAAACAAACTTTTTGTTGGGGGGGGGGCTCGTACCATATTTTCAATTGGGAGCACTGATAAAATCATACAATAAGGCACACTTTATTAACTAAAAGTGTACAAAAACACCCTTCTCACGACTATTTAGGGGAAGACCGTTCGCATGTATGTCACATTCTTGGTGGGGGAGGGGGGTAGACAAAAAAAATTGGGGCGGGGGGAGCCCCCTAGACCCCCCCCCCCCCCCCCCCCCATTGAACCGCCACTGTGCCCCCCCCCCCCCCCTCCCCCCGCCGGCTCTGATAGGGTTATTAATAGAAAACCTTTAACAAAACAATTTGTTTAGGCCTTTCGGAGTTTTTCTTCAATTCTGAAAATGAAAAGGAGTTTCGGCCACTGGCCCTGAAAATGATGGTTGATTGATTACGGTTTCCCCAGACTGTGCACAGGCGGAATATTTTCTCGTGCGCCCTCTTGCGCACGAAATTAAAAAAATATATTGAATGTCCCTGTAGGGGCTCCGTACCGTACCATACGCCCCGTATCAAAATAACGAATTATTACTCGATTATTAGGATTATTATGGGTTGAGAACATTCAAGGAATTTAGAGGGCGCTATGTAGGTTTAATGGTCGTCACAGCAGGCGATAGAGGGCGCTGTTTGAAATCGACGTGGCTGCAGACTCCCCGAACCGTACCTTGCATGCCAATTGTACGCGCGAGAGGCATGACCCGAACCAGACTGTTGTGGCCACATAGCAACAACAAACTCTCATCTTGACTGAGAACTGAGTATTTTTGAGTTTTTAGTGCTATTTTTTGTGTAGCACTCATACCGAAGCAGCGATATGCCCGAATCAGAAGTGATGGAGCCCCCCCAGATTTTTGTGGAGCGGACACTGGCCCTCATCAAGCCAGAAGCGGTAGACAGAGCCGAAGAAATCGAAGAAATTATTCTCCAGTCTGGCTTCACCATTTTGCAGGTAGGCTAGGCTAGGCATCATGTACGACTACGAGGTAGCCTGACAAAAATGCCTTCACTTCTTCAGCTTTACTCAGGATTTAAGTTTTCTGACTTGATTTATCTAAATAAGACTTCATGAACTAAACTGCGTTTTATCACTCAAAATTGTGGACATTTTTTTTGCAACCTGACGCCACTTCTGCGATTGTGTACAAAGTCTACAGTAGGCCCTACAGGCCCTGGCTATCAACTAAAATCAAGAACATTTTTATTTCCAAACAAAATTGGAAATGTTTTTTCACAGTCCCAATTTCTTGTCTTATCATCATTTTTGCAATAAACGACCTTCATTGAGTTGAAAATGAAGAAAAAAAGTGGCGTCCGGTTGCAACATTTTTCCAAAATTGTAACTGTAGAATTCAGAATCAGTTTGACATGTAAATTTTGAGCTAGGCTTAACAAGTTACACAGAGTTTTCATCCGGTCTCAGTGCAGTGCCCCCCCCCCCCCATGGGCCCCCCATGCCCCCCCCCCAGTCCTCCATCCCTTCTGTGCCCATTTCTCCTTCCTCACCCCCTTTTACAAAATGTGACGGAAAGAATGTAGTATCCAGAAGCCACTTCTTTGGTTGCGTACAAAGTATTTTCTGACTGGCCTTCATTGAGAATGAGATAATAAATATTATGAAACAAGTGGCGTCAGGATGCAGCATTCGTTCCAATGTGACTTCAGCCTGTCATTGTTTTGTAACTAAAAGGTGCGTAATTTGAAATCTTTTGCGACAAAAAGTAAAAACGTTCCTTTGTCCAAACTCCAACTGGGTTTGTACACTTGTTACTAATTTCACAGAAGCGACGTGTGCATCTGACTCCAGAGCAGACCAGTGATTTCTACGCTGAGCATTACGGCAAGATGTTCTTCCCCTCGCTGGTGGCCTACATGAGCAGTGGGCCCATCGTGGCCATGGTTCTCGCCAGGGATAACGCCATTGCCTGTTGGCGGGAGCTGTGCGGACCGACCAATACCAACAAGGCGCGCGAGACACACCCAGACAGGTTGGTAATGGTATCAAAGATGGACATCTAATTATAATTGGGCACTTTCACGTTTTGTAATGTTTGCAACGGCAGTGGCATAGCACGGTCATTTTTATGGGGGGGTATATCTTTTTTCAAAAGGGCTCTTGCACATCCGTGCTGAAATGTAGACACTTTTTTCCCCCGGACACTTGGCCTCCGTGAAATCAAATAGTGTGGGGGTTGGGGGTGGGGGGAGGGGGGTGGGGGCAACTTGCACATCCGTGCTGAAATGTAGACACTTTTTTCCCCGGACACTTGGCCTCCGTAAAATCAAATAGGGTGGGGGGGGGGGGGGGGGCGCCTGTACCATCTGTCAATGGGGGCGCTGTTCAAAACTGATGATTACGCACACTAACGGACGCTGGCTACGCCTATGAACGGAGTGTTCTTTTCAAATTCTTAAGTTCATCCATCATCTAGTAATGGTCAAAGAGATTACAGACTAGGAGTTTGGGATCATTTCTCTGACTCCATAGTTATAGACATCATGGTTAATTGGCTCTGTCATTGATATTGCACTTCATTTCATAGTTCTGGATTGCCCTTTTAAACAAACGCCTTAGTCGGGACTAAATCGTGCTATTGAGTCCAGTCACAAGTCAATCACAAGTCAATCACAAGTCCATCAAGAGTCCATCACAAATCAATCACAAGTCAATCACAAGTCAATCACAAGTCCATCACAAGTCAATCACAAGTCAATTACAAGTCAATCATAAGCCAATCACAAGCCAATCACAAGTCCATCACAAGTCAATCACAAGTCAATTACAAGTCAATCACAAGCCAATCACAAGCCAATCACAAGTCCATTATTAATCAATCACAAGTCAATCACAAGTCAATCACAAGTCAATTTCAAGCCAATCACAAGCCAATCACAAGCCAATCACAAGTCCATCACGAATCAATCACGAGCCAATCACAAGCCAATCACAAGTCCATCATGAGTCCATCACGAATCAATCACAAGTCAATCATAAGTCCATCACAAGTCAATCACAAGTCAATTTCAAGCCAATCACAAGTCAATCACAAGTCAATCACGAATCAATCACATGTCAATCACTAGTCAATTTCAAGCCAATCACAAGCCAATCACAAGTCCATCACGAGTCCATCACGAATCAATCACAAGTCAATCATAAGTCCATCACAAGTCAATCACAAGTCAATTTCAAGCCAATCACAAGTCCATCACGAGTCCATCACGAATCAATCACAAGTCAATCACAAGTCAATCACAAGCCAATCACAAGTCAATCACAAACCAATCACAAACCAATCACGAACCAATCACAAGTCAAGCACAAGTCAATCACAACTCAATCACAATCCAATCACAATCCAATCACAATCCAATCACAAGTCAATCACAAATCAGTTTGAAAAAAAAAAGGATAACACAGATTTTGCAATGTCCGATTTTGCCCATCACTTAAAAGTCTCGAGTGTTGAAAAGTCTGCCCCAAAATTTAAGTGACGCCTCATAATGGAATTCTCTGAGATGTTTATTGGATGAAAAATGGGTACAGCTTGCCTGATTTGCAAACTGTTATGATGTCAGGAAAATTCTGTGGTGAAATACTCTAAAATGGGCGATCGTGTATCTACGGGCCTGGTTCCTATCAGGGAACAAAATCCACTTTTAAATTATTTGACCTACCAAACTAGTTGGCGACATTATGAACATACAGGTATGTCATAGATAAAGGGCAGGGTTTTGAATTCTCTAGGAAAATTTGGGGTTAAAATGACGATGACAACGACAAAATGCAACACGAAAATAAAGATGGCGATCACCGCGTGATGTACGTGTGCACGCAAATTGCGCTACACGGCACCAACCAGCCCGTTAACCGCATAGGAAAATTGTAATCCTACCCCAAGAAACTGTTCAAAAATTACCAATAAGATGTCATTACATTTAGAGAAGTCTGCTTTAGGTGGACAATGTCATTTTTTAGGAATAAAAAAAATTCTTGATTCTAATTTGCTCGAAACAAAACAGGGGCCCTACACTACACGATCGCCCTAAAATGCTGGTTTAATTTGCCCTGGTTGATCTTGTTACAGTATCCGAGCTCTCTATGGCACCGATGACCAGAAGAATGCCGTGCACGGCAGCGATAGTCAGTACAGCGCAGAGAGAGAAATCAGATTCATGTTTACAGACAGTAAGTCCAGATACCAGACTTTGAAAGTGTGTCCCAACTAACCACATTGGTGCCATGCAAGTGATGCTCATGAAAATTCTCATGGTTGAAGGCAATTATACAACATTTGTGATGCGATCAAGCTAAACGAGTAGTTTGTCAGGAACTTTCATTTGGAGATTCGGGTCAAAATCGGGCCACTTCATCACATCACTTCATCACAACTCTTGGTGTTCCATAATTTTTGAGCTAAAGATGGTACCAGCATGCGGTTTTCACAGCAGTACTGCTGAGATTGTGCTCTTTTCAAATCTGTTAAAAAAACAGAAACAATTGACCAGGGTCGACAAATGACTCATTTAGCTTGATCGCATCACATATGTGTGATCGAGTGTCATCTCTTTCATTTGAGGTATTGTTGAGCCGATCCCCGCTGGGCAAGCAGCCAAGGATTACCTGACCAAAGTCGTCAATCCGACGCTGCTGAGAGGCCTAACGGAACTCTGCAAACAGAAGCCTGAAGACCCAGTGGTAAGAGCCTTAACAATCTGACAACCCTTTCACATGACAGAGTCTTAAAGTCGTTGCCCCATGCTCGTCAATATTCAGCTTGTGCTGGTCCCAGAGGGCCAGCCTAGTGTCCTCTCTGTACCTTACTGACGGACTGACTGACTGACTGACACTTGTGAACCGAGCAGTGCTGTTGTATAGGATTACCCAACAATGCCAATGAATGGGTTAAATCCGGTCTGTTGTGTTTGACCAGCTGCATGAAAAGACTTCCAGTGAATAGCCATTCTGAATCAATTGAATAAAATTGTATGTACTCTGGGCAGGGCGTCAATAGCTTTTCAAAATTGGGGGGGGGGGGGTAGGGACATACCTTGATCAGAACTAATGGGAGTGCGAAGCACGAAGCGGGCACCCAAAAAATTGATTCTAGATGCTGTGTGGTGCGATCCGAGGCAAATTCTGACCACTAATAAGCAATATTTTCGTAGCAATAGATTCATTGGGAGGGGGGGGGGGGGACATTTGATATTGTATCCCCAATCCTTCAAAAAGTGGATTGACGCCCATGACTCTAGGGTCAGCATAATACAAGCCGATCCTTGTCTTGTTGACAGAACACATCACCACTATGCAGTATGACAGGAGTTCAATTTAAAGGGAAAATGCAACATTTGCAAACATCGAAAAATAAAACTACCAAGTTTTTACGAAATACCTCACTAGGATGTTGGTAAATGACAGTCTAAAGCATCCTGTAAAATCAGGGCATCTGGTGTGAAGTCATTTTCAAGAAAATGGTATTTTTGTCTACATTTCCAACGGTGGTCAGCCGACCACCGTTGGAAAAACCTAACTATTTTTCAACTACTGCTCCAAATTTACCATTTTTTTTTTCAGTCCAAATTTTGTTTGTTATTGGTTACATGTTCATGAACGGGTGCAGGCCAGCTAGACTGGTTCCCTTATCATACAATTTTCCAGCATCTATAAATTAAGCCATTTCATCTTTAGTGGAGTCAGGGATCCAGACTACTTGAACAGTTTTGTTCTATATTGATTTTTCCAGCATTTTCCAACACAAAACTTCAAACATGTCAATGTATCAATTTATGATCTATTATACTAACCCCCACAATAGTTCATTTCTGAAAATTATAGCAAAAGCCAATGATGTACATTCCCTTTAAGTTTCATCTTTGTATGAAATCATATTTTTCTTGACCAGACGTGGCTTGCTGATTGGCTGATTAGTAACAACCCAAATAAGCCTCGGATTCAGGAGAGGTACCAAGTGGTGGAGCCCATGTGAACGCACTCCAGGATCTTGTAAGACACTCCAAGAAACACCACGAAACGTTTTAGTTAATAGTTCAATCAGTAAATTGAGGTAGAAAAAGGCATGCGGATTTCATCGTTCATGTACTTCCGATAAAAAGCATTTTGCTTTGACTCATGTTAAGCCTTATTTTTTTTCCAAGACCAAGTTAACTAAAAATTTATTGGGAATAAGATTTCTAGAATTCTTGGTTTTTTTTTTAATTTGATTTGTTGCACGCGCCACAAGAATTCACATTGCTTATTGAAATGTAAATCGTATAAGTATCTATTTTTTTTTTTAAAGTTTATGCGTTTTAAACCATATTTATGTTAGATTCTTTGAAGTTATGTGTTTGTAACAAGACTTTTTATGTATATGTACAGTTACTGAAAGGTTTGCGTTCTGACAACAGAAACAAATTTATATATCTGTGATAAAAAAAAAAAAGTTATTTCATTAAAAATTATTTCACGCCGTTCTCAAGGTTAATACATATCAAGTTCGGTAAAGGAAACTTTTTTGAAAGAAGTACTTCATGTTTCAGATAAAATCTAAATACTTGGAAATTGATAATACACTGTCAAAGGGGTATGTTCCAAAAAGTTTTTTTTAAGGCCATCTTGTCGAGAGCATAGCCGCATTTGAATGGACCTTGTATGTTCATTTTTTAGGCCTCAAAATGGGGGGGGGGGGCAATAAAGTCATGTTGTGGACATTGTTCTTAACATGTAATATTAATTTTTTTTTTTCCAGAAAATTTGTATTGATGGTAACCTTACAAATTGAGTATAATTCACTGTTTGCACGCTTCCGCCATCAGCATGCAGAACCTCGATTGGGCGACTTTACACAATATAGCCAACAGTGATTCCAGTGTCGGGTTCAATTTATACATGGGAATCACTATTAAAAGCGGCTATTTTTATTGTGTAAAGTTGCCAGATCGAGGCTCTGCATGCTGATGGCGGAGCGTGAAAAGAGCGAACTATCTTAAATTGATTTCAGAAGGAAAATTTTTGGGGTTGGTTTTGCAAATGGAGAAAGGGTTCCTTTTGTGCTGTTTCAGAGATAATAATTAAAAGTCATGATTATCTGTAACACTTCTTGTTTGTAAATATTGAAGTCTGTTTGTTTAATGGTCAATAAATGCTGTTCAAAGCACTGTTTTGAAGGAAAGGTTTTTGTCACGATTGTATTCATTAATGTGTTTTTTTTTAAGGTTAGGCCAAACTAAAAAAAAAAAGGAACATGTTAAGCGTCCCCGCCCGCTTCCTTTTTGGAGGCCGCTTCCTTTTTGGAGGCCGCCTCCTTTAAAAAAAATACTGACAAAGTGATAAAAAAAAATTGCCCAAATCTTCTAAATATTGGGTGTTTGAATGTTGAATTTCATCAAAATTGGGAAAAAGGAGATTTTTCTATGAAATTAAAAAATATAAGGTGCTAACCTTGCATCTTCATCAAAATTGGGGAAACAATGACTTTTTCTGCAAATTTTCAAATTACATGTACATATATAAGGGGTTTACCTTGCATTTTCATCAAAATGGGAAAATGTGACCTTTTTTTGGAAAGTTCAAATTGTAAGGGGTTAACCTTGCATTTTCATCCATATTGGTAAAAATTTGACTTTTCTGGAAAGTTTAAAATTGTAAGGGGCTAACCTTGCATTTTCATCAAATTTGGGCAAAATTTGTTGTTTAAGTTTTGAAGTTTGAAATCGTAAGGGTAAAACCTTGCATTTCCATCGAAATTGGGCAAATTGGTCTTTTCTGGGAAGCTTAAATGTGTAAGGGGTTAACCTTGCATTTTCATCAAAATTTGGCAAGATTTGTCTTTTCTGAACAGTTTTATATTGTAAAAGGGGTTAACCTTGCATTTTCATCAAAACTGGCCACGGGCAAAAAAATTGACTTTTCTTTAAAATTGTAAGGGGGTAACTTGCATTTTCATCAAACCTGGGCAAAAGTTGACTTTTTTGGAAAATTTCAAATTGTAAGGGGTTAACTTGCATTTTCATAAAAAGTTGGCAAACTTTGACTTTTCTTGAATATTTAAAATTGTAATGGGTTAACCTTGCATTTTCATCAAAATTAGGAAAAATGTGACTTGTTGGGAAACTTTGAAATGGTAAGGGGTCAACCATGCATTGTGAACAAATTTAGGCAAAATGTGACTTTTCTTGGAAGTTTTCTGCGAAGTCTGAAATTATAAGGGGTTTACCTTGCATCTTTCCAGAAAAGATGGAGCAATATTATCTTTCAAAAAGTTTCTGCCAAAATTGAAAAAAATAATAAAATTGAAGGGGTTAACCTTACATTTGTAATTAAATTGGTCAAAAGTTTCCTTTTCTGCAAAACTACTCAGAAATACATGTAAATTATGCAAGATGAGCGTGTTTTAACATTCACAAACCCAATACATGTGTACACGTATAATTTTTTATATTTGAGATTTTGGTAAAAGTAATAAATTTTACTTTGTTGACTGATTTCCACCACAAATCGGACGTATTATTTGTTTTGAATGGCACATCTGCCCTGAAAGGTTATAGGAATGTCTTTATTGGGCCTCTTTCTAACAAGTTTGGAAACAATTTCCTCTGTTAAAAAAATCTCAGCCAAAATTGAAAACGAAACTCAAGGGGTTAATAACCTAACATTGAATAATCAAATTTGGGGGGAAAAATAAAAAATAGAATAAACTATCATTTCTTTCTTTTGACATGAATTGCACATCCGTTTTTAGAAACTGCAAGGTGTTTCTGAAACAATTTGGCATTTCTCCAGCATGTTCAGAGCAATTACATTTTTTGATAAATTCTCATAACATATTTTATACAAAGGGTTAACCTGACAATAGGAACATAAAATATCAAAATTTACTGCAAACGATTCAGAAATACATCTCGATTTCAAATAAACATGTTTTCAAATACATTAACCTAATATTTAGAAAAATTGAAAAAGAAAAAGTGCAAGGGGTAAACCCTTCATTTTTCTTCTTTATAATCTTTAACAATTATTTTTGCAATAAACTCAGAATTAACGTCTTATCCAAGTCTAATCATTATTTACGGGTAAATAGAGGTCCAAGTACCTTTCTCAAAGCTCCCGTTGTAGTCTTGATAACAGCCGTCCATTTTCTACCATCCTCATTATTTATACGACGGGTGCACAAGTTTGGCCCAATCATTTTGTTTTATTTTGTTTTCAAGCAGGAAATTGGAGCACAACAGTTATTGGCATATAATACAAGCGTCATAATAATCGGCTGGTTGTAGCCGTATTCTATATAGCTGGGTGTAGTAAACCGCGAACTTTAATTGAAGCTTTTTAGTGCATAACACAGCGTTATAATTTATAGCCCTACATAAAAAGTTATAGTCCAATAAAATTTACATGTGTAGGCTATAAGTGCCAGTCATGACCACTGATCCATTAAGCCCCGCCCAATGGTGCTTCGACCAATCATAGCCGTGATGATTGCATGGAGTAATGTCCAACGTGCGTGCACGCACCATGATGCGCAGCTGGATCATGGAACGTGCGGTGAGGCACTGGCTGACGTGCGCGTGTTGTTTCCGTCGTGCGCAGTGGGCGGGGCTTAATGGCTCAGTATGGTAGTATTATGACACAAGTTTATACAATGGTGAGATGTCGACCTTTCAAAGTATAGACATTGATACACAAACAGTTAACAATTGTTGACTGCTGTGATGTGGGACATGACGTTTTGAACAACCGAGGGGCGAATATTCGCCTCGGGTGCTATGCGCTCCGAGGGTGTTTAAATAAAACGTCATATCACACATCAAAGCAGTCAACAATTGTTTTGTTATACCTCTGTCTTGGATTCTTTGGACTTTGAAAACACGAAAACAAACAGCAGTAAACACAACAATCATGACAATCGAACGTCAACTCACATGCATGTCGCGTACCGTGCTCGAAACAGCTGATCGTCTGCTAGTTCGCTGCTCCCACTCATTGTGTGAAAACATTGTGAAAATAGCGTGGGTACCAACGATACAAGCGTTTCAGTACGTACCGTACGTACAAAGTCATAGCACACTCCCTGTGGGATATCACGTACGTGATATCCCACAGGGAGTGTGCCATGACATTTCATTAACTTAACACGTGATCGATCTAGACCAATGAAAATACAGTATACAAGACAGAGGTATAACAATACTGTTTCACAATAGCTCGAAATTGTGAAAATTTTGAACCTTTATGCAACATCAGTTCTGTAATGCCAACAATTTTGGTAAAAACATTAACTAAAACATATAATCTTGAAATATCGTTGTATGATTGACGTTTACGTAAACTCTAGTGCGAAACGTCTGCCTTGGCACTACTTCTTTTTATCAGCAGCACGTGACTCCTCCCCGTCAAAGCTTCGAAGGCTCTGATTTGTCAGCCCCTGCAGAACGGCGTTTCCTATTGGACAGATCTTGGCCATGAGTGGCGCGGCGGCAACCAATTGGATTGGCACGTTGTCGATATCGTCAGCGGCGGCCCATAGTGCCACTACGCCATACGCTCCCCAGTAGACCACCAGAGACAGCAAAACCAGTACACAAGTCTGAAAAGTGTTAAAAATAAACATTTTAAATGTGTGACTTATTATGAACAAAATCATGATGGTATCGCCAATGTCCGCATACATGTACACTGCAACGCAAAGTATAGATCATTATAAAGGGAATAATGTGTGCCTGGCCGGTCTTAAACACTATGTTTAAGACCGGCTGGAGTCTGGATGCTGATAATGACCCGAGCCGAACTACATTTTCGGTCAAACAGTCAAAACAAGTCAAAGTTTACTTCATGTTTTCTAAACACCCCCTAGCTATGTTGTGGTATATGCCTCTTGCAAATAGTCGTAAACAACTCCTTGTATGGAGATTGCGCGGTTTTATCAATGGATTAAGACCGGCCACGTGACGGGCTCTCCACCAATAGGAATGGGTAAACTGTCTTATAAGTATTTATGAATATTATTTTTTAACTTTATCAGTTTTCCAGTTCAATAAATGTTTGCTTGTTGTGTTTGCTTGTTGTGGTTTTCCGCTAACGTAATTTCACAGATTCCAGAGACTCGGGAGGGACTAGAACCCACGAACTTCTGCTTACTAGTGCAGACGTCTTACCACTCGACCACCGAGCTTATGAAAATACAAAAGCAGTTCTATTCAATATAACGGTTTGCCATAAATAACGAGTATAATTGGAATATACCATTGCTGCTTCTTTCTTGGCGGCAATCTTCTTTGTGTCCTCCGTTCTGCCCACTTCCCGTAGCTTCATCAAGCACCATGTGACCACGCCCATCGGTACCACATAGACCACGCCCATCATGGCGACCAGATAGCTGACGTAGGGGGCGCCATGGGCGGCAAAGTCCAGCATGCACGTGGTCTTTTGCGGCTCGATGGCGTAGCGCCCCCACCCGACGAAAGGCAGGGGAGTTACGGCCCAGAAAACGGCGTTGAGCCAAATGGCAGATGCAACGATCGGATACGCTTTCCCGCCTGGTCAAAAAAGTATTTTTATGTAAAGGAAAAACAGGGATTTTTTTTTCTGTTTCAAAGACCGAGGGTCTCTGCTAAAAATATTCTTTTAATTTAAGGGTGCATGAGATTGAATTTTTCCCAGGAACACTTAATTTGCAACTTTCTATACTCCTTATGAAAACTATTTAACAAAGTGCACTTCTTTAAACATTTAACATTTTCAATTTTTTTCCCGGACAGCTGAGGACGCAGTTGCTAGCTGTGATGTAATTTCAGTAAGACACTGTTCAGTCTAGGGTTTCTGTTCAAATTGTGAACCCAACAAATTTGCTCATTGAAAACATCTGTGAGAAAAGTTTGCGCATTGGCTTACTGCCATGTACTGACACTACAAAGAATCACCAAAGAAAAGAAAATTTACAACAGCAAAATATCCTAAATTCTCGAAACTTTTAGCGCTGAAAAGTTGTAACATTACGGTTTTTGCCTGATATGACATCAATTTGCTCATGAGTATGAAAATTCGCATTAGCATGACAACCAAAAAGCGACAAAATACCTTTGAAAATCGCAAAACGTGAATTGAAAAAAGGGTTAATGGGACACAAAGGAGGATTTTCAATTTTCATTACAGAAAATTATGAGCCCATTAAATAACTTTAAAACCTTCACCAACCCAATGCTAAATGATAGATCATAATAATGTACACCACCTTGTTTATAACAAACCGTCATTATACCAAAATAATTTCATTTATGTCACATTAAATGGTCTTTGTGCACAATTGAATATCATACCTCCAGGGTTACCAATAGCTGAATAGTACTTATCCACGGCGACGGACACCAGCGACGTTATGCTGACTGTACCAAACAGCATCCCAGCGGAGGCGTACAGCTGACATCCCTGGTCCCCATACAGCCAGTTTTCCTTAAAGCTTGCCATGGCTGCAAATGGGCACATCAGCCCAATACCTGCATGCAAACAAGATTTTAGAATTTCAGTTTATATACATTTTCCCGGCTATATTTTAAAACATTTTTCATTCAAATTCACTAACTCTCACGTGCAGTTTCGTCCTCGAAAAATTCACACGCTTTTAGCAAAACTAAATTAGTCATTTACCATTTAATGTCAAAGTTTGGTCACCCTCTTTAGTCACTGGGTCGAGAATATTCGTCATTACAGATCGAATTCGTCTAAGCTGTTGCCGAATGGCAGCATTCAAAAATCGAATTTGTCTGATATAAATCAAGTAGACGAATTTGATTTCTGAATAACAAGGTTTGGCGTTGACGAGACGAAATCGAATATTCCCGGACGAAAACGTGTGCTCGTTGTTTGAATTTGCTTGAACTGAATTTGTAATTGTCTGACAAAAGACGAAATTAAACATTGGATGTGCACTACATCGATGTTGACGGACGAATTTAAGTATTACAAAGGTTAAATTCGAATGATAAACGTTTTAAAAAAGCTGGAAAAACCTATTACTCTCTAAATTCCAAAGAGTGAAATTAGGGATAAGACGTTTTAGAGTGAAAAATCACTCTCATTTTCGATTGAAAAAGTCTGAAAAAATGAACCACTTCAGTCGAAGCTCGAGTGAAAACTCGATCTTTACGATTGAAGAATTTCTCTCTAAAACGTCTAGTCCCTAGTTTCCGACTGTGGGAGTGAATCTTCACTCGAATGGAGTGAATTTTCACTCTTTGGAATTTAGAGAGTATCAAACCTAATTACATCTTCTACTGTACTTCTGGAACAGCTTTTGAGGGATGCTTTCTTCATAAAATTAAATCTTCAACAAATATTGTATTATTACAATTTTGTACAGGGCGAGTAAAAACAAAAGGAACCCGAAAACAGAGAAATATATTTCAAATAAAAAAAATGTGTAGCACCAAAATTAATTATGACTGGGCAGCCCATTTATTAAACTACTTGTAAGTGAGAAAATTATGTCAACTGCTCTATACGTTGAAATGTTATCACTCTTTAAAGGGAAGATACAACATTTGCAAACATCTCAAAACGAAATGATCAAACTATCACAAAATACTTTACTGGATTGTTAGGGAATGACAATCTAAAAGCATCCTGTAAAATCGTGGCTCCTGGTTAGCCAACATTTTCAAGAAAAATTGAATTTTTCCAACGCTGGTCGGCCGACCAGCGTTGGAGAAAACTGGCTTTTTTCAAAAACTGCTTGCAAACTCTTTGCTGCAAAAACTGCAAAAACTATTTGCAATTGATTACACACCTGTGAAGGGGTACAAGCCTGCTAGACTGATTCTCTGAACTGACAATTCCCCCAAAGTCTATAAATTCTCCGTTTCATCTTAAGTGGGGTCAGGGAACCAGACTACAAGAAAATGAATGATTTTCTTGGTTTTTCCAGCATCTACAAGCCCAAAACGTGAAACAAGTCATTTTAACAATATTTGCTATAACATACTAATCCTCCAAATCCATTTGTTTCTGAAAATTGAAGCAAAAGCAAATGTTGTACATTCCCTTTAAACGAAGTAACACTTAAATCAGTTTCGTCCCAAAAAAGGACAATTTATTGTGTGTTCTGACATGTTCGGAAAAATTGATACAGAATACCTGTTTCAACAACTGTAGTACACAATATCTTTATTAACAATTTTGCATTGGCTAACAACAGGATTTATAAAATCCACTCATTCTATTTTTAAAGACGGTACTTCAAAAGGACTTTGTTGAATATTTTCAACTTTTAAACTGAGGTTGTATTATATCGCTGGTGATGTTTGAAAACAATTGCATAGCGATCATTCTTGAAATCGAATTTTTGGACGAAACATATTTTAGGGCCATTTCGTTTAAATGGTGATATAATTTGAACGAAGTGAAGAAAACGGCTTTTCATCTAAGTACATGTAATTAATTGTTTTGGGTGCTACAGATTTGTTTTTACATATGAAATATATTTAGTTGGGTTTTGGTTCCGTTTTTTTTTTTATTTACTCACCCTGTATTAGAACGTCTGTTGTGACGTATGTCTGACCGGTCACATGACCGGATCAGATGACCTGCTTGACTAAAGTCAATATGGCGTCAAGATATCATATGTAAATTTAACATCAGGATTAATAATGCATTTTAACTTTTCCTTTTAAAAAAGATCATTCTGACGTTCCAGGAGTTACGACAGAAAGAAATGTATAAGTACCATCTGAATGAAATCATTCATCCACATTCTGGTATTTAGAATACGAATTTTAAATTTGTATGTTTTGTTTTAAGAAGAAAACTAGGCCTATATCTTTACTTTTTTAGGCGTCTGTAACTCTTCTGAAAAGAGGGTTTTCATTGTGTGCACAAGTGAACCAACCCTGCCAAAGGCGAATTATTTTCTGGCAGACAATAAGTCGAATTTCGTAAAGAAATAATTCAATAACTAAAAGTCTGTGTTTTTTTCGATGTCTGATCATGCCTCATTCATAAGTGAATGACTTTTTTACTGCTAGGAATACAGCAGTTGAATTTTTTTTTTCCAGGTGAAACTCGAAAACAGCACGGGAACAATACGTTACATACGTAGTGTGGACATCCCTTTGATTTCGTGTAAGTTAAGGAAAACCTGTGAAAAACTCACTTTACTCACACTGTGAAAACTCTTTCAACCCATACTTTTTCTTATGATTCCCTTTGGTGTTTCTCTTCATTTTGCCACGGACGAACCTAACCTCCAGAGAGGGGGAAACATTACGTGGACGTGGGCAAGTCCACACAACGTCGCTGCTACCTGGTTTATGTGGACATCTTTTGTCCACACAGTGAATGTAATGCTTCTACTGTCATTTTTAACCTCGTAAATCTGTTAAGCCCTTTAGCCTTTCTTCCCGCGAGACGTAACACTATCTCATCGGACCTTGAGTCATCTTCATACATAAATTTGAATGTTGCCGTCTTACCCAAATCGCCGATGCAGAGCGAGATAGCGAGTACAGACTGGGGCCGGCGCAAGGATGTGTTAGTCAGGAATACGACGAGAAGCATCCCGTTGAAAAGAATTCCAAGAATACCTAGGTAATGAAAGAATTTTTTGTGGATAAATTATGAAAAATGAGGAATTGATATATTATTTCGCGCCCTGGTGTGTTCAGAGATACAGGAACAAATTAAACGTGGACATAATGTATGGACAGTTAGAAATCTTATCAGTCATTATAAACAACGATGTTTGAAACATAATTTGCTTTCTTTTGAGATGTACTAGGTTGAGTAAAAAAAAACACCCAAATGTTGGGACTATTGCTTTAGTGAAGTTCTGCATGTAGCACTTACAAAATCATGCAGAACTTCAATAAAACAATAGCCCCGACATTTGGGTTTCGCCTTTTTGACTCACCCTGTACAATAAAGAAAGCCGGTTTGTGTTTTAAATGTATTGAAATCTGAAAGTGAAACATCTTTATACGTCCGTTTTTACCACGTTGGAGTTCATAAATTATTTTACATGAGTACATGTAATGAGCATAATTATAAACCCCACCGTCACAAGTTAAATGCACAATCTTGTTGAATTTGGCATAGTTATACGTGCATCCAAAAGTTTGAAAAAAATATAAACGAAAATAGGAGCAACTTTTCCTGAATCTTAGTTGGTTTCAGTAAACTGAACCCTCCCCCCCCCCCGCCAAAAACACCCTTTGTGATATAGTCATCAGATAAACAGAATCGCCTTTTTGAAAACATTTAACAATTGTCCATGCTTTTCCGGACAACTGAGGGAGCTGTTGCTGTGATGTCATTTCAGGAAGACACTGTTCAGTTGTCTGTTCAAATTGTGAACCCAACATTATTTTGTTCATTGAAAACATTTGCGAGAAATGTTTGCTCATTGGCTTACCGCCATGTCCCGACACAAACACAAATCACAAAAGAAGAGAAAATTTACTACAGCAAAATCTCCAAACTTCTGGCACGTTGGTGCTGAAATAACTGAGGTTTCTGCCTGAAAACAATGTCACCACACTTTTACTCATGAAAAAAAGCAAATTCGCATTAACGTAACATGCAAAAAGACCCTTGAAAATGGCAAAACAAAAATTTCAAGGATTGCATTAAAAAAAAAGTAAATTGCATGACCCATATAAGTAGAAAATACGTAGAACAAGTGCCGAATGGCAGCGATTGTGTGTTTTTTTTTTAAATCTTTTATTTAGACTACCAATTATAAAAGATTTTGTTTTATTCACATAGAGGCCCATATATTATTCATAATGACACAGGTGCAGACACGCACATATTTTTATTGTCTATTTTGTTCGGTCATCAATTTATAAAGCAAAATCTTGCAGGTGATCTCCCATTATTGATAAAATCAAGAAAAACACGGAGATAAATTTAAACAGTTAAAGGACTGCAAGCTGTGCCAAAAAAAATCATGCTATATACTACGTATACATTGTCGACGATTGGCAACGTATTACGTGATTCATAAAATCAAGATATGCATGTTAAAAATCTTGATTTATGCAATGACTCAAGCATAATTTGTTCCTTAGGCCTATATCTAAAATTGTTTCTTTGTTTATTGCTTTGCATTTTCTCACTTGCTCGATTCTCTTGAAGATCTTCAAAAGAAGTTTCAAGAGCTAGAGATCATCATTTGTTTTGATTGATATGTCGTCGCACGTGGCATCAATTTAGAGTCGATGTTATTAATTTTGCCTATAAAAATCATGTGTAACATGGATTTTCTGAAATTGATCTTTAATTTTAGTAGCCTATTGAAGCAAAGTCGCGGGTCTACGTCTACCGTCACAGTTCTACAATAATTAAATAGCGTTTACGACATGTATGTTGTCGTCAGTCTACCAGCATATCCAAGCGGGTTTTCTTTTCATATTTGCCTTCTCTCAGGCCAAAAAAAGAAGAGAGTCAGTGCATTTTGAAAGCTTTGAATAACAAAAAAAGGCTACAGTTTCACACATTATCTAATTTTACAGCCTACTAGTTTCAGCATGTAATATGAATTTAATGCCGGTGTATAATATTTTATAGAATATAGAAACAACGTAAGACGATAAATTTATCTCCATTTAAAATGTCCATATGCAATATCTTCGTCTAAAGCCGTATTCCCCGTATTATCTTCGCTGACAACAATAATTATGACATGTGATTACAATTTCGTCACGGAGGACAAATCCAGCACACTAATCCTACCTTCTGCGGTCAGTACAAGGCCCATGATGTAATATTCGTATGAGCTGAGTGGCATGTTCAGGTTTTCAACCGATGGCGACTCGGACTCCATGATGCGTGTGGTATATGAAGGAGAAAACGGCTGTCTGTATAAAAAAGGTTACAAGGCAAGCTAACCCAGTTTAATAAGTCAAAGCGCACATTGATTCAGAACCTCTGGTCTTCGCAAAGGGCATGGCTAAGCCCATTCAGTGACGTTGGGGAATCTATACGATAGCACTGCCCAGCACGGCTCTCTACAACCAAAGTGACAGTGACGTGAATTATTTCTTATTGTTTTCTTCATGTTTTTAAAATTAAGCAATCGACAATCGTTGACTATAAACATGTTGTGTCGAAAGACAAATGTTGCACTGGAGAATCTCTAAAAAATAATTATCCATCCTTGGACCCCATGTGACTCTAGGGGGCACGCTTTCCCCCTTTCGATTTTCTTATGTATTTCACGAATCCGGAAAAGATGAGTAGACCACATCATCGTCTTCTATCAGTGTACACAAATTAATCGTTGCCTACACAACCCGTATCGAAACATTCAGTTGAATTTCTCTGAAATTGGAGAATATAAGGGGTGAGACAAGTTTAGGTTTTCGTTATTCAACCCATAATCAACATTGCATAATATTAATAGGCCTACCTTGCGTCTATACTGGCGGAGTTAAGAGCAACGAGTTTGTATATCATTGCTACTAAATGAAAATAACACAGCACACCGTCTGGAGAAGTATCTGCAACGTATATCATCAACAAAACTGGCTTACCTGTATACAATGAAACCGGCAACACAGTAATTCCTGATGAAAAATAGCTGTAGCTATGTGACACGGTCTAATCTTGTCCACTGTACGTGTCGCGCACGCACATACGCTTCCCACTATACTAATTTACTATGCACCAGGCATTCGTGAATGTCACACGGGAAATCGCTCAGTTTCAATAGCTAATGTCAAACAGCGACTGCTGCTTTGATTGTTCCATTCAATTGTGAATAACGTGACCCTACATGTATCTCGCAATGTTTACATGCATGAAGGAATGGATGGCGTTTATAGCGCATTGAGGTTGACAGGTTGCGTAATTTTCTCCCTGGATGGTTAGGGCCAAGTCATGAATAATTCACTAGTTCCCAACGGGCAGTATGTTTATTCATGAGAACAGAACAATGATATTAAGACCATCGTTGTAATTAAGTCAACCAGTTACATTAAAGCATTTTAAAGAACGGTTGTCGTCGAGTTACCGCACATAGTAGTCTAGTGGATAGCGAGATGAGATATGGATACTATTCCTAGTTCGAATCCTCGTCGTCGCTGTTCTTTTTCATCGACTATTTTTCTTCTCCAAACCTTATCGTAGAGATTATTTTAATTTAAGGGAAAAGAGAATGAGAACCTATGTCTTGCAATGATTCAAAGGAAAACTAATTACTCGTGACATTGCCCTTATTCATGACATTGACCTTGGTCAGAATCGAGGTCACGACGCAGTCTTGTTTTGCATAAATAATCGTCCAAGTCTGCTGGCATATCATAGACCCTTGCTGTGCATGGGGATATTTCATAGACTAGGGGTATTCAACCTTTAAAAGGAAAAGTATTGACCACCATGTTGTATTGTTGACAGCAAACTACTATTCCACACCTAGCTTAAAATCCAAGATGTCAGATATCCAGTATACTGCCAGGGTAGGGGGTGATGGTTCCAGCGATAGCGCACGCGTATATTTGCGCAACGACATGGGGACAAGGTTGATGGATTGGATCAGGGACAGAGATCAGTCACACAGTAAACAGTCGTCAAATGACGATGTATTATTTTATTTTTTTCAATCAGTTACTGTACCATCGCCTCCCACTTACAGTCTGGCAAACGTCTATTTCATGTACATACAACTAAAATGTTATTAACATACAATGCCCATTTACAGACAACAAAACACCATCATGGCTTAAATGTAAAACACGGATTTTCCCCAATTTGTTTGTCTAAATCCCAAAAGGGGTTAAGTTGCTTGGGTTGTTGATATTGGTTTTCGTCTTAAAGAAATGTGGTAACTTTATTTCTCCATGCTTTATGTATTTTGAATAGGGCTGGAATTTGTTTGTGGTTGAAAACAAACAATTAGTACAGAAAATCCTTCACCTATACTACGTGTCAAAACAAAATGTCCTACTTTTGATCTTAAATAACTCAGATGTTCACCAATGGAATTAAACCAACATTTCAGATCATGTAAACAAGGCATGACAAATGTTATGGAGCGACTTTCATCAGCTTTGTGCAAGAGGGCTAGATTTAAACGCCATACAAAAAAAAATACTTTCAGAATGTCGATACAGCGCTGGAGACGGTGGCGGAAGGCGCGTGCTGCGGACGAAAGCTTCTGAAGGAATGCAGTATCACCCCTGATGTCTTTGCACACCTCCTCGATCGTGTGTTGCGCCAAACGATCGAGGAGGTGTGCAATAACATCAGGGGTGATCCTGCATTCCTTTAGAAGCTTTCTGCCGCAGCACACGCCTTGCGCCATCGTCTCCAGCGCTGTATCGCCAAATACTAGTCGAAAGTGGCAGATTCTAAAAGTAGTACATGTACACAACCATGCACCAGTAACGATATTTTTGAACAATGGAACAAGTCCTAGGAAATCGGTCGATATAGGTATATGTTTTAGAGATATCTTTTTTTCAAATTGTAATATACCATCCTAAAGTCATATAGGATGATCAGGATCATTTGCTTTGCATGCATTTTGTTCGTTTGCAACAATAACACCACTCAAAATCCAAAGAAGAATGTTCAAAACCTAACCTGTTGAAGTTTCAGCTCAGTGGATATTACACTTTCCTTTTCGAGAAAACAGTGAAAAACCATGCACAACTTTTTGATCACGAAACACGATTTCGTCCATAGCACTCTTTCACTTCTAAATATCAGTTAATAAACTGAGCGTTGGAAATCACAGGCATTTCTTGATTTCTTCTAAATAACAGAAAGCTAGATGGAATAATTTCACAGGATGTTTAGTGCCAGTATGATTTTGAATAATCCAAGTAAGCTTTGTAATAGTATAGGTTTTCCCGGCCAATTTACTAACATGTTCATTCACTTCTGAAAATCGGTCATTCATTTGCGTCTGAATTTGGGATCGCTGTGAACACGCGTTTCATTTTCGCTACCAGAGCATTCAATTCCATTTCAGTTCAATCAATTAAGTGACTGAGCAGCACCTTTCGTCTCTATGTTCATTCAGATTCGTTTACACGACTTCTTTTTCGCTTTTAGAGGGCGATTTCAAACATTCACAATTCTATTTCACTTTTAGTTTAATGCCATCGGCACCAGATACAATTAGGGGTTTCTTTTTCATTAACCGTCAATCAAATTAGCTAAACCTGAAATCAATTTAGAAAAGGCACGCTTGCGTAAATGCATGCACAGGTAACGTAATTGGCCGTCTGTTTCTCAAAACCGAACGCACGGACAATAAAAACGATTGAACTTTCGTTGAATTGAAATGGGATTAAAGACGTGCATTCAAGTTAAGACGGAAACGAATGACCGATTTTCAGAGGTGAATGAACATTTTAGGAGATTTGCCGGGAAAACCTATATTAGGTAGGCTACTTTTGGAATAAATGCAAATAATCCTACATCATATATGCCTTTCATCATATTTTGAGGGTTGTTTCTTAACATGTTTTCTTAGGGCGAGGTGTTTACGATTTCAGGCCGATTACATTACTACAACATAAACAACATTACAAATGGTGTACCTAAACAAATTGTTCTCTTTAGTCACAATGCTAAACATGCGTCCTGATCTTATTTCATTGTCTATGACACCGTTCACATAACACTAACCAAATAACTTATTCTTTAACACTTCAGGGATTATGATTGAAAACAATTTGTAATGGAAAGAGGAAAAAAGATGAAGAAAAAACCTGAAACCACAGACAAACAAACAAACAAACAAAAACAACAACAAACAGAAAAGAAAACTGCCGAAACAATCAAGCAAAAGTAAGCATAAACAATTAACAACAGATGAATAAATGAAAAACAAGTGATAGTGACAGAAAAGAAACTAATCGTATATTAAAAATTTGAAATTAGATTTCAATAATGATCCCACAGTTAAACAAAGAAAAACAGTTAAATAAAGAAAAACCCTAACAACATTTTACATACATTCAATACATGCACAGTAGGTGCATACATCAAATGCCTTTACATTAAAGAAAAAGTCATTTTCTATTTACAAGTATCAAAAGAGTCTGGGAAAAAAGCCTCCTCTCAATTATTAAAAAAAAATTGACCATATCTTTGATAATACTTAATGATTAGTCAATGAATAATTTTACTAGGGAATATATTTCATGCTTTTAATGGGTCCGTATTTTTCTGATTTTGAATGTTGCGATAATGTTGCGATAAAAAGAAAAATACATTTCTACAGTGATGCAATTAGACTCTTTACTGTTTGCATGTAGCAGGCTTATATGTCGGCTCAAATGTTACTGGGCATTGCTCTAATGGACTTGATGAAGTAGTTAATCTTTGGCGTTCTATCGTGCGTTCTATTAGCTCACTTGGGTTGATTCGGGTTAGCCCCGTGTCGTTCGATTAGCTGACGTCATTCTCGGGGCTCACCCGGGTCAGCCACCACAGACCCTGCTCGTGGAGCAGAGTCAGGGGTGGACAGATGTTACACGCATGCATTGTTCATTCCAAGAAACTGACAAAATATTTTATTGAGCTCATTGCGACTTTAGCGAACTTTAATAAGGCAACTGGGCCCAATTTCATGGCGCTGCTCAGCACAAAAATTTGCTTAGCACCAAAAAAGTCTGGCTTATAAAAGCAGGTTATCAGCCAAAACTCCATGTGTTTTTTCATGCTAAGCAAACAAGAGCTGAATACTAATCACGAGCAATATACTTCACGTGGAGTTTTGGCTGGTAACCTGCTTTTATAAGCCAGACTTTTTTTGTGCAAAGCAAATTTTTGTGCTTAGCAGCGCCGTGAAATTGGCCCCAGTCACAACATTTACTAAAACTACATCGTCCTTTTTTTGTAAAAAAAAACCCAACACATTTCCCGTATCCTCCAAAATCCTCCTCTTTACTGTTCTGCAAACCCCCCCCCCTTTCACTGACATACTTCTGCAGTACGTCTACAGGCTGTTGCCCCCCTTAACAAATACCAGGCCCGCCCCTGGAGAGGTTAAAAATACAAAACAAGTGACAGCTCTATACATGTACTTTCATAACACTTACATAACTCTGTACAGATTATTCACAATGAATTCATGGTACATACATTGGTTAATATCGACTATTGCTTATGGGTAGTTAATTGTGTGTTTTTTTTGTTTTATTAAACATGTTATTTACAATGATTTGAAATTGAAAAGCATGATTATTACATTGAACAAAGTCAGTGTATACATGTTTTGTTTATGGAAGATTCTAATGCTAGACTGTCATTATAGGCTTCTGATGTTATTTGTCAATGTTACATAAAATACTCCGATACATACAAAGCTATGCTCCGTCCCTGCTGTAATCTTAAGTTTCCCTCGAAAACAACGATCACAAGGATGCGCAATGGGAAGAGAACAGCGCCCTCACAGGTCCATCACATCGCTCAGGAAGCAACGCCTGTAAAGGGGGGGGGGGGGCAAATCAAAAGTTAAATGGTGGTGTTTCTAGAAGGCAATAAACTTGCGATCGATTTCTCAAAACTTGGCGTAGCTGGCAACGTTTTAAATAATCTCAACATCTTGGACAAGGATAATAACAGCATTAACGACGGCTGTTTGTGTATGATTTTGTTCATTCATGAAACAGTCGTTGAGTCACCTCCGCCCGACATTTTGAAAATATTTTAGTCGGTTTTTCTTCGGAATCGTGCGGAAACTCTTAAAACTCTGTCACGAGAAAAAATAGCAATTCTTTTACTTCCAACACAAAGCTGTGAGTGTCTTGTATCAACTTTGATAAGTTGTTCAATAACAGGCTCCATGACAATCACGATTTGCTGTTAAAATTAGTCATTTTCAGTTGCTATGCCACAACTAAGGCTACCTCAAATGATTGCGCAAGTTACGCCATAATTTGTAACGCAAGTCGCAGACTTACGCACTATGAAACTTTTGTGAAATTGTCATAACTGATATGTTGAACAGCGTGAAATAGTGCGTAACTTGCGCAATAAATTGTGTCGCGAGTAGACCTATACCATTGCATAAAGTTTCGTGAAATCGGCTGCAGGGTCATAATGATCGGCCTTGAGTATCAATTTTGGTGGATATGTGCGCGTTATAAAAATGCATTAACCCTAACCACCCCAACTCCATCAAAATCCATCCCCCCATTTTGGTGGATTTTGGGGGACCTGGTCCAGAAGGCCTGGCATGACTAAATATTGATGGAGTATGATGGACTTGGGCCTAATGGCCTGAAGCAGTACTAGGGGTATCCAATTGATTTTGCCTAGCTTCCTGTACTGCTATTGCGATAAAAGCCATGTGTAGCAAGTCCATGAATGTCAACCAGTGTGTCAGTGGTGGATTCCATTATGTCATGTACAGTTTTGAATTGGACGCACAGTGACTGATGGATTTTGATGGACATGGTCCAGTTCCTAGTAAAAGACGCTAGGGAGCTAGGGTCAATATGATGTTATATTTTTACTCTACCTTTGGTTTTGCCAGCTGAATGGATGACCTGTCGCAGACACTGCCCAAACTCCTCAAGGATGAGTTTCTCTGCCTTGGCCTGACTCGTCCTCTTCTGCTCCGTCTGCTCGGCCTGCGCTAGAAGGCACTGGCAGGTTGCCTCGGCGACGTCGTTGGTGATGAAGGAAAATGGTAACCTGCAGAGTGGATACCAGCCAAACGTATAAAATCAAGATGTCAAAAACTGCACACAGTAAAAGTTTGCCATAACAAATACAATGGGCTCCACAAATGACCGTTTTGATCCATAAAATTCTTGAGCCAAAAGGGATGTTCATTTAATGGTCAAATATTTGGTATAGTGGTGTTCGTTACAGTAGTGTTCTATTCTACAGCTTTCAAGGCAATTTTTTTTTTATATACTTCTAAAACTGCAAACTCAGGCATTCGTACAATATACAAATGCAACCTAGTTGAACCTACATGTATACAATAAGCCAGCTTGGTATTTTGATGAAGTTGTTTAGGTCAAAGGTCATTTGGGATAAAATCAATGACGCGATGTTAAGCTCATCGTGGAACCGTCTCCTTGCGCGTTCATGTGGGGTTTGTTACAGTGGAGTTCGTTTTTACTACTTTTAAGGCAAATCTCTTTTTTTATATACTTCTAAAACTGTCAACTCAGGCAATCATACAATACACAAATGTAACATACATGTACACAATAAGCCACTTGATGAAGTCGTTCAGGTTAAAGGTCATTTGGGGTAAAATCAATGACACGATGTTATGCTCATCGTTGAACCATCTCCTTGCGCGTTCATGTGCCTTTGATGATTGTTAGATTATCCTGAATGACCCGTGTCCCATATCATTGTGCGCATGTGCAGTTGAAATACCCAACTGGCTTATTAGAAGCCATTACCACAGTGGCACCGCACTCATATGGTTGTCGCACAGACTAAAGAGCATTAGCTCTTTGCCTATCCGCTCCGTTCACAAGTACCCCCTCACCAGCAAAGAAGGAACAGATGGGGTGACCGACCGTCACCATCTTGCCTGACTGCAATTTTGCCGCGACGCGCGGCCGTACCACTGCGTGTTCATGTACATAGTACAAATCCCCTGGTGCACGTGAGTCACACACAAGGAATGGTGCGTGTCAACCAGCTAAATGTCCCGCCCATGGGACGTTGTTGCAAGGTAAAAGGGCGCCCTCTTTTGTTTGCGCACGGAGCCCATGGCAAGCCAACAGATTGCCTCAAAATGGTGTCTGCTAGATATCCGCTCCGGTCACAAGTACCCCCTCACCGGCAAAGAAAGTACAGTTGGAGGTGACCGAACGCCTGACTGCAATATTTTGCCGCGACGCGACGCGGCCACTGCGTGTACATAGCACAAATCCCCTGGTGTATGTGCGTCACACACACATGACACAAGGAGCGGTGCGCGCGTCAACCAGCGAAATGTATGTGTCCCGCCCATGGGACGCTGTTGCTAGGTAAAAGGGTGCCCTCCTTTGTTGGCGCACGGAGCCCATTATACAAATATTGAGTGGCTCAGAGTGAAATGGGAGGAATATTATCGCAAGGTAAAATCTGGACTTTTCCATTTCACGAGGTGAGGCCGAGTGAACTGGAAAAGTCCAGATTTTACCGAGCGATAATATTCCTCCCATTTCACAATTCAAAGCCACTCAATATTTGTTTTATATAACTGACATATAGATCCTTGTCATTTGATATATTTGAACTTTTATTTCAATACAAAAATTGGTGGAAAATGTACTTCTCTCTTCCAAACCACCCCTTCACGAAAACGTTTGAACCCAACTCTGTAGCGCTGGCTCTTTGGAACAATACGCGCTACGCGCAACGCTGAACGCGCACACCAGCATGCATTTGCACACAAATACCGCGTCATGGAACAAGAATGATCCTAACTGTTGAATAGTTATTCCCATTCCCCATGGGCGAATGGGACTATTTGCGCCCCGGCGTTAATGGGAGCAAAACGAATGTCACGTGATGTGAGTTCCACCAATCAAATGACAAGGATCTGTATGTCAGTTATATAATAAATTCTAGCTGACAAATTGAGGAATTTCAACTGTAAAAATCAATCCAGTGACTTTTTTTATACCTACATGAAGCAGGAATTGACTGGCTGTGACTGTTTACGTAACTGGAGACCGCTTTGCCTTGAATGTAGGAGATTGATAAGCCAGCTGTATTAACCAGCTGCCTGCTTTTGTCTGTTGATGGAAGTTGGCTAGGCACATTGCTTACACGAAATGTGATCTTACTTCAGTGAAAAGCCTGTTTGTATTGGCATAGCAGAGGAATGGGATTGGATTTTTAACTGTATGGGACTCTTCAGACAGAAGAAGGGTTGAGGAAACTTCTACTTATTCTAGACCTGGACAAGTTCTTTTAAAACTCAAAGCAGGACTGTTCTTATCAGAACAAAAACTACTTAGCGAAAGTTGATAATAAGCAGGACAAGTTCTTTTCAGAACTAAATATCTTCTAAGCAGTAGTTATTACCACATCGTGTTACAGCAAACCGAAACGATACCGATACTCCACCAAACAAAGCCTCAAATCTTATATTCTAGACCTAGTTTCTTGAAACTGAATTGTTCCAAGAATATGGGGTACTGCCAACACGCAGCAAGCACCAAATATTTTCATGTGTATATGTAGATGTGTTCATCAGCGAAACCCTGTCTGTATTGAACCACATCAACCAAAGTCAGGGAATCTGACCTTTTTCCGGAATCGTTGACTATCGCGGGCCGGGACGGGAAGTCTTGGAACTGTAGCTTGGTGTTGGCGTCAGTCTGTTGCTGAACGCGGACCTCCGCCGCGTCAGCAAGGTGCATCAGGGTCTTACGCTCTGGACTCTCCTCAAAGTTCTTGCAGCCCACACACTTGCAGTTGTTGGAGCACAGGATCTTAGCCTGAATGGGAAAGGTCAAGGTTGAAAGGTCAAATAGCCATTGTGCCAAAAAAAAAATGGCCACATTGTAAACAAAAAGCTCCTGTGCGATTCTTCTTAAAAGAACTCAGACTTGATGACAAGTCATTAGATAGTCGTATTTTGTCCATGAACTTCAGTTGAACTCCATCGGCGCGGCTGGTATAAGACTAGTACGTAATCGGCCGGGTTGCGACAAATCTAACGACTTGACGATTACATTCTCGCACCATTATTCATATATGCAAGCAGCGCAATACATCTGCAGTACACTTTTGCAGTGAGATCCAATCGCGCACCGCTATGCAAATGAGAACTCATTCATTCCGTTACATGGGGAGTTCTTCTCAATACATCAGGGACATGTTTGCAAATCTTGCGACGTTTTAACGACCAATACACTCAGCTTGGTCAATCGTGTATAGAATGTAAAGAAATAGAATGTATCATTGCGATATTCTTGATTTATTTGAGTCGTGTATGCCCTATAATGAATTTTGTAATGTTACACAACACAAACCCTCGAAGTAATGAGAACGATCTTCCGTGGCGGCCTAGAATACACTCTGGAATCTGAATCAGAGTGCTCGCATAGAATTCGCTAGCGATTCAAAATACTCCCATATGTTGTGTACAAAACTGAAAACGTATTCGCCAAGTTGGTAATGTTATCAGAAATAGTCAGCATCATTTGGTCTGGGAACCGGACTACACGCATTGCAACCACAGCGACATTTTGCGTGCGTGGAGCCAGTAACCGGTTACCATACGCAAAACAATTACCGACTTGGCACCAAGTCTACATAGGACTCAGACTTGATGGTTGTTTTGCTGATGTATTCTCTGTGAAAAACCGAACATACACTTTTCAGTTGATGTCCGACTGAAAAAGAAATATTTGAGTTTGCAAGACACATGGCAATTGAGTCCACCGCAAGTCATCCAGTCCTAAATCACAAGTTATTTCAAGGTAGAGTAGGTCATTTGCAGCTATCCAAAAGGTAAGTGACCAAATTATTTTTAAAAAGCTTACTTGGTTTAATGATAGTAATGACACTAAACTCCCTGTGAAACTATTCTTTCTGGCATGCTGTCATTTTGAAGAAAATAATATAAGGAGGACATTTCCAAAGATGAATCAAGTGACGCATTTTTGGAAATTTGCGTTGGTGTGAAATTTTGCGAATCTATGAATGGGAGTGTGACAGCGTTGACATGACGCACATACCCACGCTGTTGCTGTTATTTGTCGGTTCAGTGCGTGACATCACATAGCTGCAATTGGCCAAATGAGAACCGGTCCCTGATGCTGAGTTTGGCCGCAATTCAAAATATGACTCGGCAACTTTTGAATTGAAATTGAGAATCTAGAATATTACTTTCTCGGAATATACAGCATTCACTGAGCTGAACCGCCATCAGGTTAGTTGTTAAGCACCGGTCTTTAGATTTTGAGCACTTTTGTTGCTTCAAACGAAATAATTGCACAAATGACAAATGATTTACTCTAATTTTAACTTTGACAAATTTCTCTTGTTATTGCTCATCCCCTGTGACCGGACATGTGAATTGATCTTGTGACCCAATTTGTGGTGGACTTGTGACTGGACTTGTGAACTGATGTTTGACTTGACTTGTGATGGACTTATCAACTGACTTTTGACTGGACTGGCGATGAACTTGTGAATTGACTTGTGATTGGACTTTTCAAAAGACTTGTGACTGAACATGTAAATTGACTTGTGATGGAATTGTGATGGACTTGTGATGGACTTGACTTGTGACTGGGCTTGTAAATTGACTTGTGATTGACTTAATAATATTAATTTGGTGCTTATAATAGCACTTTATACCAAAGGTCTTTGGAGTTTTTGCACCAGCTCGGCATCAGTGCATTCTGGCCTCTATTGTAGTAAAGTGTCTTGCCTAAGAACACAAGCACCATGTTCCCCGTCAGGGTTCAAACCTATGTGCCACGGCACATGAGTCGAACAGCGTAACCACTGGACCACAGCGCTCAACTAATGACAAAGACTGGATTTGTGACTGGACTTATGATTGGACCAGTGATGGATTCATAAACTGACTTTCTTGGACTTGCAATGGATTCGACTACAACATTGCTACCTCACCTCGTAACACTCGCAGTAGTTCTTGAGACACCCCGAGCGCTTGCAGTTACACCCCTTGTTATGCCTACGGTCCAGTTCTCCGTTACGCCCTTTGCCAATCTTGGGCTTGAAGGCGTTAGGGTTACGATCAAGGCACGCCTTGATGGCTCGGGCCCGGTCGTCCTCGTGGTCGAGGTTGTTGTAGCAGTTGTTACAGTTGCAGCTGTTGCAGAACTCGCCGTTGGCAAAGCAGTCGCAGTACCTAGGAGCAAAGGGGAAGGAGGAAGGATTAGAGGGAGTGTACTTGCGCTCATACTCAAATATCAAAATACTCAGACTAAAACTCACAATACTCATAGTTGAGAAGCAAGTACAGGGTGAGTCGAAAAAAGCAGAACCCAAACCCCAAAAATATATTTCATATTTAAAAAAATATGTAGCACCAAAATAATGACTGGAAAGCCAATTTCATAAACTAGTTTTAGATGAAAAAATTACTGAAATTGCTCAATCCGTTCAAAGAATATCACCATTTAAACGCAATGACCCTAAAACCTGTTTCGTCCAAAAAATGCAATTTATTGTGTGTTTTGACTGCTTGGAACAACAATAATATCCTTATTTTAACAACCCTGCTAAGGCAAACAATATGATTTATAAAATCTACTTTTTTTTAAAGACAGGCCTTCAAAAGGACTTAGTTAAATCTTTTAAACCAAGGTTTTATCGCTGGTGATGTTTGAAGACATAAAATATTTTTAAGTAAGCCCACATCACATTTGGTTTTATGTTAACACTTCTTGATAAATTAGCCGATTTTTCGTTAATGTGTCTTTTATTTGTCCTAATTCATGGACAACAACATGTGTTGCTCAAAGATATGGATTTCTAGTTCCTGAAATCATCTGTCTGCAAAAGGATTCAAATTTCTGAGTGACTGAAATTTTTCAGTGGTTGCATACTTACAATTTCAGACATTGTGATTTTGTGCAGTTGCAGGGTTTGCGCGGTCGATGTTCAGAATCCACTGGAGCGGAGCGCCTCCTAGAAAGACAATGAGATAAGGTTGTTGGTAAAGTTTCATTCAGTTAAAAGGTAATACATCAAAAACAAAACTACCAAATTATTATGAAATACCTTACTGGACTGTCAGTGAATGACGATCTTAAAGCATCCTGTGAAATCACGGCACCTGGTGTGCTGTCACTTTCAACAAAAGTGGAATTTAATATCAATTTCAAACGATGGTAAGCCAACCATTGCTGGGAAAAAATCTGTCCTTTTCCAAATAGTGCCCCCAAATTACCAAATTTAGTTAGTCCACATTTTGTTTGCAATCAGTTACACATCCATGAACAGGTGCAAGCCAGCTAGTCTGGTTCCCTGACCTGACAATTCCCTGATGTCTATAAATTGCTCTGTTTCGTCTGAAGTACGGTCAAGGAACCAGACTACAAGAACAGCATATTTTTTTTTGTTTTTCCAGCATCTATGACCACAACACTTTAAAGGGAATGTACATCATTGGCTTCTGCTGTAATTTTCAGAAATGAACTATTTTGAGGGGTTAGTATAACAGATCAAATATTGTTACACTGATATGTTTGTAGTTTTGTGTTCGACAATGCTGGAAAACCAAGAAAAAACAAAAATGTTCAAGTAGTCTGGCTCCCTGACTCCACTAAAGATGATATGGCTCAATTTATAGATGCCGGAAAATTGCAAGGTAAGGAAACCAGTCTAGCTGGCCTGCACCCGTTCATGAGCATGTAACCAATAGCAAACAAAATTTGGACTGAAAAAAGGTAAATTTGGAGCAGTAGTTAAAAAATAGTTAGGTTTTTCCAACGGTGATCGGCCGACCACCATTGGAACTTGATACAAAAATACCACTTTTCTCGAAAATGACTTCACACCAGGTGCTATAATTTTGCATGATGCTTTAGACTGTTATTTACCAACATCCTAGTAAGGTATTCGAAAAAATTTGGTAGTTTTGTTTGTCAATGTTTGCAAATGTTGTATATTCCCTTTAAACAGGTCTGCGTAACAATATTTGCTATAAAATACTAACCCTCAAATCTGTCCATTTCTTAACATTACAGCAAAAGCAAATGTTCATTGCATGTAAAAGTGGCTTGATTCTGTTTTGCATATTATTCTACACTTAGTGTCTCTGAGATAAGCCGCGAAGTGATCTAATTTTGTCACAAATTGCTTTGACAGTCAACCAAGGAAACAGCACTCAAATGTTCACACTCTTTTTGGAATGACCTATTGGCAATTTTCTTACCCATTGACAACACGACTTGGAGGGGGCGGAGACCGTGGTCGTGGGGGTGCGGCTTGAGGAACCCCCCCTGATGGTGCCAAGGAGACGTAGTTAGGCGTTGAGGCAGGTTTGGCTTGGGACATCACCTGAGAAGAATGCAATACAATAATGAATATTCTTGTTATGGGAGGGGACTGTGGTTGTGGGGGTGTGGCCTGGGGGACCCCCCCCCCCCCCCCCCAGATGGTGCCAAGGAGATGTAGTTAGGCATTGAGGCAGGTTTGGCTTGGGACATCAACTGTGAAAAATACAATACAATAATGAATATTCATGTTATGGGAGGGGACTGTGGTTGTGGCTTGGGGGATCCCCCAGATGATGCCAGGGAGACGTAGTTAGGCGTTGAGGCAGGTTTGACTTGGGACATCACCTGTGAAAAATACAATACAATAATGAATATTCATGTTATGGGAGGGGACTGTGGTTGTGGCTTGGGGGATCCCCCAGATGACGCCTGGGAGACGTAGTTAGGCGTTGAGGCAGGTTTGGCTTGGGACATCTCACCTGTGAAGAATGCAATACAATAATGAATATTCATGTTATGGGAGGGGTTCTGTGGTTGTGGGGGCGTGGCTTGGGGATCCCCTAGATGATGCCAGGGAGACGTAGTTAGGCATTGAGGCAGGTTTGGCTTGGGACATCAACTGTGAAAAATACAATACAATAATGAATATTCATGTTATGGGAGGGGACTGTAGCCATGGGGGTGAGACTTGAGAGATCCTCCTGATTGTGCCAAGGAGACGTACATGTAGTTAGGCGTTGAGGCAGGTTTGGCCTAGGACATCACCTGTGAAGAATACAATACAATAATGAATATTCATGTTATGGGAGGGGACTGTAGTCATAGGGGTGAGACTTGAGGGATCCCCCAGATGGTACCAGTGAGATGTAGTTAGGCATTGAGGCAGGTTTGACTTGGGGTATCACGTGTGAAACAAGACACCGATGAATATTCATGTTATGGGAGGGGACTGTGGTCTTGGGGGTGTGGCTTGATCCCAAGAGGGACCCAATTACCACAGTTTTGGGCCTCATGAAGTAGGACCTTCTTACTGTCTCTAACAGTCCCTCAGGTGCAAAGACATGCTCTATTGACCTCATTGCCAGTCAATATGTGCATTTTTCATCCCCACCTAAATTATGGGCAAATTACATCTGTAACAATGGCAAATCTGGCACCATGGCGAATGTTTACACGAAGTTACCGCTGGGCACCAGGAACATAGTACCGGGCAGGAAGGACACAAACTTGGTCAGGCACAATAGTGCAATAGTGACCTCAATGCCAGTCAATATGTGTATATTGAATACCCATGTATGTTACATCAGTAACAAACCTGAGGCACCATGAATACTGTAGCAAAGTTCTGCATGATGTTTCTTCTGGGCACCAGGAGCATAGTACCGGGCAGGAAGGATGCAAACTTGGTCAGGCACTAGTACACTAGTGACCTCAATGCCAGTCAATATGTGTGTATTTTATACCCATTTATAGTAAACTGGTAACCAACCTGTGGCACCATGGGCACCATGGCAAAGTTCTGCAGGATGTTACCGCTGGGCGCCAGGAGCGTAGTACCGGGCGGAAACGAGGCGAACTTGGTCTCGCCCGTGAGAGGATTGATGATCTTGAGCTGGGTGTTGGCCGGCATGATCATGCGGTTCTGGGAAGTACCGGCCACTGAAACGGGCTGCACGGTGCTACTCCTATTCGCCTGGATTTTCTGCAAGAACCAATTTTTAAAACCGTCAAAGCAGGGACCAAGAACGAAGAAGGAAAAGATACATGCTACAAAAATAAGACACTTTTAACTGTAATTAGAAAACACCAAAAACAAGTAAATATTGTTGATTCTTGTGGAGGCTGGATACAGAGATAAAACTGGCCTATGGGGGAAATTCGGAAAATAGGCCAAACAAAAATCTGTGTCTGAAAATCCTCGCCTCCCTCAAGATCATCATCACAATTTTTAAAGCACTGCATTTTGTACAACTAAATCTGAAACGTCCGAAAATCGTGCAACATGTGGATTTTACTGTCAGATTGTTGGCATGGTAGATGATACCCACGTGCGACATTCAGGCTCGAAGGTCTAGCTAGTTGTACGTAGTTTCAATCGATGTCAAAGGGTAATGCTTAAACTCATTTCCCTCCGTGGCATGAAATACTCCAACCCAGGCTTTACGTATGTGCGTCTATCATACAATCTGTGCACTGACGACTGGTAGAACAGATTAAAATTGCGCTTGCAATACAGATGTCGCAGTGCCGTTTTCATCAAACTCATTTACGACTTAGCGGGGAAAAGATCGTCAGAAAAATCAGAGTTTGAGAAAGTCGGATTTCCGATTAAACTTGGAAAAGTTTCATCACTGTGGATAGCGCAACTGTTTTGTTTACAAAAAAAACGTCTTTCTGCCAATCATATTATCTACATTTTGAAACTGTAACAGTGAGACCACCTTATCGGTCTCGTTCAAATGACGTCATTTCCTACAGACCTGCCACGTGCATCGGCTTTTGAACGTCAACTTGCATATCGTGCATCGGCTGCGTCGTATTTCGAACAAATTTCAAAGCACCAAGCGTGCGTTTGGAACATTTTCAACACAGTGCAATGCGAGCTTGATTGCGTAAAATACGCAGTTGCAGTTCTCCTACAGATATGGCTGTCTTTGAGAGAGACCTATTGTTTGGTCAGTCACAGACAGTTCAAACTTTCTTCCACTTCCTCTGCTGTGCATTTGTTTACAGACTAGAAAACAACAGTCACATCACATACGTGTTAACACTGTGACTAGTCAAATTCCGTCAACAGACATGTAGGTACATGTAGGTACAGCTGGCATATCAATCACCTCCAGTCAACGCATGGCTATATCAAATTAACAAAAGGAACTCGTAACCATTAAAAACAGTCACCTGACTGACTTTGGATGCAGCAACGGAACACTTAACTATGGCATTTTACTGCGAACTTGCTTGACCCTAACCCTAACCCTTCAGGGTATTTTGGCTAAAAAACCTTCTACACGCAGCAACATGCAACACTTGACAAAATAATAACCCTACCTAATGTAACAAGACCCATCAACTTAAAATTTCCAGGGCAAAACAGCCTAAGAGTCTGTGGTATGCAGGCATGCAACCGGGAAGTCACCAAAAAAGAGGAAATTCAACTCTTTCTAAGACTTTGTACAGTGTTTTTCTATTTTTAATGGCACACATGCGAAGTAAAAAAAGAGGAAATCAGCTGATCCGAGGAAAAGTTGCATGCCTGGGTATGTAGTAAAAAACTGTGGCACTGTTCAATGGGACTAGGTGTCATTGTTTCAGAATTGCCCGGTTATGCACTGGTGTTGACGGCCCTATGCAGAAAAGTTCCACAGACGTTTAAACATGGTTCACTTTGTGTCGGGCAGGGTAAAGCTAGTGAGGAAATACATCTTCAATAAAAATCTCCCAAACTTTACCTGTGCTGGCGCGATGGGTACATTGACCTTGACAGGGTTTGGTGTGGGTATCGTCCGCACGACGCTGTGGACTGAGCTGGTCGTGGCTGGGGCGATAGGTTTAGCTGTCGTGACCACTGGCTTAGCTTCAAAATTACAAATAGATCAAGTTTTTAACCGCGTCAGGTTTTTTATTTTTACTTTATGTGATTTCACAAAATCAGGACATATGTGACCTGTTCTGTCAAAACCAGACTTTTCTGGGCATAAAGTCAAAAATGAGATTTTTGCATATTGTTAAAATATGTTCCGTTTCCTTTTAATAGGTGGTTTAATTTTTGAAACCGGTCATTCCTGGGCAGAGTTATGCTATTTTGAAGTTCATTGTGTCGAAAAGCAGAAAACAGAGAAATTGGCCACGAACGTCACAAACCAGTAATTTCTTTAACCGATATACCTTAACAAATCATCAAAAATACTATAATTAGAGATCAAATTAGGGTTTCAAACTTTTATAGTATATTTTAGACATGCTCAGGATTACAAATATGCAAACATTAGGAAATGGAAAAAAATCACCCCCACAGCGTTTTTTGGCCCTATCTCAATTTCAACCTCTGCCCAGAAGCGTCTGCTTTTGACAGAACAGGTCACATATACTGTGTCCTCAAACATGGAGATTGTAATGCTTGTGTCCCTGAGCAGCTTGCACAACCACAATTGTTTTTCTCAACAAATTATCACTGAGAAATTTGCAAGAGCTAAGTACAGGGTTCCTGAAATATGACAATTTCCATGACATTTAACCCTAACCCTCCTCAATCCTCCAAAATCCTCCTGCCGGTTTTGGATGATTTTAAAGGATTGAGGATTGGCAAAGATGTATCGCTTTTTTTTGTGGAGGATGCGTTACGTCAAGCCAGTAGGCCATATCCTGCATTGGTTATGTCCAGCCATGCATAAATCAGCCCTGTGTTTGTCTCGTATTTCATCCGCACTGCTTCTAAGCGCCATTCGCACTGCCTCAAACCATAGCAGTAACTGGCAGAGGATTTTGGAGGATTGGCGTAGTGGTCATCCTCAACAGACTAAATTCAAGAAATAACGGATGATTTTGGAGGATTGAGGCTGAATCCATTTTTTTCTTGGTGGCAACTGGAGGATTTTGCAGGATTGAGGTTGCATCCTAGCCAGAGGGCCTAGGGGGTTAGGGTTAAGACAACTTCCTAAACTCGTGAAACTACTTACCCTGAGTGTTGGACGCACTTGACGCCGTCACTGTCACAAGCCTCACGTAAGAGAACTTGGATCCCGGGACTTGCACGGACTGCACGGTGGTTGCCGCTGCACTTGCTGTGGTCACTGTGGCGGCTGCTGTTGCAGCCGGGGTCACAACTGCTGTGCTTGTGGTTACAATGCTGGACGTGCTGACCTTTGGCTGAGCCTGTACCGCTGGCTTGATCTGGATTGTCTTGGGCTGCTGAGGTGGGTTTGTTGACTTGGGTTGGAAAAAGAAAGATGTACACATTTTACAGAATTCTTCGGCGACCTCAATTAACCCCAATCCTCCAAAATCCTCCTGGTGGTTTTGGAGCATTTTGGAGGATTGAGGATGAATGGTGTTTGAGAAACATGAGGATTTTATAGGATTGAGGATGAATGGTGTTTAAAAAGGAGGAAGATTTTGGAGGACTGAGGATGAATGCATTTTGAGAGGCAGGACTGTCTGACGATTTTGAAGGGTTGAGGCACTGGGTATCCTTTATTTGAACATGCAAAATTTTGTAATAGATTTTGCAGGATTCAGGATGGTTCCTGGCAAAAATGGCCTAGGGAGTTGGGGTTAAGCGACATTACTGATAGGGTTGTACCGAATATTCGATCATCCACCAAATATTGGAATAGCTTTTCCGGTTTGAAAATTCGAAAAGAAAAAAACAAAACCAAAAAAAAAAAAAACTACGAACATGCACACACGACTGCGATGTTATTTTAATCCTAAAGTTACGGCACTTTATTGTCAGACGCCTCTTTTTTCGTCGAAGGTGGTTCATTGTTCCCATCCTTTTAGAACGTTAAAACCCTCAAGTGACACTAATAAAATACCTACTGTAAAGCACTCCAGCGGTTCACAATATCAAATCGCTGCACGCCAATTTTAACCGGCGCGCTTTGAATGCAACTTTTGAAAGAGTTTTATTGCCCTACGGTGGTCCAAAAGTCACGGTCTCACTGGTCAATGTGTACAGTTTGATTGACACGCACATGTACATGTAGGAAGGGTCCATTGTGATCCCAGATGCTCCAGGACTCGTTATACTTACAGGGTTAGCAACCATTGCCACAGTTTTGACTCCTGAGACGGACGTCAGAGAGACCTGTTGTGGTGTCGGTCCCGCAGACGATTTGACGATGATGGTTTGGGGAGCCGGGGCAATTTTCTTCGGCGTCGTACTCCCGCTAACCTTCGTCGGGCTCTTCAAAGCCGGGATCGCGACTTTCGCCGCGTTCTGTTTTGCGGGTGACGTGGTGGTGATCACCACCCCTTTTGGAATGACCACACCCTGTTGCGTCACGGGCTGGGTGATCGGGATGAATTTGATCGGGGACCCCGGCTGGATCAGCTGCCGCGCTCCGGACGTTTTGGCCGTTCCCGGGGACATCATGGTCACCGTCGCAGTGGTCAGCCCTGCTGTAGTGGACACGGGCTGTTTCGTGACAGGATTCCGCGTAATTATGACCTTCGTCACGACTTGACTGGTAGTCGTGGACGGCATGCTGCGCTTGACGATACTCTGTATTGTCTTGCCTACCGGGGACCCGGGAGGCAGCGTGATGACTTGTGTTGGGTTTCCTGCCGAGGAGACCCTGACTTCTGTTGGTGTCGTCGTGCTAGGTACCGTGCTCTCGCTGGTCGCAGTGATTACGGTGGTGCTGGCGCCGGATTTAGTGGCTTTGGAGGGGGACGTGGTGCTGGAGGACTCACTGCTGGACTTGGCCATGAGGTTGTCCAGCTCGGCTTGGATGACTGCGACCGGGTCGGTCTTGCCGCTTTTGGCGGCTTCAAGCCGGGCTTTGGCCGTGCTGCTTCTGGTTTGGGAGCCTGGGGATGACATGGCTTAAACTTGCTGTTGCAACTACCAGTACGGTGCAAGAGTTATGAAGTACAGTGGCACTGTTCAAAATGATCACAAAATGCCTACGGACAAAAAAAAAAAAAAAAAAAAATGAAATATAGGCATTTCGGCAAGTGACAAATGTACAAATTCGAGGACGTGATTCACTATGGCCAGTGACAAACAGTGAAGTCAAAATATTAATGCATTGGCAATTTTTTGCAACTTTTTTCCAGAAGCAGTAACAGGTTTTGGAATGAATGTTGCATCCTGAAACCCCTCTTTTTCATCATATATTATCTCAACGAAGGTCAGTCATTACAGAAACGTTGAAAAGACATGAATCTGGAAATGAAAAACATTTCCAATTTTCTTAGAAAATAATTTGAAAATGCACTTGACTCTCCATAGACTTTGTAGGCCTACATAGCCAAAGAAGAGCGGTCTTGATACATTCTTTCCCAGGTTTTTCAACGCCCTTTTTTTAGCGCCCTCATAGTCATACATGCGCATGCATGAGGGCGCTATAATATGATCTGCCGCCTTAACCATAAAAGAAGGACCCGATTCACAGCTAGGCAGGCCAAGTTTATATTTAAACACTTCTTTGGAAAGAATTCCATACTGGGCCACCACTCATATTCCTTAATATGACCTCCGACCTGAAAAGTACCAAAAGTGGTAAATCTGATGAAGAAACACTAGGCCGGCCTATTTATTAAAGGGAATGTACATCATTGGCTTTTGCTATAATTTTCAGAAATGAACTATTTGAGGGGTTAGCATAACAGATCAAACATTGTTACACTGACATGTTTGAAGTTTTGTGTTCGAAAATGCTGAAAAAAAACCCAAGAAAAACAAAACTGTTCAAGTAGTCTAGTTCCCTGACTCCACTAAAGATGAAATGGATCAAATTATAGATGCTGGAAAATTGTAAGGTACGGGAACCAGTCCAGCTGGCCTGCACCCGTTCATAAACAAGTAACCAATAGAAAACAAAATGTGGACTGAAAAAAATTGGTAAATTTGGAGCAATAGTTGAAAAAAAGTTAGGTTTTTCCAAAGGTGGTCGGCCGACCACTGTTGGAAATTATACAAAAATGCCACTTTGCTTGAAAATGACTTCACACTAAATGTAGGTGCCATAATTTTACAGGATGCTTTTGACTGTCATTTACCAACATCCAATGAGAAATTTCGTAAAAATTTGGTACTTTTGCTTTCGATTTTTGCAAATGTTGTATATTCCCTTTAAGGAGTGCAAACATTCTTTTAAATACTTAAAGTTTAACTTTTTCTGCCATGGCGCATAGACTTTGTGCAGGAGGTCTAAGTTGGTGGCCCAGTTCTTTTTTCTAAAGTCCGATTCAGTTGATAACTGACGCATAACAAAGTCATGCAATGTTTTGGTTGACTTCCGTCATGTGTCCGTAAAAACAAACGGCCACACTAGCAAAAGCGAAACATTAAAAAAAAGGCAGTGGATATTTAGCCGGAGACGGCAACCTTGGCTTTAGTAAACGTAGCTTGCAGGATATGCACTGAACATGCGCAGTTACTGGGTTTTTTTTTAATAGACATTTTCCGGTGACAAATCTTAGTCTGGCTCCATGCCAACATTATCGTTGTAACTTCGTATTCACAAGATGGGAATCAGGCCATTTTACAATTTTGGACTTTATTTCCCTTTAAAAAACAAAAATCCTCCAGAGCCACAGATCTGAAAAAGAAAATGTAATACTCTGCAATAAAATGTTTGAGACATGTTAAAATAGTAAAAGAAGAATGTTCTTATTTTTGGGGGATGGGGGAAAAAAACAAAATCGAAAATTTCGCCAGCGAGGATCGAACCCACAGCTTCCCGCTCATGAGATCCGTTGCTTATCCACTAGGCCACAGGTGCTACACAACCGTTGGTGGTAATTTAATATATCTTAAAATTCTTATAATTCAGCCCTATCTTAGAGAGTACAGCGCCCTCTGTTGATAAGGTTTATCGCAAATAGCTTGCTACCAACAGAGGGCGCCCTGTTGCAAAGCATCATGGGATGCAAAACGGAGCATAACTATTTTGCAGTCCCGGATGTTGAAGCGCGCATCGCGCAACCAACACAAAATGATGGCTGCGATCACGCACAAAAACTTTCAGCGATCGTGTAGTGTAGGGCCCGTTTGGTTTCGATAAAATTAGAGTCAAGAGTGTTTTTTACTACTCAAAATGACCTTGTCAACCTAGAGCAGACTTCTCTCAATATAATGACCTTTTTGTGTAATTTTTGATCAGTTTCTCGGAGTTGAAATGATGATTTTCCTGCGCGGTTTACAGTGGTGCAGTGCGATTCAGCGCGCCTTGCCATTCACGGTACATCCCGCAGTGATCGCCATCTTTATTTTCGTGTTGCCTTTTGTCGTTATCATCTTCATTTTCCCTCCCCCCAGAAAAAAAATTCCCTAAAACATTAAAAACCCTGCCCTTTATCTATGACATACCTATACCTGTATGTTCTTAATATCGCAAACTTGTTTGGTAGGTCAAATAATTTAAAAGTGGATTTTGTTCCCTTACAGGTCACGGGCCCGTAGATACACGATCGCCAAAATTTCTAAGCCAACATGCCTACCTAGTTACATGTGTACATGTATGTAAATAACTGTTGTGTATTTTATAAATTGTTTTTTTTTTATGTTAAACAGGTTTTCTTGTATTCGTCCGAGTAAATTTGTGCCAATATTGGGGCTACCGGTTATTTAAGAAACACAGGTCATATTTGCCAAGTTTTAAAACTTTATCCAACTCTTTTTACGAGAATCTGCTCAAATATTGCCAGCTTTTAATTAAGAAACACAGCTCATATTTGCCAATTACTTTCACCTATTTATTCCAACTGTTGTTTTGACACTCGAGTAGGCTTGCATTTGCCAGTTTTATTTTCAATTTTCCAGGTTATTTTTTAACAATAAATTCAACTCTCGTCAAGAGACGCAGGTCATAATTGCATTTGTAAACAATGTTCATGTACTTTTATAAAACATGACTTGATCATTTCAATTTGCATTTTCTACATCCTTATTGTGTGCAACTTTGTTCCAAATTTTATTTACATTATTTTTAATTAAACATGTCTCTTATTTTTATGAACCTGCAAAACCTTTTACAATTGATATAATTTCTATTATCATTATCATAAGTGAAGACCGTTCATGTACATGTAGGTTCATGCCATTTATAATTTGGTTTATTTTGCATACAAACCTTGAGTAAGAATGAACAAAATAAATAAAAACTTAAGAAAAGGTACAGCACAGTTTTGATTTTCTCAGATGGCCGGCAGTGGTGTAGTGAGATCCAATGCTCGCCTCTTCACCGGTGCTCTTTTCAGTGTCTCAGGAAGGTCGTATCCTCTCAAAAATAAAGATGGGTGAAGTTCATCAGGATATGGCTGGCCGTATTTGAAGTGGTTGCTTCAGACTGTAGTTGATGATTTTACTTTGAAATCCTGCCGTTGGGTCAGTTGGGTCCAGAGAGGGAAGTGTTTCTTATCCCTGTATGAGTGGAATCCGAGTGTGTTTACATGCTCTTTCATGACATCTATCAAGAGAAGGGGAAACGTAAGATAGAGATATTTATTGTTTGATGACGGAGAAAAAATAAACCACATAAGACTTCACAATTATTTTTATGAGTAAAAAAATGGAGTAGGCTAGCTAGCTAGGCCTACTACAGTACTGCTTTTTTTTTACATTTTCGTGAACAGAATATTATAAATAAAAAATCATGAAATTGTCTGTAAAAGTCACACATCGTTCGCTGACAGAAGTAACAATTAAACCATTATAAAAGCCACATATTTTTCCGATAAGAAAAGAGTCATAAAAGGGAGCTTTTGAGGGGCACAGAAACTCTAAATGCATTTGCCGACACAGTCATTACAGTGCAGAGTGTCCCGTGTTTCCCCGGTCGCGTGCCGGTCGTCGGCACATCGCTATCGCATCGGGTCAGAACTGCACGCTATACTACTATTTGTCGTGAGAACATTTTTTTTCCTGTACACCAAACAACTTTAATTTATGTATAACAAAGATCATACCTTTGTTGTGGATAACAACAGTCATTATTGCAACCCAGAACAGCACAATAATCACCTCCCATCATGTCCATCGAACACAAAACGTCTGAAAAATGGACAGCCAAGAAATATCCACACACCGCACCGTGCATGCCGTGTGTACGTTTTCCCACCGCCGTGTGATGGCGCTGTTGCTCCGATTGCAGCCCCATGATCCTTTGCGGTTTGTATTTGCGATAAACCTTATAGGGATTGCCGCTGGCACTATCTTAAGAAAAAGTGGCAAAAATAGGAACCTAATTAACGTAAAACAGTTTACCAATAGGGCCTACCATATCTTCATTTGAGAATTTATTATAACACAAAAGAATGATTCTGTACACAAATTCAAAGCGGAGTTAAAGCAATCCTTCCCTGTCCGTAAACTGGGCAGCCCTTTTCCTTTAGTTTAGCTAGCCACGCATTTCGAACCGAGGCCCCAGCGTGACAGCATGCGCAGTGCGGCGCCGGATGCGGGGAAAATCGAGGTCGAAATATTCAACTCAATATCAACCAATTCACACGATTTTCCGTAAATAACATAGTCACAACATCAAGAATACAGATCCTTTCTCTGATCGTTAAAATAAACACTGAATATAAAGAAATTCTCACCGAAACTGATGTTTGCCATCACGTTATTTGTTCAAAATCACGCGCCCGACCATTACACGTAAATTTGGCATCCCATAATAATCACTCATTACAGAAATCAATGTCAAGGGTCAACCTCTTTCCAGAATCTTGTAAATTAAATTAACAAAAATAACAAAATTAACCAATATTAACATGTTTCCAACTAATAAGGAAAAAAAATAAAGAAGAAGATACATGGCAATTTCAGTTTTTGCGGAATATGAATATTTGGCAATAATTCGTTTTTCGGTAATTAACTTCTTCAAAGTTCGCGGATGCAAAATAAAACGTAAACCAAAATGGCGGCGTCCATCAAAAGGCAACTTTCCGCTCTTGTCAACACGGGAAGTGCACCAAAAGACCTCACGGAGAAGTAACTTTCTGTTGGAAATTTTAATATACAGATTTTTACTATTTGTCATTTGTATTAGCACATTTTTACCAAAAGGACAATTGTGCAAGATACACTGGACGATTTCTTTCTAGTATGATTTGGTGCGTTTTTTTTGCGCAATGCAGTTATGCACAAATCCATGGCATGTGCCCGGCTTGGGGGAGGGGGGCGGGGGGGGGGGGTGTCAGGGAGCCAGTCAAACTTAAGTTAGTTTTTGTTTATTAAGTATTTTTCCAAAATTAATTATTTACCATATTAATGCATATAGCATAGGTAGCGGCTAGGTATGATTACTAATTTTATTATACTCAGAATTCAGTTTTTAAAATGTTACAACTTTTTGTAAAACTGATAATCCTTACTTTTAGGACACCTCTATTTTTTACGAGTTCTGTTCAAAACTGACTTTTGCAGATGACTGTCCCGTACCAAAGTGACTTTTGCAGGCTAAAGCAGTCTGTTTTCTTCAGATAAACTCATGTTACATTGTTAGTTGTAATTTTGAAAGCACTTTCAAAGAAAATATGACTTTCCTACCCTTTTTTGGCAGTTCGCCATCTTGCTTTTTTAATATATTTTCTGTTTGTCATCGTCGTCATTAGCCCCTCATAAATCAATGCCCTGCCCTCTTTCTACAAAATAAAACCTGCTGATATTCAAGAAGGTGTCATTGCCAAATGTTCAAATGTGCCAAGAAATATCAGAATGTCACTTTTGATTGTTACTTAGTCAGCTGTTTTGGTGAGTCTTTTAACCTTATATAGGAAAGGGGTCCTAAAGGCATGAAAGGTAAGGACTACCGTAAAACTTATCCTCGAGTCACCATAATTGACGCAGGTAACACTTGCAACGTGCGTGCGTTGTCCAACGCAAATTGAATGCGAGTGCGTCAAAACATATCCTCGTCATAGGGGGTCTGACGATACATCATTAAGCTTTTGATGTAATTTCAGATATAATAATGGATGTTATGTCTAGGTTTTATTTGTAGATATCCATGTCGTCACAAGACCCGACATAGAAAGTGCCCGCTGAATTGTCAGAATGTCAAGGTCAAGACGCAGTCTTTTTTGCATAATTAAGCCAAAAAAATAGTTCTGGTAGGGAATTCTTTTTTTTGGCCAATTTTTTGTGTGTACGATCATGGAGGTGTCTGCTTATGTGTAGTCAATGGTAAAAGGTGGAATTTGATGGGTTTGGGTGTTTTTTTCTCATTTTTCCAATAAACAAAAATAGGATAGGGGCTGTCAGAATAGGGTAGGTAGTAGAACTAGGTAGGGAAACCGGAAGCAGAACTATTTTTTGTTGGGCCTAATCAGAAAATTGGCTCACATATAATCCCATGCTTTGCAAGGGTCAATAACACAGACTATAGCAGCCCCATACAATGCGCCTGAAATACTGGACGTCCTCACTATTGTGAGCCACACATCAATGCATGCTAAAGTTCCTGCCAAGTTGTGTTTGCTGAATCTGAAATTTAGGCTGTTATGAGAGCTAAATGCTAGAATAATAAATTGGGGCCAGGTACTCAACTGTCTCTGGGTATGACCAGGTGGTTGCTTATTTATTATGGGAAAAGGCAATTTGAATTAATTTTGTTTTCATTTAATTTTTATCGCAAGGTATCGGAAAATTCTGACAGATATTATGAAGCTGAAAGACACTGCTCTTGTTGAAGGACTGCAGGCATTAATTGAAGCTTGTAAGTAGAAAGTCTGTGAGAAAAAAATTATTATTAATGGTAAAAGGGGGGAATGCGACCATATAAGGAAACCAGCAATGCCTAGTGTAAATGAGAGAGTGGGGATCTTGACCATAGTCACGTATAACATGACCATGTACTTGCTTTGTAGCGTAGAATTGACCCAAGTTGGACTCCAGGTTTGTGCTTGGTAACAAGTGGTTGAATTCTCCCTCCAGTCGAATATACCGTCTTTTACCCCTACCCCAGTCCGAAAATTTGGGACTCTCAATACTGTGTAAGAGAGTCCCAAAACCTGAGGTATTGAAAACATGCAGTACAAGAAAATAGACTGGCACCTGAAACAAGCAGTCCAACACTGCTTCAGTACTGAATCAATCAGCTGTGCCAAAAGAAACATGTGGCATGTCATAAACTAGTCTCTATTTACTACACATTTCTCCGTAGTCAGCCACCAGACTAATGACAATGAACGAAGAGGTCAGTCTTCTCAAATAGTTGGACCATGGTTGGACATGTACTACCAGTCTAGTCTTTAGCCTCATTTTGAAAATCACTCGACTTCCCTCTCATGTGCAAAATATTGAATAAAAGTCTCCTTTAAAAATTGAAATGAGTCTGCAAAGTTGGTTGGTGAAACACTGAGGACCTTTTCTTTGCCCAATGAAAGTTTTTGGAGAATTTTGCTGGCTAAAGGGTGAGTAGAGTTGGCCTGATTTCGCTTTGCATGTTTCTGAGCACTTAACCCCAACCCCCTAGGCCCTCTGGCTAGGATGCAACCTCAATCCTGCAAAATCCTCCAGTTGCCACCGAGAAAAAAAATGGATTCAGCCTCAATCCTCCAAAATCATCCGTTATTTCTTGAATGTAGTCTGTGGACGGTGACCACTGCCTCAATCCTCCAAAATCCTCTGTCAATTACTGCTATGGTTTGAGGCAGTTCGAATGGAGCTTAGAAGCAGTGCGGATGAAATACGAGAAAAACGCAGGGCTGATTTATGCATGGCTGAACGTAACCAATGCTGGATATGGCCTACTGGCTTGGCGTAATGCATCCTCCACAAAAAAGTGATACATCTTTGCCATTCATCCTCAATCCTCTAAAATCATCCAAAACCGGCAGCAGGATTTTGGAGGATTGAGGAGGGTTAGTGTATCAGGCCCCTGTCTGCCCTTACACCTACCGATACTCATTGGGCCAATAAAACATTCCTTTTACCATGGCATCTCCCTGGGGAGTATACAGCTTAATGTCGCCTTTTGTTTCAGGCACTAACAGCTAATTCAAACACAGTTACGATGTCTGCCGTCACAGGTACCCAATTCACTCCTGGATGGGATCAAAGTTTGATGTGAATGTTGAAATGGCCTGACCATTTCTTTTCCAGTGGTATATGAGAGCGTTAGCCTGGTCATCTCCAGACAGCTCCTGACGGAAGTCTCCAACCAGCTCGGGACTCTGTCCGATGTCCTCTCCAAGAAAGTCTCGCATTTCATGATCGAGAAGGTGCAGCCGAGGGTGGTTTCCTTTGAGGAACAGGTGAGAGAGAAAGTCGAACAGAAAAGTGTTGCGAAAAATACTGGTTACGACTATCTGGCTGATCCTTTTATTAGTTGAAATAAGGCTGATTGACATACTAAAGTGACATATTGAGTCGTACATGTAGTCAAATGTTCATCAAGCATGATTTTTAGCCGAGATTTCTAAAGCATGATTTCTAGGGTATTTGTTACCAACCTTTTCTTAACTTTGAGCAAAGTTTTCTCAGTAATTTGGTTGATATGTTTTTGGGTAGTTACCAACATTCCTGTGTGCCTTTAAACTTTGAGAAATTCCTTGGTACAAGACTCAAGATTCAAGATTTGTTTTATTAGTCAAGTAAAAAATTACATGAGATATGATCTCCTAATCCTATGTGCAATCAGTAAAAAGTTACATATAGTATCCATAAAAATATATATTCAAACAGTAAAACATGAGAGACCTAAACTCTTGAAATTAAATAAAACATACAATATATAAAAAGCAACAAACAAAAACGAACATACACAGAAATACATGACAGTCACCACTTGATTATGGACATGATATGCTCTCCTATACATGCAATTAAAAAAAAAAAATTACACAGTGTCCATAAAGATTTGATGTGATATTCAGATCAATAAAACATGAGCCCTAAAATCAAAAACACACAATTAAATTAAAACAAACAAACAAGCAAAAGACAAAGAAGAAAAAACACACCTGAAATAGTTGCGTGACTTTAACCGCTCATGTACAGGTAGCCACTGTCAGACAGCATCTGGCCGGCATCTTTGAGAGGGAGCAGAGCTGGAGGGATGCGGCCAATATACTCGTTGGTATACCACTGGAATCTGGACAAAAGTGAGTAGAAATCGGTTGTAGATATCACTAGATAAGGCTGTTGCTTAGGCTACATCATTATTACCCTGCTCATTGGGCCCATGAAACATTCAAAAGGCAATCTCAGCTCCCTGGGGAGTGTACAGCTCGATGCTGCCATTTCAGCACAAAGCAGATACAATCAATCACATTAACCATCGCTGCCCTCACAGGTACTCATTTACTCCTGGGTGGTGAGAAGCAATGAGTGACAAAGTGTCTTGGCCAACGACACACGCGCCACAACTCCAGGCTGGACTCTGAATTACCCGCAGATCTTGAATTTGATGCTCTAGACTATGAAACCACGGCACTCCACACAATTTTTGTGGAATTTTGATTGGCTTTGAAAGAACTTTGTCAAAAAAGCTGAAGGGTTAACATTTTCAGATAAAATAATTGTTACAGTTTAAAAAGAAATTGACTGGAGCAGGGTTTGAACCTGCGACCTCCGGATTGCTGTACCGGTGATCTACCAACTAAGCTATCCAGCCCTATGTTCAAGGGGCATAGTCAGAAGCCATTAACCCATACATGCCATGCAGCCAGGGATCACGCCCAAAGTCACGATACTAACAACACTAGCAAGGTTGCAAACCCGGAAAAAAAGCAAACGGGGATCACTCAGAGAGGATTATAGTTATAGTCTTTTCTCACTTCTGTCTCAGGCAGTACTCGGTTGACTATAAATTAGAGACGTACCTGAAGATTGCTCGTCTGTATCTTGAAGACGACGACCCTGTCAATGCTGAGGCTTACATCAAGCGAGCATCGCTGCTTCAAGCTGAGTCCACCAATGAACAGCTACACATACATTACAAGGTGAGACTATTGAGTCATTATGAAACCAGCACCCGATTTCGTGAAACTCATCGTAACTTGCGATGCATCACCGCGCTGCGACGCGTCGTATCCCTACGATGCATGCGTCGCAGCTGCGACGCTTCCTGCAATCCATTTCACAAAACACGTCGTGAGCGCTGCGTCGTAGGAGTATTTATAGCACAACTTGGTGACTATTTTATGTATTTATTCAGCGTACAGTAAATAGTCGTCTGATATTCAACAAAGAGTCGTCGGATCTCCTCTCGAAAAGCTTTAAAACGTAAAACAAAATAGTGGACGTGTGATGCAAAACCCTGTAGGAAAACAGCTCTCAGTGAACTGTATAGCTTCTTTGAAATTTCAACTGCAATATTCCACGCTTAATCATAATTATTCAATGCATTTTCTATTTACAACCTAACACACATTGTCTCGGAGATATAGGTTTATGTATTTTTATGGTATAAAAGTGGCTAAGAAAAGAACGCTTCTTATTTTGCGATGACCACTAGATACATCGTAACTTGCAACGTGTTTTAAGCCGTTGTCAAGGAACTTACGACGCGTTCAACACGTCGCAAGTTTCGTGAAATGGATCATACGACGCGTCCCGAGTTGCGCCATGTTACACGTCGTAACTCAGGTTGCGATGCATCGCAGCGCTTTGTTAAATTGGGTGCTACTCCACAAAACGCGGACAAAGTTGAGAAATATTGTGTTTTAGGTTTTGACATTTTCAAATTCCTGAGGTCTTCAGCTTCAAAATGATAAATGATTTCATAGGTACTGATACCCTATCACATCTAGGAGAAAGAAGTAAGTGATAAAACCTTGGCAACTCAATTAGGAGATGAACAGATGTATTAAAATGCTTTTTGTATAAATTTCTATGCAAATCTTGCGTTCCCCCCATGGCTACGAAGGCCTCATCAACTTCGACCACGACTCCGTCAACTGACTTGAGACAACTGAGGTAGCTTCTGAGGGTGGACGCAAATGAACAAACGAAATGGAAAGTTTTACGAAATTGCCGAGCAGGGGTTCAATCAAAAGATGTGAATTGTTCTTAATCCCTGATCAAAGGTTTGCTATGCCAGAGTGTTGGACTACCGGCGGAAGTTCATTGAGGCAGCTCAGCGATACAATGAGCTTTCCTTCAAGACCATCATAGCCGAGGAGGAGAGAATGCAGGCCCTGAAGCATGCACTGCACTGCACGATACTAGCGTCAGCAGGTAAGGGCCAGGCTAAGAGCTACAGTGAAATTGCGATAAGTCAAATTCGAGAACTCAACTCCATATATCTCGAAGTGATACTTCATTCCCGTCAAGAGAATACGATGTTATGTAACGTTGTGCACTTCGACGTTTACCTCGACTTTCCTCATGCAGCGCTGCCAAACTTCTTTGTTGACAAACTTCAAAATCATTTAGTAAAATACTGGTACTTGTATCTTATTAATGCTTGCTATTTAACCTCTGTGAACAAATTCGGTGACATGAAATTCAATCTGAATTAAAAAATGGTGGCGTCCAGAAAATAAGCACAAAATCGGCTGAGTGTTCCCCAACCTGGCGCACTTGAACAAATCTCGGAAAACTCCAAATTAACATTGAAGAATTTCTGTAAAGTTGATAAATTCTGATAAACCATTATTATCTCTACTTTACATGCCCAACTAGAAGTTTGTCAGAAAATTGTTTTCTTATTTTTGGAGGACATTTTCAAAGGGTTCACTATGCTGTGCACTTTATAACAAAATCGGAAAATCACGCCAAAATGTTTAGAACTTGATGTAATTTCGTTTTCTGTGAAATTTCAGTTAAAACTTTTGCTCTAGCTAGGCGCTACAGGCGAAAAATCAAAGTGCGCCACTTAGGGGCTGTGCCATGTTAGGGTACATCAACATTACATGAATACCCCTGTAACTCGAAATGCCCGCACCGGTACCTCTGTTTAACTCAAATTTTTGTTTGGCCAGTCCAAAAGAAACCGCCGCCTAAACAGTCACAAAGAAGCATGAAAAGATCGCAAAACTTTTTTTCATGAGGCCTTATTGCAGAACGCACTTTGTCTTTTTACGCGGGGATGCAGCGTACACGATGCCATTGTGATTGTACTGCAGCCTGTAGCCGCAACAAATCCTGGTTTTCCAGTTAGCCTGATTGCTACCACTGGCCCAGTTGCAGCCTGCATGTTGTTTGACCAATTGCTGGCTCTTTGCTGTGGCCACGTGACGGCATTGAAATGCGCGCCTGGCTTTCGAGTTAGCCGATTGCTACCGCTGGCCCAACTAGCTACAGCTTGCATGATAGCGCGCCCTCTATCAATCAAATAGGACCGGTCATGTGACCGCGCATATTGGCTTGATGATCGAATATTTGGATATTTTCGGTATTTTAGACACACCCCCAATATTGCTTGATGCAAACGATGCACACGAATCTTCTGATGATTTTTTTCCACACGGAAACAGATGGAAACTGAAAACCAAATCCACATGTCGGCCAGGGCGCGCATTTTTTTCTCCCAAACGACATTTGCATATGGATGTACGCTATGGCATTTTGGACTTAATTTTTCTAAAAACATGAGAAGAAATATAAAAACAAATACAAATAAAATATATATACAAAAATAAATAATTGGAACTCATTGAAATTCCGACTTTATTTCCCTTTGAAAAAAAATCCTCCGAAGCCTCGGGTTGAAAAAAAAAAAAAATTCGGGTGCAAAATCGTGTTTCGAACCCGCAACCTTGTGGTGCAAAATCACGACCCTGTATCTACTGAGCTAAAACGTGGGGGAAAAATAATTGTAAACATTGTACCTGCATACGTATCATAAAAGTATCGTAGAGGGTGCTAAATAACCATGTATGCGGATGTCGTTTTGGAAAAGAAAATTCGCGGCCAGGGCGGGTCACAGAGGTTTAAGGAGAGAAAAGAACTGCTACACCAACCTGACTCCTAAGATTACTCATAACTCCAATCTGTCATCCTATAGCCGTAATTCATCATGTCTGAAAAATTATTTTCTTTGCATTCCACCACCCCTCCCAGGCCAGCAGAGGTCCCGTATGCTGGCCACTCTCTTCAAGGACGAACGATGCCAACAGTTGCCGTCCTACGGCATCTTAGAGAAGATGTACTTGGACCGTATCATCCGAGGCAACCAGCTCCAAGAGTTCGCTGCCCTCCTTCAACCCCATCAGAAAGCCACAACCGCGGACGGTAATTTTTGTGATCAGAAAAAACATGTCTCTGTATGTAATTTATTGTCAAAAAAAAGATTCTTCTGGGTAGCTGAGAAATTGCAAATGTAGTAAAGTATCTTGCAAAAGAACACAAACACTCTGATCCCCATCACAGGCTCAAACCCATAAACCACCGAGCATCAGACGAGTACGCAAGCCTATTAATTGGGCTTTTACATCCTATCCTAGATCCGATAAGTGCTACATGCAACACTTCTTCATAAAATAGGGGGTGCCATTTGGGTTTCCTTTATTTTCTCACCCAGTGTATTAACCCTAACTCCCTGGGGTGATTTTATACTAGGAACCTTTCTCGTCCTTGCAAATCCCAACACCGTATGGTAAACTGTGCACAAAAACATTTGGACTCTGTTCATTTGTGGTATGCTTAATCCCACCCAAAGCACAGTCAGTTTACTAGTGCAGTACTCATCCTAACAGATCCCAACAATTCCTGGTGTTAGAGTTTGGCTGGTTGGGGATCGTTAGGGTTAGTGAAATTATTCATGAGCTACTTTTTAGTATTGTAATTTGGGATTTTTTGGGGGTTAAATCTGCAGGTTCAAGTATTTTGGACAGGGCCGTCATTGAGCACAATCTTCTGTCTGCCAGTAAGCTGTACAACAACATCACATTTGAAGAACTCGGGTCGCTCCTAGAAATACCACCGGCAAAGGTTGGTGACAGTTATTGTCCACGTCATGAAAATTTGGTCTATTATATTGATGTTATGCGATGTTGCAGGACTTGAAACCAGGACTTGGACACCAGGACTTGGACTCAAGTCTGTCTCGAGTCTTATGAGTGCCATGATGAGAATATTTTCATGAGTTGAAAGATTGAATGTGCTTTCAATGATGGAAAATATTCTCACCATTGCACGAATGCAAAACATTCATTATTTGTTTTATATGACATCCAAGTAGATGTTTGTCATTCGATTGGAGGATAAAACTTTAAGAACAAACAAAACTCACAAAATTGTATCATATCCACTACTTTTTTTCCAGCTTGTTCAAGGCTAACAAAGGTTTAAAAGTCAAATCATTGACGGAAAAGAAATTTAATATCATAAGTTCTTAAAATAATGTTTAAACATCAACTAGGCAACTGCATTAACTTCAAAGGCAAGTTTTGCACTGCTATAACGCATGGTATTCTTTACGCGGAAACGTTGTATAGCTCCGGGCTGCTGCGCGTCTTAGCATGCACGCAGCGTGCAATAGATAAAAAGGGATGGGCCAAAAATGCATGGTGACTGACGATAACCAGAGCAGGTCTCAGAACAGTCTCTTGATGATGACTAGAGCAGGCTAGTCAAAACGTTGAGACCAAAGACAAGTTCTTTTAAAACTAAGCAGGACTGTTCTTACCAGAACTAAAAACTACTCAGCGAAAGTTGATAATAAGCCGGACAACTTCTTATCAAACTTAAACAGCTACTGAGCGACAGTAGTTATTACCACATGGTGTTGCCGCAAACTGAAATAATACTGATACTCCACCATGCAAAGCCTCAAATCTTATATGTAAATGTACTATAAAATCTTCTTTGTTATAGGCGGAGAAGATTGCATCTCAGATGATCTCGGAGGGTCGCATGAATGGCAGTATCGACCAGATTGACAGTATCGTACATTTTGAATGTAAGTGTTCCTTCATCATCCCTTAACCTCTTCTGAACTTCTCTGTATTGACTGGCCTTTTAAAAAAAGATTTTGCTGGAATTGAAAAATTACCCCCCAACACATTTACGAAATACAAATTACAGGGTGAGTAAAAACAAAAGGAAACCCGAATAGCAGGCACATTTTCTTAATTAAGTTCCTGCATGTAGCACTTTCAAAATCTAGGATATGAAAGCCCAATTCATAAGCTTTCTTTATATTACAAGAATCATTCAAATCACTCATGCACTTTTCAAGTTACGGAATTTTGAACACAAACACTGTTTCAAAGTTCTGTCCACGGACCACAAAAAAGGTATTGAAGTGTTCTTTCAGCAAAGCGAAAACAATTCATGTAAATGTGAAATGTTTTGGTTTTGCTGAAAGAACACGTTATATGCATGTCTATGCGCGAGGGGGCACATCTATGTCCCCTCGGGCTTGTGAGTAACCAAAAGAGGGTTCTATTTCCCTCGGCCTTCAGCCTCGGGTAGGACCCTCTTCTGGTCACTCACAGTTGCTCAGGGCGAATAGACATGCACTAGTGACCTCATTGCCAGTCCATATGTCTATAATTATGAGTATTGACGTCCATAATTTTTCTTTCTTTCCAGCTCGTGAAACTCTACCGCAGTGGGACAAACAGATCCAGAACCTCTGTCTCCAAGTCAATACGATCATCGAGAAGATTAACCAGCATGCACCGGACTGGATTGCCAGCGTCTCCGAAACACAGATGTCCTGATGACTCCAAATCGAGGAAATGTCACGTCATCCGTGACTGAATAAACTGTAGCATACATGGACTCTTACTCAATGCTCAAGTCCATCACAAGTCCTCACACTTACACCGGGGTGTACATAGGTTGCCTGTAGATTTTGTCCTCACACTTACACCGGGGTGTACACAGGTCGCCTGTAGATTTTGTCCTCACACTTACACCGGGGTGTACATAGGTTGCCTGTAGATTTTGTCCTCACACTTACACCGGGGTGTACATAGGTTGCCTGTAGATTTTGTCCTCACACTTACACCGGGGTGTACATAGGTTGCCTGTAGATTTTGTCCTCACACTTACACCGGGGTGTACATAGGTTGCCTGTAGATTTTGTCCTCACACTTACACCGGGGTGTACATAGGTTGCCTGTAGATTTTGTCCTCACACTTACACCGGGGTGTACATAGGTTGCCTGTAGATTTTGTCCTCACACTTACACCGGGGTGTACATAGGTCGCCTGTAGATTTTGTCCTCACACTTACACCAGGGCGTACATAGGTCGCCTGTAGATTTTGTCCTCACACTTACACCAGGGTGTACACAGGTCGGCTGTAGATTTTGGATTTTCTACCCGGGGTAGAGCCTTTTAATCCTGGTCCTGACCAGGGTAGGATTTTACCCAGGTAGAGCGCTGGACCCGTGTAGAAGCCGTGTTGGATTCTTGCTATTATAAGATGGAATTTTGCGTCGGGGTGATATAAATCAAATTAGGTTTTGCCCTTCACCGACGTTTGAACACTGTATACTCTTGCTAGTGTGTATATACACTGTATACTCTTGCTAGTGTGAAACAAGTTCCTGAAATCTCTGTGTTGGACTCAGGTCCAACGCAGAGATTTTTCGATAGTGTGAAAGGCCTTTTTGTAATACCACCATAGAGCTATATTAAATTACTAGAGCGCTAACTCCTCATTCTTGCGCGCGGAGACGCTCTGAAGCCGTCCTGGGCGCAGACTTTTTGAATTCATGTGCGTGTTTGTAGAACATAATGAAATTAGATGGATTGAATTTTGAAAGTGTACTCTAAATGCAATGCGCAAGTAGAACGTACGCAAACAACTTAAGCGCGTCATGATGGTAAACAGCTTAAGCGCGTCATGATGGTAAACAACTTAAGCGCGTCATGATGGTTTAAAAAAACATCGGTTAATCATCTGCTGCGGATATGCGCATGCATTGCACTGTTTGCGTAGAGCAAAATGAAATGCTCATTTGCTGATCGTGCGTTTTCGGTTTTGGGCCAATCCTCTTCGGTATTAAACGCTCCTGTATAGAATACAAACGCAGATATGCAAATAGCCGTACACAAGCCGTACAAAATTTCAAGTTTTTTATAGGTTTGTGCACAAACATGGATGCGCCCAGCAGGCATCACTTTGTACGTGAGTCAGCGCTCTAGTAATTTAATATAGCTCTATGGTCACCACCAATCTTTAACCCAAACTCCCTAGGCATTTTTGCTAGGATCTAACCTCATTCCTCCAAAATCCTCCAGCTGCCTCCATGTAAAAAATTGCATACAGCCTCAATCCTCCAAAATCCTCCGTTATTTCTTGAATGTGGTCCTTGGAAGGGTGACCACTGCCTCAATCCTGCAGAATCCTCCGGCAATCACTGTCAATATGTTGAGGCAGAGCCATTGACATCCTAGAGCAGTGGATTTCAAGTATAATCTAGGCCTATATTTATGTGCGGCTGAACATAAACAACACAAGGTCCGGCCTAAGACCTTGACACAGTGCATCCTCTTAAAAATCAGCCACACACTTTCGCCATGTAGCCTCGGTCCAGCAAAATCCTCAGTCCTGCAAAATCCTCAATTTTGCAAAGAGGATTTCGGAGGGTTTAGGAAGGTTAGGAATAGTGCAAACCTGAGGTCGCCCTCAGGTTGACTTTGCGACGACAAAGAACAGTTGGAAACATATCAGTCACATTTTTTTTGCGACCTGAGTGTAATATTAAGATGATAGCTTCAGTCGGTGCTCAAAAAAATGAAACAGTCACAAGATTAGGAAAATTCAACTTCTGCGCTGCAACAGACTGGAATGAATCGCAGTCAACCTTTGTGCACACATTCGGATCATCTTATTTCATTATGTAACCAATCAGCGTGTGGCCAAAATGGTCGAATGAACACACGTGGTCATGGAAGATCGTTTGATTATCAGCATGCGCACCACCATTTTGCAGACGGCACATGATCATGTCTGTGCTGAGGAATGGTCGTTGCGTAGTGGGTGACGTGAGTACATGTATGGCTGCGATTATTTTTGTGTCGAGATGCCATGTGACTTTTCTGCTTGATGCCGACGGTTCTGTCGTCGTGCAAGCAAATCACAGGTTGACCAGAGGCGGCCCAAAGGCTGCCCGAAGGCCGCCCGAAGGCTGCCCAAAGGCCGCCCGAAGGCTGCCCGAAGGCCGCCCGAAGGCCGCCCGAAGGCCGCCCGAAGGCCGCCCGAAGGCCGCCCGAAGGCCGCCCGAAGGCGCATAATTTCAACAGCATTTCCACATTTTCAAGTTGTAAAAATATAACTGGTTGTTAGAGAATTGCTTGGAAACAGTGCTTGACAATGAATATGACAAGGCAACCCTTGTTGGTTGGAGTTGAGTATTCATTGGATATGTTTACTTTATTAGTAGCTGAATAAAAGATGTTGTTTCAGAAACTCCTGTGTGTCTGTTATACCACTGTACAACAGTATCGCAAACAATTGCCTATATGTTTGTTTTGGAATGTGCATGCATGATTTGTTTATAAGTTAGCTGACGATTTCATGCACTTGTTCTGGCAAGCTAAAAAAAATAAAAAAATTTAAAAGTCAAGAGTTTGATAAAGTTGCGAGTGTAAAGAATCTGTCTTGTTTGTTTTCTAGTTTGCCGATAAAAGTGTAACATTCAGAAAAATAATTAAAACTGTTTAATATTTTTTTCTTCAATGAAATTATGTATTACATTAAAACCTGACCATTTCTCAATCCACTCCTTTTTACTCCATTCCATTTGGGTCCCTAGATCCAGAAATACAATCAATTAAGTGAAAGGGTGATTGTACTTGGGCCAGTCTCACCTGGACATGCTGAATCTGGGTTAAGCATTGAATGGGTATTGAATAGGCATTGAAGTTGGTGACATCACAGGTGAGAGTGGCCCAAGTAAAATGTACACCCTTTCACTTAATTGATTGCACTTCTGGATCTAGGGACCCAAATGGAATGGGGTAAAAAGGAGTGGAGGGAGAAATAGTCGGGCTTTAATGTAATTTATAATTTCATTGAAGAAAAAAACATTAAACAGTTTTAATTATTTGTTTTCTGAATGTTGCACTTTTTGGGGCGCACGATCTGTATAAACGTCTATTTTCAATGTGATACCGAATATTTAAGTTCCTGAATTGTTGAAAAGCAGATCATAAAATGTGGTACATTTTGAATTCCATCAAATTTGTTGTCTGTTTCTTTAAAGTGCTTCGAAAGTACTGGTTCTAAAAAAGCTTGGAGTACTCGAAGACCTACCATTTTCTTTGTGATGTTTGAAGTTTTAATTTTGAAAGTTTAATTTGGGGTTTAATTAGGGGAAGAATAAATGTTTGCACCAGAATTTTGTGTGTGTGAGCAAGGATAAAATATTGGTGCTAAATTTAGTTTCCTGTGCCTGCATTAAAGGGAATATACAACATTTGCAAACATCGAAAAATAAAACTACCAAGTTTTTGCGAAATACCTTAATAGGATGTTGGTAAATGACAGTCTAAAGCATCCTGTAAAATTATGGCACCTGGTATACTGTCATTTTCAAGAAAAGTGGTATTTTTGTATCAATTTCCAACGCTGATCGGCCGATCAGCGTTGGAAACAACTGGCTTTTTTTTCAAATACTGGCCCCAATTGACCATTGCACTTGTTTGCAATCGATTACAAACCTATGAACGGGTACGAGCCAGCTAGACTGGTTCCCTGACCTTACAATTCCCCAATGTATGTAAACTGCTCTGTTTCTTCTTATATGGAGTCAGGGGACCAGACTACAGGAAAATGATCGTTTTTCTTGGTTTTTATAGCACTTTCGAACCCAAAACCTCCAAAAAGTCAGTGTAACTATATTTGCTTTATATTTCCAACCCCCCAATTCCATCCATTTCTGAAAATTACAGCAAAAGCAAATGATGTATATTCCCTTTAACAAAGAAAAGTGAAGAGAAAAGGTATACAAATTCCACAATCACTTTCACGTGATCGGTAGAAATGATTAAAAAGTTGTTTGTCCAATTTAAACTCCGCCTATTTCGAAACGTTGGGGGCGTTGATTGGTCACAAGTACTGAGCTGATCGCGATAAAATATGAATATGTATACATGTAGGTGGGAGGTCATTGACTATACAATGAAGTTTATTTCTTCTTACAAGGAATTCTATTAATCTATTTACAAACAGGAGTTTTGTCGAACCAGGGGTTTAAAAAAAAACTAGATCATGTTTATTTGTATGGTTCAATGTAGTTTACGTTTATGTTACTAATAATAGTTCTACTGAACAATGCAGCAAAAAATGAACTCGTAATGATGAATTTAAGAAGTTATTTTCTGAAACAAAGCATCCAATCAGAAACGTCCTTACAAGCATACAGAATTGTGACCTCTGAACATCAAAACTGGGACGCACGTGATGCTGACTGGACTGTTTGTTTCGAAATCCACATACACTCCGGCCCGGTAATCCGCACTTAAAATCGTTTCCCACGAATGCACGTTACGTTGAGCCAAAGTTCATCATACCAGTGTAAACAATAAGTGGGACTTTGAGACAGGACGACCCTTTACATTTTGTTCCGCCAGCGACATTACAGGCCATGAACTGATGGTCGTATTATGATTCAAGAATAAATCCTTGGAGCTGGGTTTGCAGATTTACAACTCATCGGAAATGAAACTCGTACTACTTTTGTCGTTTTTGGCAGCAGGTAAGTTGAAACGTTTCTTGCGTACGTTAAACGCTATGGCCATGATGAAGTGGTCAGAATAAAGTATAGGCCTAGTAGTACGGCTAGGCATGACCACTGGCGTGTGCATGCATTGGGGGAGATGGGGGGGGGGGGGGGGGGGGGGGGGGGGGGGGGTGTGATATTACGGGGGAGGGAAATGAAACTTGAAAAGTTCATTATAAAACAGGACAAAGCAGTAAACATTCCCCATGGCCATAGTTTCTTTGTGGCCTTTTTTTTTTTATAGAATTGACATTGATGAGAGATCATGAGTGAGACACTGACAGTGACAGTGAGTGACACTGTTTATAGCTCCATGGTGACACAAAAAAAAAAAGGCATGGCGCGGTGGGACCGGTAGACTTGAAACAAAACCCGACAGATGAGAATTATTTAAAAGGAAGAAAGACATTTTCTTTTTGCCAAATTCTTGAATTATAACATTATTCTCTGTAGGCCAAGGGGCCAAATTGACCCTAAACATTATAGATATAAACCCAATCAGCACCGAAACTGATTTTAACTCCCTGAAACTGACCCAACCCTACAAAATTCAAGGAAAACTGACCGAACCGAAAAACCGACCCAAAAACCCCCAAGACCCCCGAATTATGGCTTGGTCAACTATATGTCGGCTTTTTGTGCCTGAACTTACCCGCGTCGCATGAAAATCGTCGTCTCTCAGTAACTGAATCATACTAGGTGTGACCTTCTGGTGGGCCTGTATGTTGTATTATAGACTGTGCGTGATAGACCACAATTCATTTGGTTGATGGGCACAGTGACTCTGCAATAAACATTGCACTGTGTGAATCTCCGCACTGTTTTGGTTTTTTTGGGTTTATTTCAGGCTTTTCCAAAATGGCCTAACCGACCCGACCCGAAAATCGCAAACGCTAAACCGAAACCGACCCGACCTGTCTGAAATGAAGGACAAACCAACCCAAAGTCTGTTTCGGGTCAGGTCGGTTTCGTGTCGGGTCGGGTCGGTTTCGGGTCGGGTTGGATTCGGGTCGGGTCGGTTTCGGGTCAGGTCGGTTTCGGGTCAGGTCGGTTTCGTGTCGGGTCGGTTTCGTGTCGGGTCGGTTTCGGGTCGGGTCGGTTTCGGGTCAGGTCGGTTTCGGGTCAGGTCGGTTTCGGGTCAGGTCGGTTTCGTGTCGGGTCGGTTTCGTGTCGGGTCGGTTTCGGGTCGGGTCGGTTTCGGGTCAGGTCGGTTTCGGGTCAGGTCGGTTTCGGGTCAGGTCGGTTTTGGGTTGGGTCGGGTTCGCACAACACTACCCCCAAGTTGTCCCAGTACTCTATGGTCTTGTGGATTCATCAGCAGATATACAATATAATAAATACAATGTTTGTTTCAGTGTATACAGCTGCTAATGACATAAAATGTTTCTTTTAGCCTCTGCTGCTTCCATCGGATCCGAGAAATGCACGTGGGGTCCTGCTTATTGGTGTGATCATCCCCTGAAGGCGAAGGAATGCGGTGAAGGGGCCACTAGCTACTGCATCGCCAACGACTGGGCACAGCTGAAGGTTGATGTAAGTAGCAGTTCTCTGGAGCTGCAGTAGTCTTGATCCAAGTCTGGATTTTGGATTTTCTTTCTTCTGATGCAGCTAATTCTGATCCCTGATAAGCAGGGTCAAGCCACTACGGCTGTAGAGGAGGCTATCAATAAGATGAGTCAAAATCAAGCAAGTTTTGTTTTTTAATTTCTTGTGATACAGGATGATTCCGCTTGTGATGACTGTAAGATGTTCATCGCAGCAGTCAAAGATGTTCTCAACAACAGTACAGTGCAGGTAAGTTTGGGTGGGGTTCACTTTTTTGAAGTCAAAACGTGACCCAAAGCTGCTGAAAGTATTCCAAAATCTGTTTTAGCTTTACAATGTCAACATGAAATATTGTCTTTTTTGTTTAATTTAACCGAATAGGAAATGTTTTAAAGTGGATGATACTTTATGTGTAACAAGTTGCATTGATAAAACCCACAAAGTTGTTATCTTGATCCCAAATTTAGTTCCTGTTCTGGTTAAAAATAAGTTGAAAATTCTCATGTCTTTGGCTAAAAAGTGGGACAAAAAAGCACAGTCTCCAAAATTAAATGGAACAAAAAATGGAGATAAAAATACAGGGTTCAATTGACTTTTCAATACAGTGGAAACGTTATAAGAGCAACAGTATTATTCGAAACAAAATAATGAAATAAATTGTCCTTCTAATCTCAAAAACCGTTTGCTTATAAAAAGTCATATGAAAGTGGCTAGGAATTGCCTCGGATTGCACCACAGAGCATCCAGAATCCAAAATCTTTAGGGGCCCATAAGCTACGCCGTAAGGGCTTTGCGCTCCACGTTCGTACTAATTTTGTCCGTCCTTTATAAATTCCAGCACCCCCTGGCAAAAGTTTGTTACAACGGGCTTGGTTTCTATGCTGCTTATTTGCAGCACATGTGACAGATGTGTGCATGGCATGGTTCATAAATTGCATTCAGCTAATGTGATAAAAGTACTGTTTCCAGAAAGATTTATATGACTAGAATCAAGAATAGCGCTTGAATGGCTCGACTTTTGAAAATCAAAATGCGGTATCCCAAAATTTCTTCCTAAAACAATTCAGGCGATTCACAATGCAGTGCGCCACCAAGATTTTGCCACAGAGAGTTCATTTTTTCTAATGCATTGTGGGAGATGGTCGACAAATTCGCAGCGCAGAACATTTGAAATTGTTAGTTTTTCCAGTCAGTAGTTTCGTAAACTATGATTTGAGTATCTGTTTGCCCTTTTGTCTTCTTTTTATCAATATGGTGTTTTTTTGTACTTGCAGAACGCTTTGCCCAAATCTATAACAAATTAGCTCAAGTTGTCTACTGACACTCATTCAAATTGTTCATGTTTTTTCGATTGTAAACTTGAAAAATAGACTCTCCATGGCAAACCCTTGGTGGCGCACTGCATTGTGAATTGCCCGAATTACATTAAAACCGCAGATTTTTTGAATATTATTATCTTTCCAACAATTATAATTTCAAAGGCTCCTTTAATTTTTTTTTTTTAAAGTGCCTTGATCTCTTTCTCCTTGCAGACAGAGATCCTCTCTGTCGTCAAAGAACTATGCAACAAGCTTGGGTCGGAGGCCACGACCTGTCAGCTGATAGTCGACCTTTACGGCATGAAATTCCTGGAGGCACTCATTACGGACTTGGTAAGTTCCTACTATCAATTTTACTCCCAAATTGTTCTCTTTTCAGGATTCGAACCAGTCACTTTTTGCTTGCAGTGTTTGCGGCCTAATAGTCATGCCACTGCATTGTTAACAGCAGTCGATCTATAGGGTGAAGATGAAATAGGCAAAACATTTTTACATTCGTAGGGCGTCCTTTTCATCTCCCTGGCTTATTCCCCTGGCTTCCTCCATGAGCCAAGAAAGGGGGATCTTGCGATAGTGTATTCCTTCTGTTTGCAAAAAAGTTAGGAGTAAAGACAAAGAAAAAAGGAAGAGGAACAAAAGAAAATCCTTTATTTACATCGTCAACAAACCTGCGTTTGTTTATGGTGTAAGTCGAGGACACACGTGCAACATCATCGGTGAATCGAGGACAGGAACCAAATCGAGGATGACCTCGATTAGAAAACGTGTACAAAACCAATGAGGTCTGTTGTGAAAAAGTTAGTACAAACAAAGGAAAAGGGAAGAGGAACAAAAGAAAATCCTTAATTTACACCATAAATATGTGTGCTAGCTTGTGTGTATGTGTGTTCAGGCCTGCACCGCGTTGTGGGGAAGTTTTTCATTGTTAAGCAACATTTAGACCAAGTTATGGGACTGTCTGCTGTGCTGGTGTATTGTGAATTTAGGACTATGAAATACTGACTCAATGGTATTATTGAGCATGCCTACATAAGGGTTCTGAATGTTCAATCAATAAAACGGTAAAAGGCATCGGATTTCATAGGAGTCCAAATTTCATGTGCCACTGGAAATGTGTTCAAGACCAGCCAGCCGGACTTTGTCAACTGTTTAAAACCGGCCACGTGAGGGGCTCTCGACCAATAGGAATGGGTATACTGTTTTTATGACATGTATGAGAATAACAGCACAGAGTTGACCCAAGACCCCTGTTAAATGTAACAAGAGTTACCATGGAATTGCCCTTTGCAGCACTTAAAAGATTTGTGATAAGGGGTTGATTAGTAAAACAAACTGTTGTGAAATCTTCCTCATTTGTAAGCTTTTGAAAAGAAACCATACAGACATTAGTTAAGGGAATTTATGTTGTCTAAATAAATCTCAATTAGCACGATTAAGGGTAGTTCTACTCTAAATTCATGAACATTTGCCCTTAAATTTCTGTTACAAGTTTGAAGCATGTATTTAATCATCCAACCAGCATGCAAGTGGGCAAATTTAAGCCACAATTTTTTAAGCTCTAGCAATAGAGCTACAAGTCACTCGGGTGTCAGTCGGTCGGGCGGTTGGTCGGTCGGTCCCCCCCCCAAAAAAAAATTGACCAAAAACGAACCCCTAACTCACCCATAAAACTGTAAGTACCACCAAAGTGTAACTGTCCAAAAAAAAAGAGCGAACAACGAAACTTGACAAAAGTTGTTTGTAACAATTCGTGACATTGTTTATGTAATTTTTTGAATAGAGGCAAGAAAATGGGTGGTAATTTTATAGTCACGTTGTATTTTTGTGTGCTACGAACTTAGGAAGCTACCGTAGGGTCTTCTATACGTGTACATCACCCCTGCCTCTGGCCCTGTGTCAGTTTTATGAGTCTCCAGGGTGTAAGAGGCAGGATACAGACTTTGCATTATGAAGGTCACTATTATTTAGCATTGTGACTTTCAACAAAATGGGAAATTCTTATTTCAATTGAGAATCGCCACCAAGTTAGTAATTGTATCATTTCATGCAAGACTTTCATGCAAGATGGCCAGAGGTTATTAAGTAGTCGCACTTGTTTGTGCTCAAATGGTACCGTATTTTGCACCTTCTCAAAACAGGATCTGCGTGCTTGCCAGAGAATAGTTTACCGTAGTTTCACTGCATTGACACCGTTTCCTCTTGACAAATTCTTGTTCATTTGTTTTTTTTTTGCTTTGTATTTGTTTGCCTGCATGACAATGACGAGTCACTGCGGCACATGACAGAAGGTGTATTTCATGGCAATGAAACCAACCATCCCTTTGACAAATAAACCTGAACGTTTTACTTCCTGAAATAAGTGACATCGATACTCAGGAAAACAGATTAATGTGTTTTCCATCCATTGTTACGTTGTCCATGATGCAGCTTTATTCCTGGTGATTGATTGTCCACAGTTGATGAAACACAACCACCGTTTTTTAATGCGATCACAAATTTTTAAGTTTTATAACAGCAAGGTTGATTTGATGTAGGTGATAAAAGAGTATGATGAATGATGATAATAAATATCCTAGGAAAGGGGCCGGGGGTGGGTGTTGTGAAGTGTTTTTTTTGGGGGGGGGGGTGACTGCAGATGCACATCTCCATAAATTTCAAACAGTTGTCCAACTCCCCGCCCCTCCCCCCCTCCCCCCCTCCCCCCCTCCCCCCCTCCCCCCCTCCCCCCCTCCCCCCCTCCCCCCCTCCCCCTCCCCCCCTCCCCGCCCTCCTCCCCCCTCCCCGCCCTCCTCCCCCCTCCCCGCCCTCCTCCCCCCTCCCCGCCCTCCTCCCAAAATATATAAAGTACAAGCATGGAGCTGTTTTATAGCTCCATGGTACTATGTACATTGTATGTCCTTGTATGCATACACTATGCATAACTGATGTACTTACATGTAGGCCCCTACCATATGTACCTGTACATATTGTTTTTATTAAAATAAAGGCTTTAAATTTACCGTACATCATGCAACATGTACCGGTACATCTCCATAACAGAAAATCTTGTTGGGATGATCAATTTACAGTTATGATTTATCACCAGAAACCTTATTGAAAGCCAATTTTGTAACACATCCAGCCCCATGGTTCATACAGGATTAATGAGATTATCAAATTATCTCTCATAATCTGTATTGTGGTTCTCGTATTGACTTTGTGTAGGCGCTATATGTACACATCCAATTGGTAGAATTGTCGTTAGAATGGCGTCAACACAGCTTGTGAAATTTTGTTCAAATGGACAAAATTTAGCATACAAAAACTCCATAGGGTTGTCTCCAAAGGGTGTGGCTAACTCGCAAACGGCGATAGGTCAACTGAATGCGGGTGCCATCAGAAAAGTGTTCCGCTTTCAAAAGACTACAGTAGTTTCCTCTGGATAAAAAAAGACTTGCTAAAAATGCTTGACCTTTAAATTGTATTCCGTGTGTGCATACTGTACATTGTACGTGTGCCAAGAATCTACCCTGAACACTTCCTCATCATGTGACGGGCATGAAAAGTTTGAACAGTTGCATGACACCAAGAAGTATCTCAGAGTTCATACATGTAGCAAATAGTCGGTGAAACTTCTACAAAAAATTACTTTTAACAAGATTGCGGTGTGTGTTCAAACTTTTTGCACCAATGTCTCCAACATTATCGTCTTCTGATGTACATATTGTAAATAATTATTGGCAAATTAAAAAAAAGAGCTACAGTGTATAAATATATAATTGTGATGGATATGTACAATGTACGATACATATACAGGTTGAGGTAGAATGATTTGGACCCCAGTTTACCATTTTGTTCGGTGCAAATAGAGTAAATTGAGGAAAAACTGAGTGTTTCATATGAGGTTATTACCTTGTCTTCCACAGGAATTTAGAATTTTTCAAATTAGTGGCTGTGGTGAGGAGTTTTGCCATTTTCATTGAAGTGGCTCAGTTATAGCCTGCACATAGAACTGGTTTTGCCTTTTTTAAATGTGTCAATAACTTCAAGTGAGTCAGTCACCATCACTAGGTTTCTATTTGTTATAACACTGCTTCACATCAGTACGCGATTTCAATAAATTTGTTTAACCATGGAACTGTGGTCAGAGTATTAGCGTATGTTCTTTGCTAGCGCTTTTCTTCAAAATGGTACAATGGATGAAACTTTTACCAAACTTGTACATGTACATGCACTGTACAATGTATGTCCATCATAGCCTATGGGCTCCGTGCGCCTACAAAAGAGGGCGCCCTTTTACCTAGCAACGACGTCCCTTGGGCGGGACATTTCGCTGGTTGACGCGCACCGTTCCTTGTGTGTGACGCACGTACACCAGGGGATTTGTACTATGTACAGTGTGCAGCTTGTGGCCGCGCGCTTAGTGCACGCGTGGCAAATGAATTGCAGTCAGGCAAGATGGCGTCGGTCGGTCACCCCCCAACCGATGATTAGCCTCCAAAAATATTATAAATTATTGATTTAGCAGAACTACACATAGCCCACTTATCGATATGATTATTTTTTATTATATTATTATTTATTTCTGGTAATGAAACCAAGGATTCCTCAAAAGCGCCCTATAGGCACCGTAGCTCAGATCACAAGCCTGAAGAAACCTTTAGAGAGGAGACAATGAAAAGCAATTATAGTTTTTTCGACATGGGAGGAAAACCCCAGAAGAATATTCTGGGGAGGGGGGGGGGGGGGGACCCCACAGAATCAGGCAGGGACTGAAAACCCAATCCGCATGTTGGCCCAGGTGGGATTCAAACCCGGGTGACAGCTGTGGAAGGCGAGGAAAGTATCGCTAGGCGAACCTGGGAAACAAGCTAGGGTGCCCTGTAACTAGTTCAAGGAGATCTGAGAGCACTGGGAAGTTTATAACACGCACACTAACATGTAGTTGACCTACTTTGTACATGTACATGGGTCTCGTGATTAGAAGCACGTGCTAGATACGGTAATAATACTGCAGTAAATATTTGTACACGTATACATGTAAACTGTACACGTACCGTATACACATACGATTGTAATACATTGCTATTCTAAACTTGTTATAAATTTGGCCTGTGAAATTCACAGGTTCAAAGGCTGTTGTCTGAAGTGCCTCTTGACAGATATTTTTGGTTTTTGAAGTTTGTACTTTCGGGTGTCTTATCATTTGGATAACTTAGTGAACCCTGGCTGTTTTGCTGGTTGGTGATAAAATGAAATATGACTATTTTTAAATTGACCCACCTACTGTTTGAAAAGTCATAGACACTCAACAATTCCATCCACTTCCTTGCCATGCCTTTTACACAGGCTATTTACCAACAGTCAGATCATATTTCAGGCAAGCACTCTGACTAGTCAAATTCAGACAAAAGAGACAAAAGCAGACAAGTGGTAGGCACAGGTGGGCCCAATTTCACGGCGCTGCCTAACAGTAACAGTTAGCAGAAAAGTTGTGCTTAGTAAAGCAGAAAAATGTGCTAACCTTAGGCACTATTTCACGACGTGGACGTGCTGACGGTCGCACGTGCATGGAGATTTCTATTGTTACATCACTAAGTTAAGCAAATTTTCCCTCCGAAGTAAGCGTGCCTTTTGCTGTGCTTATGCTTACGGTCTCCATGAAATAGACGGAGGCTCTTTTCACCAGAAAATTGTGTGCTTAGCAGCGCCGTGAAATTGGGCCCTGGCTTATCATTATCAATCACCTACAGTCAAAGCACAGCTGTATCAAGTTACATAAACAGTTACATCCAGTCAATCCTGCTTTATGTGGCGTACGTGGGCTGGGAGCTCTTAACTGTTAAGAGCTTTTTGACTGTGAAAGGACTACATTGCACAGAATGCATGTTTGCATAGGAGAGTTAATTAAAGTTAGCTATGGATGAGGTCCCTGGGTAGTCATATTAAAGTACAGTGTAAACATCATTGAAAACTAATTGTGATCCCCAGATATGATAAAAACCAAATGATGCAATTATATTCTGGACACTTGGGCAAAAGTTGAAATGTACATGCAACATATTTGAGATCCTTAATCTTATTCAATTAAAGGAGTCTTCACTCTTAAATGTGCCGATTATGGCAAATAAAATACTAAGAAATGATAATGCATAAATAGAACATTATCATTGAAATGTAGAATACATCAACCTACATCATTGTATGCCTTAAAAAATGTGCAGTTTCCCCTGTATTATATACCATACTTTTTAAAGACTGTCTTTTAGGGTTAAACTGGTTTTGAACTTTTAAAATATGTTTTCAGTGACTGTTTGCAGCATAGTGTAGGAACTAAAATTAGAGAAATACAAATCACATAAAATTTGCTGGCACTGAAGGAAAGGAATACACATTTCAAAAGACAGTTCGTTTTTTTGCTATCGGGAGGCCCTACCTTCGTCAGTAAACCCTAATCCTCCTAGATTCTTCAAAAATCAGTTTCGGGGAGATTAAAGCTAATCAAATATAGGCCTATAGGCCTATACATGTACAACATTGGCTTTTGCTGTAATTTTCAGGAATGAATGGATTTTGGTGTTACATGTAGGATTTTATAGCAAATACTGTTAAACTGACCTGTTGAAAGAAAAACCAAGAAAAAAATGTTGTTCTTGTAGTCTGGTTCCCTGACCCTACATGTACTTCAGACGAAACGAAGCAATTTACAAGATGTATAGACGTCAGGGAATTGTCAGGTCAGGAAACCAGACTAGCTGGCTTGCACCCGTTCACGGATGTGTAACCAATTGCAAACAAACTGTAGACTAACTAAATTTGGTAAATTGGGGGCAGTATTTTAAGAAAGTTATTGTTTTTTTAACGATGGTCAGCTGACCATCGTTGGAAATTGATACAAAAATACGACTTTTCTACATGCAGTTTTAATTGATGTATTTTTTTTGGCGCTCTCTATCTTTGACAGGATGCATCACAAGTCTGTATGCTGCTCGAGCTTTGCAAGAGTGCCACGCCCAATGATGTCATCCAGGGTCCACTACTGGTAGGTCAGAGTTCAAAGGGCAACTAGCCACACAACATGACCCCAAAGTATTTCCGTGGGTATCGCTGGGGGTGGGTGGGGGGAGGAGGGGGGGGGGGGGTTAGGGAATAGGAGATGGGGGGGAAGGATAAGAAAAGGAAGGGGGGGGGGATAGGGGATGGGGGGGTTTTAAAAAAAAACCTTCCCACCCCAACCCCCAATTAATCATATTTGTTGGCAAAATCGTTGTCCTTTTGGCAAAATTGTTTGTCCAAGATATCCCACCCCAACACCCAATTAATATATAGGCCTATTTGTTGGCAAAAGCGTCCTTTTGACAAAATCGTTTGTCTGTCGGAAAATTTGCCCGAATTAAGAGCGCCACCAATTGTTTGATAGTGTCCATGATACCCCAACCCCAATTAATCATATTTGTTGGCAAAATCGTTGTCCTTTTGGCAAAATTGTCTGTCGGCAAACTTGCCGGAATGAAGAGCGCCACCAATTGTTTGATAGTGTCCATGATTGTTACTTTGAACAGCGCCCCCTACAGGAAGATGTGTCCAGCCCCCCCCCCCCCCCCCCCCCCAACGTGGATTCAAATTGGTAGACCTGGCAACGTGCCTGAGTCTCCTTGACTGGCATAACATGCAATAATTTTATACCAGTTTCTTTTTTTAAGACAAGGCAGCAAGATGAACAATAATTTGTTGCCCCACTTTTCTCAAAAAAAAAGTAATTTCCAACTTGTCTGATCAAAGTTAAATTTCAACTCACATGCAGCCTCACACATCAAAGAAACCAAAAGTGTTTTGCATACCGATAACTTTGATGATTGGATTTGTTCCAACAAAGGTTTTGCTTGCTACTCAAACAGATATATTCTTCCATTCTACTATATTTTTTAGCCCCCTTTAGTGTTTACTATTTAAAGCCATTGTTTTAAATAAAACACATTGCAACTACTTTCACTTTGCATTTTTGAAACCAGATGTGACACTAAGTAAAACCGTAACAAAGATTTCAACACAAACAGTTTGACATTTGTTATTATTTTAAACTTTGTACACTTACATTTTATAAGGAAATGTTTTTCAAACACGTCAATACTGAAAGTGAATTGACATTCATGTTGGGTTTCTTTATTGTAGGTTGTGTTTAGAATCGGAATCAATATTAAAAGCTGCACTGTTGAGAGATGCATTCTCTTTGCTACATGAACAAATGATGAATATCGAGTTTCAACTCGAAAAATAGATTTGTTTGTTTTTTCAGTTGCTGTTTTCCTAGCAGTGTTTAAGTTATTTCCTTTTGGATGAGACATTGAACGAAAAAATTCAGTCATTGAATGATTTCTTTACAAAATTCCAGTTATTTGAATTACCGGTAGGACGGTCTCTTTTTCAGAGGGATGCAGACGTCCAAAATCGGGGGGAAAATGTGGAGTGTTTTTTGGGGGGTTAAAACAAAACATACAAATTGATAATTTGTGAGGAGAAAAAAGTCGAGGAGAAAAAAGTTTTTGCCTTTGCTTCCCATTAAAAAAAGGATTGAACTCTTCTCGCCCCTTTAGAAAATGTCATTTTGAAGTGTAAAGAGATGTATTAGCCCTCAACAATGAGATTTAGTCATGCATAAATTAAATTTTGCGATTTAAATATCTTTCATGCTCATAATGGGTGCGTTTGATTAGCTCACCCAGGTCTACTTGGGTTCAAATCCCCATGCCGTTCCATTAGCTCTGACCTCATTCTCGGGGCTCGCCTGGTTTCAGCCACGGCAGACCCTGCTGGTGGAGCAGAGTCAGTGGTGGAAATGCATCACACGCATGCATATTTCATTCTACGAAACGGACAAATACGGTGGCCCGTGGCCGGACAGGGTAAAAGATTGAATGGACTCAAAAATCGACTTACTTTGAAGTTGTAAACATAATTATTTATTGAGCTCATTGCGACTTTAGAGGCTATAGTCCAGCCCAACAATGTTACTTTTGCAATTGACAGAATTTTTTTTTAGGATAATGTACCCTATAGTTGCACTTGACATATTAACGGTGGCATTGTTTGTTTTTTTTATTTAGGTAACCGTACTTGACCCTGACGTATGCGCCGAATGCAAGCAGATTTTCTCGGACCTCGATGATCTTCTCAGTAACAAATCAGTGCAGGTACATGTCCATGAACAATATGACAAGATTAATGAATATTCATCACTTAATATTTCGTGATAATAAGATAAACGAATATTCATTAACCAGTTTGCGTCAGAGGATGCACTAGCTGTTTTTATACACAGGCACGGATATGGCCGACAGGTTAAAACATCAAGCGTGCCTCGCCTCGCCTCTGGGTGACGTCTAAGCACGCTAATCCCTCGTGCCTTTTGTACTCGCACACAAAGTCTGTGGAGGTGGGCCGTGTGTTGATCTTGAATTGCCCGTTGTGCACGGCCTATTGTTGTACAATTTACGCTCCAGTGCACACCCCGAAGTATTGAAACAAGAAATATCGTACAAATACTGTTGAAATGACTCTTGCGAATCAGCATTTGTGACGTTAGGCTGTATATCAGAAGTTGGCTGGAAAATTTTGCCTTATGCGAATATTGAAAGTTTCTGCAAAAATTATCCCGGCACAAAGTGGTTAAGAGGAAAAATGAATATTACATGAACTGATTGAAGCAGATTTCTCAGACCTGTGTGACCTCGTAACAGTTTTGTGCAGGAACAGATCCATGACCTATAGCTATGTGACTAAGGTAATGAATATTCATGACCTATTGGTCATTTATGATGGTTAATGAATATTCAGTAAGAGCAAAAATGAATAAACATGCCCTGATTGAAGCAGATTTTCTGAGATATTGATGACCTACAATATGTAAGTAACAGCTCTGTGCAGGTATATCCATGATTTATCTGTATTTGACCAGAGCAATGAATATTCATGTCTTAGTTGTCATTGATAGTGAGATTAAAGAATAATCATAAGGAGGAAAAGTGAATACAAACGTGTACATGCACAGATTGAAGCAGATTTCTCAGACCTTGATGACCTTTTTAACTGTTTTGTGCTGGTACAGATCCATGACCTATACCTACTTGACAAGAGTAATGAATATTCATGACTATTTGTCATTTTACAGTGTTACTGAATATTTCATTAAGAGATGTATGCACTGATTGAAGCAGATTTTGTCAGTTATTGATGAGCTTAGTATTAACAGTTCTCTGCAGGCACAGATCCATGACATAACTTGTTGACAAGAGTAATGAATATTCATGATCTATTTGTCATTTGCAATGTTAATACATATTCATTAAGAGATTAAAAAAAATGAATGACAGTCTGGATTTCTTACCACTACAATAATTCCATTCTTGCGGGATAGGCTGGTTCCAGCCTCACGATCAGTTTTGATAACATACAGACCAGGAGCCAGTCTGTTCGCAAGGCAGATCTGTCCATTTGGTCCTGAATAAAAAAACTTTTTTTTTCAGAGGGTTGCAAATTTTTGGGGGTTGAAATAAAAAATACAAGTTAAAAAAAAAACCCAAATTGAATTGATTAATTAATTATGATGGTTTTGTTTTTGTTTTGCAGCAATATGTCTTCAAGGAGGTGATTGAAGTTTGTGAGCAGGCTGGGGCGCCGGCGGACCTCTGTAAGATGTATGTGAATCAGTATGGCCCGGAGGTCTTCCAGTACATCATTGGACTCCTGGTGAGTTTATGCCTTTCTGTCTGCTCGGCCGGGCGTTACACAGTCGCTTCCAAGCCAATGATTCCCAAGATTAATTATCATTGATGTCCCCTAACAAGGTGCAGCCCCTAACATGGCGCAGTTTGATTTTTGGCCTCTTTTGAGTCTTGCCAGTGCAAAAGTTTTAGCTGAAATTGCATACAGGGTGAGTCAAAAAAAACGGAACCCAAAACCCCAAAAATGATATTGCATATATTTTTTAAAAATGTAGCACCAAAAATAAAAATGACTGGAAAGCCAATGTCATAAGCTACTTTTAGATGGAAACATTACTGAAATTGCTCAATCCGTTCAAAGAATCTATGGGGTCAAATTCGCCACGTCAGGGGGTAAGCAAGTTTTACTTTGTGTATTTTTGGGGGCATACTGTAGTGTTGCAATACTCGTACTCGAGTAGTTTCTAGAATACTCATACTCGCATTCTTACTGAAATATCAAAAAGAGCAGAAGAGGGTTAAGAACAAGGAGAAAAAAAACATTTATTTTGAGGCCCATGATTTTGGTTATGATACTTTTCAGAGATGAAACTTTTCAGATTTTAATCTGAAATCAGATTTTTTTTTTTACTTTTCCACTGAAATTTCAGATTTTTTAACAATCCCACAAAAATGATTATTTAACAATTTTTTCACAATTTTTTTTTCATTATAATTTTCCCCCAAAAGTCCATGGTAAGTCAATGAAAACAGTTCGTAACATTTTCACGAATGTAGCAGTTTTAATCTATTTTACCACCTGTGAAAAGAGTGATTCTGTGTCAGAAACACACCTGATCAGATCTTTTTCCAGCTGGAGAAAAGGTTAAATACTGACCTATGACATGGAAAAATTCACTGGGTCCCACGTTGATGTGCTGCACTGCTCTGCACTGCATGACGCTTTGGCAGCTCAGATCCAAGGTCCAATTTCAGATTTTTTTTGCCTTGGCCAGTTTAATCTCTGACTTTTCTTTCCTTTTCAGAATGGCGACATGCTCTGCAGTGAACTGGGTGTCTGCTCAAGCATCACCCGCTTCAATTTCCTGAAGAAAGTGAGTAAAAGTTTTGCGACTGATAAGCCAGTTGTGCCTACCAATCATTCGCTTTTGTCTGTTGATGGAATTTGATTGTCACAGTGCCTACAGGAAATGTATGATCTGACTGTAGGTGACTAGCCTGTGTACAAGACATGGCAGGGGAACAGGATTGACTTTTTGGTCAAAGGAGGGTTAATGAAAATGTCAAATGTAGAATTAAGCATTCTACCATGTGTTTTCCCTTCACAAATTAACCCTAACTCCCTAGGCATTTTTGCCAGGATGCAACCCAATCCTGCAAAATCCTCTAAATGCCCCATGTAAAAATTGCATACGGCCGCAATTGTGCAAAATGCTCCAGCAATCACTGTCAATATGTTGAGGCAGAGCCAGTGACATCCTGGTGCAGTGCGGAGGATTTCACCTAAATCTAGGCCTAAATTTCTGCACAGCTGAGCATAAAGAACACAAGATCTGGCCCAAGACCTTGACACAGTACATCCTCCAAAAACAACACAAGGTCCAGCCCCAAGATCTTGACACAGTGCATCCTCCAAAATCAGCCACAGAGGATTTGGGAAGGTTAGGGTTAAAGATTTGCATATTTTTTTATGTACATGTAGGTATCCAACCTCCAAGCTGCCCCGTGCACCGACTGCAAGCAGATATTCTCGGACATTGATGATCTTCTGAGTAACAGTGCGGAAGTGTCTGTACGTACACGTATCATATATACAGGGTGTCTAAAAAAACAACAACTGGAGCTTATGGAAACTTTCATACGCTTAAAAAAAAGCAAAGTTTTAGCTCAGTTTAACAAAATGTTTTATAACGTTTTTTATTTAACGTTTTTAATGTTTTTAATTATAAGAATAATTAATGTTCCACGATTCAATCTGAGAGGGAGTTCATTTTGTATTATATAACCCACATACAGATCCTTGTCATTTGTTTGGTGGAGCTCGCATCACGTGACATTCATTATTGCTCCCATTCACGCCGGGGCTCAAAAAGTCCCATTCACCCATGGGGAATGGGAAATACTATGCAACAGTTAGGATCATCCTTGTTCAATGACGCGGTATTTGTGTGCAAATGCATGCTGGTGTGCGCGTATCGTTCCAAAGAGCCAGCGCTACAGAGTTGGGTTCATAAAATTTCGTGAAGGGGTGGTTTGGAAGAGAGAAATACATTTTCCACCAATTTTGTATTGAAATAAAAGTTCAAATATATCAAATGACAAGGATCTCTATGTCAGCTATATAAAACAAATATTGAGTGGCTTTAAATTGTGAAATGAGAGGAATATTATCGCTCGGTAAAATCTGGACTTTTCCAATTCACTCAGCTTCGCCTCGTGAATTGGAAAAGTCCAGATTTTACCTTGCGATAATATTCCTCCCATTCCACTCTGAGCTACTCAATATATGTTTTACTGTACGCCATTTAGTTTTTTGCACCCCACATCAAAAGGTTCCATTTTGTGCAAATGCTACATCGGAGTTTTATGGAATGGGTGTGTCTGACAATCTACGAAGTCAAAATGTGTGGCGTGGAAATTAAAAAAAAAAGAAATACATGCTGCGGTGTTATTAAAAAAGGTATTAGGGGATTGAATATGCAGAGGAAAATGTGACCTACTGAGACAAAATGAGGAATATCCCCCAAAACCTTTTTTGAGTTATCAACGCCTGAAGTCAGATATACTAGAAAAAAATCAATGTCAAAATTGATATTGGTTGTTTTGTATTTTTGAGTAGTAAAGGTATCCAAGATTCACACTATGCATTTTTGTTGGGGGAAAAATACCCCAAAAAGTGGAAAAATTAATAACGTGTATCGCTTCCGTTGCCGGCACAATGTGTAGCGGTATCTTTTTTTTTCCATAGCCATTTTTCTTAAAATGAGGTTGGCAAAGATTGGCGGGACAATGTTGAAGTTCCTGAGGCATATCTTTGGAATAAATTCAGCTGCAGAAATAGATTTGGTACCATGATGTACGTGTATATAGCTTGAAAAGTCAAAGATGGGAATTATTCCTCATTATGCTATGGCAGGTCACAAATGTTTGTTGTTGAAATCCCATGTTTTTCTTCAAATTTTTTTTATAAATATATTTTTGTTCTTTTCACAGTCATTTATGCAACAGGAAGTCTTACAGTATTGTTTAAAGTTGGGACTGTTCCCTAATGATGTCTGCCAAGAACTGGACAAATACACACCAGTGTTCATGAAGTACATTGCGACCCTTCTCGTAAGTAGAGTCATCAGCATATATCCTGACTTGTTTGTCAATGAAATTAAACTTTTTAGTCTGAAACACATTAGACCAGTGTTGTAGTGTAATACATCACAAGTCCATCACAAGTCCACCACCAGTCCATCACAAGTTCACCACAAGTCCACCACAAGCCCACCACAAGTCCACCACAAGTCCAGCACAAGTCCACCACAAGTCCACCACAAATCCACCACAAGTCCACCACAAGTCCACCACAAATCCACCACAAGTCCACCACAAGTCCACCACAAATCCACCACAAATCCACCACAAGTCCACCACAAGTCCACCACAAGTCCACCACAAGTCTACCACAAGTCCACCACAAGTCAACCACAAGTCCATCACAAGTCCACCTCAAGTCCATCACAAGTCCACCACAAGTCCACCTCAAGTCTATCACAAGTCCACCACAAGTCCACCACAAGTCCACCACAAGTCCACCACAAGTACACCACAAGTCCACCACAAGTCCGCCACAAGTCCGCCACAAGTCCGCCACAAGTCCACCACCAGTCCACCACAAGTCCACCACAAGTCCATCACAAGTCCACCTCAAGTCCACCACAAGTCCACCACAATCCCATCACAAGTCCATCACAAGTCTACCACAAGTCCACCACAAGTCCACCACAAGTCCACCACAAGTCCACCACAAGTCCATCACAAGTCCACCACAAGTCCATCACAAGTCCACCTCAAGTCCACCACAAGTCCATCACAAGTCCACCTCAAGTCCATCACAAGTCCACCACAAGTCCACCTCAAGTCCATCACAAGTCCACAACATGTCCACCACAAGTCCACCACAAGTCCACCACAAGTCCACCACATGTCCACCACAAGTCCACCACAAGTCCATCACAAGTCCACCACAAGTCCACTACAAGTCCACCACAAGGACACCACAAGGACACCTCAAGTCCAACACAAGTCCACCACAAGTCCATCACAAGTCCACTACAAGTCCACTACAAGTCCACCACAAGGACACCACAAGGACACCTCAAGTCCAACACAAGTCCACCACAAGTCCATCACACGTCCACTACAAGTCCAACACAAGTCCACCACAAGTCCACCACAAGTCCACCACAAGTCCATCACAAGTCCACCACAAGTCCATCACAAGTCCACTACAAGTCCATCACAAGTCCACCACATGTCCACCACAAGTCCACCACAAGTCCATCACAAGTCCACCACAAGTCCACTACAAGTCCACCACAAGGACACCACAAGGACACCTCAAGTCCAACACAAGTCCACTACAAGTCCATCACAAGTCCACTACAAGTCCACCACAAGGACACCACAAGGACACCTCAAGTCCAACACAAGTCCACCACAAGTCCATCACAAGTCCACTACAAGTCTACCACAAGTCCAACACAAGTCCACCACAAGTCCACCACAAGTCCACCACAAGTCCATCACAAGTCCACCACAAGTCCATCACAAGTCCACTACAAGTCCATCACAAGTCCACCACAAGTCCACCACAAGTCCACCACAAGGACACCACAAGGACACCACAAGTCCAGTAAATGTAGAACGGTTAACAGAAAAATGAAGTTCATTTAGAATTATAGAAACTGGTTGCAACTGTCTTTTAACAATTTTGAGCCGGATTTTTGTTGGATGATGAATCCGTCTGATATTTTCAATGGTTTTAGAAACTCACGACACATTATTTTGAAAGAAAATGTTTGTGTTTTTACAGGATGGTGATATGCTTTGCAGTGAGCTGGGTGTCTGCTCTTCAACTGGACATGCTGGAACTTTCAATCCTAAGCAACTGTTTATGAAACTCATAAAGGTATTGCTTTGTAGAAATAAACCAACATTTTGATGAACAAAATTGAGACACACATACATGTATATGTTCATATGGGCAAATTCCAGCACTATGAAAGGAAGTGTACAGGGTGAGTTAAAAAAACCCAAATGTCAGGATTATTTTTTTTTAGTGAAGTTCTGCATGTAGCACTTTGAAAATCTAGGATATGAAAGCCCGATTCATAAGCTTTCTTTTAGTACAAGAATCATTCAAATCACTTGTGTACTTTTCAAGTTACGGAATTATAAACACAACCACCATTTTATACTTCTGTCCAAGGAGCACAACAAAAAAGTAAAAGGTCTTTCAGCAAAATGAGAACAATTCACAACCATCCCTATGTGGATTGTTTTCGTTTTGCTGAAAGAACACTTACCTTTTAACCTTACCTGGATTCAGGAGGGAATATTGACTCTACACATTTTTATGTTTTATATTGTCCTGGCCACGTGGTAAACACACCCGGGGCCATCTATCACCAGATCGTAGTATGGACCATACTACATCCTTCAGAGGGGGTGTCAGTCTTGTGATCATACTGGAGGGGTTGAAAATTGGCGGGAAAACCCTGTGTGCTTGTGCACATTTACATAGGCTTGTGTACAAATGCACTATATACATTGGGATTATTTCGATCACCCCTGTGACCAAAATGGAATGTCAAATGGGGTTATGTCTGTGGTTTTAACGGCTGTTTGGGGCCTGAGAGATACTCCAGACATGCCAGAGGTTAATCAGGGGTGAATGGGCTGGTTGTGAGGGTCGGGTGGCTCAAATTACATTTTGTAGAAACCACATTCCATACAGTCATTGGATAGTAAACATTAAAGGTGCTCGATCCAGCAAGTGTTAAACACAGACAGTGTTTTAAAATTTCGTAACTTGAAAAGTACATGAGTGAGTTGAATAATTCTTATACTTAAAGAAAGCTTATGAATTGAGCTTTCATATCCTAGATTTTGAAAGTACTACATGCAGAACGTCACTAAAAAAATGGTCCCGATATTTCATTGTTTTTTTTGCTCCCCCTGTATAGCCTGTGACAGATCCAATTGGATTATTGACGGTCTGTGACTGATCAAACAAAAAGAGGCTTAATGAAAATGACAAATATATATCCCACGTGTTTTCTCTTCACCAATTCAGGATTGTTTTTTTTTCTGTAGGTGTCCAAACTCACCGCTGACCCGTGTACCGACTGCAAACAGATATTCTCAGACCTTGACGCGCTTCTCAGTAACAGTTCAGTGCAGGTATGTATCATTCATGTATAGGACATAAGGCCAAAAAAAAGGTTCCAGTTTTTGGTATGCGCGCGCATCGCCGTAGCCATGTGCGTCGGCAAAATTAAAAAGTTTTTTTTTTAATGTAAGATGATGTCTCAAAACCGCCAAACTCACTGGTTCGACTGGAATCCTGCTGCTGCACAATTTTAACGGTTTTTAGATGGGTTATGACCGAGTATATGCTTTATGTGGCCTTTCTGGGCTCCCATATATTTTGCGCAGAATAGTCGGGTACCATTTGCAGACAGTGTTGTATTTTTGTGATTGTGTGTGTGGAAGCCAGACGTGTGTGTGGAAGCGATGGTTGTGTACCTGGAACCTGTAAACGCTTTTTAATTAGCGCAATATGTAAGGGAGCAGACTAATGACCAGCCTTGGCAGCACAGGCACGATGTTGATGTCGCTGTATGGTCTGACGTTATCGTTTTCTCTGATTTTTGTCTTGACTATCCAAATTTCTCGAAGAATGTTCGTGTCGGTCGAGATCGTAAGTGGGTGCAGAATTATCAAGCCTTAATGGCCTTACTAGCTGCGGTCACCTCAAGCTCCACCCTGAAGGATATTTTTGAGAGTTTTAAGGGGATCGAAGCGTCATCATCTGCAACATCAGCCGACATTTGAAGAAGGAAAAAAGTGGAGGGGGGGGGGGGGGGGGAAAGGCCGCGTCGCCGCACCACTTTTGGGGCAAGCTCCATACCAGAAACCGAAGGCTTTTTTTTGGGCCTAAACCAGAGGTCCGAAATTGACACCAAAAGAGCTGATTTTTGTTTGCATCTTAAACCAGCAAATTCCACCTCGCCCCAGCAGCACACCATATGCCATGAGTTTTCACAGGATGCTTGAGACTATTATTCACTTACAGTCAAGTGAGGTATTTCATACTAATTTGGTTGTTTTTTTTCTTATGTTTGCAAATGTTGTATATTACCTTTAAACAAAACATTTTATTAGAATAATCCATTTATATTCCACGATTTCATCTGAGAGTGAGTTTTTTTCCGAATGTTTTTATAAAACACCATCTATATTTTTGTACCCCACATCAAAAAGTTTCCATTTTGTGCATCGATTATTACGGAATGGATGTTATGAATGGAACATTATGAAAACACCCTACAAAGTCAAAATGCGTGGCACGGAAAAAATCTGTGAAGCCCCAGGCACATTTGTTTTCTTTTTCTTCAAATAATTTATTGAAACATATTTTTGTCCTTTTTACAGCAATATGTGCAAAAGGAAGTCTTGCAGGTCTGTAATGACGTTGGATTGCCTGGTGACATATGCCAAGACATTGCTCAATATGTACCACAGGTCCTGAATTATCTTGTTGGCTTTCTGGTGAGTAGTCAGGGTGTCATCTAGAGAGATGTTTAGAATTATTTATAAGAAAAAAAGTGCGCTTTTATAAAAGATGTCCTGTTTTTGATGTAAATGTTGAAATTGCTTTTGTTTTCGCTAGCAATCCAAAAGTTATTCATTTTAAAAGGAGTTATCAAATTAAAAGGCCTGTGTTATTATAATAGTAATAATGGGTATTAATAAAGCGCACATATCCAACATTATTATTTGTATCAGGCTTTCAGTGGTAAAAATAAATCAGCGTATTGTATGCTTTCGTTAAAAGTACTCTGCAATATTATGTCGGTAAAGTACCCGGATGACTGCAATCATATAGATATTGCAGTCATCCGGGCATTTTCACTGGTTCCCGCACAATCTAGAGTATAGAAAGTCACGGTCAACCAGTCAACAGAGCGTAGCACGCGGCACGCGGACGCAGCACGCATCTCTAGCAGGGTATACGCGCACTGTTGTCAACAGCCACAATGGCAGCTTCGAGCTGTGCGATAATTGGACAAAATTTGAGAAATAAAGGCTGTGCCCTGAAACTTATTTCTGGCAGATCAAGCTAGTCAGCCTAATATAAATAATAGTAATAATATTGCATGGCTTTTTTCAGGGATACTATACAAATAATGAATGTTTGTGAGTGCAATGGTAAGAATAATTTCATGAGGTGACATGAAATGAGTGGAATGGAACATTTCATCTGTCACCGAATGAAATTATTCTTTCAATTGCACGAACGTGAAACATTCATTATTTGTTTTATATAATACCTGAATAAAGCCTTGTCATCTGATTGGCTGACTTTTAATAGCCAATTTATTCAGGTTAAAAACTGTTTAAAAGTTCGACAAGTTCATCATATTTAATAATATTAATGCAAACTGTTCAACAGGTTGAGAACAATCATTATTCAATTTATCTCGATTTAAAACAGCGCCACCACCAGCAGCAGTGACACAGTGCAATGGAAGTACTATTCACAGTGCAATAGTACTTCCATTGCACTGTGCGCTGCGCGCCACGCGCGCGCCGTGCGTTGGTACGAATAATTCAATGACATGTGATCAACGATCCACCAATCAGATGACGGGGATTTATTCAGGTGTTGTATAAAAGAATATATTCCACTTGCTGTAACAATATTGCACTAGTCTTCGACTCGTGCATTATTGTTATAGCTCGTGCAATATATTCTTGTATCCCCCACAAAACCATCCAAAATATAATTACTGGTGCTCAAGGTGCTACATCATTATTACTTAATGCAATGGCGTAACCCCACTTGTGCAACAATTTATTGCGAAAGTTGCACAACATTTCACGCTGTGCAACATTTCAGTTATAAAAGATTTCATTTTAGTTTTAAATTGCAGAAGTTCGCGACTTGTGCAACAAATTATGGTGTAACTTGCGCGCAATAATTTTAGGTGGCTTAGGTTGTGGCGTAGCGCCGGAAAATGACCTATTTTACTAGCAAATCGTGATCGTCGTGGAGCCTGTTATTTCACAACTTATCAACTCGTGTTCAGTAACAACTTGTGATCAATGCGTTGTGTTTCAGGTAATTTGCATTTGCATTTTACTTGTGGCAGAAGTTTTAGAGTTGCCGCACGTTTCCGAAGAAAGTCTGACAAAATTGTTTTCAAATTCTCGGGTGGCGGTGATTCAACGACTATTTCAAGACTGACCAAAATGAAACACAAACAGCCATTGAAGATGCTGTTATTATCCTTGCTAATATGTTTAGATTATTTAAAATGTTGCTACTCTAAGTTTCGTGAAGTCGGTCGTAAGTTGCAGTACTTTCTTGCCACATTTCAGCCTGATGTTTGTCAGACGTGGAAGTTGTGACGATTAAACACATATTTATTTTCAGGATGGAGGTATGATTTGCAGTGAGCTGGGTGTCTGCACTTCTACTCCGACTCTCAATCTTCAGCAGAGTTTGTTTCTTAAACTCATAAAGGTAAGTTGCTTTGCAGAAATAGTAAAATTTTTAACCAGCTCTTGTCGGAGGACGTGGTCATGATAACACGCACTGGCTGTTTTTATACACAGGCACAGCTGACGGTACGGTTACGACCTCAAGATTGCCTCGACTCGCCTCCGGGTGACGTCTAAACACACTCATCCCTTGTGCCTTTTGTACACACACACAAAGTCCGTGGAGGCGGACCGTGTGTTGATCTGGAATTGGCCACTATGCACGGCCTATTGTTGTACAATTTACGCTCCAGTGCACACCCCGGAGTATTGAAACATGTGAGGTTTCGGCAAGAAATATGGTACAAATAATGTTGAAATGACTCTTGCGAATCAGTATTTGTTGGAGTTTGACTGTATATCAGAAGTTGGCTGGAAAATTTTGCCTATTGCGAAAATCAAAATTTTGCGGCAAAAATAATCCCAACGCGAAGTGGTTAAACTCAAGTTCAAAGTGCACAGTGAAGGCAGGCGTTATATGTAAGGTGTATGTGTCTGGTACACTTTTTATTTCTCTAATGCTTTGTACAGGGTGTGAAGATTATTTTGTAGAATATTGACATCACAGAAACAATCTTGATAATTGTTTTGATTTAAAATTGCTGGTTTATAAATTGAAATATTTGAAAGATTTGAGGGTAATCATCCGGCATTTTGGAGATGTGACATGCATACATTAAACTATCAAATTTTATCGTGCGCTTGCTCTATTTTTTACGTTTGACTCATAAAAAAAAAAAAATTATTTAAAGGTTTAACAAAGAAATTGACTGAAGCGGGTTTGAACCTGCGACCTCCGGATTGCCGTCCGGTGCTCTACCAACTATCCAGCCCTATGTTGGCGGTTCCCCATTTTGCAAATGTCTCTGTTCCAGGGCCGCTAGTCAGAAGCCATAAACCTGTATATGTGACCGGCTCCACAAAAAAGGGTATTATGTCGCAAAAAGGTGAGATGGAGTTATATCCGCTCTGCTCACAAGCACCCCCTCACCGGCAAAGGAAGTACAGTTGGGGGTGACCGACCGACGCCATCTTGCCTGACTGCAATTCATTTGCCGCGAAGCGCGGCCACTGCGTGTAAATAGTACAAATCCCCTGGTGTACGTGCGTCACACACAAGGAACGGTGTGCGTCAACCAGCGAAATGTCCTGCCCATGGAACGTCGTTGTTAGGTGAAAGGGCGCCCTCTTTTGGTTGCGCACGGAGCTCATAAATGGTTGGAAAGCCCACAACGTAAGCTTTCATTTGGTATATAATAGAACTCCATAGCCCCTCCCGTTCTGGAGATATGATGTATTTGCATATTAATTACTTCCTTGGAGTTCAAATTGCACAACTGAGAAAACAGGCTTTGAAAAAGCTGGCTTTAGAATGATGCACACGGTATGGTTGTTTTTTTCCCCACTTTGTTCATCAAAATCAACATTTCTGTGAAAGAAACCTGAAAATGTAGGTATTAAAGATGTCATTCATGACATAAAATGAAAATCACATTTTGACGAAATTTTCACCCTCTCAATGTTGAGCAGGCCATTCATGCCATTACACAATAATGCACAACGCGACTTAATACCCTTTTTTGTGGAGCCGCTCAAATATGCCATGTAGCCAGGGACCACGCCCAAAGTCACGATGTAGTCAACAATGACAAATGGGGAACCATCTGCTTCTTCATATACAATTTACATGCTTGTCTAGTTTTGTTTTTATTTTTTTGTGTCCCATTATCAAAAGAAAATCTTTGTCTTGCTTCCTTAGGACTCGGATGAAACCTTGTGCCAAGCCTGTGGAGATTTGCTTAATGGATTGACATCATTCTTTGGCAATGCAACCGTTCAGGTACTAAACTAGAATCCTGAGCTTATCTTAATCAACCGGTTTTGGTTTATTTTCATTGATCATACTAGTCGGGAGTCAATATTCAGAGCAGTATGTAAAACCCATTCATACAAAGACAGTTTACCCATTCCTATTGGTCGAGAGCCCGTCACGTGGCCAGTTTTCAATGGTTGATAAAGACCGGCCGGCTGGTCTTAAACACTTATCCAGTTTCACATGAAATTCGGACTCCTGTGAAATCTGGTGCCAGCACTGTTTTATTGGTTGACATATTTTGACTTGTTTGTCCTTTAAAAAAAAATTGGTAGAAAAACGAGCAATTTTCAAAATTTTCAAAATGGCTGCCGTTGCTTGTTATTCTACCAATATTTTTTCAAAGGACAAATCTGGAATGGCCCTGTAGCCCAATATCTTTCTCATGACATACTCTGACTGTGTGCCAAATTCCATGCTTTTATCGTCAAATGAACAATCCCACCACCTATCTGCCGTATTACAAGACATTTTTATAAGTGCTCTCGGGTGTTAAAAATTATTAAGGTGTTTTGTTTTGGGGTTTTTTGGCAAATTTATTTCTTGTAGGCTTTGAATACATGTAGTTAAATATTACAACATTATCGCTATCAAAACACTCCAAAACGTATCGCTATTAACCAAAACATAACGTTCATGATGAAAAAGGTGGCGAAATTGCTGCACCAATTTTTACAATGCCCACTTTGGGTCAAAATGCAAATTTAGCCAAAAGTACATGTAATACATTAGTATATGACTCCACCCAGCTAGTGGGTGCCATGTGAAGCGCGGCTTCCCGCTAGTTATTATAATTACCTCTGCAAAGGAGGTAATGTTTTCATCGGCGTTGGTTTGTTTGTTGGTTTGTCTGTTAACAAGATAACTCAAAAAGTTACGGACGGATTTTCATGACATTTTGTTTAGGGGTGGTCCTTGATACAAGTACGAATCGATTAAATTTTGGAAGTGATCGAGATCTGAGTCTGGATCCAGGAATTTTTCTTAAGGATTCTTCCAACATTTTGTACATGTATGTGCGAACATGCTATGTGTAGAGACCATGAAATTGGGACACGTGTCATCCAGCGTGCAGCCTGAGAGCATAGCGCACACACCATTGAAACCGACAGGTCAATGGACTGAACCATTTGATACTATGGGGGAGTTCGAAATGTGCAATAAAATATGCCAGTCCAGAGGATATGTGAATATTTCTATTGGGTGTACTGACGATATAGCGAAGAATTGTTCAGCCTTGGTGGAGGTTTGCGCTCTCTGAGTGCCTTCTAGTTTACCTATGTTTCGGTATGTTTCAATGCTTTTCCCAGAAATACGCGCTTATGTATGCGATCGAGTATTGCCAGGTGGAAGGCTACTCCAAAGATACTTGCACACAGGCTGTCAACCAGTTTGGCCCTACGGTCATCAGTTTCATCATCCAACACTCGGTAAGTCTGTACAAATAAAACACACCCCTCAGTTTTGTGTACTTTTTCTTCTTGCAGTATTATTCTGAGCACAGATCCTACACACAAGGAATAACGACTCGGCCAATCTCCTGGTTAAGCCCCTGTCACATAGTAGCGAATACAGCTAACTTATGCTTAGCGTACTTATTTTTTCTCTCAAAATTTGGTTAAGTCCAGATACGCTCAAATTCTTGGCCAAATTTTGTTTTTTTAGCGAATTCCTGACGTATGAGACAAATGCCCAACGAATGAGGAACGAATGCTGAGCGTATAACTAGTGCCCACAGTAACGAATGACAGCACAAAGCGTCCATCCAACGAACGCTGATCGTACGCAACGGATGGCCAACGTATGCCTGGGTCACGTGACGTGTCTCCGCTGACCCATAAATACGCTCTCCAAGTCCCCCTCGTCACATTCGTTAGCCATTCGTTAGACAAACTCTATGTATACATGTATGTTGGGCATTCGCAATATGACAAAGATCCTTGGGTTGGACCTATATGTCCGAACAGCTGACGAAGAAGCAACCTACACCCAAAACGTGCGAAACGTTCACACAGTGAATGCTCAACGTATACTTAGCGTATTGATCGCTACGTTGTCGCCCGCTCAAAATTTTGAACATGCTCAAAAATTTGCCTAGACCCCAGCGCACCTCTGCGAACCCCTACAACCCGCCAACGAATACAACTTATGCCAAACGTGTCACGAACGAACGACAACTTACACGAACGTACACCCAAATTTCCAAAAATGTCGGCACACGTTAGCTCTATTCGCAACAGTGTGACAGGGCCTTTAGACCCGTGATAACGGCCCGTACAGGTGGCAATTACCATGAATACTTGTCAACAAAGACCCCGGACAGCTTAACCGCTTCTCTGCGCGCGGCGGCTTTCAAATTTGCAGGGCTCTGCACTTGATCTGGTGTCTAATTCTGTCAAGCCAGCTAATTATATTTTTGAATATTCATGATTCTACGTTTTTGGCCTTTATTATTGAATTCTGATAAGTGATAACTACATAACCATGTTTAACGTCGTGCACAATATCTTTCGCTTTAAAATGAACTATGAAATGTCGCATTTGTTTTATCGGTTCGGGACTACATCTCTCTAAAACTTTTTAATGAAAGCCTAATTATAAACGAGATTTGGGTAAACAGTGTTCTCGGAAAAGGTGCAACATTTTGACGATTATTTCCCAGGAAAATACATATAATTCCTCTATGATGACAAAAACTCAACAATACCGTCTGTTATATCCTGAAGTATTTATTTTTTGACAATTTTGGTACAAGTACCGGTATATCTTACATTAAGAGTGATTTTGCTTACAGTTTTATGAATATTTCCGTTAGATGTCATGCAAAATAAACCCGACAAAATGGCACACCTGGAACGTTCGCGGGTATTAATGCCCGTTATTACGCGTCCAACCAATTAAGGCAAGTCCGCTCAGTGCATTTTGTACTAGAGCTCAGAACTGTCGTTCATCCTTGTGTGTAGGATCCGTGTTCTGATCTGTCTTATGAGTTTGACAGGGGTGCATAGAGAGCGAGTTGAGCGCATCGTAAGCGCGAGATGAGCACAGTATGAGCGTAGCTTGAGCTACTTTCTGGCCACTTGAGACAGAAAATTGTCATTTTCGTGCATCCTCGCTGCGATTGTTAAATTTATTTAATATTTTTGGTTGCCGTAAGGTCTCCTATGAGAGCGCATATAATGTGACAGGCCCTTTAGGGAGACATCGGACATTTTAATGTCTCCCAAATGTCACAACCCCTATTTAGAGGCAGAATTTTACCGTCTAAAATAGTCTAGATCGAATACTCGTGGTCCAATCAGTAAATAGGCCTGAGACCTAATGACGTCCCGCTTTGTTTACATGTGCACCTTCCTATGTGGTAGACGGTCCCTATTTCGTCTGGTGTCCCGACTTCGCTCCCATAGGAAAGCACATATGTAAACAAAGCCATTACGTTGTTACATTTAGGTCTCAGGTCTATTGGGAATGTCTCCCAAGTGACCCATTATTGATAATTTGTATTAATATTATTACACATATTTTTTTTTTTTCAGGATAAAGTTTGCAACATTTTCATGCAGTGCCCGTCGTACAACAAGGTATGAGGAATGACTAAACCCTTTAGTTGTACACCATGAAAGAAAATCATACTTCTTTATTTGGACAGTAATTTGTTATAAACAGATTTGTGTATGGGCAGTAATACAGATTTTAATTTAATTACAACTCCCGAAATACTTTACTGTTTTGCCCAGGGTAAATCGGTGCCTGGCGCGCCCAAAATAAAGGGGGAAAAAAGGTATTTTTTTGCCAAAACAATAAGTTGAAAATTCAAGAGGTAAAAGTTTATTTTGTTGAAGCGTGGAGTACATTTTTAAGACAGTAACAGTGAAATGGTTGTGTGAAGAAGGAGTAATGGCTGTTTAATAGTTTATAAATTTACTAAGAAATGGCCACAAATGTATTTTTTTTTGGAAGCAGCAAAAGTGCTCAAAATCTAAAAACAGGTGCTTAACAACTAACCTGATGAAGTTATAGCTCTGTGAATGCTGTATATTCCAAGAAAACAATATTCTGGATCTGGATTTCAATTAAAAAACCTCGAATTTTTTGAATTGCACCCTCGAATTTTTTGAATTGCACCCTCTTGTGACACAACCCCAAAATCAGCATTTGGGACATGATTCTCATTCAGCCGGATGTCACCCATTCACGGATTTGCCCAATTGCAAACAAACTACAAATTAGAATGCATGGGAGTGGATTCACCAAAATGTCCAAGAATGTGTCACTTGACACATCTTTGGGAGTGACCTTTTTATTTTTGATTTCTTCAAAATGACCGCTTGCCAGAAGGAATAATTTCACAGGGAGTAATATTGTCATTACTATCTTTAAACCAATTAAAGTAAGCTTTTTCACAACAATCTGGGCCAAGTTCGGGCAAGGACCATTAGTCGACTAGTGGTTGATTTGTGACGTACCTTACGCCTGCGCACTGGTAGCAACGTGCGAACGTCCCTAGTCAAACGCTGGTCAAAATGTCATCGCAAAACTTCTGGATCCTGGCTCTCTGATAGCGTTATGAATGCGCGTGGCTATTGGTACGGTTACCAGCGAAGCAACCAACCCCAGTAGGTTGGTTCCAAATAGTCGACTAGCGTCGTCAACCATCGTCGACTAGACAGAGTTCGGGCAAACGTTAGTTAACCATTGGTCAACTATAGTCCTTGCGCGAACTTGGCCCCGGTACGTTACTTTTGGGATAGCTGCAAATGGTCTATTCTACCTGAAATCGGCGAACTGTAAGCCTAATGGCTTGGTTTTGCTCTTACGGTTATCTTTTGTCTTTTCCAGCCCGTGCCTAATGGTGACCTGTGTTCCAGCTGCAAGCAAGTATTCAGTGGTCTGGCTACCATCACTGGCAACAGCACATTCCAGGTAAAATTAGTATCTGCAAAAAATTCTCAAGTTTGTATCATTTGGTGTCACACAAATTGACGTTTTAGAAATTTGGCTGGACAAAAAATAAGTTCCTAAGTTGGTGGTATATTAGTATCCAAATTTCTACCATCACCAAAAAGGAACTGAACGATCAAATTGTACTGTTCATAAATTCAAACAGAGCTGAAAGAATTACACCTTATTTATTTGTAGTAATATGTGCCTAGTTCTTAACCTCTGTGATTTCCTAAATTTTTTTATTTAAAGACAATTTGACGGCTATTAATGGTGTGCATTAGTGCTGTGCATGGGCTCCTGGCTGCGAATTTTTTTTCCCAAATGAGATCGGACAATATTAAAAGAGGGCGCTCTCACTTTGTTATGCATATTCATGATGTCCAGGGCTTTAGAGAACAAGTTATATATAACACGAAATAATGGTGTTTGAATCACCGACGATAGGCAGCTGATTCGTGGACTGGTTGGAAGTAGTCCTGACTTTTAATCAGGTGATCCCAGTTCGAATCTCAGTGACCGTTTTTCACTTCTTCTCATTTTACCTTTTGAATAACTAAAGTGAGGAAGGAACATTTCTCACAAGACGTAAAGCCTATCTTGGGTTTGTGTTGTGGAGAACAAGGCATTAGATATGCATGTAATGGACTAATCAGAAGATGGAAAACGGATGTCGTTTTGGGAAAAAAAGATTCGCTGGCCACCCCTAAAAGAACCCAACCCTTAAATTCAAACCCTGTAAGTTGTCTGAAGGTCTTTCTAGCTTAACGGTCTAAACTTGCAATCTTCGTGTGCCTTATCGGTCGCGTGTTCAAATGTACCAAAATGTGAAGTCGGTTTTGGTTTTCCATGTAGCCTGGTGTTCATTTTGAAAATTCCCCATAAATGGCATTCAAAACTTTTCCTTTTATCGTTGGAGAAGTTACTAAGTAAGTTCCCATAATCTGGAACCGGTTCCTGACATCAGCGTTCGGGTACTCGGGTACCCGGTTCTGATGCACACCCTTAACGTCTATAAACATTTCACATTTTTGTGGCTCAAGTTAAAAAGCTTCATATTTAGACTTCAAATACGAGCGACTATCATGTTTTTTTCCTCTTTAAAAACCCAATTAGAAAACATCGACTTGGGGTATGTTTTTGTCCTTAATAAAGTCCTTCACCTTTAACGTCTTTTGTATAGGATTCGTAGCTTTTTGGAGCTTTTGAAGTTTTCACTGTTGTGTTTAACCCCAGAACATGCAGAAAGTGTAAATTCTCTCGCTTTGGAATTCAGCCATTGGTTTACAAGCTTTTTGTGCCGAAAAACAAATCCTTTGTAACAAACAGGAGTATGTGCAGTATGAGGCGGCATTATTCTGCTTGTTTGAACACCACTCGCAGGCTGAGTGTGAAAAGTTTATCGGCAACTATGTGGGCAAATTTACCCAATTTGTCAATTCCCAACTGGTGAGCGTCTGTCAAGTCCAATTTACATGGCTTGCAGCAAAACCATCACCCTGCTCAAAAACAACAAACAAACAGACACCATCACATTGACCTAGCAGTGCTTACTACGGCCAAGTTCGGGCAAGGACCATTAGTCGACTAATGGTTGATTTGTGACGTACCTTACGCCTGCGCACTGATAGCAACGTGCGAACGTCTCTAGTCAAACGCTGGTCAAAATGTCATGGCAAAACTTCTGGATCCTGGCTCTCTGCTAGTGTTATGAATGCGCACGGCTATTGGTTACCAGCGAAGCAACCAACCCCAGTAGGCTGGTTCCAAATAGTCGACTAGCGTAGTCAACCACCGTCGACTAGACAGAGTTCGGGCAAACGTTAGTTAACCATTGGTCAACTATAGTCCTTGCGCGAACTTGGCCTAAAATGGCTGAATAAATCCCCGTCATCTGATTGGTGGGCCGATGATCACATGTACAGGGTGAGTCTAAAAAAAAAAAACCAACCAAATAGCAGAACCAATTTTTGTTAATGAAGTTCTGCATGTAGCACTATCAAAATCTAGGATTTGAAAGCCCATTTCACAAGTTTTCTTGCCGTTCAAGAATCATTTAAATCACTCTTGTACTTACGTAAGTTACAGGACGTTAAACACAAGCACTATTTTAAAGTTCTCTCCACGAATCACAAAAAAAGTTTAATTTTTTTTTCAGCAAAACGAAAACAATTCACGTAGGGATGTGTGTGAATTGTTTTTGTTTTTCGGAAAGAACACGCACCTTTTCTGTGATCCGTGGACAGAACTTCACAACGGTGGTTGTGTTTTACAATTCTGTAACTTGAAAAGTACATAAGTGATTTGATTGATTCTTGTACTCAAAAAAAGCTTATTAATTGGGCTTTCATATCCTAGATTTTGAAAGTGCTACATGCAGAACGTTACTAAAACAATGGTCCCGACTTTTTTTCTTTTTTTTTACTCACCCTGTATGCTGTGATTTCCTTGAACACCACTACAGTACATGTACATCTGAAGCAGGTTATTAAAAACCAACCTGTCTAAATTTCAGCTCAGTAGATATCATACTTTTTGAGAAAATTGCGAAAATGTGTCCTCATTTTCTTGACCCCAGAGCAAGGTTTTTGTTGAGAACCCTCTGTTCCAAAATGTTCAATACGTTTTGAATTGCGCCCTCTTGTGGTACATGATCCCCAGTTTGTCACTTGGGAAATTTTACTCTCATTCATAGATGTAACCAATTGCAAACTAAACTAAATTCAGTCAATTCGGGGCACTATTTGAAAAAAAAGTCTTTTTTCTCCTTATTTTGTCCGTTTTAGTTTTGAATGTTTGGAAATGGTGTCTGTTACTTTAAAAATTCCCTTGACATAACAGAAGACAGTGCAGACGGAAGCATCATTGTTCTGCAGATATGAAGGCCACTCAACGGCCGAGTGCGAACAGTTTGTCAACCAATATGTGGGCAAATTTGTCCAATTTGTAACTTCCCAGCTGGTGAGAGCCTGTCAAGTCATATTTACATGGCTTGCAGCAACAGCATCCCCCCCCCCACCAACTCCCCGCATCCCAATTTCACAATTCACATTAATCCTAGCAGTGTTATTTGCTTATACAGGGCGAGACAACAAAAAAAGAAACCCAAATGGCAGGACCGATTTTTGCATGAAGTTTTACCTGTTGGACTTTTAAAATCTAGGACATGGAAGCCTAGTCATTAAGCTTTCTTTTAGCACAAGAATCATTCAGATCACTCATGTAATTTTCAAGTTACGGAATTTTGAACACAAACTCTGTTTTAAAGTTCTGTCCACGGATCACAAAGTGTAAGTGTTCTTTCAGCAAAACGAAAACAATTCACACACATCCCTACATGTATGTGAACTGTTTTCATTTTGCTGAAAGAACTCTTACTTGTTTGTGATCCGTGGACAGAAGGCTTTCTTTTAGTTTAAGAATCATTTAAATCACTCATATAAGTTTCAACTTACGGAATTTTAAACACAACCACCATTTTAAAGTTCTGTCCATGGATCACAAATAGGTAAGTGTTCTTTCAGCAAAATGAAAAACAAGTCAAATGGGGATGTGTTGAATTATTTCTGTTTCGCTGAAAGAATGCACACTTTTATAGTGATCCGTGGACAGAAGTTTAAAACGGTGGTTGTGTTTAAAATTCCGTGTTTAAAATTGAAAGGTACATGAGTGATTTGAATAATTCTTGTACTGAGAGAAAGCTTAATGACTGGGCTTTCATATCCTAGATTTTGAAAGTGCTATAGGCAAAGCTTTATTCAAAATTGGTCCTGCCATTAGGGTTTTATCTGTTTTTACTCACCCTATATATTGTAAAAAAATGTTTGTTTGGAGCAGGTTGCAATTTTATCTGCTTTTCAAGAATTACTGCATCATAAATTGATCCCTTTAAAAGCAAAAAGCACACATCCTTTTGGCTTATTCAGTTATATATCAAATTGTCATAGTTTCAGCGTACAGCTTCAATTGACCAATTCATTTTATACAACGCCTGAATGAATCCCCATCATCTGATTGGTCAGTCATTGGTCACATGTCATCAATTTTTTTCGTCCCATGCACGGCGTGGCCACACCACAAAAATAGAAGTTTGGCAGACAATACGCGAGAATCTCCGTTTGTTCTCCGAAGAAAATTCCGGAACTCCAAATGCTGACACAGCTAACACAAAGAAGCAAAAAAATCTGAACTTATCGATAACAGTATTTAAAATACATATATAATGGATATGAAAGTTCTGAACTTAGTTGTGGAATAGTTTTAGACCGAGCTAAATTGAGTATGCTGGCTAGTTCTGAACTTGTCGAACAGTTTTGAATAAATCGGATATTGGAAGGGACCACCAGTTTGTCTGAAAAAGTAGAACATTAATGTAAGTACCAGTTCACAAGTCAACCAATCAGATGACAATTAAGGATGTATTCAGGCGTTATTTAAAACAAATAATGAATGTTTTGCATTCGTGCAATGGAAAGAATAATTTCATTCGGTGACAGACAAATGTCCCATTCCAGTCGTCTTCGCCTTTTGGAATGGAACAGTCATCGGTTATCTCATGAAATTATTTTAACCATTGCACTCACAAACATTGTATACCACTCAGTTTCACCTTATGGAATGGAACATTCCATCTGTCACTATATGAATATGAAAATATTCTTACCATTGCAAACACAAACGTGTAAAGCCATGCCACTTTGCGCCTTATGGAATGAAACATTCCATCTGTCACCATATGAATATGAAAATATTCTTACCATTGCATTCATAATAAAACGTGTAAAGCCATACCACTTTGCTTGTTGGCTTCATACATGCACCTCTTCAGTGCCACACTGCATGCTGCCGCAAACATCATACGCACCTGCACGCATGTCAGATTTTTGTGCACGCGTGCCAGACATTAAGCACGGCTTTGATTGGTCAAAGTGTTGTGGGTTGGGCTTAGTGGATTGGCGTATTGACCATGTGCCCTGTGACTTCATGCCGACAGGCAACAGCTGGGCAACCCAAACACTTTTTGCATGTTATTTGGCCCACATTAAAGAGTTTATGTGAACACTTTATTACGCACTGAACGATATACATGCATTGGAAAAGAGAACCATTTGCTGAAAGATGGCATACACGTGACCACAAGATTTTGCAAACGAATGTCACATGGTATACAGGGTGAGTTAAAAAAAAATGAAACCCAAATGTCGAGACTATTGAAGTTCTGCAGGTAGCACTATCAAAATCTAGGATATAAAAGCCCAATTCATCAGCTTTTTTTTTAGTACAAGAATCATTCAAATCACTCATGTACTTTTCAAGTTTAAACACGGAATTTTAAACACAACCACCGTTTTAAACTTTTGTCCACGGATCACTAAAAAAGTGTGCATTCTTTCAGCGAAACAGAAATAATTCAACACATCCCCATTTGGCCTGTTTTTCGTTTTGCTGAAAGAACACTTACCTATTTGTGATCCATGGACAGAACTTTAAAATGGTGGTTGTGTTTAAAATTCCGTAAGTTGAAACTTATATGAGTGATTTAAATGATTCTTGAACTAAAAGAAAGCTTATTAATTGGGCTTTCATATCCTAGATTTTGAAAGTGCCACATGCAGAACTTCACTCAAACAATAGTCCCAATATTTGGGTTTCGTTTTTTGTTTTTTTTATACTCACCCTTTATTGTCTTCATAGGATGGAACAGCTTGTTGATTCTTTTCGAGCAGATTTCTTTGGTGCTACCAGTAATTACTTCATGATTGTTCTTAATTTATTTCTTCTTGTGCTTTCTAGAAAGAACCTGTTTGGTGTGAGATCATCCAGGTGTGTACGCCCAGCCAAGACTTCAGCGCAGTCAGCAAGCCACAAGCCATGTCTCGACTCATGCAGGTAACATGAATGAATCGTCTACTTTGGACAATTTGAATTGAACATTGACACTAACCTTCACAAATCCTCCAAAAACCTTGTTTTCAAAATGGAGGATTTTGCAGGATTGAGGCTACATGGCAAAGGTGTGTTCGTTGATTTTGGAGAATGCACTGCGTCCAAGTCTTAGGCCTAGATTATGCTTGATATCCTCCGCACTGCTCCAGGATGTCACTGGCTCTGCCTCTAATCAAATAAGGTTTTGCCCTTCACCGACGTATAAACACTGTATACGCAGTGTGTTACCTCCCGAGTGAAAGTTGGGAAAAATCACTCAGGTGGGACTCGATTTTTTTCGCCAACTTTCACTTGGGAGGTAACACACTGAGTATACAGTGTTTATATGTCGGTGAACGGCAAAACCTAATTTGATTTACATCACCCCGAAGCAAAATTCCATCTTATGAATAGTTAATGTGGTACCCGCTGCTATGTACATCAGATTCGAACCAGCCAAACGATCCCGTTAGCTCGGTGGTCGAGTGGTAAGACATCTGCACTAGAAAGCAGGAGGTCGTGGGTTCAAGTTCCACCCGAGTGATTTTTTCCAACTTTCACTCGGGAGGTAACACACTGATTATACAGTGTTTATACGTCGGTAAAGGGCAAAACCTAATTTGATTTACATCACCCTGACGCAAAATTCCATCTTATGAATATTGACAGTGATTGCTGGAGGATTTTGCAGGATTGAGGCAGTGGTCACCCCTCCAAGGACCACATTCAAGAAATAACAGCATTTTCAAGGATTGAGGCTGTGTGCAATTTCTATCTGTAGGCATTTAGAGGATTTTACAGGATTGAAGCTACATCCTAGAAAAAATATCTAGGGAGTTACTAGTTGGGTTGACTACAGATCAGTATTACTGCTATTTCTGCTATACAATAAAGTGCAAAAGGTGTACAGGCATTACATTCACTGTGTGGACTTCCGAACAAAAGATGTCCACATAAACCAGTTTTCAGATACGATGTGTGGACTTGCCCACGTCCACACAAGATTTCCCCTCTCTGGAAAACAGGTTTAGAGGCATTTTTGGGTGAGATTTATCAGACGCAAAATGATGAGAAACACTCAAGGGAATCATAGTAAAAAAAAAAAGGGTTGAAAGAGTTTTCACAGTGTGAGTAAAATGGGTTTTTTTTCGCAGGTTTTTCTTAACTACACGAAAACAAAGGAATTTCCACACTAGGTACATGTACATGTATGTAATATAAACATGGGTGTGCTCATGGTTTGTTCATGTGTCAATTGTCCGTGATTTGATTGCCTGCGAAGTGGGCAATCGCCCACATAGCAGGCATTAGACTGCAAAGCAGGCAAGGCGGCAGGCCACATACCTCTGTGATGTGGGTGAGGCAAAGCGTCGTTTAAAGATATTTACAAGAGCAGGGTTTGAACCTGCGAATTTATGGTTTCTGACTAGCGCCCCTTGATCAAACGTGTTGACCAAATGGGGCGCTGTGGTCCAGTGGTTACGGTGTTCGACTTGTGTGCCGTGGTACATGGGTTCGAGTCCTGACGAGGAACATGGTGCTTGTGCTCTTGAGCAGAGCACTTTACCATTATTGCTTCGTCCTTCGGATGGGACGTAAAGCCGTAGGTCCCGTGTGTTGTGTAATGCACATTAAAGAACCCAGTAACACTTATCGCTAAGAGAAGGGGTTTAACCCGGTGTTTCTGGCAGCGGCTGCAATATGCGCCGCAGCACCTTGTAAACCCTTTAATTTATAAAGGGTCTCATATTTCTAATAAACTTCATTTACCTGTCTTTAAAAATAGACATATAATTACCAACGCCTTGAGTACCGAGGTAGATACGTGTGCTCCAGTCAATTTCTTTGTTCAACTTCTGGAAATTAGTAGAGTTTAGAAAGTGACACGAGGTTAAAAGTGCGATAAAGTTAGCAAAATCAGGGGAATTATGAGGAAAGTAAAAGCAACACGCTTTTTTTTTTCAGGAAGAAAATGGTGTTAATATAATAAACAGAAGTTTGTACATAGCTTCTATACGATGTGATATAGGTCAAAACAAAAAGTGTAACCCAAAAAAGAAAACACATCCAGATAAGTTGAAATAGTGAGATTTAAAGAGACTTTAGTCTAAAAGTTCTGTAAAGTTTTCAGATTTTAATTACATACTTGACATATCCTGAATAATCATAGAAGTTTTTCACATTTAAATGTTAAAGGATAATTTGTTTTTCATGCATTGTTTTGGTTCCCTATGATTCCCTCAAAATCCAAAGAAGAATGTTAAAAAAAACCTAACCTATTGCAGTTGAAGCTCAGTGGGTATTACACTTTCTGTGAAAACAGTGAAAAACCATGCTCGGCCTTTTGTCACGAAACACTATTTGGTCAATGGCTTTCTTCCTTTTTAAAAAAAATCTGTCCATTGACTGATCGTTGGAAGTTGCCTACATTTCTTGATTTCTTCTAAATAACAGCAAGCCAGACGGACTAATTTCACAGGGTGTTTAGAACCAGTACGATCTTTAATCCAAGTATCTTTTTGACAACAATTTGGGAGGTTACTTTTGGGATCAGTACAAATGATCCTACAAATTATGCCTTTAAATACTCAATGGAGATATGCCACTGTTTATTTTCCGCTGCAAAATTGGAAATTTATTGTCCAGTTTTATTTTCTTCCTGTCACAAAGGATCCTCCCTCTAACGGTGACACCTGCAAGGAATGCAAGGCAATATTCTCAGACTTGCAAGACATCCTGAACAACGAAACTGTGCAGGTGGGTGTTAACGATTGAACTGATCATCAACAATTAGGTTTTTGAGGTTTAATCTGTATGTTCCTTTTACCACCTCAAAATACCCTGCCTGTCCCTTCCTGTACTGCCCTAATCTGCCACTCCCTGTACCGCCACAAACCACCCTGCATGTTACTCCTTGTACTGCCCCAAACCACCCTGCCTGTTACTCCCGGTACATGCCCCAAACCACCCTGCCTGTTGCTCCCTGTACTGCCCAAAACTGCCCTGCCTGTTACTCCCTGTACTGCCCCAAACCACCCTGCCTGTTACTCCCTGTACTGCCCCAAACTACCCTGCCTGTTACTCCCTGTACTGCCCGAAACCACCCTGCCTGTTACTCCCTGTACTGACCCAAACCACCCTGCCTGTTACTCCCTGTACGGCCCGATCCACCCTGCCTGTTACTCCCTGTACTGCCCCAAACTGCCCTGCCTGTTACTCCCTGTACTGCCCTAAACCACCCTGCCTGTTACTCCCTGTACTGCCCGAAACCACCCTGCCTGTTACTCCCTGTACTGCCCCAAACCACCCTGCCTGTTACTCCCTGTACTGCCCCAAACTACCCTGCCTGTTACTCCCTGTACTGCCCCAAACCACCCTGCTTGTTACTCCCTGTACTGCCCCAAACCACCCTGCCTGTTACTCCCTGTACTGCCCCAAACCACCCTGCCTGTTACTCCCTGTACTGCCCCAAACTACCCTGCCTGTTACTCCCTGTACTGCCCCAAACCACCCTGCTTGTTACTCCCTGTACTGCTCCAAACCACCCTGCCTGTTACTCCCTGTACTGCCCCTAACCACCCTGGCAGTTACTCCCTGTACTGCCCCAAACCACCCTGCCTGTTACTCCGTGTACTGCCCGAAACCACCCTGCCTGTTACTCCCTGTACTGCCCCAAACCACCCTGCCTGTTACTACCTGTACTGCCCCAAACCACCCTGCCTGTTACTCCCTGTACTGCCCCAAACCACCCTGCCTGTTACTCCCTGTACTGCCCCAACCACCCTGCCTGTTACTCCCTGTACTGCCCCAAACCACCCTGCCTGTTACTCCCTGTACTGCCCCAAACCACCCTGCCTGTTACTCCCTGTGCTGCCCCAAACCACCCTGCCTGTTACTCCCTGTGCTGCCCCAAACCACCCTGCCTGTTACTCCCTGTACTGCCCAAACCACCCTGCCTGTTACTCCCTGTACTGCCCCTAACCACCCTGCCTGTTACTCCCTGTACTGCCCCTAACCACCTTGCCTGTTACTCCCTGTATTGCCCAAACCACCCAGCCTGTTATTCCCTGTATTGCCCAAACCACCCTGCCTGTTGCTCCCTGTACTGCCCTAAACCACCCTGCCTCTTACTCCCTGTACGGCCCGATCCACCCTGCCTGTTACTCCCTGTACTGCCCCTAACCACCCTGGCAGTTACTCCCTGTACTGCCCCAAACCACCCTGCCTCTTACTCCCTGTACAGCCCGACCCACCCTGCCTGTTACTCCCTGTACTGCCCCTAACCACCCTGGCAGTTACTCCCTGTACTGCCCCAAACCACCCTGCCTGTTACTCCCTGTACTGCCCCAAACCACCCTGCCTGTTACTCCCTGTACTGCCCCAAACCACCCTGCCTGTTACTACCTGTACTGCCCCAATCCACCCTGCCTGTTACTCCCTGTACTGCCCCAAACCACCCTGCCCGTTACTCCCTGTACTGCCCAAACCACCCTGCCTGTTACTCCCTGTACTGCCCCAAACCACCCTGGCAGTTACTCCCTGTACTGCCCCAAACCACCCTGCCTGTTACTCCCTGTACTGCCCCAAACCATCCTGCCTGTTACTCCCTGTGCTGCCCCAAACCACCCTGCCTGTTACTCCTTGTACTGCCCAAACCACCCTGCCTGTTACTCCCTGTACTGCCCCTAACCACCCTGCCTGTTACTCCCTGTACTGCCCAAACCACCCTGCATGTTACTCCCTGTACTGCCCCAAACCACCCTGGCAGTTACTCCCTGTACTGCCCCAAACCACCCTGCCTGTTACTCCCTGTACTGCCCCTAACCACCCTGCCTGTTACTCCCTGTACTGCCCCAAACCACCCTGCCTGTTACTCCCTGTACTGCCCAAACCACCCTGCCTGTTACTCCCTGTACTGCCCCAAACCACCCTGGCAGTTACTCCCTGTACTGCCCCAAACCACCCTGCCTGTTACTCCCTGTACTGCCCCAAACCACCCTGCCTGTTACTCCCTGTACTGCCCCAAACCACCCTGGCAGTTACTCCCTGTTCTGCCCCAAACCACCCTGCCTGTTACTCCCTGTGCTGCCCCAAACCACCCTGCCTGTTACTCCCTGTACTGCCCCAAACCACCCTGCCTGTTACTCCTTGTACTCCCCAAACCACCCTGCCTGTTACTCCCTGTACTGCCCCTAACCACCCTGCCTATTACTCCCTGTACTGCCCAAACCACCCTGCCTGTTACTCCCTGTACTGCCCCTAACCACCCTGCCTGTTACTCCCTGTACTGCCCCTAACCACCTTGCCTGTTACTCCCTGTATTGCCCAAACCACCCAGCCTGTTATTCCCTGTATTGCCCAAACCACCCAGCCTGTTATTCCCTGTATTGCCCAAACCACCCTGCCTGTTACTCCCTGGGGTTTGGGTTCTCCTTTTTTGACTCACCCTGTAAAGTCTGCAATTCTTTTTACAACAACAAAACGTTTCATGTACACCAGGGTTTGCGATTTTGTGATTTTTTATTTAAAAAAAAAGAAGATTTATTTGATTTAAATCAGATTTTTTTAAATTTAAATCAGATTGTTTGATTTTTTTTGACTTTCAAAACATTGATATGTCTAAAAATGTTTCTAAATCACTGTTACAAAAATCACTGATTTAAACCACTTTTTTGGTAAATCAGTGATTTAAATCAACGTGATTTAAATCAGCCAACCCTGATGTAAACGTTTCACTTTTACAATTTGAAATCTTGTTTGTAAACTTGTTTATGCTGTTGATTTCATTAACATTCTTTTATTGTTTTTGTCCTGTCTTTTTCCAGACACAATTGTTCTCCACCTTAACCAAGGTGTGTGTAGCCCTAGGCATAGCTCCGGATACATGTACTACAGACATCGGCGAGTTCGGACCGCTAGTTTTACAAGAGCTGATTCCATTGCTGGTGAGAAATTTTTACTTTACAGCATGCAACTTTTCTCAGATCAGGTGATTTTTTTTATCAAAATGACTTACTTATCAAAATGGGGCGCTGTGGTCCAATGGTTACGGTGTTCGACTTGTGTGCTGTGGTACATAGGTTCGAATCCTGACCGTGGGAACATGGTGTTTGTGCTCTTGAGCAAGGCACTTTACCGTTATTGCTTCGTCCTTCGGATGGGACGTAAAGCCGTAGGTCCCGTGTGTTGTGTAATGCACGTTGAAGAACACAGTAACACTTGTCGCTAAGGGAAGAGGTTTGCCCCGGTGTTTCTGGCAGTAGCAGCAATTATGTGCCGCAGCATCTAGCAAAAAAAGGTGCTACATAATGGGTCTCATATGTTCATACACTTCATTTACCTGTCTTTGGTTGCATTCTCCCCCAGCGCTTTTTATCCTGGCAAAAGGCGCTATATAAATACAATGTGTTTTTTTTTCACACATTTATCACACAAGTTTCCTTGGTTTTAAACATTTGGCATAATATTTATTAAGATTGAAATATTTTCACATCTTTCTTTTCAACACTGATTTTTTTTTGGTATACAAGAACTAATGGGCAATTCCATGGTTACTGGCATGACACTTTTTTGCGTCCTTTTACATTTTGCGCGCTGCAGTCTTCGTACTAGTCGGACTATCTATCTCCTTGTGCATTTAAGGTTTGGTAAAAGATAAGAAACTAATAAACAAAATCTCTTTTGACATAAAAAAATGAACTTTTCTCTCTGCCTTAAAAACAAAAACTCACAATCCCACTTGCATTTTGCATGTAAAAAGCAAGCTGCTAATTAAAGCCATAATTTTTGTCCCCCAAATATTTTTTTTTCCTGACAACAAAAATGCTCTCAACCATATTCCATCTTAGTGTACTCAAATGAAAGGTCTTGTTGTCCCCTTTCATTTGATACCACAATTGAGGTTGTGATGCTTGTAGTTCTGAAGATTTTGTAAGTTGTTCCAATTAGGTAAATGGGACAAACCTGTGTTCACGGGAACAGAGTGCCCATCTGCCCAAAGCGATTGGGCCAGACTTGAGTCCATGAAATGCTGCTGTGGGGGGATCGCCACACCTCCTCCACAGCGAGTCTGTTACCTTCTCAGCATGGAATAATGCCGGTACCCATTTAACACCTGGGTTGAGAGGAGTAATTGAGGTAAAGCGCCTCACTCAAGGGCACAACACGCATGGCCACGGCGGGGCTCGAACCCACAACCTCACGATCATGAATCCTGTGCTCCTCCGCTAGACCACACGTGCCCACATTTTGAATTGACGTACATGTAATTCTTCATTGAAATTGATCTTCTAATCAGTTTTCTCTCACACAGGACGGCAGCACTATCTGCCCTCAGCAGGGTTTATGTGCAGCAGGCTCTCTCTACAAACTCGGCCGTGTTGTCTCATCCGTTCAGCAGGTATCTAAATATACTCACAATAAAAGGACAAGACAAGACAAGCTTAGTAGAGCCGGTCCCAGTATGCACACAATTCTACTCAGTTGATTTGGAATGGCTATTCACTGGAAGGCTTCTCATGCATGTGGTCACTCAATGGGCCGGATTGACCCCATTCATGGGCATTACAGGGTAATCCTATATGATAGCACTGCCCGACTCTCTTCACCAGCCTACAACCAGTCAAAGTGACAATCAGTCAGTCAGTCAGTCAGTTAGTCAATTAAGTCAGAATGGCTATTCACTGGAAGTCGTCCCATGCATCTGGTCTACACAGTGGGCCGGATTTAGCTCATCCAAGGTGTTACAGGGTCATCCTATATGATAGCACTGCTTGGTTCTCTTTACCAGTCCATAACCAGTCTTAGTGCAAGTCAGTCAGTCAACCGGGAGTCAGTCAGTCAGTCCAGTCGGTCAATTAATTCAGAATGGCTATTAACTGGAAGTCTTTCTATGCATCTGGTCTGCCCAATGGGCCGGATTTAGCCCATCCAAGGTGTTACAGGGTCATCCTATATGATAGCACTGCTTGGTTCTCTTTACCAGTCCATAACCAGTCTTAGTGCAAGTCAGTCAGTCAACCGGGGAGTCAGTCAGCCCAGTCGGTCAATTAATTCAGAATGGCTTTTCACTGGAAGTCTTTCTATGCATCTGGTCTGCCCAATGGGCCGGATTTAGCCCATCCTAGGTGTTATAGGGTCATCATATATGATAGCACTGCCCGGCTGTCTTCACCACTCTACAACCAGTCTTAGTGAAAGTCAGTCAGTCAGCCGGGGAGTCAGTCAGTGAGTCAGTCCAGTCAGTCAATTAATTCAGAATTTCTATTCACTGGAAGTCTTTTCATGCATCTAGTCAACACAATGGGTCGGATTGAGCCCATTCATTGGTGTTACAGGGTCATCCTATATGATAGCACTGCCGGGCTCTCTTCGCCAGGTTACAACCAGTAAGTTAGTCAGTCATTAAGTCAAGAGAACTCTAGGCTGGCTTTCTGGGACAGCAAAACCTTGAAAAATAAAGTACCGGTACACAACATACATATGCAAAAAATTGCATTTGATTGGGCGTTTCAAAATAAACTTCATAAATTTTCCTTTGTTGATCTTTTTTGTCTGTTCCCCTTAGGTTACTAAGAGCAATGGAGATCCCTGTGCAGAGTGTAAGGAGATAGTTATGGACTTGTTAGATATTCTCAACAATCAAACAGTGCAAGTACGTCTGCTGGATATGTCTATTATATATGTAGCACTCTACTGTTAGCCTTGTACTGCTCAAAACCGCTCTGCCTTTCCCTGTACTGCCCCAGACCACCCTGCCTATTACTCCCAGTACTGCCCCAGACCACCCTGCCTGTTACTCCCTGCATGTACTGCCCCCAAGCTGCCCTGCCTGTTACTCCCTGTACTGCCCCAAACCACCTTGCCTGTTACTCCCTGTACTGCCCCAAACCACCTTGCCTGTTACTCCCTGTACTGCCCCAAACCACCTTGCCTGTTACTCCCTGTACTGCCCCAAACCACCTTGCCTGTTACTCCCTGTACTGCCGAAACCACCCTGCCTGTTACTCCCTGTACTGCCCCAAACCACTCTGCCTGTTACTCCCTGCACTGCCCCTAACCACCCTGCCTGTTACTCCCTGTACTTCCCAAACCACCCTGCCTGTTACTCCCTGTACTGCCCAAACCACCATGCCCGTTACTCCCTGTACCACCTCAAACCACCCTGCCTGTTACTCCCTGTACTGCCCCCAACCATCCTGCCTGTTACTCCCTGTGCTGCCCAAATCACCCTGCCTGTTACTCCCTGTACCACCTCAAACCACCCTGCCTGTTACTCCCTGTACCACCTCAAACCACCCTGCCTGTTACTCCCTGTACTGCCCCACACCACCCTGCCTGTTACTCCATGTACTGCCCCAAACCACCCTGCCTGTTACTCCCTGTACTTCCCAAACCACCCTGCCTGTTACTCCCTGTGCTGCCCAAACCACCCTGCCTGTTACTCCCTGTACCACCTCAAACCACCCTGCCTGTTACTCCCTGTACCACCTCAAACCACCCTGCCTGTTACTCCCTGTATTGCCCAAACCACCCTGCCTGTTACTCCCTGTGTTGCCCCAAACCACCCTGCCTGTTACTGCCTGTTACTCTCTGTGTTGCCCCAAACCACCATGCCTGTTATATCCTGTACTGCCCAGAACTGCCAAAGCACTATTCGGTGAATGAATACAGTGTCATACAATGTAATACAGTTGTTAATGGGTTAAACCCATATAGTCTTGATAGTACTTGTATAAGTAGATGTCCTGCATGTGCATTGCACTTACATTCACCTGGCATGACTGGGGCTGGAAATAGTACCTCAAGATTAGCTCCTGGGCTACAAACTATGCAACACAAGTGCTTGTAAGTGAGGCTGCTGGTGGTACCATACTAAACTGCTAAAACCGAAAATGACAATTTTTTCCCCACTACAGAAAGATATATTCAACAAGGCCATCGCTGTCTGTGTCGCTCTAGGCGGTTCCACAGCTACCTGTACTGGAGTGATTAACAACTATGGTCCCGTCGTTCTGAGCATCCTCACAAATGAACTGGTGAGTCACTGTTGAGTTTTGAGTTTCAGTAGAGTTTTTGAGTATTGAGTTGTAGAGTGCCTTGAATTTTGGGGGCTACTGTTATCAAAGATGTCAAAATCTATGATCCACTCACCCTGAGTATGATCGCTCAGTTGAGTGGCTGACAAATTTTGAGTTTCTGTTGAGTTTTTGAGTTCTGAGCTTTTGAGTATTGAGTTTTTTGTGTCTCTTGAGTTTTGATGGCTCCTTTGTTATTTGGCTACACGTACTGAAGGCATCTACAACTATGGTCAACTCATACCGAGCATGATCACAAGTGCCCTGGTGAGTGGCCATCGAGTTTCGAGTTTCTGTTGAGTTTTTGAGCATCTGTTGAGTGTTAGAGTTGACTTTTTAATGGCGTTGGTTATTAGGTAGCAAAAAAGATGTTGAGTGTTGGTTGAGTTTGTTTTAGAATCAATTGCACTTTTGAGTGTCGGTTGAGTTCTTGAATGTTTATTGGGCTCCTAAAGGGCCTGTCTCATTATATGTGCTCTCATAGGAGACCTTACGGTGACAAAAAAAATATTTAATAGATTTAACAATCGCAGCGAGGACACAAGACAATGACAATTTTCCGTCTGAAGTGGCCAGAAAAAGCTCAAGCTACACTCATACTGTGCTCATCAGGCGCTTACGATGCACTCAACTCGCTCTCTATGCACCCCTGTCAAGCCCAATTACTCCATCTAGTCGCTGCCGCTGCGCTGTCACTGCGCTCACACTATGCTCTGCTCGCTGTTGATATGTCCTAGTAGCTCACGTCACGCTCTCTCTATCTGACCAAAATATGCTCAGGTGATATCACTTGTGCTGTATAAATACCACGACAAAACAGTCAATCTGCAGTCCAGTTTAAAATTTATACTACAAGTACATCACAATCGAGTTACTTTCTCATGGAGACTATACATCGACTGCCTTGCGCCTAGGCTGCCTCAATGCCACTTCAATGTCACACGATTGACGCTGGCACAGCGCCTGAGTTGTATCATCACGGCGCCCTGGCCAGAGCGCAGAGGTGTTGCGATTGTTTTGAGCATGTTCAAAAACTTTAGCGCTCATCGGGGACCATTAAGACCCTCTGGCGCCCATCTGGCGACCTATGTAGTTGTCGCTGCGATCTAGTAGTTGTTGTTGCGCCCCAGCCATTTTTCAAGGACGCAGTGACAGCGCATATATGATCACAGACAGTGTGACAGGGCCTTCAGTGTCTCTTCATATTTGAGTGTCTTCAGTTTTTAAAATCGGTTTATAGTGCAGTTCAGAGTCTCTTTGGCAGTTGGAATGGCCCTTGAGTTTATGAGTATTTGTTAAGAGTGTCTATTTGTGTCTTGAATTGTGGAGTCTGTTGAGTTTGTTTCTTTTGAGTCCTTGGGTTTCTGTAGAGTTAATCAGTTTTTTGGGTGTTTAAGTTTTAGACAAAAGTGTTTCTTCTGATAACTGTCTTCACAGACACCGTCTCTGTGCACCATGATACAACTATGCACCTCAAGTGTGGAGCATGTCCAGCCCAAACCAGCCGCCAAGGCCGTTATGGTAAGATGAAAAAGTTGTAGTGTTTTTATCACAAAATGTTATTGTTTTTTTTCGGCAACTCGCCGAAACGGCCTTTGTTTTCGTTAAGTTTTTGTTTTTCTTCCTTGTCAGCCAAGTTCCCATAGCGTTTGTACACATTTTCATCGTGCCTGGCACTTTGGGGCACAAAAATAAATCTGATTACCTTGATACTTGGCATACACTTAGACCAACACCTGCAGTTGTGTGCTGAATATTGAGGACATCATGACATCGTCACGAGTAACGTGCATATTTTCAAGGCCTATATCTCCAGAACTACAGGTCCGATTGGGTTGAAACTTGATGTGTACATGTACATACACCAGGATGTGTTATAGATGAAAATTGAAGTGACGTCATGATGACAGCCACATGTTTGTCCACAAACACCTAGTTTGTGATTATTCCACTGTGGGAGTTCCCCAGTTAGACAGATTTATCATGTTGATTAGAAGTTACAGACTTGCACTCTTATTACTGAAGGGTGTAGTACAGATGATTTTGCTTTATATTGGTTTAAGTAATATTCATAAATACCTTAAACAGTTTACCGTGCATTCCCATTGGTTGAGAGCCCGGCACGTGGCTGGTCTTAAACGGTTGATAAAACACCAGCTGGCTGGTCTTAAACAGTTTTCCAGTGTCACGTGAAATTTGGACTCCTATGAAATCCAGTGCCTTTTACCGTCTTATTGATGGAACGTTCACAATCCAGCGTTTTATTGGTTGAACGTTCACAATCCTCACATAGGCATGTGCAATACTGCCAGTGAGTCAGTATTTCATAGTCCTAAATTCACAATGCACTCACCACAGCTGCATCTGCGTGTCATCGCGCAGTACGCAAACGTGAGCGCCAATCTCCAAAAAAGGAGATGTTTATGTCTTACTCGTGAGCAGGACACTCCATTATATAGCTACATGTAGAGGGTGTTTCGAGAAAAAAAAAGTGAAACTGTTTTACAAGATTGTTGGAAACTTTTAATTTTTAACTTGTTTTGATTTTAGATTTTGTTTTGATTTTGAAAAGGTGCCGGTATTTGTGAATGGGAATAAATATGTGCTTGGTTGGTATTAAACACTACGTTTAAGACTGGTGGGAGTCTGGGATGCGTATAATTACCTTCGACTTTGATTCGGGTATTAATCAGCATTCCAGACTCCAACCAGTCTTAAACATGATATAGTTAAAGTTAAGTTTTCGAGTTGGTTTTTCTGTCGAAGAAGCAACATTACAGAGTACAGAAAGCAGGGCTAAAGATGGCTCGACCTCTTTTAGCACCCATCATGCAAGGCTTCAATGAACTGATGGGCCATCAATCCCCTGCTGCCATTTTTATCGGCTTAGGTGCTATTTCTTCTTCCCGTGCTAGGTGCCCCCATCAGACGGTAACGTCTGCACGGAATGCAAGCAGATGATTGCGGACATAAAGGACATCCTGAGCAACACCACTGTACAGGTACATGCAAAACACTCATTATGACTGAGATAGACTGTCCGTCTTATCTTTGAGATTCACCGAGCGAAATAGAATTTTTTAAGCCGCCCTCAGGTTGATGACAAAGAACAGTTGGCTATAAAGCACAGGCGATATCAAAATTTTCGAGAATATTCGATATATATTGATTATCCCAGGTAAAGGTATGTAGCCCTATGAAAATCTAGGATATGAAAGCCTGATTCATAAGCTTTCTTTTAGTACAAGAATCATTCAAAGCACTCATGTAATTTCCAAGTTACCGAATTTTAAACACAAACACCGTTTTAAAGTTCTGTCCACGGACCACAAAAAGGTATGCGTAAAACGAAAACTATTCACACATCCCTATGTGTTTTGTTTTGGTTTTGTTGAAAGAACACTTACCTTCTTGTGATCCGTGGACAGAACTTTAAAACGGTGGTTGTGTTTAAAATTCCGTAACCTGAAAAGTACTTGAGTGATTTGAATGATTCTTGTACTAAAAGAAAGCCTATGAATTAGGCTTCTGTATCCTAGATTTTGAAAGTACTACATGCAGAACTTAACTAAAACAATGGTTCCAACATTTTGGTTTCGCTTTTTTGACTCACCCTGTACATGAAAAAAACCAGTACTTTTATGTTGGCAAAGCAACTTTCAGTTTTTGGTAAACTTCTACTTTTTTTTTTTTTTCAGAACAATCTATTCAGTACACTGACTAAAGTCTGCGTGGCCCTTGGCATTCCTTCTGATACCTGCAGTGAAGACATCATGCAGTATGGCCCTGTCGTAGTACAATTCATCACTGCAGAGCTGGTAATTTGTTGACAACATACCAATGGTCTTACAAATGTTGAGCTTTCCAGCCCTGCCTTTGCAGTAAAGTGGAACGTCGCTATACCGAACACCGCTATACCGAACATCCGGCTATACCGAACTTCAGCACAATTGCAGAATACCCTGCCACTCAATCTATCCACCTCGTAGCCGGCTACGGAGTCACGGTTGATTGCCCTCAATAAACCTTCTCAGCACTACTTGTATGTACTATGCGTCATGCTCCACTGCACTCCCACTCTGTATCCGCGTAGCCGGCAACAGGGTAGTTGGTTTGGACTTAAAAAAAATTCAGCAACTCTCATTCCTTTTGTGTTGCTTCGTTCTCAAATAATGGACCCCCACTCAGTATCCGCATGGCTGGCAATGGACTTGAATTGATTCTTTTCCAGTGATTCCAACCACGTAGCCAGTGATTTTAGGGGTGTATTCCGAGTGGCGGGGTATTCTGCAATTACTCCCCGAACGTCAGCCTTGGCTCAAAACGTACCAAATATTGTTGTTGGAAATGTCAACAGAAGAGCGACAAATGGCTATTATTTCCCCAACAAATAGTAGGAAAAAGTCACCCATGTAAGCTCAAAAACTGTGTAATTACATGATTCAATAGTCAGGCATTTATGAAGTCGTCTTGCACTAACTACCAGGGTGTACTTGGTAAAGTTCTGCTACGGAATTGAAAATAAAAATGGCCACGTTTGGCGATTCCGCACGTGGTTTGTAAATGCAACTACACAATAACAATGATCAAAAGAGGGCGCCACTAATGTGTGAAAATCGCTATACCGAACGATCGCTATTACGAACAATTTCTGTGGGTTCCACGATGTTCGTTATAGCGATGTTCGACTGTACTACTTTGTCAAGGTTAAGCCCCAGTTACACATTTACGGTTTGGAGCTACGGATCTCCCCGGTTTGAAATTCGTGGTAAACCGTGAGAGTACCGTATTGATCCTTGGTACATCCATGGTTATCTGTCATCTTCCTTGGGTATTCGTGAAGGTCGTTCGGAAGTTTTAAACTGTGGTGAAACGTCATGAAATCAATGCGTTGTGCAACCGTGGGACATCTGTAGGACAACCGCACTGATTTGTAGTGTTATGTGTGGCTATTCGTACATTTTCGTGGAGATTCCAAGCTAATTCGTGGTAGAAATCTCTACGAATTCGCTACGAATGTCCTGCGGATATGCCCGGATGTGCTAGGGTTCTGCTAAGGTCGTACTACGAATATCCACGCTTTATTTGTAGGAGAACCTTGGCCATCCGTGGCCCAATCGTAGACAACCGTGGCGTTAACATCATTATTCTTAGAAATATCATTGATATTCTCCACCAGTCCATCGATATTCTTGACAAACCAACGTGTACTCGTAAAAAAACAAACCGTAGGACAGTTGTGGCTATTGGTCCTGAAACCGTAGTTCATTCTTAGAAATTGATTTCTCCAAATCTTGGTAAACTGTATTTATGCGTAGCTCCAAACCGTAAATGTGTGACTGGGGCTTTATTTTCATCAACTCGTTGACATCGGTAGCAAAGATCAAACTACTAGCTGCGAGCATTTACGGTAAGATAAGAACCAGTTCCAATGCACAGTCCTAAAACTAACAGATTGACAAAGTGGTATTGCAAAGATATGGCTGTTCAGCTCAACACTTGTGAAAACATTGATCAGTTGGTAGATGTCTAGTATTGTCATTCCCGAGGTAATGGGTTCGATTCCTGCTCCCGGAATTTTTTTGTGTCGCCCAAAAAAAGTTTTGGGAGACATTAATAACCAGTCCTAAGAGCTACTGGTGGGGAACTGTATACAAAGGGAACAAAGGTGCCGACTTGTACTCCACAATTTTTCCTTTGAAAAATCGTACCCTAGAAGTGAATTCTAAAGAAAAGGGATAAAGGGACCGCGATACAAGGGGTCGTATCATAAGTCCGTCGCCTCATAAGTCCGACGCCTCGTAAGTCCGAAATTTCGGACTTATGAGGCATGAATTCCGCCTCATTGGTCCATCGCCTCTTAAGTCTGAGGCCTCATAAGTCCGACAATGAGGCGTCGGAGTTATGAGGCTTTCGACTTACATGTATGTGGCGTCGGACCTATGATGCTGAATTTATGCCTCATAAGTCTGACACCTCATAAGTCTGACGCCTCATATGACTGACGCCTCATAAATCTGACTCCTCATAAGTCCGACGCCTCATAAGTCCGACGCCTCATTAGTCCGACGCCTCATTAGTCCTGATGTATGTTAAAGTTTTTTGGAATTGCTCTTATTTCCTAAATATTCGCCAGAATTTTGTAAAACTTGGACACAAGGGTCATTGAGTAGCAAAGATAATGCGGGATATATTTCAGGTCAAAGGTCATAGGTCAAAAGTCAACTGATGTTAGTGATGCAATTCACATTGTGAATGCTTTCATGGATTTTGATGAAAACTTAAGATGCGGTGACCCTTGGGTGGGAAGATGCAATTTTGCATGGGATGACTGAGGTCAAAGGTCATGTTTGGGTCATTGTTCAAATACGCTTCAAATGTTTCTTTGTCTACGTGGCCACATCATCCATTAGTACAACATTCAGTATCATTGCTACGCTGATGACATTCAGTATTGTTCTGTTGATCCATCTCAAGTCAATGTGCAGTCTGCTGTTGCTAGGTAAGAAGCCTGCATTGATGAAATCAAAGCTTGGATGAAGGTTAATAGCCTCAAACTGAATGACAAGAAGTCTGAGTTCATGGTACATGTATGCGGCTCCAGATGGCAGCTCACCAAGTTTGACATCCCCAGCCTTCGCATTGGGTTACTCGCATCCAGCCTTCTACTAGTTGCCGTAACCTTGGCGTCATAATTGACTCACCCATGTCACACATCCACCAGGTCTCATCGGTATGCAAATTTGCCCATTTTCATCTCTGCAATCTTGGACTCATTTGTAACTATCTCACCCACACAGCTCCGGAGCGACTGGTTCATGCACTTATAACATCATGCTTAGACGTCTGTAACTCACTCCCATTTGGCCTACCTCTGCCCCTCGTCGACAGGTTCTGTCTTCAAAGTGCCACAGCTCGTCTTGTGTCACTGTCCAAATGCATATAACACCGGTATTGGAATCACTCCACTGGCTACATATCATGACCGCATCACTTTCAAGATTGTCCTTCTCGTCTTCAGCACAATCCATGGACCCTCACCAGATACATGGCAGATCTCATCCAGCAGTGCAGACCATCATGCAGCCTTCGTTTAGCCTCAACACTACAGCTGGTTGTCTCCCGGACACGCCGCTCGTGGGGGATCGTTCATTCTCACAAGCCACTTCCAATACTCTTGAACAATCTTCCACTTGAATTACGACAGTGTTCTTCATTGCAATCATTCATCATCATCATCATCGTCTAGCGATCGCAACCGAGATCTCGTTCACAACGCCACGCCATGTGTCTTTATCCCTCATTATGTACGGAAGGTCTTCAATTTCACATTGGGTGCCTCTGCCAATCACATCAATCTAGGCCAAGTTCGCGCAAGGACTATAGTTGACCAATGGTTAACTAACGTTTGCCTGAACTCTGTCTAGTCGACGGTGGTTGACTACGCTAGTCGACTATTTGGAACCAGCCTAATGGGGTTGGTTGCTTCGCTGGTAACCAATAGCCGAGCGCATTCATAACGCAAGCAGAGAGCCAGGATCCAGAAGTTTTGCGATGACAATTTGACCAGCTTTTGACAAGAGACGTTCGCACGTTGCTATCAGTGCGCAGGTGTAAGGTACGTCACAAATCAACCACTAGTTGACTGATGGTCCTTGCCCAAACTTGGCCCTAGTTAAAGGGTCTTCGTCCTCCATTAGGGCATGGAAGTCTCCAACATAATACATCAGATACATGTATGACCTGGTTTACAGCACGGTAGCAGTGGCCAGCAAAGCGAACTCGTCATTGAGCAACAATAGCAGAGATAGGTGGAATGTCTCTGCAATCATTCAAGTCATCCCTTAAGACATATTTTGTTCACCTCACTTTTATCAGTTTGATACATTTTTTGCTGTGTACAATGTAAATCATAACTGTTTATTGATGCATTAATGCGTCAGGAGCATCTCACCTGGTTGTTGAAAACTGCACACAATTTGACTTTTTTAATTACACAAAACATATGGGGATCAACCGCAGAAAATGGCGACACATGGGATTCGCGGATCACTTGTCTTTCTTCATTCTCTCATGTTTGGAAGCCCTGAAAGGATTGTGTAAACATTTATTTTGGTGACTCTTCAGGATGGCACTGTTCTGTGCCCAGAACTGCAACTCTGTGCACCGGGAGTCATGGCCAAGTTGATTGATGCTGTTTCGGCCTTCAGGAAGGTATGTATGTAAAAGTGGACGTTTGAGTCGGTTTCAATCCTAATGTAAATTTACAACATTTGAAGCTGGCACTTGGAGCAGTGGAACTCTAAAGAAATCGCAGCGGCAACAAAGATCCAACTGTATCAAACCCCGTTTCTCTCTCTATTGATGTACGGGTATGGAAATTGGACCCTAAATAAAAGTACCGTCGAGAAGAGATTCCTACGGTAGTCTTCAAAATGACATGCATAAGGAAAGTAATGGACGTCAGAAGACGGGACAAAATCAGAAACACCACCATCAGAAAATCTCTAGGACTACCCGTCAAACAAGACATTATAGAACGCATCACACAAAAACGTCTTTGTTATTATAGACACATGATAAAAATGAACCCTCAAAGACTTTCATATATAACATTTAATGGCATGGTGTACGGAGACCGGTAAATAGGAATGCCAGCAAAGAGGTGGTTAGATGGCTTAAAGACAGATATCAAGAACTTGAACTGAACATCACTGTTAGAAGCAAGCAGAACAGCACTTATGTAGAGGATGGCATTACTCAACTAGGTTGGAGTGGACACCATAAAGTATAGTAAAGAAGCTTGACGTGGCCTGAATTTAGCCCTTTATACTCATTCAACTTTGGTACATGTATAAGGAACATTAGAAGCTGAGTTTAGCCCAACTGCGGTTATTATTTTTTTTCATTCAACTTTTGAGACTAAGCTTTTTTTTAAGGTTCGCTAAACGGCAAAACAGATATTTTTTTTGGGTCTTGAGAAAGACCCTGCTTGTTTCAAAATGCCAGGCCCTCTATCTTTTTTGATTTGTATGTTTCAGGTCAATCCAGTCAGTACAGCAGTTTGCAGCAGTTTTATTCATTTTTCAATATTATGTTGCAGTTGAACTAGATTTTTTAAGCTTTGTCACGTGGTGGTCGGTCTGTCGTTCTGTCTGTCTGTCCCCGAAAATTGACCAAAATAAGCCCCCTAAGTTGACCAAAAATAATTGACCAAAAATTATTGACTAAATACCATGCCGTTGTCATAAAATACACTCTTGCTGACGGTTTTCGGAACACCGATTTTGTTTTAATCGATGTGCATGCACATTTATTTTGCGTATGTTTGTCCCCAAAATTGAATAAAATAAGCCCCCTAAGTTTTCAATAAAATATAAGTACATGTGTACCAACGTTTATTTTTCAAAAAAAGCAAACAAAATAAATCAAATACTCAACAAAAATTGTTTGTAACAATTTGGTAAGATGTTTATGAAAAGATTGTAAAACGAGGCAAAATATTTGCAGTAATGTTACAGTCACGTGGTATTTATCACAAATCGCTAAATCTAAAGTATGGTGTTCCATAATCACGACGCCATAGGCGTCGTGATTTTGGGCGTCGCATTTTTAAGCTCTGGCAGGGATCCTTTGGATAGATTTCATGCGAGACTTTCATGCAAGATGGCCAAAGCTTAATGTGCACTCACACTTGTTTTTTTGTCTGAATTTGTTGTTGGATGCCTTACTTTCAGATCGTTGTGTCTGCAAATGGCAATACCTGCACTGAGTGTAAAGACGTCATCATGGATCTATCAGACATCCTCGGCAATCAAACGGTGCAGGTAATGAACCATTGTCTGAAATATGTGACCTGTTCTGTCAAAATCAGACTTTTCTGGGCAAAAGGTCAAAAATGAGATTTTTGCATATTGTTAAAACATGTTCTTTTTCTTTTTAATAGGTGGTTTAATTTTTGAAATCGGTCGTTCCTGGGCAGAGTTATGCCATTTTGAAGTTCATTGTGTCGAAAAGTAGAAAACGGAGAAAATGGCCACGAACGTCACAAAACAGTAATTTCTTTAACTGGTATACCTTAACAAATCATCAAAAATACTATATTTAGAGTTCAAATTAGGGTTTCAAACTTTAATGGTATATTTTAGACATGTTCAGGATTACAAATATGCAAAAATTTGAAAATCGAAAAAAATCACTCCCTCAGCATTTTTTGGCTTTATCTTAATTTCAACCTCTGCCCAGAAGCGTCTGCTTTTGACAGAACAGGTCACATATGTAAATTAAAGACATGTAGGCACAATTGCAATTACTCAGAAACATAACTACCGATTTAAAGGGAATATACAACATTTGTAAACATCCAAAAACAAAACTACAAAAGAAGTATGAAATACCTTACTGGACTGTTAGTGAATGACGATCCAAAGCATCCTGTTGAAAATCATGGCACCTGGTGTGATATCATTTTCAAGTAAAGTGGTATCTTTGTATCAATTTCCAACGCTGGTTAGTCGACCAGCGTTGGAAAAAACTGGCTTTTTAAAAATACTACCCCCAATTTACCACATTTAGTTAGTCCACATTTTGTTTGCAATTGATTTCACACCTATGAATGGGTACAAGCCAGCTAGACTGCATGGTTCCCTGACCACACAATTCCCGAAGTCTGTAAAGTGCTCCGTTTCATCTTAAGTGGACTCAGGGAACCAGACTGTACAGGAACATGATTGTTTTTCTTGGTTTTTCCAGTATCTACGAACACAAAACTTTCAACAAGTCAGTGTAAGAATATTGCTGTAAAATACTAACCCCCAAATTCATCCATTTCTGAAAATTACAGCAAAAGCAAAATGTTGTATATTCCCTTTAAAGGGAATGTACATCATTGGCTTACGCTGTAATTTTCAGAAATGAACTATTTTGAGGGGTTAGTTTAATAGGTCAAATGTTGTTACACTGACATGTTTGAAGTTTTGTGTTAAAAAAACTGGAAAAACCAAGAAAAACTAAAATGTTCAAGTAGTCTGGCTCCCTGACTCCACTAAAGATGAAATGGACCAATTTATAGATGCCGGAAAATTGTAAGGTAATGGAACCAGTCTAACTGGCCTGCACCCATTCATGAACATGTAACCAATAGCAAACAAAATTTGGACTGAAAAAAAAAAATGGTAAATTTGGAGCAGTAGTTGAAAAATAGTTAGGTTTTTCCAACGGTGGTCGGCCGACCACCGTTGGAAATTTATATAAAATACCACTTTTCTTGAAAATGACTTCACACCAGGTGCCATTATTTTACAGGATGATTTAGACTGTCATTTACCAACATCCTAGTAAGGTATTTCGTAAAAAAATTGGTAGGTTTGTTTTCGATGTTTGCAAATGTTGTATATTCCCTTTAACGAGAAAATCCTTGCTCATATTAGGTCTGGTACCCAATACCCTGTGACATTATTCCAATGGAAATGGTATCGTTTGGCAGAAAAGAATCAATGAGGAAAGTCGATCAGCCTCTCAGCACAGTGTTTCTACGTGTATTAGCAATGGAATCCAGTTACAAAATCCCCCAAATGTGCATAGGTTTCCCTGTTTTCTCAAAATGTACAGTATCCACTGAGCTGAAACATATGCATCCTTTATAAAATTAAGAACAATTTTACTGCTTTAACCCTGCAAGGCAAGGCGCCATGATTGCATGTGATAGGCTTGTGATTACTTGCAGTGAGCTTGTGATTACTTGTGATGGGCTTGTAATATTACTTGCGATGGGCTATGGATTACTTGTGATGGGCTTGTGAATACTGTGATGGGCTTGTGATTACTTGCGATGGGCTATGGATTACTTGTGATAGGCTTGTGAATACTGCGATGGGCTTGTGATTACTTGTGATGGGCTTGTGATCACATGTGATCCACTGGCACACGTTTGTGTACAACCATGCGACATCAAAGTCGTTTGGCTACTTTCGTGAACATAGGCTATGGTGGGTTAAAACATCAGTGTGAAGTGAACTCCGTCACAAGTCTGCACAAGTCCTTACAAGTCAATCACAAGTCAATCACAAGTCAATCACAAGTCATTCACTTCCAAAATCAAATCACAAGCTGGTCAAATGGTTCTGTGAAAACCTATGATGGACCAGTGATTGACTTGCGACCGGACGTGATGGACTTAACTGCAATATTGCAACACTTCAAGTGTTTTTGAATTTCCATTTTCTTTCTCTAGGGCAATTTATTTAAGCAGCTCATCGCCGTCTGTGTGGCTTTAGGAATCCCCTCTGATACCTGCAGCAGCGACGTCAATGAGTTCGGACCGATTGTCCTGCAGGCACTTATTGGATACTTGGTTAGTATCAAAGGGAAGGTCTGTTTGGAAGGGGAAGGGGTGAGGGGTGGGGGAAGGAGGGGGGTGATGCAGCGATCACGGGCCGTGCCGCGCCGGCCAAACCACTATTCACTCGACACTTCTTACTAACTGCAGTGCAGGAAGTCGATGCCATTGCGTGATTTTTTGAATGCCGACTTACACAAAGGATTTTGTTACGCTTTTTGCGGAAAGGGGACTGCGAGTAACACGACGATTTGAGCGAAATGGTAACTTATAAAAGCCGACTTGGAAATAAAAAATTCAATGGAAATGCATTACGGACAATCGGGACTTTAGTCAGACAGCCTACTTGAGCGATTTGACGACTTGTACGATGTGAACTTAGTATCAAGGGGAAGGTCGGTGGGAAAGGGGAAGTGGGGAGGGGTGGGGGATAGAGAGGGCGCGTGATGCAGCGATCACGGGCCGTGCCGCGCCGGCCAAACCACTTTTCACTCAACACTTCTTACCAACTGCAGTGCAGGAAGTCGATACCAATGCACGATTTTTTCAATGCCGACTTAATACACAAAGGATTTTGTTACGCTTTTTGCGGAAAGGGGACCGCGAGAAACACGATGATTTGAGCGAAATGGCGACTTATAAAAGCCGACTTAAAAAAATTAAAAATTCAATGGAAATACATTACGGACAATCAGGACTTTATTCATACAGCCTACTCGAGCGATTTGACGACTTGTACAATGATTTGACGACTTGTACGACTTGTGTTGTTTTTTCAATTGTTTTTCGTCCACAGAGCCCTTCCCTCTGCCCAGGGCTGAGTCTGTGTTCATCAGCCATTCCAGAACCATTCCACTTGCCCAAACAGGTTCGTTACATCCGTTTCAGTTTTTTTATACGGGCGGAAATTTTCTCAAATGTTCATGCCTTTTTTTATGCATACAGTGGAACACTGCTGTAACAAACATCGCTGATCCACAGAAATTGTTCGTGATAGCGATTGTTCGGTATAGTGATTTTAAGCTGCCAGTGCTCTTGTACTCACTTTTCAATAAATGGCGCCCTTCATAACTTCACCCTGCACGCCCTGGTAGTTACTGAAAGACGACTTTGAACACGTGCCGACTATTGAATAATGTAATTACAGAGTTTTTGAGTTTACTACCTACGGCAGTGGGAGGCTTTTCCCTTGTATTCCTTGGGGAAATAATAGCCACTTGTCGCTGTTGAAAACATTCCAAAGACAATCTCAGCTTAAAAGCAGCTAAATTCAATCACCGTAACCATCTCTGCCCTCACAGGTACCCATTTTCTCCTGGGTGGAGAGAAGCAATGAGTGACAAAGTGCCTTGCCCAAGGGCACACACACCATAACCCCAGGCTGGACTCAAACCCACAACCTGCAGCTTTACCCTCAAACCACACAGTCAATGCTCCAGACCACGAGGTCATGACACTGCACAGGCACTGCACAATCTTTGTCATAACTAAGCCATGAGGACTGAGATCTTCAATGTATCAAATTTATAAATGATGTTTCTTGCACCATTTTTGAGTTGGATTACTTGTGGGGGTGGCATATTTACACAACAATTCCAAACAGTTTGTATTTTCTCTTTTTTTTCCTCAGATGCCAGCCCTTGAACTGGTGCCTGCACAACCGATATTCAGTTAGTTCTTTTCAAAAAAGGAAAAACAAAAATATCTGTAATTCTTAGATATGAAGAAAAAAGGAAGAAAGTGAGGATGCAGTCATTTTTTTCTTGTCCCACACTTACTAGTGTTACTATAAACTGCAACCAAAAAATATTAATAAATAAATAACAGTTACAAAAAATAACATACAATGTAAGATTCTCTGACTTTATTTTTCCAATATTCCTTGTTCTCAAATCTCTTGGAAAGTATTTTATAAGCTTCGATGAGGTCAAAACAAGATTGTCATTTTTTTTCTTTCTATAAATCGAAAGTGCGACATTTCTGAGATGTAACCTCAATCCTGTAAAATCCTCCAACTGCCTCCATGTAAAAAATGCATTCAGCCTCAATCCTGCACAATCCTCCGGCAATCGCTGTCAATATGTCGAGGCAGAGCCAGTGACATCCTGGAGCAGTGCGGAGGATTTCAAGTATAATCTAGGCCTAAATGTATGCGCGGCTGAGCATAAAAAATGCAAGGTTAGGCCCAAGACCTTGACACAGTGCATCCTCCAAAATCAGCAACACACTTTCGCTTTTGCCATGAAGCCTTAATCTTGCAAAATCCTCCATTTAGCAAAAATGATTTTTTGGAGGATTTTGGAAGGTTAGGGTTAAGGATGTTTAGGAGTGCATCAGAGTGCGTCAAGAGGTCATGATGTCACAAGGTCATGAGGTCACTATGTTGCAAGGTCATGATGTCACAGGGTCACAAGGTTTAAGATCACACAGTAACAATGTCATGGTCATGATGTCATGAGTCTCAAGGTCATGATGACAAGGGTCACAAGGTCACAATGTCAAAGCGCAAAAAGGTCACATATCTCAAGGTCACATGGTCATGAGGTCATTATTTCGTAAGGTCATGACAAGGTCATGAGGTTACATGATTATGAGGTCATTGAGTCATGAGGCCATAAGGTCATTGGTCACAAGTTTACAAGGTCATGATGTCATGAGGTCACATAGTCACGAGGTCACAAGATGTCAAGGTCATATGCTCATGAGGTCAGGTTTCATTTTGGGCCTGTCATAAAAATTACTAATATAAATCTAAATGTATGTCTTTTATTTTATATCTTGTCCATTTATCTTTTTCCGTTTACAGACCCCGTCGGTGATGACCCCACGAATTGTCTCATATGCGAGTTTTTAATGGATGTCCTGGGAGCCGTTTATCCCACAGGAGCAACCTCTGTAAGTGAATTCCTCGTGTTTATTCATGGGAAAACATTAGCCTGACATCTTACTTTGTTGTTTGTATTTTATTTCTGTCAATTTGTGAGTCAAGGAGTTGTGCTACGGTTCATGCACAGGGCTATTATTAGTTTCCAGAGGAAATTACTTGAAACTAATTTACGTGCTAAAGAAAAACAGAGGTCACAGGCACTCTGGGCTTTGTGCGCAAACAAGAGAGGGCACTTTTTTACCACCTTCGAGATCCCAGTGGAGGGGACATTCTGCATACGCATACCGGTTCAGGCGCGAATGGCGCGCTTGTGCTTTTGCGCATACATTCTTGTTTTACTATACTCTGGAGGACAATGCTTTGTGTTTCCCTTTGTCCCTGTAATATAACACTCTCCCATAGACTAAGCACACAAACTTATTACTACAGAGGACCGTTTTGAACAAAAACCCAACTCCTGAGGACTGAAAGGATCTGTTGTTCTCCCTTTGTGTGTTGGTCCTCGGGGGTCATGTAGAACACGTACACCAGTTCATGGATTCGCCGAATTAGAAAACAACTACTGACGGAAATTTCCAAAAATGTGTCGCTTGACGCATCTTTGGCAATGACCCTCTTTATATTGTTTTCTTCACAATGACAGCATGCCAGAGAGAATAATTTCACAGGGTGTTTAATGCCATTGCTATCTTGAGATATTAAAAAGTATCAGACAAAACTGACATCAAACCCATAATGTGACAATAAAAATATACAGATGCAATATACAAATTGCAAAACCAAATATGCTTTTGAGCAATAATATTGTCAGTTACTTTTTTGGATAGCTGCAAATGATGTACTCTATCTGTAAGAGATGCTCTTTTTTTCTTGACTCAATAGGCCCAGTTGGAGACACTCATGTATACGAGCTGCAAGTCCCTACCTACCGAAGAGTTAGTGAAGCAATGCAACGCGTTTGTGACTAACTGGGCCGATAGACTTATCGAAGAGTTGGTGGCACTGGACTTCGACTATGACAAAGCGTGTACCGGGCTCCAGATCTGCCCAGGTTGGATATGTTTTTTTTTTTAAAGCTCTGGCAGGATTTTCTACAAGTCACTTTGGTGTCGGTCGGTCGGTCGGTTGGTCGTCGAAAAATTTACAAAAAATACTTTACAAAAATTGAGCAAATGCCATGCCTATAGGTCAGTAAAATGCACTCTAAAATTTATTTGTAACAATTCGTAAAGTTGTTTATGAAAATTATATAACGGAGGCAAGATATATGCAGTAATGTTATAGTCACGTGGTCTTTTATGTCGTGGTTGGACGGCATCCAGAAGGAAGAAATGAAAATTGACGAAAAGTATGGTGTTCAGTATGTGCCACTGACGACGCATTTTTTGCCAGAGCTTATTGTGCCCCCGCATTTGTTAATAAGGGCGTTTCGCAAGCGAAGAGTTACAGTTGGGGCACCGGATAGGTCTTCAGTTTGTGTGGTCTTTTGACGTCACACACGACTCGCTATCCGCTAGGCGTGTACAAGGCACGGATGTATCACTCGCTGTGTGTCAGTGTGAAACGCCTAGTAATTTGTTGATTTTTACCTGTTTCTGTGTTTTGTGTAACTTGATTAAAAGAGGATGCAGTGCCTAGCATGTATGTACCATTTATCAGCGTTTCAAAGCAGGATTAGCTGCAGATACAAGGCTTTCATCGGAGGCTGCCATTTTGGATTAGTAGCGGATCCGATAACTCAGCCACGACTCCATGGGCGCGTGCGCATTCCTTCACTAACCCCTGGCCGTGATGTACATGTAAACGATGCTGACTGGCTATTCAGAGCGTACTGCGCGGGTATTTGGAAGATTGCACGCCGGGCGCGCCCATAATGCGCTCGCGTGCTTTGCACGTCATGTCATGTACGAATATTCAAAACTGCGCAATGCCTGTACGATATGGATTATGGCAGCCTCGTTTTTCGCTCAAGAAACCCCTGTATCTGCGGTTGTAAAAAGATTAAAGGGGTACGTACCTTTAATACAAATCTTTGCTAAATAACGCAGTGTCCAAACCTTTTTTTGTAAGCATTGATTCTTCAAAAACACAACTTTCAACATTTTAAAGATGGCGTCAGCGCGTAAAACGGATAAACTGCAGCCTAGTTGTAATGTGACATATTTTGACACATTTAAATTACACAATTCCAGGGGTTGAGATCACGCAAGGCATGATGGGAAACAACATGGCGCAGCAAGATCTCGTACCCATGAGAACGAGGTTGCCGATAACTTAACGTATGCGTACACATACACGATGTGAAACAATGGAATCGTCGATTACGGTTCAAATAGCTAAACATATGCGTACATGTATCCGTTCCAATTTCAAATCCATTTCAAAACCAATAAAATACAACGCATAGATTTGTTCGGATTTGGATAAATTTAGGAGTCTGGAACCATCATGTCTTTACTTCTCATGAGCTGAATGTCCGGAATTTAGTGCATAAATTGCTGGCCTCACAACAAAACCTGTTTAACCTATACAACCCATATTTCAACTTGGGAGCCTATATTTTTTTTGGAAGTCACCAATATAACCTATTCATAAATACCTCAGACAGTTTACCCATTCCTATTGGTCGAGAGCCCGTCACGTGGTTAGTTTGAAACGGTTGATGAAACACCGACTGGTTTCAAACACTTGATTCCTGCACCACTGCGTTCCGTGCCATGTCACGCAGTACGCGCGCCAATTTCCATATTAGCACTATGCACGCGAGACACCACAAATATGGCAAGGGGGGCGTTTTACAAAACATGAGGTAAAAATGTTGAACAAAATTGTTGGAAAATTGTGTAGCGAACCCAATACATGTAACTTTATGATCAAATAACATCGCAGTCGTGTGTGTATGTGGGTAGGGTTTTTGTTTTTGAATATTCAAACCAGCAAAAGCTATTCGTATAATCGCTTCATGATCACATATTTGAATATTTGGTATATTTCAGACAGCCCCAAGTCTGGGAGGCTATGTTTTCATCAGATTTTGTTGGTGGGTTGGTTGGTTGGTTTGTCTATTACCGTAATTTTCGGAATATAAGCCGCGGCTTATACGTTGAATTTGCCCATGAAAATGTTTACTGCGGCTTATACACAGGGCGGCTTATACGCTGAGCCGTGAAGAATAAAAATGATATTCAAATGGATATTTAATGTACTGGTATAAGGAAAGATCTGTTGCTGAAATGAATCATCAATTAAGAAAGTCATAAACAAACCGAAAGCACGTCCAACGAAAAGGTACCGAGCGGTAAAAAGTACGGTTAGCGAAAGCTGTCTCTTTGGCATCGACATCGACAACCGGCCGTACATGATTCTAGTGCAGTGTTGCATGCATGCTGCATGCCTTTCCCATGGACCACACCATTTGTTGTAATAAAGGGGTGTACTTTCTTGGGAACAATAATTACCAATATTTCTGCTGTTTAAAAACAGAAAAAAAGATAACTAATACTTTTTATGGAGTTCCAAATATTTCTCTATTCAATAATCAGCTGTTCAATGTCACAATATAATTTTTTTTCTTGAAATGTATTCAAGAAACGATGTAAAACTCAAAGCAGGGGCTAAAAATCACCCCTTACGAAATGAATGGATTCGTCCATAAAATTTTCAGCATCGTGTTGACTATTTTCAAAGAAAGTTACGATCGCAACTTGAATTTTGACGTTAGTAATCACAACAATTTGATACGTTTTGTTGTAAAAACGGACCTGTTTATTCTTAGGACAAAACAAATCAGCATCTGTTGCCACAAAGCAGCATTTGTAGCCTCCAGTCAGACGACACACGGTGGGTTACATATCTCAAGTGCTGGGGGAAAATGTTATCATTTGCCGGCGCTAGCTGCTGGGCCATGCACTAACGTTTAAGGCCGGGGAACGGACGGGCCAGCCGGCAGTAATTCCCGGTGTTTATTTCTCATCATCAATTTCCATATTTGTTTGTATTATTGTAAGAGTATCAACTGTGAATGATTTGATATAACTTTTGTGGCCCTTTTTATAGCTTTCGTAGTGTGAATGGAACTGGTTCAGAGCATTTTGACTAGAATTTGGAGGCCCTACAAAATTGAAACCACTGCGGTCGGTGCGGCTTATACGCCGGTGCGGCTTATACGCCGACTTCAAATCTTAATATGCAGATTTTTGCGTACTGCGGCTTATACGCCGCGCGGCTTATATTCCAAAAATTACGGTAACAAGATAACTCAAAAAAATTTATGGACGGATTTGCATGAAAATTGTTTTAGGGGTGGTCCTTGGTACAAGTACAAATCGATTCGATTTTGGAAGTGATCTGGATCTGGGTCTGGATCCAGGATTTTTTTTTTGAGGATTCTTCACCATTTATGCGAGTATTTCTTTTGGTTGTACTGACAATTCCCTGATGAGTACTTTCAAGTTTTGAAAGTGTTTTTGTATTTCTTCCAATGCCTTTGGTCAAATATTGTTTCACCCTTTAGGCGAGGATTTCTTTAGGGTGTACTGACATTCAAGGCGGGGAATTGTTTAGCCTTGGTGGAGGTTGGCGCTCACTGAGTACCTTCTAGTTTCGAAAGTTTTTTCTTATTTCTTCCAATGTCTTTGGTCAGGTATTGTTCCGGAACCGAAAGCCCAAATAAACGATACTACATGCATCATGTGTGAGTTTGTGATGGACTTCCTCACCTCATTTCACCCGCAAGACTTCACAAAGGTACGTGGGACATTCCACAAATTTTAGGTACGAGTGATATTTTTCCTGTCCCTGTTATACCTTGGTACTTTGTAATTTGCCATTCAAGTATCATCAAGAATGACTTCAATATTTTTTGGATAAGTAGTTTGCTTTTCATAATCACTCTTGGAGGGTGACTCAGTATATAAGAGTGCTTCAGAATTAGAAAATCATAGATGTCAGATGTAACGGGGACGGGAAAAAAGTGGACCCCAAGTTTATAGAATGACCCATATATAATATATTATAATTGTTTTTTCAATCCTTACTCGCAGCTGAGAAGCTTAATTGCGAAGGATGCCTATATCCTTCTAATCACATGCAGATTTTCAAAATTTAATAGCCAATGTAATACAGAGTGAGTCAAAAAGAAAGTGACTGAATTAGAAATAAAATATAAAAAAAAGTGGCTCGTTTCATTTCATACAAAAAAAACACAGGCATGATAAAGTACATATTGAGTAGTACATGTAACTGTGAAAATTTCACTGTGAACATATGAAGATCACAAAATTCAGCTGTCCACCACTGATCATTTACTGTCCTACGATCTGATGAATACCCACTAAATACAGTAAAACATGGACATTTTCCCACCTGAATGGAGGAGAACTTGCAAAGGAAAAAATACCAAAATCGCCATTAATATTTCAGAAAAAAATAGATGACTTGTTCCTCATATTCCAAACACAAAATCTGGCAGTAAAAATACTGTTTCAGTCTTGATTGAAATGATTCAAATCTCATTTGTATTTGAGTGCCTGTGTGTAATCTGTAATTCTCACTCAGCTCAATAGCTTCCAATGGCATTCCACGGACAGCTATAAAAATGGGTTCTTTTTAAAGTAAAACATGCATAACTTCTGATAGCATGGATCAATTTCCGTAATTCGATTTTTTTTCCTTTCAGATGAGTGGAAGAACATGCTCTTTTAAAACATACTTCATTGTTGTATCAAATTTGATTGTTTTTTAAGAAAAACAAAATCATTGACCCAGGACACTTTCTTTTTGATGCACCCTGTAGAACTATCCAGCAATGCAATCGAATTGGCATGAAAAAAACTTTTAATGAATAGCCATTTAAAGCAGAACATAATTTATATCATCTTGGACAAGCTTTACGAGGCTTACTTTGTCTTGTTTTCATTTTTTTCCCCATTTATATTCAGGTGGATATCCAATCTGCCATGAACAAAGCATGCTCCCTTCAGCCGCCCGGTTCCAAGACTGAATGCGACGGTTTTGTGAGCCAGTACGGTGCCCAGATCATCACTCTGCGGATGGACAAGACACCCTTTGAAGACGTCTGCATGAAGATGAATGTCTGCCCAGATTTGGGTGAGTCAACGAATGGTCACCTCCTGTATACTTGTTGCTGGTCCCAGAGGACTGACTGACTGACTGACAGACGGGGAGACAGACAGACTGACTAACTGACACACTGACTGACTGTGACTTGTGAATTAGACTGGTTACCCATCTCACAGACTGACTGTGACTTGTGAATTAGACTGGTTACCCATCTCACAGACTGACTGTGACTTGTGAATTAGACTGGTTACCCATCTCACTGACTGACTGTGACTTGTGAATTAGACTGGTTACCCATCTCACAGACTGACTGTGACTTGTGAATTAGACTGGTTACCCATCTCACAGACTGACTGTGACTTGTGAATTAGACTGGTTACCCATCTCACTGACTGACTGTGACTTGTGAATTAGACTGGTTACCTATCTCACAGACTTGTTAATTAGACTGGTTACCTATCACACTGACTTATTAATTAGACTGGTTACCTATCTCACAGACTGACTCACTTGTGAATTAGACTGGTTGAATATCTCACAGACTTGTTAATTAGACTGGTTACCTGTCTCACTGACTGACTGTCACTTGTGAATTAGACTGGTTACTAGCTATCTCACAGACTCGTTGATTAGACCGGTTACCTATCTCACAGATTGACTCACTTGTGAATTAGACTGGTTGCCTATCTCACTTGACTGTCACTTGCAACTTACACTGCTTACCTACAATTAGACTGGCTACCTATATCACTGACTAACTATCACTTGTGACTTTGACTGGTTACCTATGTTACTGACTGACCGTCACTTGTGAATTAGACTGGTTACCTATCTCACTGATTGACTGTCACTTGTGAATTAGACTGGTTACCTATCTCACTGACTGACTGTCACTTGTGAATTAGACTGGTTACCTATCTCACTGACTGACTGTCACTTGTGAATTAGACTGGTTACCTATCTCACTGACTGACTGTCACTTGTGACTTAGACTGGTTACCTATCTCACAGACTGACTCACTTGTGAATAAGACTGGTAACCTATCTCACTGACTCACGGTCACTTGTGACTTAGACTGGTTACCTATCTCACAGACTTGTTAATTAGACTGGTTACCTATCTCACTGATTGACTGTCACTTGTGACTTAAACTGGTTACCTATCGCACTGACTGACTATACTAGGTCCTCATCCAAATGACATATACCTCAAGTCAGAACATCTCTTTCTCCTGTCTGTCTCACGTATTGTTTTGTTAGTCCTTTGGTCGTATGTTTGTCCATAGGTAAGGGCACAAAAGCGTTCTGCTTAACCTTATACCTAAATGTTGTCATCTAATTTCACACTTTATAATTAATCACTGTGTACATATCTATCTAATATTATACTAGTGACTTTTTCTAATGTATACATGTTTGTACATACCGGTAATTGTAATGAATGACATCATTGAAATAAATGTTACTACTACTAACATACCATTTCTTTCTCTGGACCAAAAATTTGGAATGACCTTTCACTGTCCATAACTAATTGCCCTTCAAGTACAGTGAAATCTCGATAAGTAAACCTCAAGGGAACATGCTCAAAATTTGACTTAAGCAGAGTTTTGAGTTATGCAGGGTTGTATATCATCATTATGCTACTAAAGGGAATGGATTCTTTGTTTGAATTAACAGTTGTTTTGAGTTATCAGAGTTTGACTTATCGAGATTACATTCAAATATAAACTAAAACCATTCCTACTTAATTCTCAGAGAGCCTGATTCATTATTACGTTAAGTTGATTTAGCCGTTATTGAAATGTTGTTTATTGTCGTGTCTACTTTGTGTAGCTGTTACAAATTTAACTATTGTTATTATTTCTCAATTCTATAGTGAGTGTTGTTTGTCTTGTTTTGTCTGGTATTGTTGGGCACATCCACCACAAGCTTCGGCTTATTAGGATGCTGCCTCCACAGAGTGGAAATAAATGTTTATTGAATTGAAATTGAATTCTCTGTGTTGCCTGCATACAGTGTCGGCGCAGGACCGTTTTGATGACATCTTTGACTGTTTGGAGTGCCAACGCGTCAAGGCTTACCTCGTTCAAGTGATCAAACCGCACGTTACCCAGGTATATAATGTGACAATGAATACCCCATCATTACATGCCTTGGTAGTTTCAATATTTAAGGCTAGAATTACGCAATTGCGAACTCGATATCAAGAGGGCGCTCGCCAATTTGTATTATAGAAAATGATTACGTAATTCAAAAACAACATGGGGTTTGTATTGTATAACTGTCACATTAATGTTCCATTTACTAGACGCTAGGCTCCTTCAAAATGACTTTACCAGTTCCCATCGTTAAGATTGCCTCGACTCACCTCTGGGTGACGTCTAAACACGCTTATCCCTCGTGCCTTTTGTACACACACACAAAGTCTGTGAAGTTTGTGGAGGCAGACCGAAGAAATATCGTGCAAATACTGTTGAAATAACTCTTGCGAATCAGTATTTGTGGCATTTGGCTGTTCATCAGAAGTTGGCTGGAAATTTTAGCCTTTTGCGAAAGTCTAAATTGTTGGAAAAAATAATCCTGGCGCAAAGTTGTCAAACAGTAAATAAGTTGGATGTATTTACTCTTCATTGTTTCAAACATCAAACTTATCATGTCCTTAACTCAAGTCTTGGGAATGATTTAATTCAGTGTGAACATGGGATGCCAATCTCAAACGCCATGTTTAATTAAATAGCTGAAATGCTTATTGTTGTTTTGATTATCTTTCTTTTTTTCGATGATGAATATTTAGCAACAGGTTGGCTACGCGCTGGACGCAGTGTGTCTCTTGATAGGGGGCAACGTGAAGGGCTGCCTCGAATTCATGATACAGTATCGCAGCGACGTGGCAGGGTACTTGCTGTCAGGAAAACCAGTCGACATGCTCTGCAAAGGGATTGGAGTGTGCACAGCAGGTAGGTTACGTGCAGTGCCGTGGCCTCGTGGTCTAGCTGGGGCATTGAATTTGTGGTCTGCGGGTAATTCTGCAGGTTGTGGGTTCGAGTCCAGCCTGGGGTTATGGTGCCTGTGCCCTTGGGCAAGGCACTTTGTCACTCATTGCTTCTCTCCACCCAGGAGTAAATGGGTACCTGTGAGGGCAGAGATGGTTATGTGATTGAATTAGCTTTCTTGCGCCTAACAGGCAGCATCGAGCTGTATACTCCCCAGGGAGCTGAGATGGTATTTGGAATGTTCAATTGGCCCAATGATCGGGGGTAATAATATTGTAAAGTGCTTTGATCTTAGTTAAAAGCGCTATATAAGAACCCATTATTACTAGGTCAAAGGGAAATTTTGTACTATATTTAGATGCAGAATCAGGTTTTTTTGGTTTATTTTTAAAAAGTCATTGTAACTTACAAACATTTAAGTCAAGTGCATCACGAGACCGCAAAAGTCCCCACAAGTCTTAGCTCTCGGCCAATCAAGATACAGAATCTGTGGGTCGGGTGATTTAATACATTCTATATTTTGCATTGTTCAGCGAAGTTGTCAAATCGTCTGCGTTTTTACGAAGGGACAAATTGGGCCACTGGGTGTTGAACAGTGGTTTTGAGAAAAACGGGTGATAAGTTGGTCACTTTTTGAAATGATTTTGCCTTTTTTTGGAGCACATGCCGACTAATTTTTGATTCAGAAAGTAAGCTGAGATGTTAAACTTAAAAGATGTACCCATTATATTTACAGTTCAATAGACCAGTTGATGGCAGAGAATAATCTCCGGAGAGATTTGTCTGTTCGTAAAAACCCCAAACCCCCAACCGTTTGTTGTTTTGGCAAACTGCCAATACCCATTGCCCGAACCAGTTTGTGCGAATTCGTCTCTTTGTGAAAACCTAAAATTCCACGTGTGCGTTGTTTTACCCTGCACACAGGCTCGGTTCATCTCTTTGTGAAAACTTAAAGTCTACACACGCGTTGTTTTTGCCCCATATTGCAACATGATAGAGTTTGAATTTGTCTCTTCGTGAACACTGCAGGTGAAATTTTCCCTACATTGAGTGTCATGATTTTGTTGATTTAAACCAAATTTTACCCAAAAACATTCGCGAAAATGTTTGTTGCTGTTCACTTCAGTGATTTCGGCCGAAAAAAGAACTTAGATTTGTGGGGGGTTTTTTTTTGGGGGGGGGCCTAATTCATCCCTTCATGAAAACGCTATTAACGAAATAACATACATGTAGCATGTCCACTTTCGGTAGTCTGTACTTTAAAAAGCCTAACGTCGGATACTTCTCCAAGTGAAGGCTTCAATTCCCTAGTGCTTTCATACCAGTGTCATCAAGAGCGCACTCCAGCATCCAAACCCTTTTATACACCTCATCAATAGTTTTCTTTGTCTGTTTTTTTTTGTTCAATCAGCTGCCAAGCCAGTGCCAGAGAATACACAAGTTGGTAACGCACTTGAGTGCGAAGTTTGTAAACTTGTGATGGGAGAAATTGAAGTTCTGTTGAAGAAGAACGCTACGGAGGTACAGCGTTGTATTTATCAATTTCAAATATTTCAATTTATCAGATACTTTTCTTGAAAAAAAAATAAAAAGAGGCTAGAGTAGCATATCTTGAAAAATGCAGTTATCACTGTTTTTTTTTCATCTCAAGAGTGGTCAGTTTTGTTTTCTAAAAGTTCACAAAACAATTATTTGTTGCTGATGACAACAGTGAGGTTTTAAAAAATGTGAGAAATCAGCTTTAAAGTTGCGTTCTCTGTGCTTTTTTGGAGTTTCATCCTGACAGTGTTGTTGACTTGAGTCGCTGACTCGGACTCAAGTCGGACTCGAGTCGCTATTTTTTTGACTTGTGACTTGACTTGATTTGGGGAAAATGACTTGAGACTTGACTTGACTTGAACAAAAATATGACTTGTGACTTGACTTGACTCGAATAAATTTGACTTGCTGACATTTAAGTGTTTTTAAAGTTACGAAAAAATGCACTAGTATAATCGGTTGCAAAGAATGCAGATATACATACATGACATAGCGAATTAGCAACCAGCATGCGATAGCTGGGCATCCTGAGCCTGCCACACGTCATGTACACGACTAGCACTATGCGTGTGTTATGGCGAAGTTTGTGCCGTGCCTAGTCTTAGTACCATCCGTTGTTATAGAGCGGTCATATCCATAGAGCCCATAGGCTACAGGTACACATTGAGTGGTTTAACGTAAGCGTGCTAAATACAACTAGGGTTTAAACGATTGGAAAACGGCTGCTACCCCCAATCCACAATACAAAAAATTAAAAAATCACACCATGCATTAAACGGAAACGTTCGAAAGGACATTTTGTCAGACATCCTTCAAACATTCAACATGATGGAACAAGTTTGAAAATATTATATCAAAATGCGTTTTTAAACTCTTCAGATACAAGGTGTTTGAGAGAAGATGTTTGAAAAGTATGATTTTTTAAAATCTTCTTAGGCCTACATAATGCATGCTGTGATCAACTCTATTTCCATCTCTACCCCGGCTCCGTCGTCGAACACATAAACTGGTCCCCGTACGTTGTATGTGCATCTAATATTTTTTTCAAAATGACTCGAGACTTGAGTTGACTTGCTAAAATCTGACTTGGGACTTGACTTGAAAAAAAATTACTTGGTTACAACTCTGCATCCTGAGAAACAAATTTCTTTGCTGAGATTTTCTTTTTTTGGCAATAAAAAAGTTATAAACTTAAAATGAGACATGGACTGAAAAAAAATTGGGCCATGTTTAGTTTTTAAATTTAATTGTTCACTTTTGAATTATGATTCCATTATGGCGAGGTGAGCTGGTTCCCCACCCCACAATCAGTGTCGATATTGTATGGAGCGGAGCCAGTTTGCTCACAAAGCGGATGCGTTTGTGCCGAAAACAAAGATTTTTTGGTATCGGAGACATAAAAAAAGTGAGGTTTTTGGGTTGGAATAGTTAAAACATGCAATGTGAAAATTTGTTGAAGACCAGGGCGAACTGGGCTTTACATCCTCCTATAAACTCATCATTTTCCATTTGTTGTTGATCGTCATGTGCAGAAAGACATCGAGAAATTTCTGGACAACATCTGTAATGTCCTGCCCTCGAGTTTGAAGGATGCATGCGATGCTTTCGTCACAAAGTACACCACGGCGATTATTGATCTGCTGAAGTCGATTCCCGCAAATGGGATCTGCCAATACTTGGGGGTGTGCACCAGCTCAAGTGGTACGTACCAGTCGTTTTATGTTCTTTTCAACAAAGTTTGTCATCCAGTTAAGTACAGCTGGAAACACAGGTCAATTCATAAGTGAGTCGTGAGTCAAGTTATAAGTCAAATCACAAGTCAATTTCATATCAGTTCACATTTCAAATTACAAGTCAAAGCACTGCACAAGTCAAATCCCAGGTCAAATCACAAGTCACATCACAAGTCAAATCATAAGTCAAATCCCAGGTCAAATCACAAGTCAATTCATAAGTCAAATCCCAGGTTAAATCACAAGTCAAATCACAAGTTAAATTCGCAAGTCAAATCACAAGCCAAATCACTAGTCAAATCACAGGTCAAGTCACAAGTCAAATCTCCAGTCAAATCTCCAGTCAAATCACAAGTCAAATAACAAGTCAAATCACAAGTCAAATTCCAGGTCATATCACAAGTTCAAATCGCAAACTTGTCAAATCACACTTCAAATCACAAGTCAAATCACAAGTCAAATCACAAGTCAAATCAAAAGTCAAATCACAAGTCAAATCACAAGTCAAATAACAAGTCAGGTCACAAGTTAAATCACAAGTCAAATCACAAATCATGCCTCAAGTCAAATCACTAGTCAAATCACAAGCCATGACTTGCTTTACAAGCAGCATGATAAAGAAAACCCACAAAATGTTCCAAAGATAGATGACTTTATATTTTATTTTCATGTTCAAAAATAACTGCTTCAAAAAACACTGAATTCCAATATATACAAATACAGCATACATGTATATGCATATAATTATGCAAGTTTTGTTAGGTAATTTATTTTCAGAATTACAAACAGGGCGACAATTTCTGAACTCTCTACACACAGGCCAAAAAAATATCTAAAAGTAAAATATCGTTGTTTCTTTTGTTTTCAGCTCCTCTCGTTCAGACAAATCTTGTTCATGTTGGAAGTTCTGTCCAGTGCGATATTTGTGAATATGTCATGGACCTACTTGATGTCTTAATCAAGGAAAACGCAACCAAGGTATTTTTATGGATGCCCATCTTTAATGGTCTATGACTGATTAAGTTTACAAGTTACAGTGAGGCCGGTTCAAAAGTGAACGCGAAGTCAGTCCTCAAAAGAACAGTCCTTACACATCTGGTGAATATACTTTTATTTTCAAGCAAACTTGAATCCTCGATACTGATTGGTTGATCCATGGCAACTACAGTGTGATACACTCAACCAAAAAAGAAAGTCCCCCTATTTAACTCAAAAAGTACTGGGCATATCTTGCTCAAATTACGACTGATCAGAACAGAAATTTCTTAGCAGTCCAACCTTACTCATTGTTTGGCCCAAAACAGTGATAGTGTGTACAAAATTATGCAATTTAGGACAAGTGGTACCAACAAAAAGTCTTCGACCCTCACGGGTACCCATTGATACTCCTGGGTGGAGAGAGGCAATTGTAGCTATTCTAAGCGTCTTACCCAAGGGCACAAACACCATGTTCCTGGCAGGATTCGAACCCACGCACCATCATGCGTGAGTCAAACACCGTATCACTGGACCATGGCGTTCTTTACACTCAAGGTGATAAATAAAACATACAATTTTGTCAGAGTTTCATGAAATGTAATGTTTCTTTTTCAACAAAATTTCACAACCACCATTCCGGCTATTTTTTTCTATCTCTCAGACGGATATTGAACATTTCTTGGAGAATATCTGCGCTGTCTTACCGTCACAGTTGAAAACAGAGTGTGATATGTTTGTGAAAGAGTACGTTCCTGAGATCTTGCAACTTTTGGCAACATTCCCTCCCGATCAGATCTGTAAAGAGCTTGGACTTTGCACCAGTTCTAAAGGTAAGATCTACTCCACAAGAAAACCCTGATATTATGTCATTCATATATTCTTGATTTGGCAGCGATGTACGTGAGTCCATCACAAGTCCTCACAAGTTGGGGCGATCTGAACCGGGTACTTGAGTTCCCGACTGCTGATGTTGGACAATTAAAAAAGAGAAGTTTTGAATGCCATTTGTTGGGAATTCTTAAAATGAAAACCAGCAAGATGGAAACCTAAACAGATTTCATGTTTTTGTGCATTTTAACATGCGACAGATGACGCTCGTCAAAGTTGCAGCTTACACCATGAAGCTATATAAAGCCCTTCAGACAACTTCTGGGATTTTAGTATTGGGGTTTGGTTTCTTATATGGGTACCTGGGTACTCGTGTTTTACTTCAATAGGGTATCTGGTTCCCGTACTATGCGTAAATGCACACCACTACTCACAAGTCCTCATACAGGTCTTCACGAGACCTCACAAGTCCATCGTAAGTCTTTGCAAGTCCTAACAAGTCATCATACAAGTCCTCACAGTACAGGCCCTCACAAGTCATCACAAGACCATGAACAGTACAAAACCCTCACCAGTCTTCACAAGCCCTCACAAGTCTTTACAAGCCCTTACAGGTCCACACAAGTCTTCACAGACCCTCAAAAGCCCTCATATGGTACATGTCTTCACGAGACCACAGACGTCCGTCGTAAGTCTTTGCAATTCCTTACAAGTCCTCATACAAGGTCTTACAAACCCTCGCAAGTCATCACAATCCCATGAACAGTGCAACCCCTCACCAGTCTTCACAAACCCTCACAGTACAGGTCAACATGAGTCCTCATCCACACAAGTCCTCACAGACCCTAAAATGTCCTCATACAGGTCTTCACGAGACCACACAAAGTACAAAACCCTCACCAGTCTTCACGAGACCTCACAAGTCCATTGTAAGTCTTTGCAAGTCCTAACAAGTCATTATACAAGTCCACACAGTACAAGCCCTCACAATTCATCACAAGTCTATGAACAGTACAAAACCCTCACCAGTCTTCACAAGCCCTCACAAGTCCTTACAACCCCTTACAAATCCACACAAGTCCTCACAGACCCTAAAAAGTCCTCATACGGTACATGTCTTCACGAAACCACACAAGTCTGTCGTTAGTCTTTGCAAGTCCTTGCAATTCCTCATACAAGGTCCTACAACCCCTCACCAGTCTTCACAAGCCCTCACAGTACAGGTCCACATGAGTCCTCACAGGTCCACACAAGTCCTCACAGACCCAAAATGTCCTCATACAGGTCTTCACGAGACCACACAAAGTACAAAACCCTCACCAGTCATCACAAGCCCTCACAAGTCCATCACAAGTCCTTACAAGCCATCACAGGTCAACACAAGTCCCTACAGACCCTAAAAAGTCCTCAGATTTCCTCACAGGTCCTCATAAGTCAATCACAGTGTAGTTGCACAGTCCCAAGCCAAGTCACAGGGTGATCATATGAACTATTTTGAATAAGCATTTGTTTGTTATTTGTCATATTGTTTAAAGGGAATATACAACATTTGCAAACATCAAAAAACAAAACTACCAAATTATTATGAAATACCTTACATGACTGTAAGGGCACCTTTGTGTGCTGACATTTTCAAGAGCAGTGGTATCTCTGTGTAATTTTTTTTTTTTCAATGCTGGTTTGTCGACCAGCATTGACAAAAAATGGTTTAAAAAAAAAAAAAACTGATTTCACCATGAAAAGTTGCGCAAATCTCTAAATAGACCTTTCATAAAATTGGTCACTGCTCAGTCAACCCTGAATATAATGACATGACCAGGTCATTTTACAGAGGAGATTCAACCCTGACAGAGGATATCTCCATTTGATTCACATGTGCCCTACTTCTGTTCCAATTAGCCATAATATCTCTGTTTCGGGTGTTTTTTATCCACCCTGTATAGTTTGAAGGACCCGAACCCCCCCCCCCCCAAAAAAAAATTGGGATTTTTGCTGAATGCATTTGATTTTGACATTTTGTTTTTCTAGCTTCACTGGCTCAGTCAAATCATGTTCAGGTCGGAAGTTCTGTCGAGTGTGAGATTTGTGAAGAAACAATGGCTCTGCTGGAAGGCTTTCTCAAGCAAAACACAACCAAGGTAAAGTCCTCTTTTTCTGACGGCGGTGTGAAACATGCCGTGTGCTTGAGCTGCTTATGTTTGTTAGTTGGTGGGTGGGTGGGTTGGTTGGTTGGTGGACACCTTACTCGACCATACAACTCAAATATTACAGCTTTGCATTCGAAGACCGGTTTCGCAAACACTTTTGCGCATGCATCCTATCGGTGGTTTTGTTGTTATTTTAAAAATAGGTCGACGGACACTTTTTTGGGACATACTGTATAAAACCATACAGTGCTGTGCCAGTTTTGAATGCCAAAAAGGAATAGTATTATTTATATCAAGCTTCCAGTAATAAAAAATAAATCAGCGTATTGTCATGATTGTATGCTCTCGTAAAAAGTACCCGGATGACTGCAATATTATTTTTGATATTGCAGTCATTTTCGAAGATGCCCACACAGCCTAGAGCACAGAAATTCACAGTTGTCAACCAGTCAACAGAGCGAAATGCACGGTACCATCGCGCTTTCATGTGGACGCAGCGCACAGTACTTGTAGGGTATCTGCGCATGTTGTCAACAACCAAAATGGCAGCTTCGAGCGGCACAAAATGTTCTTCGGTAAAGCAGAGAATAATTCAATGAAATTTGAGAAATAAAGACAGCGTCCTGAAATCTATTTGTTGCGGATTCGCTGATTACTTAGGCGAGACAAACGCATCTTGACCTCTATGTTTTGACCAATTAGCGGCCCTTTCTATGTCGGGTCTTTCGTCATTCACCTTTGTCGCATCTAGACATGGATAGAAATAACCCTGTGTATACAGCAACAAAGGCCCTGGTCATGCGCTATTATGTTACGTGACACATGCGTGAGCGGCTGTTGTTGCATTACAATACACTGGTTTCGAATTGACCAATCACAGTTTTGGTCCTGATTTGGGAATGAAATGACATCACGATTTGGTAAAGTCGACTTCGATTGGCTGGAGCATGGCTTGCATATATCTGCATGTCTAGACATATCAGACATTATACAGGGGACTCTTGGCTCGGTGGATAACGGGAGAAACTCAGACTAGATCAAGTCAGCCTAATATTAAGTAATAATAATAAAATTGATCATCTTTTTTTCAGGGATACAAGAATATATTGCACTCGTCTTTGACTCATGCAATATTGTTACAGCTCGTGCAATACATTCTTGTATCCCCCTCAAAACCATCCCATATTATAATAATAATAATACCGAAGTCTTATATAGTGCATGTATCTACCAACAATTAGGTACTCAAGGCGCTGGAAATTATGTCTAAGTTAGAGACAGGTAAATGAAGTACATGAGAAATGTGAGACCCATTATGTAGCACCTTATAAGGGTTTACAAGGTGCTGCGGCGCATTAAGCAGCCACTGCCAGAAACACCGGGGCAAACCCCTTCTCTTAGCGATAAGTGTTACTGGGTTCTTTAACGTGCATTACACAACGCACACGACCTACGGCTTTACGTCCAATCCGAAGGACAAAGCAATAATGGTAAAGTGCCTTGCTCAAGAGCATAAGCACCATATGTTCCCACGGCCAGCATTCAAGTGCAGTTTTGGCCATTACAGTGACTGAAGGGTTAGCCTTTCCTTCTTTTCTTTAAAAGGTATATTGAGATCACTTTTTACAAGTAAAATCCCTCTCTAACAATATATTACATGCGAGGACTGACTTTTTGATGTTACCATTTAAAGCTGTTTCAACAAAACTGTTTGATTTCTCTTGCAGGCGGATATTGAGAACTTCTTAGTGCATATCTGCGATATCTTACCCTCACAGTACAAAACAGAGTGCGATATGTTTGTGAAACAGTACGTTCCTGAGATCTTGCAACTGTTGTCTACGTATCCTACCGATGAGATCTGTAAATTGCTTGGACTTTGCACAAGTTCCAAAGGTAAGAATTACTCCACAAAAAGCCCTGATATGTGTAATGACAAGTTCTCATTTAGGTTTTCACAAGTCCTACAGGTCCTCATATCCTAATATAAGTCCTCACAAGTCCGTAGGTTGTCAGAAGCCCTCACAAGTCACCAGAGAGGTCATAACAAGGCCTTATATAGGTCCTCACAATTCCTACAAGGTCTTCATACAGTTCGTTAAATGTCCACACAAGTCCTAAAACAGGCTCTTACAATTCCTCGCAAGGCCTAATTAGCCCTCGCAAGTCATAGAGGCTCATACATGTAAGTCCTCACAAGCCCTCACAATTGCACGTCCTTACAAGCTAGAAGTCAAACAGGCCCTCCCAAATCCTGACTGGTCCTCAAACAGGTCCTCACAAGTCCTCACAAGGCCACAAGTCCTCTTAAAGGCCCTCTCAAGTCCTCACAAGCCCTTACAAGTCCTTGTACAAGTCCATCACAAGTCCTCTCACAGTTCCTCAAACAGGCTCTCACAAGTCCTAACAAGTCCTCATACAAGTCCTCACACAAGTCCTCACAAGCCCTTATCTGCCAGTCATATGTGATTTTTGGCCAAATGCATTCAGAACCAATTGCGCGTGCTACAATGCATCTTTTTTAGTTCACCCATCTTTTATTCTACTTGTGAAAGAAAAGCATACAGTTTTCAAATAAAAAGCAGCTGCCCACATCAAAACTTTTAATAGGGTAATAAATGATTGCTTTTCGTATTTTATTTTTAGGTCCCGTGGCTCAGTCACATCCTGTTCTGGTTGGAAATGCCATCGAGTGTGAGATTTGTGAATATGTAACGGGCCTGCTTGATGCCTTTCTTAAGGAGAATAGAACCAAGGTACTTTGTTTTGGTGTCTCTTTCATGATCTTCATGTATAACTAAAGGGATAAATATGTGCTTGGCCGGTCCTCACAAGCCTTAAGTTGTCCTCACAAGCCCTCACAAATCTTTATACAAGTCCATCTCAAGTCCTCACACATGTTCTCACAGTTCCAAGGACATTATCAGCATCCAAGCCCCTAGCCAGTTATAAACCTAGTTGTTTAATACCAGCCAAGCACGTATTTATTCCCATTCATAAAGACCTTTTGAAAACTAAATGTTCTGGCTACCTTTTCATTCTTTGCAGGCGGATGTTGAACATTTCTTGGACAATATCTGCGATATCTTACCCTCACAGTACAAAACAGAGTGTGATATGTTTGTGAAAGAGTACGTTCCTGAGATCTTGCAACTTTTGGATACATACCCTCCTGACCAGATTTGTAAACTTATCAAACTTTGCAGCAGTGCAAAAGGTAAGTTTTACCCCTTCAAAAAACCCCTGATATTTTGTCAGTATTATATTCTTGGTTTGATGTCGTTGAGTCCATCACAAGTCCTCACACGTCCCCATTCAAGTCTGTGGAAGTCCATCGCAAGATTTCACAAGTCCTCCCAGGTCCTTGAGAGTCGTACATGTGTCCCCAAAAGTCCTCATACAAGTCTTTACACGTCCTTAAAAGTCTTCAAAAGTCCTCATACATGAACATATCCTCATACAATTACTCGCAAGTCCACCACGCGCCTTGACAAGTCCTCAAAAGTATTCACAAGTCATCATACCAATCCCCACAAGTCTTCACACAGGCTTAAAGAAGTCCACAGGCCTCATACTAGCCCTCACAAGTCCTCCAAAGCCCTAACACGTCCTCACTAGCCCTTACAAGTCTGGTTACAAGTTCTCATACATGTCCTCACAGTTCCTCATACAGGCCCTTATCAGTCCTCACAAGCCATAACTTGTCCTCACAAGCCAAATATGCAATTCCATCACAATTCCTTATACATGTTCTCACAGTTCCTCAAACAGGCCCTCACAAGTCCTAACAAGTCCTCATACAAGTCCTCACAAGCCCTTTTATGCCAGTCATATGCGATTTTGGCTGAATACATTCAGCACCATTTGCCACCCTTCAATTGTGCTACGATGCATCTTTTAAGTACTGTTCACCCATCTTTTATATTATTCTACTTTTGAAAGAAAAGCATTCAATTTTCAAATAAAAAGCAGCCGCCCACATCTAAACTTTTAATGGGGTAATAAACGATTGCTTTTCGTGTTTTGTTTTTAGCTCCCGTGGCTCAGTCACGGCCTGTTCTGGTTGAAAATGCCATCGAGTGTGAGATTTGTGAATATGTAACGGGCCTGCTTGATGCCTTCCTCAAGAAGAATAGAACTAAGGTACTTTGTTTTGGTGTCTATCTTTCATAATTTTCATGTATAACTAAAGGAATAAATATGTGCTTGGTCGGTCCTCACAAGCCCTAAGTTGTCATCACAAGCCCTCACAAATCTTTATACAAGTCCATCTCAAGTCCTCATACATGTTCTCACAGTTCCAAGGACATTATCAGTATCCAAGCTCCTAGCCAGTTATAAACCTAGTTGTTTAATACCAGCCAAGCACATATTTATTCCCATTCATAAAGACCTTTTGAAAACTAAATGTCACAACCCCTGTTCCGGCTACCTTTTCTTTCTTTGCAGGCTGATGTTGAACATTTCTTGGACAATATCTGCGATATCTTACCCTCACAGTACAAAACAGAGTGTGATATGTTTGTGAAAGAGTACGTTCCTGAGATCTTGCAACTTCTGGATACATACCCTCCTGACCAGATTTGTAAACTTATCAAACTTTGCAGCAGCAGCAGTGCAAAAGGTAAGTTTTAACCCTTCAAAAAAACCCTGATATTTTGTCAGAATTATATTCTTGGTTTGATGTAGTTGAGTCCATCACAAGTCCTCACAAGTCCCCATTCAAGTCTGTGGAAGTCCATCGCAAAATTTAACAAGTCCTCCCAGGTCCTTGAGAGTCGTACATGTGTCCCCAAAAGTCCTCATACAAGTCTTTACACGTCCTTAAAAGTCTTCAGAAGTCCTCATACAAGATCTCAAAAGTCCTCATACATGAACATATCCTCATACAATTACTCGCAAGTCCACCACGCGCCTTGACAAGTCCTCAAAAGTATTCACAAGTCATCATACCAATCCCCACAAGTATTCACACACTGGCTCAAAGAAGTCCACAGGCCTCATACAGTCCCTCACAAGTTCTCCAAAGCCCTAACACGTCCTCACAAGCCCTTACAAGTCTGGTTACAAGTCCTCATACATGTTCTCACAGTTCCTCATACAGGCCCTTATCAGTCCTCACAAGCCATAAGGCGAGCCCTCAAATTAGAATCCCTCCCCGGACCGTTCGGGGTTAAGCCCGCCCAGTATGTTGAAGGGATTGGGACCTTGCATGGAACCGATTGGCTTGAATTAACTCCACCAGGCTTCCACACCATGGCTCTGGCTCATCATGAAGGAACCAATTTGCGACGCGCTAATCCTCCAGTAGGCAACAATGACTGTGATGAGCTTCATAGAAGTTGCCACTGGAAATCCCAGCGGGCCAAAGAATCCTCCAACAATGGCCAGACTTCAATTTATGTTGCCTATTGTGAAACCCTGAGTCACCAATTTGGACCGATTGGGGCGTCACGCTTCAGTGACCGGGTGGCTTCTGGCTTCATACCGATTGGGGTGAAAGAAATTAGCATACCGGACCCGGTACCCGAAAGGTCTGTTATCTGATGGCTCGCCTAACTTGTCCTCACAAGCCAAATATGCAATTCCATCACAATTCCTCATACATGTTCTCACAGTTCCTCAAACAGGCCCTCATAAGTCCTAACAAGTCCTCATACAAGTCCTCACAAGCCCTTTTATGCCAGTCATATGCGATTTTGGCTGAATACATTCAGCACCATTTGCCACCCTTCAATTGTGCTACTTTTGAAAGAAAAGCATTCAATTTTCAAATAAAAAGCAGCCGCCCACATCTAAACTTTTAATGGGGTAATAAATGATTGCTTTTCTTGTTTTGTTTTTAGCTCCCGTGGCTCAGTCACGTCCTGTTCTGGTTGGAAATGCCATCGAGTGTGAGATTTGTGAATATGTAACAGGCCTGCTTGATGCCTTTCTCAAGAAGAATAGAACTAAGGTACTTTGTTTTGGTGTCTATCTTTCATAATCTTCATGTATAACTAAAGGAATAAATATGTGCTTGGCCGGTCCTCACAAGCACTAAGTTGTCCTCACAAGCCTCCAAGAGTCTTTATACAAGTCCATCTCAAGTCCTCATACATGTTCTCACAGATCCAAGGACATTATCAGCATCCAAGCACCTAGCCAGTTATAAACCTACTTGTTTTAATACAGGCCAAACACATATTTATTCCCATTTATAAAAACCTTTTAAAAACTAAATGTCACAACCCCTGTTCCGGCTACCTTTTCATTCTTTGCAGGCGGATGTTGAACATTTCTTGGACAATATCTGCGGTGTCTTACCCTCAAAGTACAAAACAGAGTGTGATATGTTTGTGAAAGAGTACGTTCCTGAGATCTTGCAACTTCTGGATACATACCCTCCTGACCAGATTTGTAAACTTATCCAACTTTGCACCAGTGCAAAAGGTAAGTTATACCCCTTCAAAAAACCCTGATATTTTGTCAGTATTATATTCTTGGTTTGATGTAGTTGAGTCCATCACAAGTCCTCACAAGTCCACACAAGTCCCCATTCAAGTCCATGGAAGTCCATCACAAGATTTCACAATTCTTCCCAGGTCCTTGAGAGTCGTACATGTGTCCCCAAAAGTCCTCATACAAGTCTTTACACGTCCTTAAAAGTCTTCAGAAATTCTCATACAAGATCTCAAAAGTCCTCATACATGAACATATCCTCATACAATTACTCTGAAGTCCACCACACGCCTTGACAAGTCCTCAAAAGTATTTACAAGTCATCATACCAATCCCCACAAGTCTTCACACAGGCTCAAAGAAGTCCACAGGCCCTCTTGAGTCTTGATACAAGGCCTCAAAAGTCCTCACTTCCTCACAAGTCCCCGTACATGTCCCCATACAGGTCAGGCTATATGTATATTCTTAGTTAGGTAGTGATGCAGTTGAGTCTATCACAAGTCCTTACACATGTCCTTTGAATTTCATCACAATATTTCACAACTCCTCTGAAGTCCTCTGAAGTCCTTATACGTCTCCAGAAGTCCAACACAAGTCCTCCCAGGTCCTTGAGAGTCGTACATGTGTCTCCAAAAGTCCTCATACAAATCTTTACACGTCGTTAAAAGTCTTCAGAAGTCCTCATACAAGATCTCAAAAGTCCTCATACATGAACATGTCCTCATCAGTCTTAATAGAAGGCCTCAAAAGTCCCCACTCTTCACAAGTCCTTGTACATGTCCTCATACAGGCGAGGTCATTTAGTATATTCTTGTTTTGGCAGCGATGTAGTTGAGTCCATCACAAGTCCTCATACGGGTCCTTGGAAGTCCTTCACAAAAATTCACAAGTCCTCTTAAGTCTTTGAAAGACCTTATATGTCCTCAAACATCCTCATACAAGTCTTTACAAGTCATAAGTCTTTGTAGGTCCTCAAAATTTCTCATACAAGATCTCAACAGTCCTCATAAGAATATGTCCTCTTACAAATTCTCCCAAGTCCATTACAAGCCTTTAAAGGTCCTCGCAAGTCCATCACAAGCCTTTGCAGGTCCTCGCAAGTCCTCACACAAGTCCTCACAAGCTCCCACAAGCCATTCCCAAGTGATTTTTTGCCAAATACATGTAGAACCGATTGCTATCCTGCAATTTTTAATATGTCTCTTTTTAGTACTGCCCCAACCATTTATTTTAGTTTTGCAAAAGACAGTGAGGTAATAGATAATTGATTTTCACATTTTGTTTTAGCTGCTGTGGCTCAGACAAATCATGTTCAGATCGGAAGTTCCGTCGAGTGCGAAATTTGTGATGAAGTCATGAAGCTGCTGGATGTCTTTCTCAAGGAAAACAGAACCACGGTATTTTTTGCTATGATTGTGGATGGTCTGTCTTGTGACATATTTGAGACTTTCTGGCAAACTAGGCAGAGGTTTTGGGGGTATTAGGAAAGAAAAGAAAATTCTCCTTACAATAAGGTTTTTTTGCACGTGATTCGGACATTCTGTTGACAAGTTGTGGCTGCTCAGGCCAAAAAAAAAAAGTCTCCGGTTTCTGGTATGCGCGCGCGTTGCCGTAGCCATGCGCGTCGGCAAAATGAAAAAGTTTTTTTTCAATGAAAGATGATGTCTCAAAACCGCCAAATTCACTGGTTTGACTGGAATCCTGCTGCTGCACAATTTTAACGTGTTTTTAGATGGGATTATGATCGAGAATAAGCTTTATGTGGCCTCTCTGGTCTCCCATAATATTTGCACTAAGTTTAGTCGGGCACCATTTGCAGTCATCAGCCGACATTTGAAGCCCAAAAAACAGGTAAAAAAAAAAAAAGCCGCGTCGCCGCACCACTTTTTGGGCAAGCTCCATACCAGAAACCGGGGGCTTTTTTTTTTGGCCTAAAGGTCGCATTTATCAACATGTTAAAAAAGAAAAATACTGACATAAAATAAAATATTTAAAGTTTTGAGTTTTGTAGTCTTCAAAATGAAAGATACCAATACCATTCCACAATTTAAAACTCTTTCTTTATTATGTGTAGTAGACATATCAAAGGTTACAAATATTAATAAATTTGAAAATAAAAAAAAACATGAACCCCATTCAATTTTTTCATTCTTTACCCACTATGGCCTGTGCCCAGATCCATCGCATTTTGCCAGAACGTCTCAAATATTTACTCATTGATAATGAAGTGAAAAGGAAATTTAAGTAGCGAAGCCTTCGCAGAAATTTGCTATGCAACAGTCAGATGAAAATGTGTGTGATTTTGTAGGAAATCCTTGTAAGATTATTCCTGATCTTGTGTGTACATTTTTAGGAAGAATGACAATTTTTTTTATAGTTTTGAACGTTTGTACAACTAATTTCATGTAACCCTCCTATGCAAACATACATTCTGTGCCTAGTAGTCCTTTCAGTAAAAATTAAACAAGTGACTGTTTTCAACGGTTAAGAATTCCCAGCCTACATAAAGCAGGATTGACTGGCTGGGACTGTTTAACTTGATACAGTAATGCTTTGACTCTGGGCGAGTGATAACACAGCTGTGACCACAACTTGCCTGCTTTGTCTGTTGACCCAGTTAGACTAGTCACACTGGTTACTTGACTTGTGATCTATCTGACTACTGGCATGACTGGTGATCATGACTAGCCTTTGTTAAAAAGTATAGCAGGGGAAGTGGAAGTGAATTTTGACTGTCTGTGACTGTTTAAAGGTAGAGTCCATCATTTGTAATTTGTGCATTTTGTTCGTTTGAAGCAACAAAAGAGTTCAAAATCTAATGAAGGATACTGAGCAACTAACCTGATGAAGTTTCAGCTAAGCTTCAGCTGTACATTCCGAGAAAAACAGCATTCTAAGATCTCAATTTCAAATCAAAAGTTGCTGAATCATTTTTTGAATTGTTTTAAACTGCAACTATACGCGACGTCGCGCACTGATCCGACGAATTATAACAACCGCGCGCGCGTGTGCGTCGTTCGAATACTTGTGCGCGCTTCGCTGAATAACAAAACGAACTACTAATTTAAATTTTCCTACGGTGCTTCTTAAGAATCACCGTTGGAAATGCCTTCTTTCGTTGATTACTTCAAAATGACAGCTTCCCAGAAAGAATAATTTCACAGGGAGTTTAGTCTCCTTACTATCTTTCAACCAAGTTAGTTTTTCAACAATAACTACGCCAGTTACTTTTCGGATGGCTGCAAATGATGGACTCTACCTTTAAGTAGCAGGAGGATTAATACTGACATTTTGATCATTATCATTTTAAGTGAAGATACAACATTTGCAAACATCACAAAACGAAATGATAAAATTATCACAAAATACCTTACTGGATTGTTAGGGAATGACAGTCTAAAGCATCCTATAAAATCGTGGCTCCTGATTTTCTGACATTTTCAAGAGAAACGATATTTTTCCAACGCTGATCGGCCAACGAGCATTGGAGAAAACTGACTTTATTCAAAAACTGCTCCTAAGTTTTCATAATTAGTTATTCCGTGTTTTCTTTGCAATTGATTACACACCTGTAAAGGGGTACAAGCCTGCTAGATTGATTCTCTAACCTTACAATTTCCCAAGGTCTATAAATTCTCTGTTTCATCTTAAGTGGGGTCAGGGAACCAGACTTCAAAAAACATGAATGGTTTTTTTTGGTTTCCCTCAGCATCTACAAGCTTAAAATGTGAAACAAGTCCGTTTTACAATATTTGATTTCACATACTAATCCTCCAAATCCATTTACTTTTAAAATTGCAGCAAAAGCAAATGTTGTACATTCCCTTTAAACATCTTTTCAACACGACTATTTGGTTCCTATCTCGCAGGCGGATATTGAGAAGTTCTTAGACAACATCTGCGCCGTCCTCCCCCCGGCATTCGCGAAGCAGTGCGATGCGTTTATGAATGAGTACGTTTCCCAGATGTTGAAACTGCTGGCTCAGTACCCTCCTGATCAGATCTGTAAACTGCTCGGACTTTGCACCAGTTCCAAAGGTATGGTATTACTCTTGATACGAATCCTATTATTCTGTTACTAGTGCTGTACACAAAAAGGTTTATTTTAGAAATGGACGCAACACAGAAATAAACAGAGCCTGTCTGTTTCAAATTTGTGAGCCCATCAGGTTTCACTCTTTGAATTTTTTCTTCAGATTTTTACAAAGGCATTTTAGAGTCACGCCAAACCAAAATAAAAGGCAAGATTTGATATAACTACACGAAAAGTTTGAGGTCTGAAACAGTGAGGAGCGCCACATGGCGGAAGATTGACTGTCGGAGTCATTCAGAACGATATGGGAGCTACTTGATTTCAGACGTCGCTCTAGTCATATGAAGAAGTCAATGTAAATGTATGTAAATAAGTAGTGACCTATATAAATAAGGACTGCAGTCGATGTGTTTAACGCGCGACGCAGTGCTTACAATTTAAAGTTTTCTTTTTGCAGAATCAATCCTTTCAAACACGAGATTTCGACGTTGTGTTTTAGAGCAAGAACTTAAATTAAATGAACATACCTCTGTGTTCCCTATACAACACTTACATACATAAGATACATTTTTTAGTGAAAAACAGAGATTTCCAGTATCCATATGGTACAGGCATCGTACAGTCTTGAAAAACAAATGTTTGCATGTGACGTGACGTGCAAGAAAAAATGCAAAGGAATACGCACGCAGCCGATATGCATCGACGACGCTGTGCAATGTTGGCTCGTCGCTAAGATCGTGTGTTCGTTTGTGCGTTTGTTTGTTTATGAAACCACAAATCTATTTGGGTCAACCTCGAGTCGCTCGTAATCTATTTTGTTCTCGAGAACGCCTGTCTGAACTGGGGGTAAGCTATTCTTTCTCAAGAATATGCCACTTTGTTATATAATGACTTGCTCACAGTTTGATAGTTTGTTGTTGATGAAAAATTATAATTAAATTTTAATTGTTTTGAAGTCATACCTGTTTTACAGGGTGTCTAAACAAAACCTGAAGCCCCAAAGCGCCCTTTTCATCACAGTTTTTAAAAAAAATACAGTAAACTCCGGCCAAACCGACATCCTACAACTCGTCAAATTGCTCAAGTCGGCCGTCTGAATAAAGTCCCGATTGTCCATAATGCATTTCCATTGAATTTTTTATTTCTAAGTCGGCTTTTAGAAGTTGCCATTTCGCTTAAGTTGTCGTGTTACTGTCGGTCCCCTTTCCATAAACTGCATTACAAAATCCTTTGCGTAAGTCGGCATTCAACAAATCATGCTTTGGCGTTTACTTTCTGTACTGCGGTTTCCAAGAAGAGTCGAGTGAAAAGTGGTTTGGCATGGCCCGTGATCGCTGCATGTATCGGTGTCGCAAAAGGGTGTCCTACTCGTGAGCATATCAATACCCTCTAGGCTGTACGCATGCGCTCTGTCCATTTAGGGGGTCGTCTTATTGAATGACTAGTGCTGCAGTTAATGCGTGTGTGGTATATACCTGACCACGCACGCATTTAATTTGTTAACTGTGCATGTACATCATGGTCTCCACCATCAGCATGGCTGAGCAAAAACAACACAGGGTCTGGCCCAGGACCTTGACAGATGTGCATTCTACGAAATCGGTAACGCACTTTTGCCGTGTAGCCTCAATCCTACAAATTCCTCCACTTTGGCAAAGAGGATTTTGAAGGATTCAGGGCGGTTAGGGTTAACTATTGAGGTTGATGAGCCAACATTATTCTGTTTTGATTCTAGATCTTGAGGACGTCAAGGAAAGCACCGAATGTATTCTGTGTCAGTTGGTCATGACGGAAGTGGACAAGTTGCTGGATGGCAAAACATCTCAAGTAAGAAAACCTCATACAAAATACAGTTGTTGTTGGAACAGTATCCTCTTGTTTCTTGGATCTATTTTCCAGAGTGCCACACCCAAAAAGCATGTATACACCAACTTGAAAAATTTTGAAATCAGGAATAATCCTAACAAATCTCGCCATTGAGGAATCTGGTTTGTTTTTATTGTGCTGTATTAACTTGTGTACTTTTATCTGTCTTTCTTGTGTGTATGTACTTTCATCTCTGAGGTCGAAATCAGAAAATCTCAATATTCCGATGCACAATTGGAAAACCCAAGTCGCGTATAATTTCCCTTGTTTACCTCTGCAGGCAGAGATTGAGAAGGTTCTGGAAGACGTCTGCTCTCTGATGCCCACGACCATCCGCACAGAGTGTGAAGAGTTCGTCAAGGAGTACGCCCCACAGATCATCCAGCTCCTGTTGCAGTTTGTCACCCCAACGAAGGTGTGCGATGAGCTCAAACTGTGCACACCATCTCGTAAGTATCCTTGCTTGCATTTTATTTGTTCTGTCAAAAACATACTCTCAGCATTTGGAAAAAAAGAACTTATTAGAATATAGATCTTACCCTTTGCAATGACGATTCATGTTGTGAGAACGGAATTGTTTTTGAACTTTGCTTGAAAAGAATTCCATACATGGACATCCTAAAAAGTTAAATTTAGCTTGGAAAATATTGAAACGTTTACTGAGGAAACACTTGGAATTTTTCGGACCAGTCTCATATGGTTTGTGCACAGGGTGTCAAGTGATGTCCAGGTATGGAACTCTTTCCCTTTCCTTGGTCAAATATTGTCCATTGGGAGTTTGTGATGTCACAAACTTGAAAACAGAGAAATTATCGTATAAAGCTTTTCGTCTTGCATTTCTTGAACGGATACGCCTCTGTAGTGCACCCTATAAACTTATAAGGGACAGTGTTTTATAAACACTGTTACTGTACTTAAGTATTTTTAATATGTAAAAACAAAATCTATTTTCTCATGCCTAGAAAATAAAATCAAATCCTATTTTTCCTCTCAAAGAAACAAGTTGACATTCTTCTTGTATTTTGAATATGAAAAAAAAAAAATCCTACCCAATGTCCTGCAGATAGTGTGTGAAAAAAGAGGGTCGTTAGCATCACCAGAATTTTGACTCCTCGTTTTTTTTAATGGTACATATTTTGTTTTTTATTAATTTTTTTCTTTTCATTCCCCAGAAGTTGAAGCCAAAGTACCTGAGACTGTGGGAGGAATTGCATGCGGTCCTTGCGAGATGGTTGCTGAACACGTAGAGATAATCCTCAAGGAAGGATCCACTCAGGTAAGTATCAGGTGATGGACTTGTCATTGACTTGTGAGGACTGGTGATTAACTTGTGAGGACTTGTGATTGACTTATTAGTACTGTGTCAACTTTGCTTATTTGTTAAGAATTTGTGAGGATTTGTTTAACTTGTGAAGACTTGTGAGGATGTGTTAGAACTTGTGAGGACTTGTGATGACTCGTGAGAACTTATGAAGTCTTGTGAAGGCTTGTGATTAACTTGTGAGGACTTGTGATGACTCGTGGGGACTTTTGATGACTCATGAGAACTTGTGAAGTCTTGTGAGGACTTGTGATTGACTGATGAGGACTTGTGAGGACCTGTGAGGGACTTGTGAGGGACTAATGGACTGTGAGAACTTTTGATGAGCTCCATTACGACACTGCCTTGATGGACTTGTGGATGAGATGAGGACTTGTGAGGACGTTTGAAGGACTTATAAACCTTCAAGGACTTGGAGGACTTGTGAAGCCTTGTGAGGACTTGTGAGGTCTCGTGAAGACTTGTGAGGACTTTTAAGGAATTGAGAGGACTAGTGATGACTTGTTATGACTTACGAGGACTTACAAGAACTTGTGACGGACTTGTCAGGACCTTTGATGGACTTGTGAAAGCTTATGTCTGACTGACTGATTACAACACTTCCTCAGTTTCATGAATTTGAAACATTACATTTTGAGATACATTCCTTTTTTTCTTGATATTTGCAGAAGGAGATTGAGGATTTCTTGAAGACCGAGGTGTGTCCCAAGCTGCCTGGTGATGCTCAGAAAGAATGCGTCAGCGTGGTAGACAAGTACCTGCCTGAGATCCTGAAACTAGTGACCAGCATGACACCAGAGGAGCTGTGTGGACTACTAGGGCTGTGTAGCTCAGGTGAGACACGTGAATTATCAAACGCGGAACTCACTTTTTCAGACTAGCATTTTAGAGTCGTGCCGATCCAAATATTACGAGGAACTATTCAGGTTGACCAAAGTAGATTTTTTTTTTTACATCAAGTTTGTCATGTGGCTGGGTTCTGTTTTCGTCCTCAGGTGATGCCATGGACAAAATGGTTGACGCTGCGATTCATTCCACTGCCGAGTGCATGATTTGTGACTTAATCGTCAAGGAGATGCGAACCGGGCTATCCCAGAATTCAACAGAGGTAAGGTTACAAGCAGACTGCTGTTGCATGTTGTTGCGTTGGGCAGGGTTAAGACTCAAAGACAAGGGGTAAGACTATTGTCCTTTGTTTGTCAGGACCCCCGATATTTACTAGTACGTATACGGGGCTCGCTGTGTATCGTGTTCAGATTAATTCCTGGCCTTTACATGTCTAACGAATGCCTAATATGAGTTGGTGGAACGATGTCTGCTATAAATTAATGGCCCTTAAATTGGTTCAGTTCATGAAATTATGACAAGTACAAATGATCATATCATGCTGTTAACACCCATTCATTGGCATGGATGGCTAGTGCGTAAAACGCTCGCCTCTCACCACTGCATGTGGCCCGGGTTTGAATCCTGGCTCGGACCATACTTGAGTCGAGTTATGCGTTGGTTTTCTCCTTTGCAATGAGGGTTTTTCTCCGGGCCGTCCAGTTTTCCTCCCTCTGCAAAAACTCCTTTGATCTTGCAAAAACACCTTTCGATCTTGGGCTGTGTGTGTCATGGTCAGACATGGGTCATATGGCTGCTGCCAAAGGTGCCTTTACGTGCCGTTGGCTCGACCACGTTGCAGCATGCTTTTCAGAGGGCTGGTATGGTCCTTGAAAATCCTTGAAAGTCATGGAATTTAAACTCTGTTTTTCAAGGCTTTGAAAGTCCTGGAATTTATCATAGGTCCTCGAAAGTCCCTGATTATTCACTTTTTATGATAAAAGTTTAAATTCATGCAGAGTAATGTGACGACAGGGATTTCAAAATAAGCTGTCAACTGGCAAAATTTACCGGCTACTTAGGTGGGTGCCTGGGTGGGGGAAAAGAAATCACCATTTGTCGCAATAAGCTACGCGTTTTACGTAAGCACTCTGGAACCATGATGCAAAATATGACAAGACGATCACTAAAGCTGACAAACATCATGCCAAATATTGACTTGACCAGTATGGGTGAATCGGTAGCCAACTTTTGATTAGTACAGATCAAATGATCCAGTCCCTATTTATTTATACAAGTCTCTGATAAACCATCAATGTTTGCTGAATTTTGGTCCGGGAAAATGGGATTTCAGTTGAGCTGTTCCAAGTGTACGAACCCTGTTTCAGCTTCTCAGCTGCAAGTAAGGACAATTAAAACCCCCAAATTATTGTAATTCTTCATGCCCACACTGTTTTCCACCAGGCTGGAATTCAGAAGTTCCTGGACACAGTGTGCAGTAAGGTCCCTCTATCGACCGTGGCTAAGGACTGCCAGGAGTTTGTCAATGATTACACCAAGCCTATCATCCAGTACCTGCTGGCAGAGATGGACCCCGACAACATCTGCGACTTCCTCAAAGTCTGCGACCAGAGCAAAATAAGTAAGTGTTCATCATAGAGTTATCTAACTATAATTCCTGGAATCTCTTTGTGTCTGACTGTACTTCAATTAACTCCAGAACCAGGCCCTATATGAAGTTGACAATCGGCGGGTGTATTGCTCAGCACCCAAGAATGTGCAGTGTAAAGTTTGAAGTTGTTGGGATCAGCTGTTCTCAAATAAGCTGCAAAAAAAGCTGCATTTTTGAAGGCCTAGACCATATAAAACGTGTATTATACAGAACGTGCCACGCACTGCTCCTCATTTTGAACAGGCGCTGCACCCTATTTCGCGCCCATAGAGCTATGTTAAATTACTAGAGTGCTAACTTCGTGTACAAAGTAATGCTAGCTGGGCGCATCCATGTTTGTGCACAAACCCATGGATCGGAGAAATTTTGTACGCTTTGGTACGGCTATTTGCATATCTGCGATTGTATTCCATACCGGTGCGTTATCTAAGCCAATACGCCCAAAACCGAAACGCATGATCATTAAATGGGCGTGTCATTTTGCTTTACGTAAACAGCGCAACGCGTGCGGGTATTCGCTGCAGATACTTTTTTGCCGTTACGGTTTCTTTTAACCGTCAATGACGCGCTTAAGTTGTTTGTGTATGTTCTACTTGCGCGTTGCATGAAGAGTACACTTTCCAACTTCAATCCATCTAATTTCATTATGTTCTACAAACACGCACACGAATTCAAAATGTCTGTGCCCAGGACGGCTTCAAAGCGTCTCCGCGCGCAGAATGAGGAGTTAGCGCTCTAGTAATTTAATATAGCTCTATGGTCGCGCCATGGCTATGGGTAGTCTATGTAATAGACTCTGGCAAAACCCGAGATGGGGCTCCGTGGAGAACAGGTAAAATACTCAGACTAGGGTACGATTAAACACACGTGGAAATGGTGGTTGGCTGTATGGGCTCGACCATTTCTTGAAGGGGGAGATATCGCACACCGGTCAGGTGGGCCTCGACCATTTTTTTGAAGGGGATGGTCACGACGGTGAGGTACAGTGCACTGTTATACAGGCGCTGCACTCTATACCGTTCCGCCACATTTGCGGGTCTACCGGAGGCCAAGCAATTTGCCCATTTACAGTTCTTAATAGTTTACAGTGCTGCTGACAGCACTGCTTACAGTTTATTGACCATGTCTAATTTATTTGGGTTTTTATTCCTCAGCTTTAGGGAGTAAATTAATCAAAATTGTGGGTGAATAATTTTGTTCCTGTCTTTTTCAGCTTCTCCCTTTGGAAAGGTTAACAGTGACACCTTTTGTTTAGTCTGCGATGTCCTTTTTGGCATCCTTGAGACCCAGCTGGCAACCAACAAAAGTTTTGTGAGTCAGTTTTTGGATTAAAATCGTAAAACTGTTTTAGTAATGTTTTTATTGCTACTATGTATTCAGCTTTTTTAGAATTGGCCTGATTTAGTTGTGGCATGAGCTGGCTGTAGACAATGCACATCCCTTATGGTAAGCGTAGTTATGGTAAGCATCCCTTATGGTAAGCGTAGTTTCATGGGTTAGCAAGGAATTCGGCTTCTGCGCATGCGTACATCCCGTAACCAATGATTCTGTGTTTACTGGGTTAGCACAGAATTATTCTGCTAGCAGGGTTAGCGCAGAACGGTGATCGTAAGTGCGGAATTCTGTTGTTAGCAGAGAAATGAAATTGGGCCCGGGTCATCATTGAGTTGGTAATCACCAAAATTATTTGTTAGCAAAAAAAACGAGCTTAACCGCCATATTAGTAGGTGTCTCAGCTCCTCAGCCGATTCATGCTTAAAGCAGAGATGCCACTTTTCCGGTTTTAGCCGGAATTCCTTTTTTCTTTCTTTTTTATCTCACGAAATTCCGGGGTTTTTTTCGGCTGTCAAAATAAAACTGGAAAAAGAGAAGAAAAACTGTGGAAATGCGTTGAATTTACCTTGTTAGCGCTCTCAAGTTAAGTACATGTAGGCCTACATGTTGTTAAAATTGCGCACCCCTGAAGTAGTCTTGAAAACAAGTCTTATTTGTTGTTGCCGAGCCTGTATGCTATTCATGCAGCCCGCATAATTGCACGCAGTATACAACGGCGACTCGCGTGCTGCACTGCGTGCGGGTGTGTTGTGCACACGTAGCATTCAGCCTGGAAGTCAAGTCTATCATTAAAGGCCATAAAAGCAAAAATAAAAAAATAAATGGAACTGGGCTTGGCTACAAAGTAAAGATAACAACAGGGACTTTGTGTCAGAGTGCCTTTTTTTCACAAAAATTTAAGTTCAGGTTTTTTCAAGTAGACCCTAGCCTGTGGCATCTCTGAACACATAAGTTTGTTAAGCAGTTTTGTTTTTCTGCACATTGCGTAAACTCCCACGAGGAGTATTTAGGAGAAGAACCAATCAAAGAACCAAGATTGCAACTCCAATAAGTTGATCAGAATTCTGATTGTGTCTCTCTCTGAATTGTAAAATCTCTCAGGAGGAGGTGACTGATTTGATTGAGAAGGTTTGCCCCCTCCTGCCAGAATCCTTGAACGAACAGTGCAAGGGCTTCCTTGACATGTACGGACCCGTGCTGCTCAAACTGATCGTAGACTCGGAGCTCAGCCCCAACGAAATCTGCAAAGACCTCGGACTCTGCACCTCCTTCAGTCTTCTGCAGCGTGAGTTACATCATTTCTACGATTGTTTTGGGGAGGGCTGGGAGGGGGATTTTATTCCTCTTCTTATGTAGGAAATGCAGTGACTGATTGCCATAAAATTTGGTAGGATAGTAGACGTGAGGTGAATTTCTCTTTTAAAATCATGGGCCCTTTTTATACCAGGCTTTCAATGTTTATCTTTGAACAGTGTAACATTATCTGGTTATCCCTTAAGGGCATCAGTTACACCACATGAGGCCAGTCCTAATGGTACTGTTTACTTCCTGCTGGATCTAACTTTAGGAAGCCCCATACAATCATGAACAGGCACATTCCGATAAATTCATGATTTCTTTTGTTTGTGCATCAATTTCAATGATCAAAGCAAGAAAACACGGTTTCATTAACCGACCAAAACGAATATTACGTTTAATATAATGAAAAATCTAGGTGCGTTTAGACCACTGAAGAATGATTCAGTCATGCCAGCAAGTCGTTGGTCAAGCGATACTAATCGTTCCCTGCTGGTGGTAGGCATTCATCAGGTGCTAAACTGCCCTGAAATAGGAGATCAATCTTGAGATAAGAGAGATCAGTTATAAAGCCTGGTTCAGTCTTGATCAAAAACCCAAATATAACCGGCCAGCTCGGGTTTTCTGTTAACCCTAACCGCCCTGAATCCTCCAAAATCCTTTTTGCAAATTGGAGAAATTTGCAGGATTGAGGTTATATGGCAAAAGTGCGTTGCTGATTTCGGAGGACGCACTATGTCAAGGTCTTGGGCCAGACCTTGTGTTGTTTATGCTCAGCCATGCATAAATTGAGTCCTAGATTATACTTGACATCCTCCGCACTGCTCCAGGATGTCACTGCCTCTGCCTCAGCCTATTGACAGTCGTAGCCGGAGGATTTTGCAGGATTCAGGCAGTGGTCACCTCTCCCGAACCATATTCAAGAAATAATGGAGAAATTTGCAGGATTGAGGTTATATGCAATTTTTCCATGAGGCCAATTGGAGGATTTTGCAGGATTGAGGCTACATCCTAGCAAAAAGGCCTAGGGAGTTAGGGTTAAAAGAGGATTCATGGCATGATATGAATATTTTTAGCAAAGCGGGAACACTACACTAGAGGGAGAGGCCTGAGATTTCCACTGCCTTTTCGCTATTGACATTTCAACAACTTTTATACCAGCTTTTTATCTTTGTACTCCAGACTTGTAATGAGTCACTGATTTTTGTGACTTTAGTCAAGTCTAGTCAAAGTCAAGAAAGTCGCGTCAAGTCGAGTCACAGTGTGTAGTCGAGTGGAGGCAAATTTTTTGCTCGAGTTAAAGCTGTAGTCCATCATTTGCAGCTATCCGAAAAGTAACTGACGTAATAATTGTTGAAAAACATACTTGGATGAAAGAAAGGGGACCAAACTCCCTGTAAAATAATTTTTTCTGGCAAGCTGTCATTTTGAAGTAATCAACAAAAGAAGGCCTTTCCAACGGTGCTTCTTAAGACGCACCGTTGGAAATTTCCATCAGTAGTTTGGGGGTTTTTTTTCGGCAAAGCGCGCGCAATCGTTAACATGACGCACACCACGCGCAGTTGCTAAAAGTTGTCGCATCGGTGCGCGACATCGCGTAGCTGCAATCGGCTCAGTGAGAACGTGTCTCGGACTTTGAATTCAGGCCCAATTCAAAACGTGATTCAGCAACTTTTGATTTGAAATCGAAATCATATAATGCTGTTTTTCTCAAAACATACAGCTGGAGCCGAGCTGAAACTTCATCAGGTTAGATGTTCAGCATCCTTCTTTAGATCGAGAGCATTTTTGTTGCTTCAAACGAACAAAATGCACAAATTACAAATGATGGACTTCACCTTTAATTCGAGTCACGAATATTTGAACAGTAACTCTATAATAACAAATAGAGACGAGAGAAAGTCATTTGTATCACTAACAGTTAACAAGAAGTGAAACTTCGGTCTTATAGGCTATCTGGTTTGGCCTTGACATGTTTTTAAATACTGTTGCCAACTTTTTATGTATTGGTGTCAAAACAACCATATGTTAAGACAAAGTAATTGCAATATGAATATTTCTATGAAAGTGACAAGACTTCCTTTAAATTTAACCAAGTTCAAGATACCCCCATTTAATTCTTTTGTGTTGACATGTTACGCAACATGTCAACTACTAAAAATGTTTCTACTACTAACATAGCTTTTGCGTAGCACCCTCGGCGGTTTGGCCTTGTTAAATTATTTTTCGCGGGCTTCGTCATCACCTTGTCATGCGAAGAACTGACAACATGTACATTTTTGTCTTCGTACCTACAGGTAATGTATTTGATTTATTTCCATTTCTTATTTTAGTGTACTTTAGTAACTTTTGTTTAGAGATATCATTATGAAGTGTAAGCTTATTATATTGATAAAGATTTCATTATGTAAAAGAATAACTCAGAAATATTTTGCTTGGAAGACAACAATCACTGATTGGTCAATTCCAAAATCTTAAGTGTGTCACCAATATATTTTGTAGTTCAAGATTATACTGTATTCCCACTTTCCTTTAGTGTCTAATTCAATTAACTGTTAGTTTGATGTTCCTTGATTCCTTAGAATTACATTTTCATTACTTTGTTTGGTTTACTCGGGGCACATGCAAGAAGTCTTGATTTATATTCATATTATTTCAGCCTGTTTGTAAACAAGCGACTAGTGTATTTAGCCTAAATTAACATAATTTACTTAATATTTAATGTTTACTTTTTGATTTAAAGTCTAAACATTTCTGATTTGAGATTACCTTGTCATGCAAGAATTGACAACATGTACTGTACATTTTTGTCTTTTTACCTACAGGAATTGAATTAATCACCCATAAGAAGTCAACTTGCCGTTCCCTCAATAGTGTCTCTATAAAACGACTCGTCACATTGGTGGAAGATCCGGGTATTGAGGGTCTCCAAACGGCAAATTTTGCCGGGGGCGATAGTGGTAGTGCACGCCAGGGTGACCGTACTCCCTGAGCTCAGCGGTCCTACAGCGGTCCTACAACGATCCAAGGTATCCGTCCCTCATCGTCGCATACCTAACCTGATCGGCCAATAACGAGCAACACGTCCTCTTGTGAGATTCTTCGCGCTGAGCTGATCCAACCAAGCCCGCTGTCTTGCATCTGATGAGCCATGCAGTTTAATCCAATTCTGTCAAGTTGTTTCTTTTTTATGCCAGTGCTTTTATGCCTATTATCTTCATATCCAAGTTCCTTTTTTTTTTCGTGCATAAAATGTTTTTCTTTTCGCTTACCCTGCACAGAATTGACCCAACTTATAACGCACTTTGGTCTAGTTACACAATACTAGTTTCAAAATCGATGTCTCCACGGAACGCACACCTGATTTTGAGAAGACCCAATTATCTCTTTTATTCAATGGTCTAGTAGGAAGAACCCCTATAGGTAATATGGTTATGGTTACAATGGTTATGGTAATTCACTGTCCCTCTTATTGTAATTCGTGTATGCAACCCTATTGGAAGTTGTAACCAAATTTTAGCATCCATGTGAAAAAGAGTTTTTTGGGGGACATATAAGTTTGACGTGTGGTGTAATGTGTGAGAACCATTTGTGCGTTTGAGAGAGAGAGAGACGTGTCCAAGAGTGTTGAATTTGTCAAGTGGTGTTGGGTTGCCACCAGCGTAACCAACAGGCGAGTGGATACAGCCACCGCAGGTACACGCCAGCCAACCAATATTGTTGAGGCCGAGAGCCACAGTTTAAAGTACAAGAGTACTTTAAGACACTCTCCTCATCGTTTGACCAGACGTCTCACGGCATTAGCCTGACACCAATGTTGTATTCTCCGGAATTGCCGTAACCATTTACCGCGGTGGGAACATCACCATCTCCATTCCTGTGAGCCCGAATCTATAGACGGCAGGGACCCACTTTAGCCAGGCGGTGACTGATCGGGTTTACCACTGACCTCATAGGTACTGCGGAAGGTTGAACAATAACATTTAACAATTGTTGACTGCTGTGACATTGGATGTGACGTTTTGAACACCAGAGGGGCGCATATTCGCCGAGGATGCTATGTGCCCCGAGGGTGTTCAAAACATCATATCCCACATCACAGCAGTCAACAATTGTCTTGTTATACCCTTTGTCTTGAATTCTTTGGATTTTGATGTAAAAATCACGAAAACAGACAGCAGTAAACACAACAATCATGACAATCGAACGTCAACTTACATGCATGTCGCGTGCTCGAAACAGCTGATCGTCTGCTAGTTCGCTGCTCCCACTCATGAGTGCAAACATGGTGGGTGCCGACGATACGAGCGTTTCACACCGTACGTACTGTACATGTGTACGTGATATCCCACAGGGAGTGTGCCATGACTTTTTATAAACTTAACACATGATCGTTCTAGGCCAATGAAAATACAGAGGTATAACAATATGATATATGGAACCATATAGTCGATATCTGTTAATTGGAATTGTATTGGAGTGAAACCCGAGTTGATATATATATATATATTTTCTTTGATTTCAATTAATTAGTGTGCTGAGGAGTGATCAGTTTTTTGGATTAGTTTGCTTTCTATAACCAGTTTGGCATTATTTAAAGACTTTGATTTGTATTTCTTTTCTTGATTTATTGGCTGGATTAGCAAATTTGTTGTTAACATTTGTTTTGAAACTCAGTTGAGAAATAACCAAATTTTGTCGTTAAATCCTAGTTTTCGTATATTTGCCTTTGCAAAGTTTGTTTTTGAATGCCTTGCTAATTAACTTGCTTGCTAATTAATTTGCTAGCTAACCTGCTATTTAATGTGCTATTAAATTGATGTTTTCATTGTTGAAGTTAAAACTGCTTCTCCTTTGCTTTATTTATTGAGTTCAGGACAGAACTGTCTCATCTATTTTAGGTTTGAGAAAATAGTTGACACCCTCCAGCGAAGACGACTTGACCTGTACACGACAAAAAAACGTTAATCAACTTATTAATGATCTATCCGATTACAAAATATATTTTGTTCAAGAGTTATAAGTGAAAGAAGTTGGTAACTTTTTAAAACTAAAATCGTTTGTAATTTGATACCCGATGACGTCATCGCGACGTCAGAGTTATATGCACCACTCGGGGTCAGGGATGACGTTGGTTCAAAGTTACACGTTTATGCCATTAAACTATTGAGAAAACTTACGGAGAATGAAAAATAGAAACAAAGAAGATTTATTCGAACAATCCTAAAACGTGATCCAGTTGTGCCCGATCACTCAATAAATAATCGAAATCATAAATTGCTCAACCCTGACTGAAGATGTTATCATGCAAATTCTTTAATAGTATGACATCCTTGGTTAGAATATACACAAAAACATTACATACCCACCAAATTAAACATGGCTCACCCCTCTGGCTGCCCGACTACCTATTTCATCACAGTGCATCCAGAATCCAAAGTTTTCCAGGGCCAAATAAGCGGGCCCCAGGCCCCACGCCGTAAGGGCTCGGAAAACAAAACATAAAACATACACGAAGGAATTTACTAAATGTAAGAAAGCAGCCTTGCAACAATAATATTTACATGCGATGTCATGCAAAATGATACAATTCTTTTTCCAGAATTAAATGGAACAAAAAATGGAGATTAAAATACAGGGTTCTTGACTTTTCAGTACAGTAGAAACGTTATAAGAGGAACAGTATATTCTAAACAAAATGATGAAATAAAGTGTCCTTATAATTTCAAAAAACTTTTGCTAAAAAAGTCATATGAAAGTGGCCAGGAATCGAGTCAGATTGCACCGCAGAGCATCCAGAATCCAAAATTTGTAGGGGCCTTTAACCACGCTGTAAGGGCTTCGCGCTCCGCATTCGCATTAGTTTTGTCCGTCCTTTAGAAATTCCAGCACCCCCTGGCAAAAGTTTGTTCCAGCGGACTTGCTGGCCTACCTGTTTGATCGGGGTCATTTTGTCGTTCCCTCAGTAGTGTCTTTATAAAACAACTCGTCACAAGTAGGCCTATAATAAAATGAAATAGTTTGTGTTTTTTTAGTATAATAAAATGACATAGTTTGTCCTCAACTTCAGTCAATTGATCATGTAAAAAATACCAAGACATTCGCCTAAAAAGTGAATGTGAAATGGCAAAGCTTTAATTCTCTGTTGTCAGATGAACCGTATTGTTTTTGTTTTAATGTTGTGGAAAACGGGTGGCATGGATGGCACAATGCGTAAAAGCGCTCGCCTCTCACAGCTGTGGCCTGGGATCGAATTCCCTGCTCAGGTCATTATGTGAGTAGGGTTGTGCATCGATTCTCTCCTGGGCCACAAGGGCTTTTCTCCGGGCTTTTTCGGTTTTCCTCCCGCAAAAATCTACACTTGCGATCTGGCTGCACGCCGTGGTCAGACAAGGGTCATATGGTAGCTCCTTAAAGGTGCCTTTACATCCCTTTGGCTTGACCATGTTGTCGCTACATCCTTCACAATTCAGCTTCTGCTGCAAGTAAGCACGATTAGCCCCCACATTTATTTATTTATTTGATTTCCAGCGAAACTGATGTTTACCAGCGGATCGGTCGAATGTGACGCCTGCAAGGAGCTAGTCACTGTGGCGGAAGACTTGGTGAAAGAGAATGAAGACAAGATACTGGAAACGATTGCCAAGATCTGTGATCTGTTCCCAAAGAATGATCAACAACAGGTATGTCAGCCCCCTCCCTGGTCTGAGGATCAGAGGTTCACGTGTGCAGAGCCACACTACAACAAACATATGATATATCGGTGCATGTCAATTTATGCGACCCTGCGCGGCAGCCAATCGGAGCCGCCTTTAGAAGTTGTGACATCCTTAAGAGCAGACATTCTGCCAAAGCTGTTGATTGGTCAATAGCTGCCATGTTGTTTTATGCGACCCTGCGCGCCAGCCAATCGGAGCCGCCTTTAGAAGTTTTGACTTCCTTTAGAGCAGACATTCAGCCCAATTTGATTGGTCAATAGCTGCCATTTTGTTTATGCGACCCTGCGCGCCAGCCAATCCGAGCCACCTTTAAAAGTTGTGACGTCCTTTAGAGCAGACATTCAGCCAAAGCTGTTGATTGGTCAATAGCTGCCATGTTGTTCTCATACAACATCAGGTTGTCGAGGACACAATAGAAGGCGTCCACTGAATGGTCAGAATCTGGAGGTCAAGACGCAGTATTTTGCATAAGCTGCGCGCATATCATAGATGGCAAGCATCTATTCCATAGACTACATCCTCCCTGCAATTGTCGAAAAATTAAGCCTTCCGATTAATTTATCATCAACTTATCCAACACTATTTTCAAGTTTCAGCCCCCCCCCCAAAAAAAATAGGTTTTAAATTGGCCTTCTTTGATGGAATTGTTACTTTTAAAATTTCAAAATATTTGCGATCTGACAGTAATTCTCGCAGGGTAGACTGGTTCCCAACCCCCTTTAGGATTCAGACCAGGAACCAGTCTATTTACAAGGCTCATGTGTTTGTATTCAAAGGCAGTCCTCATAAAAGCCTTGTAACGAGGGTTCCATTGGCAAAAATAGAACAAGCATTTTTCCCCGTTAAAATTAAAAACTCAAAAGGTAAAAAGTAGACAGGAAAAAAAAATCAAATTTATTTAAGAGCGAGGCCACGGTCAGTTAGTCTTTACAATACACCAACAATCCTTTGTTTTGTCATAATTCCAACGAATCTAAGAGTTCTCTGTTAGGCCCCCAAAAAAGTCTCCAGTTTCTGGTCTGCGCTCGCATTGCCGTACAACCCTGCCATGCACGTTGGCAAAATTAAAAAAAAATATCAATATAAGATGATGTCTCAAAACCTCTTTTCTCACTGGTTTGACTGGAATCCTGCTGCTGCACAAAAAGTGCTTTTTAATGGGATTATGATCGGGTATAAGCTTTATGTGGCCTCTCTGGGCTCCCATATATTTTGCACTAAATTTAGTCAGTACCATTTGCAGACGGTGTTGTAATTTTGTAATTGTGCGTCTGGAAGCCAGACTGAGGACGCGATGGTCGTGTATCTGGAACCTCAGTAAACGCTTATTAATTAGCCCAATATGCAAGGGAGCAGACTAATGACCAGCCTGGCAGCACATGCACAGTGTTGATGTTGCTGTATGGTCTGACGTTAAAGTTTTCTATGATTTTTGTCTTGACTATATAAATTTCCCGAAGAAAGTTCGTGTCGGTCGAGATCGTAAGTGGGTGCAGAATTTTCAGGCCTGATGGCTTTACTGAGGATGCCTCAAGCTCCACCCTGAGGGATATTTTTGGGAGATTTAAGAGATCGAAGCGTCATCTGCAACATGCATCAGCTGAAATTTCAAGAAGAAAATGGGGGGGGGGGGGGGAACCTGCTTCGCCGCACCACTTTTGGGGCAATCTCCATACCAGAAACCAGAGACTTTTTTTTGGCCTCAACCTTAACCTTGCCAGTCCTTCAGAATCAAAGGTTTATGAGGACAAAAATATGATATTTTTCCAGAAAGTAAAAAAAAAGGTTTAATGTGGTCATTAAAAGTTTGTGTTTGTTTTCTGTCCGCTGTAGTGTCAGAACTACATTGAGGTGTACGGCGACTACATTCTGGATCTGATTCTGGAGGGGTATTTGACACCGGATGCTGTCTGCAAGGTGAATCTCGAGAAAAATCTTGAGCTGTTAATCAAATTAGGGCTATTAGGATGAGTGTTGTAGTCGAGTAATTTGGTTCAAGTCTGAGTCTGAGTCTGATTCACGAGTCATTTGTGTGCATGTACATATGTATAGGTCTATGTATGGTATGGAATGGATGTGCATGGACATGGACATGCACACATGTAAGTGATACGTTAGGTATGCACTGTTGCTGGAAATTTAGGGATGAACACATTTAATAACAACAAACATTATAATTTGCATCATCATCTGGAGAGTGGTGAAGTATGTGCTAAATGTTGTTTAGTAACAGGCAGGGTGGTTTGATGCGGTACATGGAGTAAAAGGCAGGGTGGTTTGGGGCAGTACAGGGAGTAACAGGCAGGGTGGTTAGGGGCAGTACAGGAAGTAACAGGCAGGGTGGTTTGGGGTGGTACAGGGAGTAACAGGCAGGGTGGTTAGGGGCAGTACAGGGAGTAACAGGCAGGGTGGTTAGGGGCAGTACAGGGAGTAACAGGCAGGGTGGTTTGGGGCAGTACAGGGAGTAACAGGCAGGGTGGTTTGGGGCAGTACAGGGAGTAACAGGCAGGGTGGTTTGGGGCAGTACTGGGAGTAACAGGCAGGGTGGTTTGGGGCAGTACAGGGAGTAACAGGCAGGGTGGTTTGGGGCAGTACAGGGAGTAACAGGCAGGGTGGTTTGGGGCAGTACTGGGAGTAACAGGCAGGGCGGTTTGGGGCAGTACAGGGAGTAACAGGCAGGGTGGCTTGGGACAGTACAGGGAGTAACAGGCAGGGTGGTTAGGGGCAGTACAGGGAGTAACAGGCAGGGTGGTTTGGGGCAGTACAGGGAGTTACAGGCAGGATGGTTTAAATTTGAGGTGGTACAGGGAGTAACAGGCAGGGTGGTTTGGAGCAGTACAGGGAGTAACAGGCAGGGTGGTTTGGAACAGTACAGGGAGTTACAGGCAGGGTGGTTTAAATTTGGGGTGGTACAGGGAGTAACAAGCAGGGTGGTTTTGGGGCAGTACAGGGAGTAACAGGCAGGGTGGTTTGGAGCAGTACAGGGAGTAACAAGCAGGGTGGCTTGGGGCAGTACAGGGATACAGGCAGGGTGGTTTTGGGTGGTACAGGGAGTAACAGGCAGGGTGGTTTGGGGCAGTACAGGGAGTAACAGGCAGGGCGGTTCAATTGGGTAGTACAGGGATCAACAGGCAGGGCGGTTTTTGGCAGTACTGGGAGTAACAGGCAGGGTGGTTTGGGGCAGTACAGGGAGTAACAGGCAGGGTGGTTTGGGGCAGTACAGGGAGTAACAGGCAGGGTGGTTTGGGGCAGTACTGGGAGTAACAGGCAGGGCGGTTTGGGGCAGTACAGGGAGTAACAGGCAGGGTGGCTTGGGACAGTACAGGGAGTAACAGGCAGGGTGGTTAGGGGCAGTACAGGGAGTAACAGGCAGGGTGGTTTGGGGCAGTACAGGGAGTTACAGGCAGGATGGTTTAAATTTGAGGTGGTACAGGGAGTAACAGGCAGGGTGGTTTGGAGCAGTACAGGGAGTAACAGGCAGGGTGGTTTGGGGCAGTACAGGGAGTTACAGGCAGGGTGGTTTAAATTTGGGGTGGTACAGGGAGTAACAAGCAGGGTGGTTTTGGGGCAGTACAGGGAGTAACAGGCAGGGTGGTTTGGAGCAGTACAGGGAGTAACAAGCAGGGTGGCTTGGGGCAGTACAGGGATACAGGCAGGGTGGTTTGGGGTGGTACAGGGAGTAACAGGCAGGGTGGTTTGGGGCAGTACAGGGAGTAACAGGCAGGGCGGTTCAATTGGGTAGTACAGGGATCAACAGGCAGGGCGGTTTTTGGCAGTACAGGGAGTAACAGGCAGGGCAGTTTTGGAGCAGGACAGGGAGTAACAGGCAGGGTGGTTCGGGCAGTGTAGGAGTAACAGGCAGGATGGTTTGGGGCAGTACAGGGAGTAACAGGCAGGGTGGTTTGGGGCAGTACAGGGAGTAACAGGCAGGGCGGTTTTGGCAGTACAGGAACAGCCAGGGCGGTTTTGGCAATACAGGGAGTAACAGGCAGGGCGGTTTTGGCAGAACAGGGAGTAACAGGCAGGCTGGTTTGGCCAGTAAAAGAGGTAACGGGCAGGTTTGGGGAAGTACATGAAGTAACGGGCAGGGTGTCTTGGGGGCAGTAAGATAGGCAGGGTGGTTTGGGGCAGTACAGGGATAACAGGCAGGGTGGTTTGGGGCAGTACAGGGAGTAACAGGCAGGGCGGTTTTGGGCAGGACAGGGAGTAACATGCAGGATGGTTCGGGGCAGTACAGGGAGTAACAGGCAGGGACTGGTTTCAGGCAGTTCAGGTAGTACAAGGACTAATGGGTTCTAGGCATGCATTTTCAGAGATTGTTTCTGATTTTCTCAGGATCTGAAGTTATGCAGCCAGTCCATCAAGAGCCTCCCTCCAGCCAACAAGTGCATGCAGGGCCCAGTGTTCTGGTGTGCAAGCATGGACAACGCCAAACTATGCAACGTAAGTCATACTTCCCTTCATTGCTGTCATAGGAAGGCTTGGTGCAAGACCGGATTTGAATTTGTTCCCCTTGAGCAGCCAGTCCCTGGCAAGCTCGGTCAAGCTGCTGTGACGATAGAGGGCACTGTCAACAAAATGAATCAAATCCAAAGCTTGGGAATTTAGGCACTTGAACCCGAGAAATTCTGGGCATACCTCTGCATGATATTTTCAAGCTGACGCGAACACTTGAGGTATGCCTGAAATTTCTTGGGTCCGAGTGCCAACATTCCCAAGACTTGAATTGATTCCTCTGGTTGATAACGCCCTCTACCGCTGCGATGCGCGTCTTGACCGCGCTTATAAGGGACTGGCTTATCATGCACATCAAAGAAGGTTGCTGTGAGGGTTTCTGGCAAAATGAGACTGAACTGGGCAGAGATCGAAATGAGGGTTCATTGATATTAGGAAAGAGAATATAATGCACCGTACTATACTGTTTGTACCACTTCAATCAGACATTCCGTTGACGAAATGGACGTCAAAAAGTAAAATACTGGGGGAAAAGGCGTTTAAAGTTTCGAGTTTTGTATTTGTTAAAATGAAAGACGCCAATTGTTTTTTCTTAAAAAGCACCCGTATTCTACTATTTTATACTATTTCTTTAAAATATCAGTAGTAGACATATCAAAGGTAACAAATATCAATAAATCGGAAAATGGCAAAAAAATTACCCCCGTTCACATTTTTGCATTTTTCTCCACTACGCCTGTGCCCAGGTCTGTCTCATTTAGACAGAAACGCCTCACATATGACAATCATAGTTCAGTTAATAGTTTAAAGGGAATGTACATCATTGGCTTTTGCTGTAATTTTCAGAAATGAACTATTTAAGGGGTTAGTATAATAGATCAAATATTGTTTCACTGAAATGTGTGAAGTTTTGTGTTCAAAAATGCTGGAAAAACCAAGCAAAACAAAAATGTTCAAGTAGTCTGGTTCCCTGACTCCACTAAAGATGAAATGGATCAATTTATATAGATGCCGGAAACTGTAAGGTAAGGGAACTAGTCTAGCTGGTCTGCACCCGTTCATGACGTGTAACCAATAGCAAACAAAATTTGGACTGAAAAAAACCCGGTAAATTTGGAGCAGTAGTTGAAAAATAGTTAGGTTTTTCCAACGGTGGTCGGCCGACCATTGTTGGAATTTATACAAAATACCACTTTTCTTGAAAATGACTTCACACCGGGTGCCATAATTTTACAGGATGCTTTAGACTGTCATTTACCAACATCCTAGTAAGGTATTTCGTAAATATTTGATAGTTTTGTTCTTCGATGTTTGCAAATGTTGTATATTCCCTTTAAGTGGAGTGACCCTATAAACCATCTTTTTTTCACTTTGTATTATAGACTGTTGAGCACTGTCGTCGCCACGCCTGGAACTGAGCCTAACACCGACCAACGAATAGCGGTTTACTTTAATAAACATCCTGAAAAATCTCTATTTGCGGGCCTTGAATTTGTTTACATTTCAAATTTACAGAAAATAGTCTCAATAATAACAATCACAAAAAGATTTTGTAATCATGTATTTGAGTCTGATTGTGTAACATGTGATTCTTGAAACCGTACGATTGTTGAAATGGAACGGAAACATTTGTACCTATAAAAGCAGAAAAGCAGTAATATTGCTCAAAAACCTAAATGGAAGAAAATAATTGGATGCATTGTTATTACCCCCGCTCATCGGGCCATTAAATTGTTCCTTGAGATCTTCTCAACTTCCACAGACTGATGATTGTTGTAATTAAGCAGCGCAGACATTTCGGTAAGCAAAGCAAATACTAGCTAAGTAAACATTGGTTGCCAGCTAAAATTGCCATGCAGTGTCTATTGTTCGTGACTGGTACCCGGCTATTTGTTTTTGCTTAACACATTTCCTTCTCTGCAACTCTGTAAAGTGGTGTCTATATAGATCAAAACACGTAAATGTAAAACCTCATTTATCTTAAAGGCTTCCAATGTAATTGTTTTCCATAGGCCTAGATCTTTTGGTATTTCTTTGAAAGTTAGAAAACAATTTCACTACTTTCCGTTGTACCAACATAACATTTCAAAGGGATTTGTATCCAATTCTCATGATGCTGAGCACGATCCATGTGAATTTGTTTATTTTTAATTTGGATACAAAAATAGTAATGTTTAGACTGTAGGTGATATTTTTAGCGATAGCTTATAGAGTAGAATAGATACAATATCAGTAAGTAATTGCCAGTGTTTTAAATTAGAGTGTATTTTGTATTGTACGCTTTGTTAAATCAACAATTTGTATTTGGAGACTGTATTCTTGGTTGATTAGTGTGTTTTTTTCCAAAACGGAGTAAAATTTGTATGTAAAAGGTTAATGCAGCTCGTAATGTCGCCAAATACGGTTGGCTGAAATGATTGGTTGATGCAATAGTACCAGTCTGTAATTTTGTATCCTTGCAGTTGATTTGGAAGTTGTTTGTTTGATGAAATGAAATTAAATGAAATTAAATATGTATTTTCTTATCAATTCTAAGAAAAATTAGATTTAACAAAAAAATTTGCGTTTTTATTGAAATCTTTATATTTAATTGTACGATTTGTATAATGAGCATTATTTCTTGATATATACTTATCGAAAAAAAAATTATTCCGTCGTGATTAACTTTACAAAATAATAAGCAAACACAACCATAGAGCAAAATACGCAGTAGAAGTAGTTGAAAACAGTTGGCGCTTATTGAAGTATATATGTTACCATGGTTACGCTGAATACATTTTCCTTATTTCAGCTACTGTCCTGACATCGATTTTGGGTCCTTAATCTCGGCCAAGCCTCTGAGGCGAAATCAACCACTTGTCACGACAGCTTTGTCTTTCAATCAGCATGCGTTGCATTAACAAAATCGTATCAACTTTGAAAAAAAATATTCATAGCATAGAAAATTGCTGTTCCGAATACAATTCCAGATTCCGATGTTTTGTTTTTAATGATATGAAGTTTATTTGCGTCCAATAGTTCCTTAATGTACTACTTAATATGTATTTTATTATCAGTGAGAATGTCATTACGGGAAAAGGTTCCCTGGGGAGACATTTGCAGACTTTTGTGCAACAAATCCTTACTTTATGACCGCTAACCCTCACCTAACCTTAACCTACCACAGCCAAGTGTGTATTTGCCTGCAACCGGGGACCCCCTATTGTCCGTCTTTTGTTTGGACTTGAACTTTTTAGGAAGGCCTCCCATATGTTTTGTACACGAAACCAAACTGGGGGCCTCTCGAGAATGGGGGACCCTATTGTCCTCTTTTGTTCAACGTCCCCTGTTGAATGCAGAAACAAACTCAGTGATGTAGTCGAGTCTATCACGGAGTCCTCGCAAGGCCATCACAAGTCCTCCAGTCCCAATTCAAATCACAAGCTATTCAGATGAGCTTTGACATGCTTTCCTTTGTCAATGTTCATCCACTGTTTCATGTGACCGCTGGACTTGTGATTTACTTGTGACTGGACTTGTGATGAACTTGCCTCCAGGCCTGTCCTACCTTCACCAAGCTTTGTAAATTTGGGTTTTGCATCACGAGGAAACGATTTAGCCTGCATTGCGAGACTAACATTTTGTCTCGAAATAGGACTGAAATGTCTCCTCATTCTATCTAGTCCACATAAAGTATAGCTTTTGTTGATAACTTGTCTCCCTAAAGGGTACATTTGCAGAAATTGGAAGTGCTACCTTATAAACCTTTCATTTTCTTTGTATTGTATCAATTGGTATTGGACAATTTTGTGGTACTCCGATTTTATATTTAACTTTTTTTTTTTAATAAATAAATTGTGATACTCGCAAGTTATATTCTGCTTACTCGGATAAATGACAATGAATGAAAATAAATGAAAGAAAATTGTGTTCGCCTCATTTGTAAGCTCTGGCAGGAGCTTCTACATGTCGCTTGGTGGTCGGTAGGTCTTTCGCAAAGAAGTTACTCGCGAGCAGTCGAGTACTGGCGAGTAGTCGAGTACTGGCGAGTAGTCAAGTACTGGCGAGTGGTCGAGTACTTGCGAGTGGTCGAGTACTCGCGAGTATTTTACTAAAATGCCCATGAAACGGGAAAAAATGGCATAAACATTACTAAAGAAGGAAGTTATGAATAAACAGTGTGGAAGACACACCACATTTTGCAGGACTGAAATATCCTTACTGTTCAAATTTTTGGCTCATTTTACTTAAACAAAAATTGATGTATTCAGAATGCTCGTTGAAGCCTAAGGAAACAGATGGAGATAGCAATTCCTCTTTTTTTTGCGGGGGGCGAAGAATGACAAAAGACACGTTTGGCACACATTCAGCAAAGTGGTTACTTTTTCTGAAGTCGGCACTTTTAAAATAAAATTGCTACTCCTGAATACCTAGTGTACTTCTACTCGCACCGTACCAGGACGAGTACTCGAGTAGCTGAAAAACCATGAATAGAACAACGAGTGCCAAACACGACTCGTGAGTACCGCGTTCCTTGCCCAGCGCTAGTTCTTACAATTTCTTTTTACCGTGATTTTTTTCTCCAATAGCTCTGACTTTTCAGTGCCAATGAAATAATATCTGTAACGGGCACAGCCTAGTTTTGAACTGACAAGCTGCTTAGACTTAATGACGTCTGATTTATTCTGGTTTGATTGCTCAAATTTAGCATGAGGGAGTAAATAAACAAATTGTGGACGAATAATTTATTTCTTCTGTTTTTCAGTTTCTTCCGTTGGAAAGGTGGACAGTGACGCCTTTTGTTTAGTCTGCGATGTCCTTTTTGGCATGAATGAGACCCAGCTGGCAACCAACAAAAGATTTGTAAGTAGGCTTTTGGATTAAACGGCAAATTCGTAAAACTGTTTTATTAATAAATGCATATTTTGGGGGGTATTCACCTCTTTTTTTTTAAATGGCTTGATTTAGTAGTGGCATGGGCTGACTTTAATGTGCATGCTTTACGGTAAGCGTATTTCATTGTAAGCGAGGAATTTTGATTCCTTGCGTGCGTTCATCCCGTAACCAACGATGCTGTGCTTACAGAAAAAAGTTTTTCTGCTAGCGCTGTTACTTTGGCGCAGAATGGTGATCGTACGTGCAGCATGCTGTGGTTGACAGAGCCTGAGAGCCATGGAATTGGGCCCAGGCCATCATTAAGTCGGTAATCACGAACATTATTTGTGAGCAGAAACAGGTTTACTTGCCAATTAGTCGCTCTTCTGTGACTGCTTCTCAGTTCTCAGTTGACCACGCTAAAAGGTAATGGACAACATTTTGCAAACTTAAAAAAAAACACATGAAACTACCCAATTTTATGAAATACCTTACTTAATAATTACTTATAATTCTGATTTTGTCTCCCTCTTAATTACAAAATCTCTCAGGAGGAGGTGACTGATTTGATTGAGAAGGTTTGCCCCCTCCTGCCAGGGTCCTTGAACCAACAGTGCAAGGGCTTCCTTGACATTTACGGACCCGTGCTGCTCAAACTGATCGTGGACTCCGAGCTCAGTCCAATCTGCAAAGACCTCGGACTTTGCACTCCCTCCAGCCTTCTGCAGCGTGAGTTACTTGTAGAACATCTCCATGGTCTTTGTTTTTGTTTTTGTTTTAAGAGGGTGCGGGGGGATCAGTAAATGGTTAGTAAATGTGAGTAATTTCATTCTGACAAGACTAGTCAGTGTTGAATGCCAAAATAGCCAAAACATTCACATAAACATTTGGCGTTAGTTGCCAAAGCTATTATTCTCTGTCATGCTGTCAGATGACAAATTATTGTTGTTTTAACGTTGAGAAATGGGTGGCATTGGTGGTGCAGTGCGTAAAAGCGCTCGCCTCTCATTAGTGCTGTGGCCCGGGATTGATTCCCAGCTCGGGTCATGTGAGTAGATGTCACGTTGGTTCTCATGTGCCACGAGGGTTTTACTCTGGGTTGTCTGGTTTTCCGATTACGTCTCGATAATACGAAGTACCATTGGTCCGATTGGTCCGAAGTCCGATTGGTCCGAAGTCCCATTGGTCCGACGTCCCATTGGTCCGACGTGAAGTCCCATTTGAAGTCCCACGAAACATAACTTTGCCTGTGACAATGATAAAAAAAACTCCAGAAAACAAGAACACGCGTGATCGAAAGAAACTAGACAATAATGATAATACACACTACTGAGTAGTTCCACTGGTTCAGGTTGACTGACCCTAACCCTAACCCCAACCTTAACCCTATGGGGCGTCGGACCAATGGGACTTCGGACCAATAGTACTTCGGACTACAGAGACGCCTCTGATTTTTCCTCCCTCTGCAAAAATCAACACTTTCAACCTGGCTGATGTGCTCCGTGGTCATACATGGGTCGTACGGCGGCTGCCTAAGGCGCCTTTACGTGGCTGCGGCTAGGCTCGACCACGTTGTAGCTGCGTCCTTCGCAATTCAGATTCTGCTGGGAGTAAGGACGATAGCCCCCTGAATTTATATTTATTTGATTTCCAGCGAGACTTAGGTTGACCGTTGGATCGGTCCAATGTGATGCCTGCAGGACGGTAGTCACTGTGATTGAAGACTCGGTGAAATTCTTGGTGAAAGAGATCGCAGACATAATACTGGAATTGCTTGCCAAGCTCTGTGATCTGCTCCCACAGACTTATCAACAAGAGGTAAGCCAGCCCCGTCCCTAGTCTGAGAACCTGACGTTCACGTGTGTAGAGTCAAACTGCAACAAACATCTGATAAATACGTGCATGCCAATTTTATGCAACCCTGCGCACCAGCCAATCGGAGCCGCCCTATTAGAAGTTGTGATAACGTCCATTAGAGCAGACATTCAGCCAAAGCTGTTGATTGGTTATAGCTGCCATGTTGTTCTCTTACAACATTGGTTAACGAAGACACGATACACGGTGAGTAAAAAAAAAAGCATCCCAAATGGCAGGGCCACTTTTTATTGAAGAAAACAAAATCGAGAGACAACAATAAAAAAAAATCGAGAAAAATAAGAACACGCGTGATCGAAAAAAAATGGACAATAACGAGCAACACTAGAAAACATTAAAAGGACCTTTAGATACTTGTTGGCCATTGACTTAAAAGTATGCACACTGCCTGCTGCACATATGTCACCATCTAAGGAATTGCATATTTGTACAGCACTAGGCAAGAAACTGGTCCGTTCATAAGTCCGACACCTCATAGGTCCGACGCCTCATAAGTCCGAAACATCGTTTGTCCGTTGTCGGACTTATGAGACGTCGGACTTATGAGGCGTCGGACCTATGAGGCGGAATAATGCTTCGTAAATCCGACGCCTCATAAGTCCGAAATTTCGGACTTGGGAGGCGTCGGACCTATGAGGCGTCGGACTTATGATACGGCCCCCAAGAAACAACGCTGGAACTGGCAGGTGTGACATCTGTGATGCAAGCCGAGTATTTCTTAAGTTTTAATTTTTAATTATTTAAAATGTGGTCGTTAAAAACTCGTGTTTGTTGTCTGTCCACTGTAGTGTAAGAACTTGGTTGAGTCGTTCGGCTCCTACATTGTGGATCTGGTTGTGGATCTGATTGTGGAGTTTTTGTCACCAGATACTATCTGCGAGGTAAAACTCAAGAAAAATATCGAGTCGTTTGTCAAAATAGGACTATTGGGATCGGTGTTGTAGTCGAGCCATTTGGTTCGAGTCCTAGTCACTAGTCATTTATGCCGTTGTCTACATGTTAGCCTATAATGCATAGGCGAAATGGATGTGCATGGACATGGACACACATAGATGAACAATGTACGAATTGGATGTACGTGGACATGGACACACATATAGATGAACTTGCAAATCATATTTTAGGGATGCTCTTTCGCTGGAAATTTAGGGAGGAGAAAATTGTAATTACAACAAAAATTCTTATTTGCAACGTCACCTGGAGAGTGGTGAAGTATGTTCATGTGCTAAACGTTCCTAAGTAATAGGCAGATTAGTTGTTAGTTGTGATACAGGGGGTAATAGGCAGGCTGGTACGCCCAGTAAAAGAGGTAACGGGCAGGTTTGGGGCAGAAGATGGAGTAACAGTCGGGGTGGTTTGGGGCAGTACAGGGAGTAACAGTCAGGATGGTTTGGGGCGATACAGGGAGTAACAGGCTAGGGTGGCTAGGGGCAGTACAGGGAGTAACAGGCAGGGTGGCTTGGGGCAGTACAGGGAGTAACAGGCAGGGTGGTTTGGGGCAGCACAGGGAGTAACAGGCAGGGTGGTTTTGCAGTACAAGGAGTAACTAGCATGGTGGTTTGGGGCAGTACAGGGAGTAACAGTCAGGGCGGTTGGGGCAGTACAGTGAGTATAACAGGCAGGGTGGTTTGGGGCAGTACAGGGATTGGTGGGGCGGTTTGGGGCAGTACAGGGAGTTACAGGCAGGTAGGTTTGGGTCAGTACGGTAACAGGCAGGTTGGCTTGGGGCAGAACAGGGAGTAAATTCTTGGGCAATAGAGAGACTGGTATGTTAAAATGTCTCTGATTTTCTCAGGCTCTGATGTTATGCAGCGAGTCCAGGAAGAGCCTCCCTCCAGCCAACAACTGCATGCTGGGCCCAGTGTTCTGGTGTGCTAGTATGGACAACGCCAAACTTTGCAACGTAAGTCAGAGTTTCCATCATTGCTGTCATTTGTAGTCTTGTTTCATGTCTGGATTTTGGACTTTGAGAATTTAGGCACTTGGGAATTTTGGCAATTGGACCCAAAGAATTTCAAGCAGCGTCGCATGGGCACTATACATTCAAGGTAATGTGTGTGCCTGAGTTAAGTTGGAATTACTTGGGTCCAAGTGCCATCATTCCCAAGACTTGATTTGATTAATCTTGTCGATAGTGCCCTCTATTGTACGGCGTTTTGACCTCCCTTATGAATTTGGTTGCAATGGAAATGACCTATGGGTCATTCTGGAAAATTAGAATCCATTTTTTTTCCTGTCCCTGTAACATTCGACATCTGTGATATCGAAATTCTGATTCACTCCTTAATGCAGTCATACAAGAGTGATTATGAATAGCAAACTATACCTACCCAACAAATTCTTAATGATACTTGAATGGCAAATTACAAAGTACCAAGGTAACAGGGACAGGAGTTATGTGTCACACTTTGGACCCTTACTTTATAGAATGCCCCATATGTACAGTTAATAGTAAAAGGTCAATGACCCTAAATTGCATGTTTTTTTTCTTTGTACTAGACTGTTGAGCATTGTCGTCGCCACGCCTGGAACTGAGCCTAACAAAGACCAACGAATAGCGGGCTGCTTAAACATCCTGAAAGATGTCCAATTACAGGGCCCTGAATTTGTTTACATATCCAATTTACAGAAAATAATCTGAATAATTACAATATTAAAAAAGGTTTTATAATCATGTATTTGAGTCAGTCTTATTGTTTGACATATAATTCTTTACACCATTCAGTACTTGAAATGGCACCAAAGCATGCGTACATTGAAAAGCAGAAAAGCATTCATATTGCTGAAGGGCCTAAATTGAAGATTTTTTTGATGCATTAGTGTTGTATTGCCCCTGCTCATTGGGCCTTTAAATTGTTCCTTAGACCTTCTGAAGTTCCAAAGACTGACGACTGCTGTTATTAAGCAGCACCGATATTTGGTTAGCAACGTAAGTACTAGCTATAAGTAAACATGGGTTACCGGCCATATATGCAGTGTTTATTGATCATGACTGGTACCCGGCTGAGTTGCTGAAAACATTTGCTTAAAAGTATTTTCTTCACTGCAGCTCTGCAAACTGGTGTCTAGATCAAAACGCGTAAATGTCAAACCAGCTCATTTATCTCAAAGGCTTCAATTTTAATTGTTCTCCATAGATGTAGCCTGCTCATTTTGGTGTTTCTTTGAAAGTTAGAAAAAAGTTAAAGATCCTCTGTTGTACCAACATAACATTTCTAATTAAGGTAATTGTATCTAAATCTCATGATACTCGGCACAATCCATGTGATTCTTTTTTATATAAAAATAGTACTTTATGGATTGTAGATGATATTTTTGGAATAGTCTTTTTAAAGTAGAATAGATATAACTATATCAGTCAGTAATCGTCAGTGTTTTAATTAGTAAGTGGATTTTATAGTGTGCGCTTTGTGTGCTTTGCTAAGCGACATGAAATTTGTTGGTTTATTTTTTGTGGTGCTCGTTACTTGACCTAATTCGGTTGACTAAAATGATTGATTGATGCAATAGCCTTCGTAAATGTTTGGTCTTCAAGCCCGCGGTAACGTGGGGGGGGGGGTACTGTGGGTGCTACAGCACCCCCATCTTTTTTAAATGGGGGTGCTGGAATATGCTTCAGTACCCCCTACTCCCGGGTAAAATGTGTTCCAGGCAGCAGTGTTCAACCGCGATGAAATTGCGCCGCTACGCTATACATTATGCTTGCTCTACAAATATCTTCTTTGTTTTGTTCGTTTCTAGTTTTGCCGCGGCTAAGCGCGGCGCTTCGAACGTCTCGCACAAAGTAAAATAATCAGGAGAGCCTCTGGCGTAGCCAGGAATTTTTCAGTGGGGGGGGGGGGGGGGGGGGGGCTGGAACATTTCATGGGGGGGGGGGGGCGTCATGTAGATCAATGATAATTTTTTTAGAAACTCAAAATCTCGGTGGGGGGGGGGGCGACTAGGGGGCGACAAGGTTTCATCATGGCTGTCGTCCCCCCCCCCCCCACGGCCCCCCCCCCCCCCCATGGCTACGCCATCAGAGGTATTTTCTAACTCTTCCGGCAGTGCAGAATGTAATGTATCTAAAATCATGAAATGTCTATGACATTTCTGCCTTGATGGAAGCTTTGACCCGAAAGCAATAACCTCGGCTATGACAATGGTGGCAAAGTTGATTATGCTTGCCAAGATTTTTTTCATTCGATCTTTCAATAGGGGCAAATGTTCATACCTTTCCCCTCAAGGTTTTTCTTTTCATTTAAAACTTTCATTGACGTTGCTAGCATTTTCTGTACTCAGCATTAACAAATAACAAGGTTCACATTTATCCCCAACCCAATAGGAGTGGGAGTGGCTTTTATTGAAACTAGTCATGCTTTACGCCAATTCCAGTGAAGTTTCGTTTAAAAAAAAAGTTATTCAAGTTTTACCCTCTGCAAGTTTTTTTCTCATAAAAACTCAGTAGACCGATAAATCCTTGCCTAGCCCTTAACTTGCCATCAACCGATCATAAACACAAAGATGCATTTGGTGTGTTAGTCTTTTATATTTGCCATTCCCTGTAACAAACAAAATAACACTGCAAATATATCGAGAGCTACATCGTCTAGGCCTATGTGAATATTTTTATGAACAGACATCATCCGCTTCCAGTGGAACCATCTTGTTTTAACTTGAACCAAAAAACATCCTTTCGGGTTTTATAAGTTTAAGTACATACTTCATTATATTTCATCACAGTGCATCCAGAATCCAACACTTTCCGGGGCCTTAAAGCAGGCCCCTCGCCCTGTGGCCCCACGCCGTAAGGGCTCGGAAAATAAAACAAAACATTCACGACGGAATTTACTAAGTGTAAGAAAGCACCCTTGCAACAATAATATTTACATGCGATGTCATGCATAATGATACAATTCTTTTTAACAGAATTAAATGGAACAAAAAATGGAGATAAAAGTACAGGGTTCTCGACTTTTCAGTACAGTAGAAACATTATAAGAGCAACAGTATATTCTAAACAAAAAAGTGAAATAAACTGTCTTTATAATCTCCAAAAAGAAATTTTTTGCTAAAAAAGTCATATAAAAGAGGCCAGGAATCGCCTCAGATTGCACCACATAGCATCCATTTTCCAGAATCCCCGAGGCCCTTTATAAGCCACGCCATAAGGGCTTTGCGCTCCGCGTTCGCATTAATTTTGTACGTCCTTAAGAAATTCCAGCGCCCCCTGGCAAAAGTTTGTTCCAGCGGGCTTGTTGGTCTTGTTGATTTTCGATTTTTTTAATTTCATTAAATGAAATTAAGGATGTATTTTCTTATCAGTTCTAAGGAAACGTAGTTATAAAATAATGAGTTTTTAATTGATATTTTTATATTTAATCGTATGATTTATAGAATGAGCACTTTTTCTAGATATCTACTTATCTCGAAAAAAATAAGTCGTGATTTACCTTAAAATTTAACAAGCAATCAGTAAGAGTTACACATACAATAGGTGAAAAAGCTGACGTTTATGCGCATTTACATGTTACCGTGGTTACGTGTACTATAACTTTACGGACGTCGCTCGTGAAATTTCTGAAATGACACAGCTATTGTCCCGGCATTGATTCTCTGTCTTTAATTTCGGCCAAGTTATCAGAGGCGAAATCGACTGACTACTTGTAATGACAGCAGTACTCAGTTTGAAATCAGCGTGCGTTGCATGGACTCAATTAGGTTACCCACTAATGTTCCAACACACCTATGTTCCAACACACCTATGTTCCAACACAACTATGTTCCAACACAACTATGTTCCCACACACTTACGTTCCCACAGGTCTTCGTAAACACCGACACACCTATGTTCCAACACACCTATGTTCCCACACACACTTACGTTCCCACAGGTCTTCGTAAATACCGACACACCTATGTTCCAACACACCTATGTTCCCACACACACTTACGTTCCCACAGGTCTTCGTAAATACCGACACACCTATGTTCCAACACACCTATGTTCCAACACACCTATGTTCCAACACACCTATGTTCCAATACACCTATGTTCCAACACACTTACGTTCCCACAGGTCTTCGTAAACACCGACACACCTATGTTCTGACACACACCTGTGGTCCGACACACCTATCCGACACACACCCATACCCATGGGCGTCGCCAGGATTTTTTCTAGAGGGGGGCAAAAAAATGTTTGCCAAAAAATGTTTGTATTTCTCAACACATTCTCGATTTATCAGTTTTAGAGGGGGGCAGGGACATTTTGCCCCCCCCCAACTCATTAAATTTACACCACTTTGTCTTCGCGCCTCTTTTTTTTTTTTTTTTTTTTCTTTTTTTCCCTTCCTTTTTTTTTTTTTTTTTTTTTGCTTTTCCAGGGGGGGGGGGGGGGGGGGGGGGGGGGGGCAAGTGACCCCCCTTGCCCCCCCCCCCCTCGCGACGCCCATGCCCATACCCTAACCCTAACCGGAGCAAAGGGGTGTCGGAAGTCGGAACGTTATAGAACAGCTAGTCACCACAAAATCTTATCAACTGTGAAAAAAATCATATTAATAAAAAATGGTTATTCCATATACAAATCAAGAATCTAGGAATTCTTAAGGATTGAAAACAGTCACTTGATTGATTTTGACTGCAAGGACAACTTGGCACAGAATGTATGTTTGCATTGAAGGGTTAAAGTTGTACACTATAGCTTCTCATTTGTTTTGTTTTGTATGCAATTTGTATTTGATATTTTGTAATACTCCGGTTTGATGTTCTCCTATTATTTTTGTCGGATAAATAATTGTGATAGCCTGCTTGCAACTTATATTATGCAAAATTACTCGGATAAATAATAATGAACGAAAACAAAAGAAAATTGTGTTCGCCCCACATTTGTAATTCTTGTATTAATTTCTTAGGTTTTGTCCAACCTCGTTTCCATCAACCTCGTCCCCAGGGTGTCGAGCAGTACGCGCCCACCACTACCTGCTCTCTCATACTACTGAAAACGAGGTTGGAAATAAAGTCGGCACTGAGGACGTGGTTGCGTTTCCATGGGTACGATCTTGCTGGGCCATGTTGTTTCCCATCATGCCTTGCGCGACAGGAGCGCGCACGCGCCTATGGAGTCGAGGCTGGTTTTTTTCACCTTCATGTCATGTATGTTGGTTTATTTTACTTGTTGGCCTAACTTTTTGATCGCATTAAATTTCAAAGTAAATCGAGAAAACGGAGGGTGAGTTTCAATTTTGAAAGGACAAATTCCAAAAATTGAATTGCCGTTATTGTACCAAGTTTATGTGAATAACCTGTTTTTGTGTTACAGGAAATTATATAATCGATGTGGTTATATTTTTCAAAGAACAAGAACTACGAAGGAAATCCGGCAAGTTTCTGCCTATATCCATTCACTGATCTGTTGAATGAGTTCCTTCAAATTAAACGGCCGCAATTCCTTCTACTAAAGGAGTTATTTTTACCTACGGAATGAAATGTTATAGTTAAACGTGTTAAACTTGTACAGGATTATCCTGACGACCAAAGAATTGGGTATATAATCACTTCAGAGTATTTGAAGAGTATTTGAAAAGTTTAGTACCCGCTAAACCTTATTCATGATTTAGCTAGCTTGAAAGCTAAATAACACCATTAATACCGGTACCATTTTCCCATAGATCAGAGTTACACACGTTTGTAAGGTGCAATTTCCATTATTCAAACGGTCTTGTTGTTGAATTTTCCCGAAAATTACAGTACCGTGAATTGTTCATTTGGTGCTCAAAACGTCCTGTCCTTGGTTACCATTCTGTTAATCTTGTCTATCTCTGTGTTGTTATTTCAGCGAGCTAAGTACCCAGCCCATCTCCACTTTGATTGATCTTTATGTTGACATCCTTAACTCCAGTTTGTTGTCGAATGACAGCACATGTCACTCTGTCTCTAAGTGAGATGTGTATGCACTTGTTCTTCCATTGCTCCTTGGACTAACTGAAGTTTACTTTCCAGTTATTTGGTTGCTGACCACGTTTCTGACCCATATGTCATTGTTGGTAGAACACACTGGTTATAAATTCTCTTTCGCAAAGATAATGGGTATGATCTTGTTGCACATGATTTCCTTGTGTCTTCCAAAGCAGCTCCATCCTGATTTGACCCTTCTCGGCACTTCTTCCTTTTAACTTACGTGTTTGGCCCAGGTACCTGTACTCCTCAACTCTCTATTTCTGGGTCCTCTACTTTCATGGTCTCATCTGCATGTTTCAAACTTTGTCACGTATTTTGTTTTCGCTTTGTGTATCTGTAGGCCCACCTCTTTGCACTCGCTGCTCAAATCATGCAGTTTGAATTTCCATGTCCTTAATTACTTATGAGGTAATTAGGGTCACCAACGGCGGCGGAACGGGTTTGAAACTGGGGGGCATCACAAGAAAGGGGCAGTCTTGCTCAGATTTTTTTTTTTGCACATCCGTGCTGAAAGGTCTGCACGTATTTTTTCACCAGACACTTGGTCTCCGTAAAATCAAAGAATGGGAGGGGGGGGGGGGATGGTACCATCTTCCAACATAGGGGCGCTCTTCAAAACCGAGCATTTTTTGGTAACTACGCATTGTGTACCCATTTTCAGGGCGCATTTTATGCATTTTGGGCCTTGGTTTTCGTATTTCCTCGTATATATCTAAACTATCTATCAAACTATCTATACCATTTTGCGAAATGGTTGCTTAAAATTAATAGTCAGGTACTTTTAGGGACATGTTTTTTTTTATCTGGGGGGGGGCACTTTTATGCTCGAGGGGCACATTTATGGCCGCAAAAGGGGCACTTGGGAAAATGGGGTGGGGGGGGGAACTGCCCCAGCCCCCCCCCCCCGGTTCCACCGCCCCTTAGGGTCACATAATCTACATGTCGGAGGTCGGTTATACTTTTCGCCATCTACGTTGACTCGTCTTTCCTCTAGGGGTAGCTTCTTGAAGATATAGCCTCCCATTGCTGTGAACACCTTTGGTGACAGAGTATCCCCTGCCTCACAAATTATTGTAAAATTGTCAGGCTGCTACCAAATGAACAATTCACGGTACTGTATAAGGAACAATTGAACAACAACAAAATATTTGTATAATGAAAATTGCACCTCTACACACGTGTGTATAACGCTATGGGAAAATGGCTAGACAACAAAGTGAATGCCTAATTACGTTACACACGAGGTTGTCAGATAATGTAACATAAGAAGAGTGTGATCCTTAATCAGCTTGAATATTATTTGCTTAAGTGTTTGGCCTTGACCGACGTATTTATGTCGGTGAAGTGCAAATATTGAATTAACATCACCCCTACGCAAATTTGCACCCTGGTGAAAAGTCCAATTTATTTATTACATGTACACATCATAAACGTTACATTGTATTAGTATATTATATTGCCGCCGTGTGTTAAGTATTTTGATTGCTTTACATGAGTGGTCACAGAGACCAAGGGATAATTTTAGCTTGCAAAAAAAAAAAATTAAAAAGAAATGATCTACTATTTTGGATTGACATGAGTATTGCACCATGCATGTCCGCAATATTTAGATGCAATGCGATTGCGACATATAATATTTAGATAATCATCCAATAATGATTTTGACTGAGAATTAAACGGGGAAAAACTTGTTTTCGTTCACAATATTTGAAGAGTGTATTTGACTGTTGTACATTATTATATCCGATAGTTAAATTAAGGGTTGCACTATTTACCTGTTGTAACGTAATGGCATTCACCTTGTCTTAGAAAAAACAGATGTTCAATCCACAATTTGCATACGCAAAAAAAAAAACTGCCATACTGTTGTTATCCCCAAACAATAAGATAAATCTCCAGGTTTTTCCTCCAGATTCCGGGTTTAATGGCAACACTGGACAAACTTTTGAAATCGACAGATTTATCATAGATGTACCTGCCAAAATATAATCAAATGGTCTGTGTCAATTTCGTGACTATACGAATTTCAGTATCAAACTAAAATCACGTACAATACTGTTTTGGCAATTGCTTTGGTGATATCTGGCATGTAGATTTCAAAGTAAAATTTCCATTTAGCCGTAACTGTTCATGTCGTTGAAGCAAGGCGGCTTTGAGTCATAATAGGCCTACATGTACTTTATTGTCGGTGTACATGTACTTTGCCACAAAAATCTGTCGTTTCAGTGAGTGAGTGGAGTTAAACCCATGATGCAAACCCACACGTGCATGACCATTTTCAAAAACATAATCACACAACACATGCCGTGAGAAGGCTAATCTTTTTATTGAAGCGATATGGCATTGAGTCAGTTACAGGTGCTTCATTGTCAGTGTACTTTGTCACAAAAACCTACTGTTCCAGTGTGAGAAATTTGAGCTTTTTGGCGACCTCGGTAAAGAATCCAAGATTTCGGAGTTACTAATAGAGCTAACAGGTGTTATTTGCATAAAACTCTTTGACGTCATCAAATTGACATCATAAATATCGCCCGATCACCTTGTGTTTGTGAGCCTATCCACGAAGCTCTGGTATAAATTCTTACGTACATGAGTTAGTTTTACCGGAAAATATTATGATATAATTCTTCGTTTTTATCGTAACAAAATTACTCAGTTCAGCTTTTCTTTCCTGTGTCACCACTTTGCAAACTTTTAATCATGAAAAAGGATCATCGCAAAGCTGAGAATGATAATTACAGGGGTATAACTTACTGTGCACATGTGACTCGTGCATGTACATGTACGTGTACCGTTGAATACGCGCATGGATACATGTATTTTGCTATACTGTTTTTCTGCAAGTGATCACAGTGGCACCAAAGTTTCAAACTTTAATGTTGAAGTCATAATTATTTTCTGTTCAGTTGAAACCGTGCTTCACGTTTCATGCAGAATTTTGTAACGCAGACCAAGGGCGGATCCAGAACACAATTTGGGGGGGGGGGGGCGATACACTTGCTCTATTTTCTGCGAATGTACATTTTCAAATTCATGCGTACGTGGCACAACCGCCTGTTTTGTCATGCTGCTACCCACTTTGTATTTTAGTGTACAATAAAGAAAATACGAGCCATTTTGTGAAAAAAAATATTTCTTTTCCATTCGTAAACTTGCCGCGACTCACTACTGTCGAGAGTGCTTTGCGTACATCTCATGCACAGCCGACCCTGTAGTCACTACGTACTATCACGTCTTGCGCGTGCGGCCGGGGCCAACGGCACAAACCGAGCGGCCGTTCGTTGGTTGCACATTGAAAAAAGCCATTGATGAGCTTTTACAAGGAAATGTGTAAACAATACTTTGAAATCCCTCATTTTTTCAAACAAGGTGAAAATAAAACTTGGCATCTTATAGAGATGAAAATGACCCATTAAAAACAAATCGGAAAACAGATATTCCGTGTTCCGAAAACGTGTACAAATGCAATGGGCAGGAGTCTAAAAAAAAATACAAGGCAAGTTGCCCATACAGCCAACATCTTAACGAAAAAAAGGCTGTTTCGGCAACTTGCCGAAACAGCCAATAAAAAGTTGATGGAAAGTTTCAGCTGGTTAATCGACATTGTGCGCATTCAAATGAGCCAGTGATCACGTGAATGTCGCGTGATATATAGATGCCCTGCTGGCGGTGTTTTTATTTGCAGCACACGTCGTCAATGGATCATGATTATTCAGCTAGTTCGATGTATATTCATGAGAAAATAACAATGAAGTCACACCATTGCTATCACTCAGTCATGCATGTACATAACATTTCCAGCAACGGCTTTTGTCGAGCTGCCACAGTGGCCTAGTGGATAGTGAAATGAACTATGGATCCCAAGATCTGTGGTTGGAACCCGGTACACGTGTCCATTTTCATTAAATAATTGTGTTGATTTGGGATAAGTTTAATTAAAGGGAAAACACTACGAGAACCTAAGTGTCTTCCATCCAGACAGCGTGATGAATATTCATGTTGGGTGCGTGATGTGATTGGTTAAAATACAATGTGTGCTGCAGAAAAAAATACGCCCTGCACTTCTAGTTGGAATGGAATTTTCCAGCTCCAGCTCTGCTGGTGGTTCAGCACCTGGGGACCGGAATTTAACATTGGGCCTATCATCAGTCGGCACTCGGAACAAGAGGAAGCGGTATAGGAAAGGCTAGTCTCTCGATAAGTGTCATCAAACTGCGGGTAAGTTAAGAACAATAATCCATTGGTGTAATAATAACAGGAAATGTTAGGGGCCATCAGAATAGTCAATGTAAAAAAATAGATCTTTTTTTTTTTCGAAATTGTTGGTGGGTGGTTCTAAGAAAAAATAGAAAACGAAATTCGGTTTTCAATTAAAGTAATAGAAAAATATAATGCAAGAAGGGGGATTTTTCTTTAATTACCGGTATACCCAGCGGCCTCTTCGAGATCGTCTGTCATGTCTGTCATTGGACACAGCAAAAGCTAATCATAACGAAGCCGAAATAACCCTTTTTATTATTTAAATATAGTGTCTTAGAAAACCGAAAACATTGTACTAAGTTTTGTGTGCTTGCCAATTTCCGTCTGTTTCAACTACAAAGTTGCATGCTGGAAGCCTGGAAAGGCCATTGAAAACTCGCTGGAGCTGGGAGAAATATCAGCTTTACTTGAAGCATTACTTTGTTCTTCAGTGTATATGATGTATTTAATAGGCATTCAGCATTTAAAAATCAAAATTTGGGGTATTTGGGTGGGTCAAAACAATTTCGAAAAAACAATTTTAATTGACTATTATGAATTGCCCCTTATGTAAAATTAAATGAAGTGGTTGTATCAGTGTTTTGTTTAGGGAAGTTTAGTGTCAAATAATTTTTACACTGTAATACCTATTACAAGTGTAGGTATTACGGTGTACAATTATCGACACTCGTGATTAATATTATGGCATAGCAACTTGATGGAACGCAGTGAATAATTTTATTGTGACGCATTTCTCGTAGGTCTATGTGTATGTTCTTTTAAGCAAGCATATTTGTAAAATGGTACGTTTTCTTAATTTCTTGAGTTTTGTTTCAACATTCGGTTGACATTTTCAGTCTGCACGGTGAAAATGGTGCTTGGGTTTTAAACACTTTTTGTACCCACTTCTTTCACATGTTTAGTTTAGGCCCCCCAAAAAATAGTCTCCGGTTTCTGGTATGGAGCCTGCCCCAAAAGTGGTGCAGCGACGCGTTTTTGTTTTGTTTTTTTTTACTTGTTTTTTTCTTCAAGTGTGTGCTGATGACTGCAAATGGTGCCCAACTAAATTAAATGCAAAATGTATATAAGAGCCCAGAAAGCCTGAGAGAGGCCACATAAAGCTTATACTCGATCGTAACCCATCTAAAAACACGTCGAAATTGTGCAGCAGCAGGATTCCAGTCAAACCAGTGAGTTTAGCGGTTTTGAGACATCATTTCAAATTGAATGTTTTTTTCAATTTTTGCCGACGCGCATGGCTACGGCGACGCGCGCGCAGACCAGAAACCGGAACCTTAATATTTTTGGCCTTAAGATATAGGCCCTATGATTGTTTTTAGTACCCGCAAAAATAACTAAGGCTAATTTAAATATCGTTATTTTTTCTGAGACGGTTGATAAAAAAGAGTGATAAAAGTGTGTATTTAGCCTGTTATTCAACTTCTACCCGTGAGTCATTTTTATTTACTTTTATTTGTGGTAACAGGCTTCCATTGTGTACTTCAAGATGTCACAAATATTCATCAATCTAAACACGTCGCATATTCAAACATGTGAAGATAGTGTGAACAATTAAGTGTTTAGAAATAGGTTTAAACTATGAAAGCCTTTGTACAGTGTATTTTTAATCACTTAGGTTTAAGGTGATTATCTATACTAGTTGCGTATAGTGGGCTCGCGTTCTCCTCCCCGCACCTTCATATCCCCGAGCCGCGCCCGCGGGAACAGGGGTGCTGTAAGCGCTGCAGCACCCCGACTTTTTTGGATTGGGGTGCTGGAATATGCTTCAGCACTCCCTACTCCCCGGCAAAAATGTGTTTCAGCCAGCAGTGTTCTACGACAATGAAATTACGCCGCTACGCTATACATTATGCTTGCTCTACAACTATCTCCTTCGTTTTGTTCGTTTCTAGTTTTGCCGCGGCTAAGCGCGGCGCTTCGAAAATCTAGCACAAACACTGTAAAATATCAAGAGGAGGTATTTTCTAAATCTTCAGGCAGTGCAGAATCGATGTTTCTCTCAATGTATCTAAAATCATGACATGTCTATGAAATTTCCGCCATGAAAGCCCATGATAGAAGCTTTGACCCGAAAGCAATAACCTCGGCCATGACGATGGTGGCAAAGTTGTTTAGGTTTGCCAGGATTTTTTTTCCATTCGATCTTTCAAGAGGGGCAAATTTTCATACCTTTCCCCTGAAAGTTTTTCTTTTCATTTAAAAGTTTCATTGAACGTTGCTAGCATTCTGTATACTCAAGATAAACAAATAGCAAGGTGAACACACATCCCCAACCTAATAGGAGTGGGACGGGCTTTTATTGAAACTAGTCATGCATTACGCCAATTCCAGGGTAGTTTCGTTTTAATAAAAAAGCTATTCATGTTTTAGGCCCCCCCTCGGTCTCTGGTTCATGGTCAGACCAAAGTTCCGGAATTGACGCGGGCCATGCGGCTTTTTTTTTGGGGGGGGGGGCTTCTTTTTTTTTCTTCTTCAAGCTTGGATTGAACAGACAAGGTGGGGTACTATTTTGCTTTCTTGGTGTCATGTACATTGGTGTCCTCCATGATTTGCCTTGGTGCTTTCGATCATTTGCCTTGTGCAATTTCCCATTCCTTGGTGCTCTTTGGAAAAAAAAATTGAGTAGGTGCGGAAATAGAGGGCGCTGTTGGAGCTACCGCGGAACATTTTGGGGAAAAAAAAGATAGACGCGCATGATTAAAATCGACGCGCGCGCTGACCAGAGACCGACTTTTTTTTTTTTGGCCTTACCCTCTGCAAGTTTTTCCTCATAAAAACGCCTCAGATTGCACCACAGAGCATCCATATTCCAAATTAAGCCACGACGTAGGCCTAAGGGCTTTGCGCTCCGCTTTGGCATTAATTTTGTCCGTCCTTTAGAAATTCCAGCACCCCTGGCAAAAGTTTGTTCCAGCGGCAGTGCATATCCCTAACTAATCCGGAAATGTGGGACTCTCGGCACTGTGTATATAAATATATGCACGAGAGTCCCAAAACTGAAGGTATTGCATGCAATACAAGACAATAGACTGGTACTGAAACAACCAGTCAAACAAACCTTTAGTACTGCATCAGCTGTGCCAAAAGAAACATCTGGCATGCCTGGTACTAGTATCTACTTTCTACTCATTTCTCCATAGTCAGCCACCAGCCTTATGACACTGAATAAAGAGGGTTTTTTCAAACAGTTGGACCATGGTTGGACAATGTACCAGTCTAGACTTTAGCCTCCTTTTCAAAATCACTCGACTTCCCTCCCAAGTGCAAAATATTGTAGAAAAGTCTCCTTCACAAATACTGAATAGAGACTTTGAACAAGTAGCGCAACCAGGATTTAGTTGTGGGGGGGGGGGGGGCTCATTTGGGTTTTTTCACAGTATTTTTTGGGGGGGGGGGGGGAGCGGGAATATTTTGACGTTGGTGGCACCACTTACCCCTATTATACTACTCGAAAATAGGCCACATATATATCACTAAGGTCAATTCGTGGGACTCAAATGAAAAACATACAAAAAAAGACAAGAAAAGTGACAACCTCTTGGGGGGGGGGGGGGGGGGCTCAAGCCCCCCCCCCCCCCCCCCCCCCCCCCCCCCCCCCCCCCCCCCCCCCCCCCCCCCCCCCCCCCCCCCCCTTGGTTGCGCCACTGCTTTGAACTTGGCCGGTGAAATACTGAGGACCTATTATTTTTTGCCCAATACAATTTCGGAGAATTTTGCTGGCTAAAAGGGGAGTAAAGTTGACCTGATTTTGTTTGCATGTTTTCAGCACTCAATTACTTGGGTCCTAGTCTTGTTGAAATGAAGTGTATTTGGGGTGCACTGTAAAAACGTTGGGTAAAATACTGATGAATGAATGTAATTTACCCGACATTGGTATGAAATTACCTCATATTGTGTTGAATTGGGTAAAAACTGTCAAACTATTGGGAAGAATTTGCCCAAGACTGTAGGCAGTTGATAATTCAACGAGCACTGGTCGAATTATCAACCCATTTTGCCCAACTTTTTTACAGTGTTGTTTGTTTGTTGTTTCTTGTTTTTGTATTATAAACGTGTTTGCCGGGGGTGTTTTTTTTTTTTTCATTCAACTGATTCTAGCATCAAAAGGAGCCCTCGAAGGAAAGTCAAACACTGTAGATTCGTTTGCGCCGAATTATTCATGAGGCCCAAACAAATCTGGTCATTTGAAACGCTATCCTTGAGGTGGGGTCAGCGTAATGCATCAACACAATGCAGATGTTATATATTGACATAGCTTACTCAATACTGTTGAAGGTTAACGCTGAAGTATTGAAGAGACAAGAAGCAAGATAATATGCAACGGGCGGAGGCGACGGCCAACCCTTTTATGTTAGTCATGGAGTTTGTTTGATGTACGTGCTGAATATAGCAGTAGAATATAGAGCGTGTACATGGACACGGGGGGGGGGGGGGTATGGTTTAAAGGCCAGGGTTAGCAAGGGTTTTGTATAGGTGAAGTCAGAAACTACATTCCCAAACATGCATTTCAAAGTGGATCGAGGGGGGGAGGGGGGGGGGAGTGGAGTACCTTGGCTAATACTCAGCGTGTTCGATTACTTCCCTCGCGCTAACCCTTCCTCTCGTATAAGAGATGCACATGCGCAATTATCCGTAATAAACGAAAGTGCTACATGCAGAACTCCACTAAAACAATAGTTCCGACATTTGGGTTTCGTGGGTTTTTTTTTACTCACCATGTATTGGATAGTTCTGAGAGCAATGGAAGGAATTGGGGAATTGAAGACATGTGGGACTGCGACTCTAGCCTGGACTTGGGCTTCCAATTCTGAGCATTTTGGACGCAATTGGGTCCGAAAGTGACGCTATTTAGCCATGTTACGTTGTGAAGGCAATACTTTTCCAGTTTGGGAAACATTTGTTTCATGGGTGGTTTTTTTGGGGTGAGAAAATGAAAGATGACATGTTGATCATCATTTTTCTGTGTAGCCTGAACACCTGTGAGAGTTCTATATGAGTATTTGCTTTTTGAAGTGGGAACTAACATGTTCATGTGACCTTTATGTGCTTGGTTGCAACCATAGCAACCGGACCGGGTCAAGTGCCGATTTAATCCCTCTGCAATTATTCAAGCCGTCGAAGGTGGGTCGCAAAAGTGCAACCCGAAACTCGTTCTCACACGAATATACAAGAATAACACAAAACGTCCAGTTTATTCAGATCTGGTACACGGTACCCTGTGGAGACATGGGTATATTAAGGAACAGAATAATACGACTCCATTGGGCAATTCTATAAGCGAATACGTCTCCACGAGGGTACGTATCACGAAATATAATTGTTTTTTACTCAAACACTATGAATTTGCAAGGTGTGTTGATCCACCGCAAATTGAGGAATTTTGTGTAAGGGGTATTAAGTTAGGCCTAGAAGTCCGAATTTCAGACCAGGAAATTCATTCTGGTGAAAATAGGAGCATTTTTAAATTAGATTTTCCATCTCAATAGTTTAGTACACGAGAGCAATGGCTCCACTAGGATACAAATTTGAATATCTTAGTTGTGAATTTATAACTTTGCTGAAACTAAAGACAGTGAAGAATTTTGAAGTGGGGTGGCTTCGAAAGAAAGCTCTTTTGTAAACACGAGATAGCTGCCAATTCTCTGTACACAGGGATGAGTAAAAAAAGTTTCTTTTGGCAAAACGAAAACAATTCTCATAGGGATCAAGGGCGGATCCAGAACACAATTACTTTTGGTCGCCCAAAAAGTGGGTCCAAAAATTACGGCAAATTGTTGGATTCTAGATGCTCTGTGGTGCGATCTGAGGCAATTTCTGACCTCTTTAGCCAATGTTTTTGAGGAAAAGATGGTGGTGTACTCATTGTCTGCCTTTATTGCGACGTCACTTAAAAAAAAAAAAAGTCTCCGGTTTCTGGTATGGAGCTTGCCCAAAAAGTGGTGCGGCGACGCGGCTTTTTTTTTTTTTTACCTGATTTTTTTTGCTTCAAATGTCGGCTGATGACTGCAAATGGTGCCCGTCTAAAACTTAGTGCAAATATATGGGAGTCCAGAGAGGCCACATAAAGCGTATTCTCGACCATAACCCAATCTAAAAACACGTTAAAATTGTGCAGCAGCAGGATTCCAGTCAAACCAGTGAGTTTGGCGTTTTTGAGACATCATCTTTCATTGAAAAAAAACATTTTTCATTTTGCCGACGCGCATGGCTACGGCGATGCGCGCGCATACCAGAAACCGCAGACTTTTTTTTTTTTGGCCTTGGGTTAGTTTTTTTTGGGGGGGGGGGGGGGCATGGCCCCTTTGCCCCCCCCCCCCCGGATCCGCACTTGATAGGGATGTGTGTGAATTGTTTTCTTTTTACTGAAAGAACGCAAACCTTTTTTTGTGATCCGTGGACAGATCTTTAAAACGGTGGTTGTGTTTAAAATTCCTTAACTTGAAAAGATTTGAATGCTTCTTGTACTAAAAGAAAGCTTATGAATTGGGCTTTCATATCCTAGATTTTGAAAGTGCTACATGTAGAACTTCACTTCAACAATAGTCCCGACATTTGGGTTTCGTTTTTTTTTTGCTAGCCCCGTATTTGCCTGCCTCTCTGTGATTGAGTTAAGCGTAAAGTTGGATTTTACGCGCACTTACGTTGTCTTTGAATTATTGTTTAAATCGAAACGTCACACGCGAATCTTCCAGCTTCACGATATTTCTTTACCATGGTTACCATAATCAGATTAATTATAAACCTGTTCTGTTGACAACCCAAGCTTGTTCTCACAAACTTTGAACTTGTCAACAAGCCACCAACCACAGAACGATCAAGATCAGATTACCGCAAAACCAAAGGGGATTACCCTGTAAACGACCAATTTCCTCCCTGTCTGTCTACGTGCGTGACGCTGTTGAGATTTATAAGACGCCAAGCTAGGACACGTAATTATTACAGACTGGAGGTTAGGTTCACTGGACGGCTATTATAGCAACCAGATAGGGGGGAGGGGCGGAGGTGAGGGGTAAACCGCAATGTGTGTCACATAACGGATCTCATATCTCATAAATAATTGTCAGTGACAATATATCAACGATGTTTTCACGAAGTGACAAAAACCTCCAAAATCGATTGCACTTGACAAAAAGAAGAATTTGGCCGTGTTTCAAAGCGAAATATTGTTTACTTTTGTAACTATCGTAAACAAACATTTGACGAAATGCCTGAAATCCGTGTTTTTCTGTTTTCACGAAGTGAAGGAAACTTACCTTGTTAGCAGGGCCAGAGGAATAATGCATTTCTCTACACACACGTTAGGATGGGATTGGACGCGCACGCAGTGAACGATGTCGATAGGCCTAAAAAACAGACGCGCACGCGCTACAGTGACGTCAGACGCGCAAATGTAACAATTTCCTAGAACGTTTTATGTTTTCACGAAGTGACGAAGAGTGTGTACAACTTAATGGGACAAAATTGTGAGGCCTCTGTGTTTTGCTGTTTTCACGAAGTGAACAATATCTTTATTGATCTTTATTAATGAATTACAGTTTAATTAAGAGAGAATTCTAATAAACAACTTTGAATTAGCAAAGAACAAAGCATACGTTACTTGACAATGTAAGAATTTCCTAAATCCATAACTAAAAACTAGTCGAAAAGGTGTTTTGAAAAAATGATTTACTTCAAAGGCGATTATCTCGGAGTGACCTTTTTGCATGATATTGAGGTTTTTGTCACTTCGTGAAAACACTGTCGAACGTGTAGGCCCACCGCTCAGTATCTGTGACCTGACCCCTACTGGGGAAGTGGGTGTTATTCCAAGTACTACAACGGACACGGACAACCGGGATTCCAAGAAATCACCATAAACAAGTTCCTGTTTATGATTTGATGAAAAATATAGATATCCCACGGTTTATTTTTCAACAGAGTTCAATGCCTGATATACGGTTGGACGGGACGGTCCCTTACTAATGCATATTTCTCAAAGATTAAAGAGCTTCTGTTCTTGTCATGAAGAAATTGTTGATGAAAATTGATGCAATCGTCCTTCACTATATTTCATCCAGCATTTTCTTATTTGAGTAGTATTTCAAGCCGTCGTTAAAACAAAGCCCTCCATTAATTAATTGCTAAGATACGGAGTAGTACATGTGCAAACAAATAGACACAAATGTGCAGTCTGAAACACCTTTAAAATGAATTGTATGAAATACAAAACGAAATTTCTGTATTGTCAAACTATGGGAAAAAATAATTTTACAGGGCCTTCATTGACACAGTCCCTATGTCGTTTGTAAATAAAAGAAAAGAAAAAAATCCTCGGTTGAGGATCGTATTTCTCACTGAATTTCCCCGTCTACTACTACTAGTCTAGGCTAAGGGTCTTGAGCTCTATTAATATTCCACATGTTGATTCTCCATATGGTCATTTACTAAATGAACTCGCACGTGTTCCGCGCATTAAAGGGACAATACAACATTTGCAAATACAACATTTGCAACATCACTAAAATAAAACTACCAAATCATTTTGAAATACCTTGCTGGACTGTTAGTGAATGACAGTGTAAAGCATCCTGTAAAATCATGGCACCTGGTATACTGTCATTTTCAAGAAAAGTGGTATTTTTGTATCAATTTCCAACGCTGATCGGCCGATCAGCGTTGGAAAAAACTGGCTTTTTTTCAAATACTGGCCCCAGTTGACCATCGCACTTGTTTGCAATCGATTACACACCTATGAACGGGTACAAGCCAGCTAGACTGGTTCCCTGACCTTACAATTCCCCAATATATGTAAACTGCTCTGTTTCTTCTTAAATGGAGTCAGGGAACCAGACTACAGGAAAATGATTGTTTATTCTTGGTTTTTATAGCATTTTCGAACCCAAAACCTCAAAAAAGTCAGCATAACTATATTTGCTATATATATTTCCAACCCCCCAATTCCATCCATTTCTGAAAGTTACAGCAAAAGCAAATGATGTATATTCCCTTTAAGCGCCAGTCTGTTTTTTTCTATGAAACCCCCCGCATGCGAATAGTACACTGATGAACCTTCATAACAATGCAGCTTGTACTTGAGACTGTGACGTCAGGCCTTTGACCTTCGTCTTAGCTTAAGTGTGACGCACGGTGCGTGGTTCATTCATGCAAGGCAAGCTATATAAAAGACACATTTTTGACAACTTGCCATTTTATAACCGGACTGCCGCATGATATAGCTGGACTTGAAGAATTAGTGTACTCCTTGAACAAAGAAAGGTATTTGTTATTGTGTTGTTTTACATTTTTGGTCTATACACTTGAGATCCACCCATTATATTCTTGCTTATAATTGAGTTCAGTGACTTTATTTTTTGCATGAATGGAAAAGAATGTCTATGTTCAAGTTCTGAATTATTGAAATATTTGGCACGGGATGGTTCAGCCAGTTGCAGCATTCAGACCAGGCTGATCATCAGGAGATGGATCTTTTTTTTTTTTTTTACCAAGCTGGACCTTTGAAATGTGTTGGTGCTTATTGGCGGGTGCGGCCATTCTGTATTTTGTTTTTAACAATGGCTTATCTAGCTCCCAGATGTATATTTACTTAAAACTCAATGGTTGTTGAGTATGGAGCGCTGAATAGTAAACACATAACAACATATGAAACGCACGCCCTGCTATAATATATGAGCACATTTTTCATCAACTCGGCTAACCGTGATGTATGCCGCCAAAGCCTATACATTCCTTGTGTTTTTTTTTCATGCGAGTGAGAAAAACTAAAGAAGCTTTTATCTTCAGTGCTGGCTTGTTTCGCGCCCTTTACGTAACTCCTTCTTGTTGTTTATCAAAGGGTTTATGGCTTTTCATATGCATAATATCCTCCTGGGCGCGCCAGCACTGCCAAGGAATTTGGCAAGTATTTTGTCCACTACCTTGATTATATTTGCACTGCGCAGGTCTCAACCCTAACCCCTTCCATTGTCCAACAAAATTGACGAAGCAACGCTTGATTTCCATTGGCTAAGATACCTGGATATTGTTTGTTCCACAGCTACTTGTGTGCGTGAAATATTTCACCGTAGTTACATCGTTGTCTTCGTTGCTGAGCGCGTCGTCACATCGTTGTCGTCTTTGTTGCTGAGTTTGCTGCTTATAGGTAAGTTCATATGAACTGTTCGCAAGTGAAAGGACGGAACGAAACAGGGCAGTTCTTCAGAGAGAAGTTGGGGTAGTAACTGTCTGTAGCTTTCCGTATCCAAAGAAAAAAAAACGTGTTTTGGGGAAAGAATGTTACAACCTGACGCCACTTCAGCGGTTGTGTACAAAGTCGAAGTATTTCGACAACAGAATTGGAAATGTTTCTCAGTCCCAGATACGTGTCTTATCATCATTTTTGCAATTAATGACCTTCATTGAGATGATATATTTAGAAAAAAAGGTGGCATCAGGTTGCAACATTCTTTCCTGTTTTTGTGCAGTGACAAATCGTCACCGACACTACGAGGTATTGCCCAAGTCCATTCCACTGTTACGTCGTGAAAACCGCTACATGACAAACTTTGGTTTCACGAAGTAAAAACCCAAGTGCGCGCGCGCACTTCAGACTCTGCCGCGAACGATTTTCGTTCTCACAAAGTTTTAAGTTATAACATTGTTACGGAAATACAATTCGGTTGAAAACGTTTTAAAACGATTGACAGGAATGTAACTAATTCGTATTCATGTGGGATTACGAAAAAAATAAAATAAAAACCTTATAAACTGGTGAGATAAAGATAGGTGTTACTTCGTGAAAAACGAAAATTTACCGAGTGAAGCCCGGTTCATACTCCACGCGAATGCGAAGCGAATTTGACGTCAGGGGAGCATGCGCTGCGAAATTCGCCGGAGTTGAAATGTGTTCAACTTGTGCGAATTCGCATCGCGAAAAACACGCCCTGACGACACACATTCGCGTTCGCTTTCGCGCTGAGTATGAACCTGGCTTGAGCGCACAGTGCACTTGGGTGTTACTTCGTGAAAACGAAAATTACTCGATTCTGTCAAATACGCACGCGTATGGCGCACTCAAGTCCAATCGGGTGTTACTTCGTGGTGTCGCGTTGAAGAAATGACCGACAAGTTTTGGATTTCATAACCAAATTCTTGCAATATTTCGCTACTTTTTAATTGCAGATAGGATCGGACTTTATCATGCCTGCTGGAGACAAGGATTTGGAGGCTGCTGCCTCCACTAACAAGGCTTTCACGGTAAGATATTTAACCAATGGTGGCGGGGGGGGGGGGGTTGGAACCAAATCTCTGCAAATTTCTCTTAGAAATTACAGGATAACTAGACATCATGGCTAGAGCTGACTTTCCTGGTTTCCTGGTTATTATAACCAGGTATCATTAAAGTGAATATAAAGTGAAAAAAAATAGTCCCCCGATTTCGATTTTCTCAAAACAACTTTTCCTCACACCGCGATACGTGGTGTGGCTCACAATTCGCAGGTATACCAGTATTAATGAGCCATACTTATAGAGCTATGTTCATAACAACTTCGGAGACAATTGCTACCCCAACATAACATGGTCATGTTGAACGTGAATCGTACGGGCGGAAACCGTCAATTACATTTACACCAACGTCACAGTTGCTGTTGGTGTCAATCCGCTATATCCAAAAATATCGGGTGTGTGGGGTGTGTGGTTTGCGTCAGATTGGGACCTTGACTGTAGAAAAAAAAATGCAAAACAAAAGTCGGCAAATTTTACCCGCCCCTAAGCTAAAAAAATTCTCCAAACTTTTCAAGAGGGAAAGACAAGGTCCTCAGTTTTTTTTGCACCAGCCAAGTCTCAATTCAATATTAAGGCAAAAAAAAAAGTCTCCGGTTTCTGGTATGCGCGCGCGTCGCCGTAGCCATGCGCGTCGGCAAAATGAAAAAGGTTTTTTTTCAGTGAAGGATGATGTCTCAAAACCGCCAAACTCACTGATTTGACTGGAATCTTGCTGCTGCACAATTTTAACGTGTTTATAGATTGGGCTATGGTCGAGAATAAGCTTTATGTGGCCTCTATGGACTCCCATTTATGTGCACTAAGTTTAGTCGGGATCCATTTGCAGTCATCAGCCGACATTTGAAGCCAAAAAATCAGGTAAAAAAAGAAAGAAAAAAAGCCGCGTTTTGGGCAAGCTCCATACCAGAAACCGGAGACCTTTTTTTGCCTAAAGGAGACCTTTCTTCAATAATTTTCACCAGTGATGCTAAGGGATTTCAGTTTGAATCCTAAGACTAGACCGGCTTTACATGTACGACTTTTGGAAAAGACTGACCATTCAGTAGTATGGTGGCATGATTAGGGAAAGAATGTGTAGCAATCGAGACAGGGCACCAGATGTTTCTTGATTGATGCAGTACTAAAAGGGTGTTTAGCTGGTTGTTTCAGGTGCCAGTCTATTTGCTTGTATTGCATGTTTTCACTACGGCCCGGGCTCTCATACATATATGAGAGTCCATGGGCGTCGCCAGGATTTTTTTCCGGGGTGGGGGGGAAAGCACACTTTCCCCCAAATTCCTTAACTTCAAGTTTCAACATATTCTCAATTTATCATTTTTTCCGAGCGTGGACAGGAGAACATTTGCTCTCTTCCCCCTCCCCCTCCTCCTCCATCAAGTTAAAAGCAATATGGCTTCGCATCTCTTCTTCCTTTTTTCTGGGGGGGGGGGGGGGGGGGAGCGCCACCCTTGAACAACAACCCCCCCCCCTCGCGACGCCCATGTGGCTTGTGTCAATAATCCACCAGATTAATGTTGACTTAATTCCGCTGACTCATTCCATATTGTCAGACCGTATCACCATCAAGGGGAAACAACAATTCTTTCCTGTTAAAACCAGTTCTCTCTAACTGACTGTGAAATGGTCGTCAATGGTTAAGGCGCATGAAAAGCGAAAAACTGAAGAACATGGGTATTGAGTCTAGCCCCATCTCATCTGACTCGAATTTCCTAATTCTGTTTGTTTTTAATCCAAATTTCTTTGCTTAATAATTGGCTTGATCGATGGTTGTGCTGTAGACCTTTATTCTACGAAAACGTAGAAACGTTTATTCAGCTTTTGTTTTGCTGGGATATACATAAGTGAACCTTTTATGCATTCATTGTAACTGAATTAAAATATCAAAAGATGCCATCTAACAGCCGCTATACGCATAAGGTCAATAATTATGATTTTGTTTTACATTTTTCCTCATTTCATTTCCAAATATGATTTTGCCCCCAGCTTGACGGTGGTGCCATTGTCAAGGCTGAGGACATTCCAATCCAGTCGTCAACTAAGGATGGAAAGCCATCAGAAGTCGACGAGACGGAAAGAGGCAACTGGGGTAACAAGGTGGACTTCATGCTGTCTTGCATCGGCTTCGCTGTGGGGCTGGGCAACGTGTGGAGATTCCCCTATCTCTGCTATATCAATGGAGGAGGTAAATATATACATAGAACATATTTATTTCATTTTGATTAAACCATAAAAAAAGTGAGAGTGAATTGTCAGAATTCGATGATGTTCGGCATAACTGTGCATTAATTTTGCGATGTTTGTAATAGCCGAATGTTCATTATAGCCGAATGTTCATTATAACGTAAATTACTTCAAACTATCTAGCGGAGGTAGGTCAAACATAACAGAAGTGACGCAATTTGACGAATTTCTGAAGGTTGGGAGTTGAAAACGCTTTAAATTAAAATCCTGCATGTCTAGTAAAAATCCAGACTGGGACCTTGAGTGCAGAAAAAAAAAGCAAAACATAATCAGGCCAACTTTAATCATCCCTTGACTGACAAGAGCACCGCAAATTTCATGAGGCAAAGACAAGGTCCTCAGTATTTCACCAGCCAAGTTTGAGGTCCCAATTCAATTTTTAAAGGAGACTTTTCGTCGACACTTGTGGAAAAGATCGACTATTCAGTGGTTTCTTTTGAAACAGTTGGCTGATGCGGTACTAAAGTGGTGTTGGCATGGTTGTCATTTTCTAGTAGTTACCTGATTACTCTAGGTTTTAGCGTATTTAAACTGGATTTTAAATAACTTACTTGAAGTTTTATTCTTCATATTGTAAGGCGCATTTGATCAATTTTACTTTAAAAATGCGCGGTATAGGCCTACACATGTAAATATTGTTATTAGTAGTAGTGGGCCTACTGCATGTTTTCATCTGAAGTTTTGGACTTTCATACACAGTATTGAGAGTCCCAATTTTTCGGACTATAGGAAAAACCACAACACTTGATAGACACCTGTTTTGGAGTCCTTGAATCAAGTGCAAATCTAGACAGGGGAGTGTTAATTGTCTGTAACATGCATCAAAAGTGTCACTTCGAATCAGGGCTGGATGTTTGTAACTTTTCATGTGTCAGATCTCCCGGATATGACCAGTACGATTTTAATTATCAAAGATCACATCAAAGTAGGGCTGGTCTTGGTATGGGGTGGATCCGGGAGCCTGGATTTGTAGAAAACACGAAAACAGGATTTGGAGAAGTTTTGGCACTCGTCCCAAAAAATGATCAGAAAGGGAATGTCCCTGATAATACAGTTGACATTAGATCGAGGTAAAAAGTAATTTAAAACGGCAATGAAACAATGGATGAATAGTTTGAGGCTTCCTTCACCTTGTTCCGTGAAAAACATCAAAGAAAACAAAACAGTTGTCTTGCTAATTTATGGGCCGATATTCCATGGACACTGCAGTATGAGCGGGGTCCACCCAATGTTCCCCAGTCCCTATAATTATGTTCCCCAGTCCGTATATGTTCCCCAGTCCCGTATATTCCCCAGTCCCTATATGTTACCCAGTCAATTTGTTCCCCAGTGTTCTACTAGGGTTAGGGTTAGTGGATATGTGAATAGGGTTAGTGGATATGTGAATGGGGTCACTGTGGGGAACATAGGGAATGGGGAACATAGGACATGGGATGGGGTAACATAGTGATTGGGAACATAGCTATGCATCCGTATAAGAATGATTTGCCGATTTAATTATAAGTCGCGAGTTTAGAAGTCGCGAGTCTATAAGTTAATTCTAAAGAACAGATAAACACACATTTCGAATTCGCCTTTGTTTCCTCGATTTCGTGACTCGTGATCAGAGTGTCAGGGGTTCGAATCCAGCTGCTGGCCATTTTGGCATGTCCTTTGGGCAAGCTGGGGAGTAACCAGCGATGGACTTGCATCCCATCCAGGGGGAATAGAAATAGTCTCTTTTGTTTAATGCCAAGGAAACCGGAGATAATGATGCCGGCCTGATGGGCCATATGGCTCGTGACAGACTCCCTACGTACAATCATGTATATAATTTAATCCGTCCTTTTGTTAGTCCTTCCACTTCGTCCTCTGTGATCTTCACCTACACTGGCGTACCCCCCACCCAATTAATCCCTTTTGTGTTTCTCTTTCCAACCCTGCATGCCTGTGAGTCCCTACATGTTTGTTCCGTCTTTTTGCCTCTGAAGAAGAACTTATTAAGTTTCAACGTCACTCCGCATTAATTTTTTATTAGATTTACTTATATAATTATGTAACTTGTTGATATGCGATGTAACCGGTTGATATTAACCATCTTAATCTTTGCATCTTGTTTAGGTGCGTTCCTGGTGCCATATGTGATCATGTTGATGATAGCTGGCCTACCAATGTTCGTCATGGAGTTAGGCTTTGGTCAGTTCGCTAGCAAAGGATGTATCACAATCTGGACAATCTCGCCAGTCTTCAAAGGTAACAAAAAAAAATTAAAATGTTCCATTTATCCATCTCAACTACATCTCTTGGATTGTGTGCAAGTTTCTTTACTCTATCAGAAATAAACATTTTTGTTTCATTCTCTGCCTAGGTTTGGGGTATGCTATGTGCATCATCACAGCCCTTGTGGCCATCTACTACAATGTCGTCATCTGCTACACTCTGTTCTTCTTGTTTGCATCGTTCACCTCAGTCCTACCCTGGAGTGATTGCAACAGAGAATGGAATACGGCAAACTGTGTGGTCAGCAAAGTCAATGGAACCAACGGAACAACGGTGTACCTCAATACATCCACCCGACCGTCCCTGGAATTCTGGGAGTAAGATAATTATCTTCAAAGATTTTTAATTTGTGATTTGTTTTACAGACTGAAGCGATTTTGAAAATCAAATATGGAGAATATTTTCATGTCAACTACTAGCCCCTTTTATGTAACTTTGAATTTCAGACCTTGATATTGTTGGGTAGTCTATGTGATAGACCATGGCGAAATATAACATTTGAGCAGATTCGCTGATTAATTATGCAAGACAGCCGCATCTTGACCTCTACATTTTTGACCAATCAGCGGGTGCTTTCTATATCGGGTCTTCGGTCATTCACCGTTGTCGCGTCATAGACGTTGATTAAAGAATACCCTAGACACAGCAACAAAGTCTTTCGCGTGCTCTGTATTATGTTACGCGATACGCGCCCGGCTGTTGTTGTATTACAAAACACTGCATTCGAATTGACCAATCACAGGGGCGTGGCTAAATCTCAAAGTATGAGGGCGTGGCGACTACTTATCATAACTCACAATTTCTAATTGTTAAGAATGTAATATCTATAAGGACCAGTGTTAAATAATGGAGACGTTTGTGCTTTATTTATATAATTCATAATGCAAGAATTCTTTTGATCATTGTCTCTTTAATAGCCGCTATGTCTTGGATCGTAGTGACGGTATGGAGGATATGGGGCCCATCAGATGGCAGATAGCATTGTGTTTACTACTGGCTTGGACCGTCGTGTTCCTGTGTATTGTGCGTGGAGTAAAGTCATCAGGAAAGGTCAGTTGTTTCATCGTGAATTTGTCTGAATGTCTAAGATTTACCACATATCATTCAACAGTAGTGCTTGCTTGGTAGTTACGCAAAGTCCTCTCGAATTATTGATTTTATTCCTTTTTTAAACTTTTTCTTGCAGGTTGTGTATTTCACGGCCACCTTTCCTTACGTCGTTCTTCTGATTTTACTGATCCGTGGAGCAACTCTGCCGGGATCTCTCGATGGAGTCATCTTCTACATCAAGCCGGAGTTTCACAAACTCCTGAACGCTAAAGTATGCTCCGAAATCATATAAATTGATAGATTCCTCAGCCAATTACATAATTGATTGTCCACCTGTTTGTGAATCCACCTGCCTCTGACTGGCTTGTGTCGGTTGTTTTTGTGTCTTGACAGGTCTGGAAGGATGCTGCTGTACAGATCTTCTACTCCCTTGGCCCAGCCTGGGGAGGTCTTCACACACTTGCTAGCTACAACAAATTTGACAACAACTTCGTACGGTTCGTGCTTTCAAATAACACCTCCCAGCCATTAGTATTTCCGAATTCACTTTGGGGTCGTTCTTGTCGGAATCTGATTAAATCGTGGAGTTTTCAGTTCCGTTTTGTAAAAATGACATTCATGAGCTTCTTTCTGATTCTTCTTATTTTTCAGCGATGGCATCATAATCGCATTCACTAACTGTGGCACCAGTATCTTCGCTGGTTTTGCTATCTTCTCTGTGATTGGTTTCATGGCTCATGATTCTGGTTTGCCCATTGATACGGTCGCTGACACCGGTAAGTAATGTTTCTTTCTTTTGATCATATCACCTCCTTTCCAAGCAACTCACCGAATACTCAGTCCACACAAAGCAACCGTTTAGTTGAATTTGAAATGCAGACATTAATTTTGAAACTCCACAAACGTCGAATATCACTAACCAAATCGGGTATTTTTCAGGTACCCTGCTAAATGCAACAATATCCAACTCAACTCAAATGAGAACCATGCTAAATGCAACAAACTGCAACAGTCGTGGATTCTGTTGCGTTGTGCAGTGAATCCAGTGCACACCAACCTTGGCACCAAGCAGTCACCTTAAAAAAGGCGCTTAATGCTATAAACTGCAAAAGTGGATACTCTTGTATCGCCTTGGCACTATGACTTTTATGAGCAGTTACCTAGCTGCTAAATACAACAAGATGCAACAAAGCACGGGGACTTGAGTTGGCTGCTAAATGCAACAGTATTCAACAACGTTTTACCTTTGTTGCTTTCTGTTGCATTAAGCAGGGTTAGGAATATCACATAGCACATCACAAATAAAATAACAGAATGGTATCTTGAATTTTAGCATTTATAGTGCGGACTACAGTCAGTTCAGAAATGTTTCAGTTTTCGTCATGTTTATTGATAATCTCCCACAGGTCCCGGCCTTGCTTTCGTCGCTTACCCAGAAGCCCTGGCTAGGATGCCCATCGCTCCTCTTTGGTCCATTCTCTTCTTCTTCATGCTCTTCACTCTGGGCTTGGATAGCCAGGTGAGTGAAATACAAACATTATCTTCTATATACAGCCTCTTGGGATAAGAACGGTAAGTGCTGTGTCTAGAATAGGGAGAGGGTTAATTCACGGATCCTACCCACAAGGATTAACGACTCTGCAAAACTTCTGGTTAGACACCTGATAACGGCCCGTACGGGTGGGAATACCACGAATACTTGTCAACAAAGACCCCTGCGCGCGGCGGCTTTCAGATTTGCAGGGCTCTGCGCCTGATCTTGCGTAGAAGTCTGTCAAGCCAGCTAATTATATTTTTGAATATTCATGATCCTATGTTTTCGTCCTTTATTATTGAATTCTGATAAGTGATAACTACATAACCAAGTTAACGCCGAGCACAATATCTCTAGCTTTAAAATTAACTCTGAAATGTTGCTTTTGTTTCATCGGTTAGGGACCACATCTCTCAAAAACTTTTTAATGAAAGACTAATTAAAAACGAAATTTGGGTAAACTGTGTTCTCCTCGAAATTTGACGTTTATTATTTTCTTCATCTTTGACGATATATATCCTGAAGTATTTATTTTTACAATTTTTGGAACAATTACATATCACAAGATTATACATATAATATCATACATAAGGAGCAGTTTTGCCTACAGTTTTATGAAGATTTCCGTTTTAGATGTCATGCAAAAAAATGACATAATGGCACACCTGGAAAATTCGCGATTACAAGCTAACGGGTATTAATGCCCGTTATCACGCGTCTAACCAATTAAGGCAGGTCCGCTCAGTGCATTTTGTGCTAGAGCTCAGAACAGTCGTTTGTCCTTGTGTGTATAGGATCCATGGTTAATTCACATTCGAAGTTTCACAGCCAGATTTAGGCTGGGGGATATGCCCGTCAGTGTTTCAAATAGTAGTTGCTTGATAAGCTGTCTGTGTGGTTTCTGTTCCAGTTTGTGATGACGGAGACGTTGATTACCGCAGTGACTGATGAGCTGAAGTATTATTTCAAGAACATCAACAAATGGAAGACATTGATCACATTCATAGTCTGCTGCACGTTCTTCTTGCTTGGGTTGCCCATGACAACCAGGGTAAATATGACCTCATACATTCAATCTATTTTATTTATCTGGTACCTGCCACATGCTGTTTTTAAGATGTGTGTAGCGCCCACAATGACGAGTTAAAAAGAAAGTGACTCACTCGGCTGAATGGCTAGCTTCGAAGCACTTAGCATTCCATGGACAGGTGTAAAATGGTTTCTTTTTGTAAAATAATGCATAACTTTTGATGGCATGGATCAATTTCAGTGATTGTTTTTTCACACGAGTGGAAGAACATGCTCGCAAAAATGCCTTGCTCTCTTGAAGGTCATTGACTTTACAAGCAAAATGTGCAAATATTGAATAGTTTTGGAGAGTGTAGCAAAGCACGAAGTAATGCTTTATCGGTGTATCAAATTTAATTGACTTTTAAGGGGAAAATTATTAATCCAGGTCACTTTCTTTTTGACTCACCCCGTATGTGCATAGAGCTGATAGAGTTGATCTGCTTTTGATCGCATGCTGTGTTTGTTTTGATCCAGGGAGGTATCTACCTGTTGACTTTGATGGATAATTACTCGGCAGGGTTCTCACTTCTGCTGATCGCTCTGCTCGAGTGTGTGGTCATCTCCCTTGTTTATGGTAAGATTTTCTGTGATTGGTGTAAGAATATAACCAAGACTTTGTTGATTCTTTACCCCTTAATTCCTCCGCGCAGGCAGGGTACGTACCATAAATAGTGTAGTCTCACGCTTTTGATTAATTTCATAATTAGTCCATTTTGGGGTCATTTTTGTTTTTATATTTTACAAGTCCCTCATTCAGACATAGCCAAATAAAGTGGTAGTAGCACCTTTAACCAGAGTTGAACTATTGAGGCTGAAAATCCTAGCCAAACCCCAGCCTCTCTGTCAAGAACCACGTGCTTGAGTAATAAAATCCTTGTAGTGAGTCTAGCCAGCCGCACCGCAGGGCATGGATATTCAATCATCCTGTCCACAAGACTAGTCAGCATGCTCAAGAGACGGCTGTTTGCAGTCTTCTGACTACTGTTGAACCTAAATTTGATAGAGAGCAAATAGTCGAGTTTAATTTGGACCCCTATTTTTACGTGTACTACAAACTGTAGTATACGGTCACGGAACCGTGCGTGGAAAATGCCACACTAACGCCGATGGTTAAGAGCGCTTTATCTTTGAAATGTTCATCCATCAGTCACAAGTATTATTATTGATCAATCTATACGGTATCTTTATTAATATTGTTTTGTTGTTGTTGGTACTTTGTATTGTAGGAATCAACAGGTTTAGCAAGGATATGGCAGTGATGGTCCCAGGCGGACTGGGTCTGTACTGGAAAGTTTGCCTTGTGGCGTTGGCTCCACTTGTACTGGCTGTAAGTAAATCAATCAAGTAAACAATTAATTAATCAACCTGTCGTGGAAAAATGTTGCAGGTGTATAACTTCACATCTGAACATGTCACGTTTGTTTCTTCTTTCCTGTAGGCCATCTTTGTCTTCTTTGCTGTGACTTACAGCAATCTAACCTACAGTAGCTACACCTATCCTCCATTTGCCGAAGCCTTGGGTTGGTTGATGGTGCTTGCTGCAGTGGTGGCTATCCCAATCTATGCATCCTTCTTCCTGATAGTGCGAGCTAAGGGGGACACCCTGATGGAGGTAGGTCTATAGTCTGTCACAAATACGTCAGAAAAGGTTAAACTTGTACTCCTCTCAGTTGGAACATGTTTGAAAGAATTAAGTCAGTTCATTGAAGAATATAGCAGCCCAGTTCCTTCCTTCCAGCACAGTCACTTTGTTCCCGGAGTAGTTTTGCAGGACAAATTTTGTTGTTGTGCCGTTGCGCTAGAATCACATTGATTAAACTCATTATTAAAGCAACAACAAAGTCTCGATGCTCACTTTCTGAACTCTTTCGTTTGTCTCCTGGCCAGACTATTTACAACAGTCAACAATTTGTATACATTGTATAACATTTTACCCGCCCTGGCGTGTGGCAAAACCCTTTCCGCTTAACTGAACAAAAGAAACCGACTTATGTATAGAGTGGGGCTTCCTTTATTGATTTCTTAAAATTAAATGACAGCATGCCAGAAGGAATAATTTCATTGGGAGTTTAGTATCGTTACTGTCTTTAAACCAAGATTAGTAAGCTTTTAACAATAATTTGGTCGGTTACTTTTTGGATAGCTGCCAATGGTCTTCTTTACTTAAAGCAGTCTATTTATAGCCTATTTCCGGAGCGCCCACAAAAAGAACAAGGTCTGTGAACAAACTATGTCGGCGGCTCATAGACGAAAGAAAAGAAAAAGGCTTCCTAAAGTGTCCCTTTTAAATACTATACTCTAACAAGTTTCAGTGATTCTACAAATTAATGCAATATCTACTTCTTTCTCTTTTTTTTGTAGCGTTTGCGTTTCTCCTTCAAACCAAGTCCCGAGTGGGGTCCGGCTTCCAACTCTGATCGTCTGAAGGCGGGTTACCCGCTACTGCCGGGTACCAGTGAGGACATGAGTGTCAAATTTGAGAGTTCTCCGCCCACCTACACCAGTATCTATCCGGGACCATTGGAGGCTGGAGGGGTTGTGCTCCAAGCTAAGTAATTCCGAGAAGAGAACAAATATCGAATGGAAGCTCAGTTTCCGTTAACAATTATGCGTTAAAGATAAAATAGGGAGGACTAAACATTTTATAAATGTTTGCGATTCTCTTCTTTCCAATTCACTGGGTTTTAAATGGTGTAAATATTAACAGCCCTTTCTGAAATTCTTCATCTGCAACTCTCCTGGAATGGTGTCGGAACATGACTGAATTATTTTGTTGAGAATCCGCCAATATTAGTACGGCAGATACGTGATGGGATTTGCCCTTGATGATGCAAGTATGGAATTTGGCACATAGTCAGAGTATGTCATGAGAAAGATATTTGGCTATAGGCAGTACTGGCTATAGGGCCATCGCCGATTTGTCCTTTGAAAAAAATATAGATAGAATAACGAGCAATGGCAGTCAATTTAAAAATTGCTTGTTATTCTACTTATATTTTTTTAAAGGACAAATCTGTAGTAGATCTGTAGCCAAATATCTTTCGTAAGACATACTCTGACTGTGCGCCAAATGCCATGCTTGTATCAACAAAGGCCCACAATTCCCACAAATATTTTCCCTATCTGCCCCACTTTAGAAACCACGTGGCACCCCCTCCCTGAGCTTAGGAGCTTGTTCAAGTATAAATCTTCCTAACTCAAGTACACCAGGGAGTGTGACTGCGTTTGAATAGCATATTATGATATTTTTATTTATCGCTGAGTGAGACCATTTTATTCAAGATCTAACTATATTTATACAGATTTTTTAGTGACATCTTCAATTTTATGCTGCGGTTTAAATCTATACTGTTTCTTTCAACTTTATTCTTAGTGTGTATTTTTTTATTTCTTCTGTTTTTATTTGAGAGTTTATGACTAAAGAGTGATGGTTTATAAATATCTTGACTACATTATTCCTGATTTTTAATTGGTGTGATTCGTGTATATAAGCATTGTGTTTTGATTTATTGTAGATGTTAGAAAATGTTGGTGTGTTTTTAATCAATAAATTCTTGGCGGCCATCTTGACCTATATATTCTGTACCGTAGTTTAACAAAAGGAATTATTTTGGGTGGGTTGACATTAGATACATGCATACAGCATTGTATTTTGAGATGACGAGATAATTACGTCCATCGTGCGAAATTCATTTTATTTCAAAATCATCTGCGAAGTTATGGTTTGTTCTATAAGCAATCGTAAATTTTAGATACAATTGTTTTCGCAGATAATATTTGTTAAAAATTGCAAACACAACATTAATGGAAAATTATGTTATAGCATGACCTTCATTTGTTTACATTACCAACATTTCAATAATTGTGTTTGTTCATTCACTTGTGAACCTGTTCCCACTCGATATTTTGCGTGACAAGTTTGACAATTTTCTTGTGATGTTACTGTTGTTTGGTTAACTGTTTATAGAATTACTCTTTTACTTGCTAGTTTTGTAATAAATCGGATTTTAAATTCCATGCTGAACTGTTGCGTTCACCTTCCTTAAAGTTGCGTTCCTCATGCTCTACAACAAAATACATTTCAACTGGCATGCTTTATTTCAGTCAAGAAAATTTCCCTCCCCCCATTTTTTTGACGTCGGCAATACTCTGAAAAGGGTTTGTTTTGCATGGGCATAAATAAATCCACTTTGGGAGCAGACTGGCTCCCAGTCCGTACTTTATCGATGTCAATGATGGGCGGGAATCAGTCCATTTCGCGAGAACGGATTTAATGTGTGTCGGCCAATAATTAATTGGCTAAAAAAAAAAAAAAAATTGAACGTTAAACATTGGATATTCAGTGCACCGCCGGGCTTACTTAAAACATATTGTGCTTTTCGTCAACGGCCGCCTTATAGTAGCTACGATCACGACCATGGAACGTCTATTTTGGGAGCTGTTTAAGGGAAGAAATTAGGTATGAATGGAACAGAACATTAAAATACATATTTGGGCGCTGGTTTAAGTTGAATAGTTGCTGTAAGAGTCTGTGTGCGAGCGTATTATTATTATACTGACTGCCATTCATTTTGAAAATTGCTCATTTTTTTTTCAAAGGACAAATCTGTGGTGGCCTCATAGCCAAATATCTTCCGTAAGACATACTCTGTATGCCAAATGCCATGCTTGTATCATCAAAGGCACAATATTCCCCCACATATTTTCCCTATCTGCCCCACTTGATAAACCACGTGACACTCCCTCCCTGAGCCCAGGAGCTTGTTCTAGTATAAATCTTCCTAACTCAAGTAGGGCCTACACAAGGGAGATGTGACTGCGTTTGAATGGCATATTATAATAAGGCAAGATTACCATATGCGAAGTTCACTAATTTTGCTCTGTATTGAGTAACAAGGCCCCAGATAGCAATTTCATGTCATCAAAGTCAATTTGAGCAGTGAGAAAATACAAGCATTTTCTTAGAAAACACAGAATTTTTCAGTCCAATCTCATAGGCTTTGTACACAGGGTATTGAGTGAACTTCGTATATGGAAATCTTTCCTATAATATTTGTATTTATCGCGGAGTGAGACCATTTTATTCAAGATCAAACTATATTTATACAGATTGTTAAGTGACATCTCAATTTTATGCTGCGGTTTAAATCTATACTGTTTCCGTCCACTTTATTCTTAGTGTGTATCTTTTGATTTCTTCTGTTTTTATTTGAGAGTTTATGACTAAAGAGTGACGGTTTATAAATATCTTTGACAACATTATTCCTGATTTTTAATTGGTGTGATTCGTGTATATAAGCATTGTGTTGTGATTTATTGTAGATGTTAGAAAATGTTGGTGCGTTTTAAATCAATAACTTTTTGGTGGCCATCTTGACCTATATATTCTGTACCATAGCTAAATAACGTATTATTTTGGGTGGGTCGACATTATATACAAGCATTGTATTTTGAGATGACGAGATAATTATGTCCATCGTGTGAAATTCATTTGATTTTAAAATCATCTGCGAAGCTATGGTTTGTTATTCAATAAGCAATAATAACTTTTGGACACAATTTTTTTCGCAGATGATATTAGTTGAAAATTGCAAACACAACATTAATGGAACATATGTTATAGCATGACCTTCATTTGTTTACATTACCAACATTTCAATAATTGTGTTTGTTCATCATTCACTTCTGAACCTGTTCCCACTCGATAATTTGCGTGACATGTTTGACAATTTTCTGGTGATGTTATTTTTGTTTGGTTAACTGTTTATAGAATTACTCTTTTACTAGCTAGTTTTGTAATAAATCTGATTTTAAATTCCATGCTGAACTGTTGCGTTCACCTTCCTTAAAGTTGCGTTCCTCATGCTCTACAACAAAATTTTTGTTTCTTCTCTACTCATACATTTCAACTTTCATGCTTTATTTCAGCCACGAAAAAAATGTCCCCCCCCCCCCTTTTCTGACGTCAGCAACCCTCTGAAAAGGGTTTGTTTTGCATTGGCATAAAAAGATACGCTTTGGGAGCAGACTGGCTCCCAGTCCGTACTTTATCGATACCGATGATGGGCGGGGACCAGCCTATTCCGCAAGAACGGAATTATTGAGTGACAACCAGTAATTAATTGGCTCAAAAACAAATTTGAACGTTAAACATTTGATATTCAGTCCACCACCGAGTTTACTTAAAATGTCTTGTGCTATTCGTCAACGGCCGGCTTACGGTAGCTACGATCACGACCATGGAACGGCCATTTTTGGGAGCTGTTTTAGGGAAAGAAATTAGGTAAGAATGGAAAATTGTAAAAACGGATCAACAGAACACTAAAATACAATTTAGGCGCTGGATTAAATTAAATAGTTGTTGTAAGAGTCTGCGTGTGATCATATCATTATTAAACTGACTGCCATGTTTATTGGATATCTAAATTTCCTCAAAGATGCCACGGTGCATCATGCAGTTTTACGATTGGCAGGTCTCAAATGCCAAGAAAGCACCCCCCCCCCCCCTTAAAAAACCCAAAACATCCTGGAAGCCATCTTGGATATCTCAATTTCACCTTAGGATTCCGAGATGGCATCATCCAGATCGGGCAAAAGCATATCTCGCAGGCCAAGAAAACATCAAGAAACCGGGCGTGAACGGTTAAACGGGGTTAATGTTAAAATCGGTATTTGGCAAATAGACTAATCAGGATTCGATTTGCTATCAATTTTTAATATGAAGTATATTTGCGTCCAATAGGTTGTCATTTTATGTTCTATTATTTATAATCATATTCATATACAGTGTAAGCCTATGTATAATTTGATCAGTGGAGTAACTGCAATTACCGTGTAGAGTCACCCACACACTTGGAACCATAGAAAACATGCTTATTTTCTTTGTGTTGTTTGATATTGGTATCGGGCAAGCTCGTGATACTCCTATTTTATATTCTGCTAATTGAATAGGTATATATTCCCAATTTATATTCTTCAAAATTATTTGGATAAAATGATACGGAATTAAAAAAATAAAAACAAAGATAACGTTGTTGGTCCCACGTTTTATTCGTTGTGCGATTTTACTAGTGCTTTTTTTTTTTTAATTGTCTTTATAATTAATAGAAATCACTGCTGTTCAGCTCAAACCTGATGTTTCTTTATTTAACAGAAATAACTAGAGTAGTATTACACTCTAACATAGGCGGATGGGGGGGGGGGGGCGACAGAGGCCATGTCCCCTCCCCTACAAAACGATTTCATTTTAATCGGAGAAGTGAAGACGCCTTTTCGTCTTTAGTTTTACGGAAATACATTAAAACATTGCGTATTTCCCTCGCATTAAGCCATCATCTACGAATACATTTTAATTTTAATATCACAATGTGGAAACAGCGCACGATACTATATACTTAATGCCCTTCCTTTTTTGAAACAAAAAATACTCGAGCCCTCGTCCCCCCCCCTAAAAAAAGTTGGTTCTGGATCCGCCCTTGAGGCTAGAATATCTCGCTGAAAACTCCTGCTACTACCATGCATTGAACACTGTTACTGATAGCGTCCCTTAAGGCACAAAGTGGCTCTTCTGTGCTGTGATACCAGGTTTAAGCACATGTACCATGTATATAATAGTTAATCATTAAACATCGAATTCCTAGTTACATATCGTCACCGACACCACGAAGTAACACTCTACCGTGTTAAAGCATATTTTTTTTCGATTTTCAGTTTTTTGAATTTTTAAACATTATTCATCAAGGCCTACCATTGCACGAAGTTTCAAAGCTTCAAGAGCTTTACTTTAATAATTACGCTAAGTATCCATGGCAACTTTTGCGCAAAAGTGACAATTTTCGTTTTCACGAAGTAACACTCAAGTTCCATTTTCCATTGCAATGCATGGCGCGCACTCTGCTCATAAGTGAGCAAAAACGTTTTCACGAAGTAACACTCTTCTTGTAACAAGTTGTATGAGCGCGCGCGCGCTGACCTGAAGTTGCACTTTCCTCGTGTTTTTTAAATACATTGAAGAGTGTTACTTCGTAAAAACAAAAATTTACAGTTTCGCAGCTTTTTCGGTTTCACGAACTAACACTCATCTTTTTTCTCTTATTTCTTGTTTATTTAATACACAAACGAGTGAAAAACAGCAGATTTAATAAATTCAATTCATCAAGTGTCCACAACGAGAAACCCAACTGAAAATACTCTGTCGTTTTGACGCAAAGTGTTGTTTTAGAAGGCGTTCAACTTTAGTTACCGTTTTCTCCGATTGCTAGTTTTTACTGGTATGTAGATGGGTGTTACTTCGTGGTGTCGGTGACGATTTAGTTAAATCAATAGCATAATCTTTGGATAGCACTGTGGTATGGACAAGAAGAATGTAAAAGTATATATGCTTACTTTTTTTCTAACTATAGGTAGGCCTAGCTATCAAAAACGACTTTGCTCTTGGAAAATATTAAACCCGTTACCTCAGGCTTAAAGGTTCTAAATCAAAACCTTTAAACCATGTTAATCAAAGATTGCGTGGAGCGGGACTTGAACCTGCCATCCCCCAAAACACCGTACTAGCGCTCTACGAGACGGTGTCAGGTCAACTCGCTAAGGGTCATGTGGGGCCAGACCCTTTGCCGGGTCAAAAAAGTGTCATTTTTGACTCAGAAAAGGTTCAGGCCCCACATGACCCTTTTCCGGGTCAAGTCTGACCCGGGACTTTTTAGAGTGCACCGACTCGCCCTTACTGATTGCTCTCTCAATAGAGGCGGTCTCACATTTCCATTTCATAACACTTAAAATACAATGCAAATACATTCGTCCGCGGTAGCTCCCTGATTACCTTAACACACTATAGTAAATATAACTTCACACTTGACATGTGCAACCCGTGCTGCCATTTTCATGCCTTGCGTCGGTTTAATTTCTGGGACATGGCGAGATCCTCTTGCTGCACAGAAACAATGCAAAAGGGAGAGGAAATAATAAATTAAACAATGGATGTACATTAAACCAAACATTGATGCTGCGTGCAGTACATTACCGAAGCATTTAAAACCCTCGATTAAAAATAAAGTGAAGCTGAAAATGGAACAGCCGTCACCATAATTCGACATCAAACATCGAATCAAAACCATAACGTCGAATCAAACCACTGATCAGGTTTTTGGTAGTTATAAGCTATTATACAACCCCTGAATAAATCCCCGTCATCTATAATTGGTTGGTCGTTGATCACATGTCATTGAATTATTCGTCCCAACCCACGACCCGGCCGCACCGCAAAAAATAGACGTTCTATTCCACGGTAATTAGATGTTCTATTGCACGGTTAATAGATGTTCTATTGCACGGTCGTGCGACCGTTAAAATGTCTCGCTGATGATCCATGTCTCACTAACATAACTAATTTACTGCAAAATGTCTCCCTAAGGTACCATTTTAATGTAATTGTACTTCATTCATTACATACTTTATGTATTACGGCAGAATGTCAAGGAAACTTGATTGATAAATGACAGAGTTAGGGTACATTATTTTTAGTTGCAACACAAAACCTATTATTTATGCCTTTACTCCGGAATATATCAAGGAGTCGAGGTTGATATTAAAGATAAATTTAAAAAATGACAACTACCTTTTCCATGCTAGCGGCCATGTTGCTGACAAGATTCGGCATATCAGCTGTTCTCTCTGCTGAGCAATATTTCAGCTGTGCACAGATTTCATTCGGATTAGCCTGCGAAGAAAGATTACAAAATCATGGTTACATTATTACTGTCTTCGCCTCAATGGTCCTAATGCAGCCATATATGGTTGCGAAGGGCGATTTCTAAAAGGTTACGTATTTTTTGAATGAAACTACAGTACACAGACATGGTCACGTTGGCGGGTGAAATCTTTGAGAATTAATATCTCCAGTTTGGAGGACCGTATCTTCATGCAACTTTCGGGATTTATTTCCCCTATAATGATCCAAGTATGGGCTAAAAGTTGTTGTGATATGTTCATTACTTTTCGTTGAAATCGGAAAAATAGGCCTCGCTACCTGCAATTTTGAAAATTGTAACACTGGCGTGCGCAATATCTATCAATCTTGTCAAGCCTCACTAATATTAATGAGGTTCCTACCATTACGGTGTCCAGTAAACAATGGGATAAGCCACTGAAAGTTCACTGAAAATATGTATCGATAGATTAACTGATACGAACTACTAACCAGGTTTAATAATGCACGGTTTAATGGAGTTTCCCAATAAGGTTTACAAACAGTTTTACTACTAAGGAATAAGGTTTACTTATTAATAAAATGTTTACTGTAATAAGCAGTGGTGTAGCCATGGGGGGGGGGGGGGCGTGGGGGGCCGTCCCCCATGAAACCTTGTCGCCCCCAGTCGCCCCCCCCCCCCCCACTGAGATTTTGAGTTTCTAAAAAAATTATCATTGAGCTACGCCACTGGTAATAAGGTTTACTAGTACGGTTTACTAATAATGTTGTTACTCGCTGTTCGTTTACCAGTGTAGACGGGAAGGTTTGTATCATAGTCGGAGTGTAGCTCTCCACTGCCTTCTTGCACCAGGAGGCAAGGGAACAAAAACCGTCGCAGGTTTTCTCCAGCTGCTTTGATATAGCCACCTGAATAAGAAATATCACAGTGATGAAAAATTGCAAGTGAAAGTGAGTAGCTGGGGGGGGGGGGGGGGGTTCGTTTTCCGAACCTTGCGTCAGGTGTCAGGATTTTTTTCCCCCTCCGACTTTGGACTCTTGGCACAATAAAGGTCCATGGACTTCGAAAGCATTCGATCCTGTAGGCTTACACTGATACCACAATTTAGGGTATTTTAATAAAGGTTTCACTTGACATTAAAGCTTCAAAACATGTCTTGAGCCAGAGATGGCGTCGAAGCTTCGTACGGGGCCGGGTTATAAAAAAAACACCGATTTGAAGAATCGTCGTGGCAATTGTCTTCAAACATCACCAGCGATAAAACCTCAGTTTAAAAGTTACAAATATTCGACAATGCCCTTTTGATGAGCCCCTTCTTTCTTTTCTTTTTTATATATAAAAAAGTGGATTTTATAAATCATATTGTTTGCCTTAAACCAGGGTTGTTAATAAAGATATTGTGTTCTACAGTTGTTGACAGTTGTTGAAACAAGTATTCTGTGTCATTTTCTTTCTTGTTCCAAACAGTCAGAATACATAATAAATTTGTTTTTTTTTTAACGAAACAGGTTTCAGGTCATTGCGTTTAAATGGTGATATTCTTTGAACGGATAAGGCAATTTCAGTATTTTTTTTCATCTAAAAAAGGTAGCTTTTGAAATTGGCTTTCTAGTCATTATTATTGCTGGTGCTACATATTTGTTTAAATATCAAATATATTTTAGGGGGTTTGGGTTCCGGTTTTTTTACTCACCCAGTATAACTGTCAGCTGTGCATTAGACTTGCACAATTCTCAACCTAGCCCATACATTTGACTTTGCTGGCCCCAGAGGGCCAGCCTATATATTTCTAACTGACGACTGACTGACCGACTGTCACTTGTAAATTAGACTTGGCCTAAAAACATGTCTCAGATGTCGACTTATAATAGATGGTTTGGGTTAAGATTTACCAGGCTTGCTTAGCGTTCGTTTTAAAAAAATTTTCAGCAAAAATAAACAACAGAAGACAAACAGAGAATAAACAAACTTACATCGATTTGGATGTCTCTTCCGATTCGCTGGCTGACATCCGTGAAGAAGGCTTTGCAACGCTCGCAGGGTGGCTGTTGATCTTGCAACTGAAGGCTTGTCTGCATTGAGAATTGGAAAATCAAATAAGATCTGTTGCATGAGACATGCTCGGAATTTTTGTGGTCTGAGTGTCAATATTCGCCTTACCGTATTTAAGAGACTATGTGCTGCATTTAAGAGACTATGTGCTGTACGTAAGCGTACCCTACTCAAAATTGTGACTTTTCTAACCATCTTTCTATCGCAACGAGCTCGAGGACTGTCGCGAGATCTGACGGGTTTTAACGAGATTTGATGTAGGGTGCCAGGTGTTGGCGATTAACATGCTAACGGTATAAGGTCCGTTATCATGCATTCAACCCATGAAGGTAAATCCGTTCAGCGCATTTTGTACTAGAGTTCAGAACTGTCGTTCATCCTTCTGTGTGGGATCCGTGTTTAAAACCAACCAATCATATTGATTCCCTTAACACACATTACCTCATAACCCGAAGTGGGGCAGTACTTGGCCTCTGGGCAAAAGAAGTACGGGTTCTGTTGAAGATTAAAAGCAAAAAAAGTAGCCACTCATAATTTACAATTCATAAATACCAAGGACAGCTTACAGTTCCTATTGGTCGAGAGTCCGACACGTGGCGGGTTTTAAACGGTTGATAAAGACCGACACAAATTTCCACAAGGTGGCGCTATTTATAAAATAATAATGTGAACGCCAAGTGTCCATTTATGGCATTTTGTCATGTTTATTCATGCAATGTTTTGATGTGAATTAATTCACTTTATTCACAGTTCTTTTTACAACTGCAACAATTATATCATTCTGAGGGGAGGAGCTGATCGAATGGCCCATACGCCATGGTTACAAGTTGTCTGAGTATCACCCGTTATCCACGGAGCCAGTCTCCTGTATAACGTCTGATATATTAAAGCATACAGATTTATGCGATCTCGCGCCTCAGCCAATCGGAGTCGACCTTACTAAATCGTGACGTCATTTCATTCCCAAATTAGGACAAAATGTTTGATTGGTCAATTTGAATGCAGTGTTTTGTAATACAACAACGGCCGGGCGCGTATCGTGTAAAATAAAACAGAGCGCGTGACCACATCCTTTGTTGCTGTGTCTAGGTTTTTTTAATCCGTGTCTATGACGCGTCAACGGGTGAATGACCGAAGACCCGACATGGAAAGCGCCCGCTGATTGGTCAAAATCTAGAGGTTAAGATGCGGTTGTCTTGCATAATTAATCAGCGAATCTGCTCATGGTCTATTACATAGACTAGGTTAGAAGTGTGTGGGAATATAGACATACTCCCTTCCCCTCACTTTGGGATTTAAGCCATGAAAAAAATAAACGAATTTCCCGTGCTCGCTTGCTTCGTATTTCGTCCGCCTCCTTTTTTTAATCATACGTTTGCAAAATATTTTGTCTTTTCATTTGTTTCCCTGCAAAACTGTATCTATGTATGTTGAGTAAAAATCCTGTAGAAAGAGTAACGGCTACTTGGACACAAAGGTATCAGCAAAAGAGTCAATAACACGGAAGAATCCATCCGCCATTTTTGAAAATCCGCCATCTTGGGGGAAAGGGGGCTTTCGGGATATCCTCCTTTTTTTCTCCAAAAAGCCAGGACGAGAAACTGTTCTATTTTACTTGGCCTTATAGCCCATGCAAAGCCTCACCAGTAGTGTTATGAGATCCGGCACCCACACTTTAGGAAAATCCTTCAGACCGTCTCGGCACATGTCGGCATCAGGGCCCGCCAAACTACAGACTTCAGACACCTTTGCTGCGATAAGAGGCTTGAAGAGTATATGGGGAAAACATAACATATTTTTTGGGGGTAATAATCTAATCTTATCATTAATGACAATGAAATTTTGCTGGTCCCTGAGAGCCAGCCTAGTTTTCTCTTTGTACCTATCTCACTTGACTTACTGACGCTGACTGGTGACTTTCACTGGTTGTAGGCTGGCGAGGAGAGCCAGTATACAAACAATGAATATTTATGAGTGCAATGGTAAGAATAATTTCATGAGGTGACAGATGAATGTTCCATTCCACGGGGCGATGCCGAGTGGAATGGAACATTCGTCTGTCACCGAATGAAATTATTCTTTACATTGCACGAATGTGAAACGTTCATTATTTGTTTTATAAAACCTGAATAAATCCTCGTCATCTGATTTGTTGATTTTGTGAACTCTGTATTACATCAATGTTCTACTTTTTACCGGTCCGATTTATTCGAAACTGTTCGACAAGTTCAGAACTAGCCAGCATATTCAATGTATTTCGGTCTAAACTATTCCACAACTAAGTTAATATCCAATTTATGTATTATAAAAACTGTTCTCGACAAGTTCAGAACATGTGATCAACGATCCACCAATCAGATGACGGGGATTTCCTCCGGTGTTTTATAAAAAAGTGCTATTGTATAGGACTATCCAGTTACGTAAATGAATGGGCTAAATCCGACCCATTGTGTATACCAGATTCCTGAAAAGACTTGCAGTGAATACAGCCATTCTGATTCAGCTGAATAGAAATTCGTGCTCTCTGACGTAGATTGGTCTGTTGACCAGCTTTCTAGACTTTCCTTGTCTTTTTTCCTTATTCAACCGCATATCAAATCCCCATTTTGGACACTTTCTACATTGCTGAAACTGCAATCATGCTACTTTACATAAATCAAAATGAATTTAAAAAAAGAGATACCATGAACGCAGTTACTCCTTTTTCCAACGCTTCGTAGACTTTCCCCATAAATTCCCGGCAGTCGGCGCAGGTTGGTGCAGTGTCTTCACTCATTGGACTCTAATATCAAAAAGACATTACTATTAAATAGAAATGGAAAACAGCTCATGCAATATGCATGCAAATTGCTCATGCAAATTGCCACTGGACAATGTTACTGTAGATGCGCGCGATATCAGGCCGTCGGTGCATGATGGTATGGAGTCTTTCACTCATCGAACTCTGGTGTGCGGATATTCGAAGACATTACCAATAGATATTGACCATCGTCTCATGCATTATGCATGAAGTGGCATGTGCTTTGCCATTGGTCAAAATAGATGCGCGTGTATACCAGCATACTTGCCTGCTTCCAGTAAAAACTCTTCGACAGGTACTGTTCAAAGGGGGGTTCAAAACTCGTCAGTTCTTGTTCACTTTTTTATGTCAAAGTCTTGGTACCAAACACTGACTAATCTAGTCACAGACTCACATGTGTGACTTTAACATATAGTATCGAGCATTTTATCAGATTTTACCTGGAATAATTTGACGACAAGCCCCTCATTTTCAATATCTCTCTTTTTCTCTGATGCGCTGCAGTATCCAAGCGCCTTGCATCCTGTGAGGTCATCAGGCTGAATAACCAATACAAACTCCACGGTTACTTTACAGAACGTCTTTTTAACAAATAGATGATTGATTGATTTCTTCATATGACACTTGCTTTACACAGTATCAAACAGTTGTGGCAGAATAGGCCCAACTATGTCAACATTTGTCGAGTTAAAAAGCTGCGTCTGTGTGTTAATTTGAAGCTTTGAAATACTGCCGACGGCGCTCAGAAATTATGATATAATCACTTGGACTAAACCAAATTCTTATTTTTCATTTTTTTCTAGGAATTAAGTGCCGACTCTTGTGAGCAAAATTGCTTCCTGGTGTCATTTTACTGTTGTCCGATATTTGAAAGAACTGTCCCACGACAAGCAAAACTAGAACCTGTACTATTACAAATACGCTCAATCTTTTATTCACCTGATTGATTATGATATATATATATATATTTATATTTCAAATTTATATTTAAAAAAAATGATTTTTTTTAAAACAACAATTCCCCACTTCCCCATCAATCGTGTACCTACCTGAGCTACATCATTGCAGTCATATACTACAACAATTAATGTATGCAAATATTTTAGACATAAAAGTCCACTAAGTTACGAAATGAGGAAGGAAAAAAATTAGAATGACATCATCCCCTTAAACTAAATAATTTTATGTTTACCGCTAAAACCGCCAATTTCCGCAGCATGACCGGGAAGAAATCTTTCACCATTTCGTAGCAGAAGAACCCGAGCGCGCAGAAGGAATCGCAAGCCTTGTGAAACTCATCGGCAACGGCTACCTGAAGAGAGTAAAGGTTATATACATGTATCTCATCTCTTTGCCAATCTTTCTTGCTATCTCGTCAGCTGGTGCTAATACAGTTCGGCCATAGTTTCTGTTACTTCTATAATATGGTGATTGACCTACTTATCATTCAATTCTTAATAATGTTGTTTATATTGCAACCAATAATTATTAACATATAGAGTTAGCATTCAATGAAAGATATTTTGGCAGAATTTCATAGGCGTAGCCAGCGGGGTCAGGGGGGTATTTATCCCCCCCCTCCCCCATATTTTGTAAAGACTGCCCTTTTTCATTGAAATGCCCTTTTTTTCATCCGCGCTTATCCCCCCAATATTTCAAAAAGTGCCCTTCTTTTGTTAACAAGTGCCTTTTTCTGAACAAGTGCCCTTTACAAAAAAAAGTCGTGCCCTTTTTTGGTGGCATCGCCGTTACGGGTACCTTTTGTTTGAATTCCGCACATGTATCGCCCTGAACAGCCCCATAGATTGTCCGTTAGTGTGCAATTTGAACAGTGCCCCCATCGACAACTGGTACTAGCCCCCCCCCCCCCAACTCACTACATGTATTTGATTTCATGAAGGCCAAGTGTCCGGAGAAAACCACGTGTCTACATTTCAGCACGGATGTGCAAGTGCCCTTTTCAATAAATGTTTACCCCCCACCCCAATCAAATTTGATCGACCTTGCTACGCCCCTGAATGTTGTATACTTACGTAATGTGGTAAACATTACCTTATCTACAAAGAACTAGTTGCCATTACTAAAGGCAAAGATGATCAAATAAAAAGTCTATCTTATATTTTATAAACATTGTATCATATAATATAAACCTTATAACCTATCAAATTATTCGTCATTTATAAAGATATGATTGCGAGATATTTTTTTTTAAAATAACGTACGTCTACTTCGCCATTTTTGATGACTTTCTGCCGGGCATCTCCGAAGAAATCCTGGCATTGAGTACACTCGTCATTCCCAGCAACCTGTTGCTAAATGTAGTAAACAATAAACACATCAGTTTAAAGTTGTTGTATACGTGCATTTTGGGTGTGGCACCTTGAAAAATATATTTTCAAATTGAAATGGTAATTTTCTAGCTTTACATTATGGACTTTCCAATGAGACATCGCACGAAAAAAATCAGCCCATGACAAGTAATCAATTAATTAATTTCAACTTTTGAATTGAGAGCGGGACGCTCCTAATTCATTCTGAATAGAGTGCGCAATTTTTGAACTTGGGCGCGCCATTGAAAACCAATTTTTAAAACTGTATAAAGGCCTGCAAAAAAAAAAACTCGAGCAATTTTTGTTTGTTACAAGAGCATATTCTTTTCAATTTCGTACGGAAAAGAAAATCGAAATTTTTGAAAAAGCACGTGTATACCAACTTCAACAAAATAGCAAAAAAATATTAATAATAATAATTAAAGTTCACTTTCAATTTATCTGATGATACATGCTATCAGTGTATCTTACCCCATCTGTCTCCAAGTTTTCGTGTGCTCCCTTGGGGCAGTACTCAGCCGCAGGGCAGAAGCCATAGGGATTCTGAGAATATTAAAACAATTGTCACGATGATGGTTATTGCCAGTACAATCTCACTCATCTATCTTCAAACATTATTTGAAAAACCTAGAAATTGAAAACAAATCATGCCAACATCAAAAAAGAAAAACCTTCTTTTATGTTAACGATTGATATGATGCAGGACACTCAAGCAGTTGAAACATGTGCTGCATTTTTTCGCTCGTACCCCCGCCCTGCAAACAGGGCGCTGGGAAGGGCTGATGAGCTTCACAGAATCTTGTGAAGGAAGTGGCGAGGGCATTCTGAGTAACTCATCAGGAGTTACCCAGGACATCTGATCAGCCAGAGTTAAAAACCAATTCCCTACTTCACAACTTCTCAAGGATTGTTTTTTTTCTGCACACATAAATTACAAATTACAGACTGGTGAGGTAGCTCATAAAATGGTGGACGAAGTTGTTAGAAAAAGTCAAACTAACCGGCTAAGGGACACCCAACTGCCAAATATTTAAGATGGGTACACATGTATTTTGAAGCGCTTTTAACTAACATAGAACACAGTTTACATATATATCATTACACCTGATCATTTGGCCCACAAACATTTCTTTAATATGTCATCTAGGCACTGTAGGAAGTATACAGGTCAATGCGATCAAACATATTACAAGCGCCAAGTTACTCCTGGGTGGGGAGAAGCAATTAATGGCAAAAGGTCTTGCCCAGTGACACACATACACAAGCGTAACAAAGAGTTATACGGTTATTAGTTTCTAAGAAAGATATCCTTCTCTTCAACAAAACATGACATTTCGAAATCCATATATGATCACCCAATTTATGAAACCGATTCTACTTACCAGTATTTCCCGCAATTTCTTGATGATAAAGTCGGGGAAATCGTCGATAGCGTCCTTACACATGCTGCTGTCCTTGCCCGCACTCGTCTTGCAGATATCTTCGATGATTTTGATAATGTCAGGCTTGAAGATAAATTTTTAGAAAAAAAGATACTTTACATTTTGCAAATATCGACACTGTAGACTGTATGTCAAAGTCCTCATTAGCCGGTAACAGAGAAAGTGTCAAATGTGTGATTGGACTAGCCTAAACATAGAGGTATGTCCTGTAGATGATTTACAAGAAGTGTCATGAATTTTATAATTGATTTCGTATATATTCGTCATAATTGTTATGATGTAATGCTGGTTATCGTACAACATGCTTACTGGTTCCCGATATGTAGTCGGATACTGATATTGACATTGTACAAGCAATAGTTTTTAACTACTTAATTAGTTGCAAGGACTATATCTTACTTGCGTAGTAATGTGAACCCATTAGCGTGCAGTGATCAATTACAATTGAGTATAATTAATTAAGAATGGACGTGTAATGTAATAATATTTGCTCAATATATTGCTAAAACAGGGTTATTTTACATTGCTGTTTTAATAGGGTTTAGATAATGTTACAGTCAGTATCCGAATACACTAAAGCAGAGGTGGCAATTTGTTGTCAACATTGGAGGGACGAGAGAGCAGCTTGGAAGTTCGAAAAGCGAGACTGGACACCACCTAACTATAGAGGGCGCTGTTCATATATGTACACGTGCAATTTCCGTTAAAATGCATGCTGGTGCACAAGCAATATCTTACAGTTATCAAATGAAAAAAAAGCGTGCACATTTAAATTGGGTCAAAATATATACGCACTTGTGAAACATTATTGGGGGAGGGGGTGGAGACCACGCCATTAACGTCCCCCTCATAAAAATGATTGGGGGAAATCCCCCGGCATCCCTGGGGATGCCGCCCATGTATATTTCGAGATCGCTTGACCAGTTCAATTTATTCATCAATAATGATGATACACAAAAATGGTATTTTTTTTTCGAGATAACTGTGGCTTGCATACCTTTAGAGTTTTCAGATGTAATTCGATTGCCTCGTAGAACTTTCCCATGTATTTTTTGCACGTAGTGCAATTGATTGCAGTGGCCTGTATGCATAACGAAGCGAAACAAAAACTGTTATTTAAAAGCTGAAAAATAATGACAAAGCTCACAATAATTTAAGACGTGTGTGGAGTCGATGTAACAATCTGTAGTTGAATTGAACATAAGGACAATTTGAAAACAAAAACATATCTGAAATATAATTTTCTTGCATTCTGTTTTCATATGTGCAAAGCTTGTGCATGCATTTTGCGAATCTCCTTCGTTCAAAAATGACATACAAAGAACACATTTTAAATGTTGGTTAAATCAGGGAACGAATTTAACATAACGTTAGTGTGAATTTCATGAAGCACATAAGTTAAATAGAAAACTTCGATTTTTCAATCTTTTGTTAAATATCTAATAAGTATAATTATGATACACTGTAGTGATGTTTTTGAATATTAATTTGCAGAGGAACTTTATACAGCAGTCATTAAATTGAAATTTGGAAAAAAAAATAGAAATGACTTGTCAAGTTGGAAGATAAATAACTACATTTGTTACCTCCATGTCGCTTCTGCCTTTATGGACGGGTCCATTTTGCACGAGGTGAAGCGACAGCGCGACTTGGATAACTGCAAATGAACGTCATGTGAAAGTAAATGATTTTGATGACGGAAAAAGAATAGAACAGTCTAACCTTTGACCTTTTTTTACCCTATATGCCTGATTGCTTTTCTCAACGATCTCTGGCAAGTGCGTTATAAATAAGGGAAAGGAAGGAGTTCCATTCCTGGACATCACTTGACACCATGTGCACAAACCCAATGTGACTGGTCTGAAAAATTCCAAGTGTTTTCTCAGTGCTTCAATATTTTCCCTGCTAAATTTGACTTTTTAGGACAAGTTATGGCTTTCTGATGGCTGATAGGTCAATGCAGGGAAACATCTAGTGATGGTCATGTATGGAATTCTTTCCAGGAAAAAAAATGTAATTTCAGTTCGTTCAGTGGATCATTCAGGATTTTTTTTTTATGGGGGGGGGGGGTAATGAGGTCATGAAGTCAGTAGGCCTACACACGGAAACGCGAACTAAATAATTGAGATTTTGCAATGACGTTAAAGGTTGAGGAATCGTCAGGAAAGTGTGGTTTTTGCGAGGTCCCAAAGGGCCAGCCCCAGACAGGGCTCTGGAGTGCTCTGAAACATGCAGAACTAAATCAGGCTCACCTAACTCACACTTAAGCCAGCAAATTTCTCCCAAAATTCCACTGGGGCAAAGAAAAGGTACTCAGTATTTCACCAACCAAGATTGCAGACTCAATTCAATTTCTAAAGGAGACTTTACTTCAATATTTTGCACATGAGAGGAAGTCAAGTGATTTCAAAATGGGGCTAAATACTAAACTGGCACATGTCCAACCATGGTCCAACTATTTGAAAAGACCGACCTCTTCATTCAGTGTCAATAGTCAGGTGGCTTGACTATGGAGAAATGTGTAGTAAATTGAGACTACATGTAGTTCCCGGTTCATGTGCCACATGTTGGCATGGTTGATTGATGCAGTACTATAGCTGTGTTGGACTGGTTTTTTCAGGTGCCAGTCTGATTTCTTGTTTTTGCATGTTTTCAATACCTTAGGTTTTGGGACTCTCATACACAGTATTGAGAGTCCCAAATTTTCGGACTAGGCCAGCCCGCACTCTTCGTTGTACCTATCTCACTGACTGACTGACTGACTGACTGACTCCCCGACTGACTGACTCCCCTTTGCTTGTGATTTAGATTTGCTTATAATTAAGTCTCACCTCGGCCTAAAAATTTGACTTAATACTATAGCTAGACCCCTGTAGACTAAAATGTGCTGAGACCATGCAGTTTGACTAGCCTAGCCTGCCTATTCTTATTTTACCAGTATTAGGCCTAATACGTAAAAAAAAAAAAAAACCACGTAAAAAAATAACCACCCAAACTACCCCTTTCAATCGGCCCTTGTTGTTTATTGAAGGAGTTTGAATTATTGTACTTACTGGCCAGCAGAATGAAAACAGATGTTAGCAACTTCATTGTGATATGTTGTAACGTTTGTAGCTATGCCAGCGGATACGCCATAGGCAAAACGCTTGAAACCTCCTTTGCACAAAATGGCATGCGATTTGTATTGCCGGGCTATCATCATGTAGCATTTTTGAATATAAAAAAGAAGCTCGATTGTTGGGAATTTAACAGATCGATGAACAACAATGAACACGTCTGGTGGTTGTCCTAGCCTGGTATTTCCTTTGGTTGTGTTATAGGAATGTGTGCAGTTTGATCAAGGTTATGTCTCTGTAGCCGGGAACCTAAAGTGGGCCTAAAAGTATTGCATCAAAGCCCAGAATGACGGTCGTATGCGGTCGTATGCAGTTGTTGTCCTTGAGAAAACAAATATCCCAGTTTTATGGTGAGAACTTTGAGTGTTGCACCAAATTAATGTATCAAATTGTAAACTGAGGGGAAATCCAGTTGTATGTTCTTTGTTTTGTGGTCGCAACGCAGGTTACGAAAGTGATAAAACTGAGTTGTACAGTCACGCTGTGTGAACTCTAATAGTTCGAAAGAAACAATAGTAGCCTAGCCTGTGCACATGGAACCAATGATTTTGCGGGTCGGAAACAGAAGTGAAACTGAATGTGTATTGGACATAGTGTCAAAGGGTATACATTGTACATGTATATACATGCTGTTGTTTATGGAAAATCCTGTATATTTCCGTCTTGCATAAGTACAACCGTACATGCACAGTTCAAGTACATCTACATTAATGCTTTACTTTGGATCGGAACAAGTTTCGTTATATCTGAATTTCTCTCTTGCTGCAGTTTAAGTAACTTCAAGCAGTGTGGGACGGCGTGAGGCTGAGAAGTGCTATTCAACATGCAGTCATCGCTTCTCACGGTTATTCTTCTAACAGGTATTTGTGTGATATCCTGTAGTCCGACCATATGGGACTCTCAAAAGTGTGTGTGAAAGTCCCAAAACTTATAGTACTGAAACATGCAATACAAGATAATAGACTGACATCTGAAACAACTAGTCCAACAAACCTTCGGTACTGCATCAATCAACTGTCACTGACTGTGCTTAAAGAAATATCTAGGATGTCGGGTACAAGGTCACTATTTCTACACATTTCTCCATTGTCGGGCATATCAGACTAATGACAATGAATGAAGAAGTCAGTCTTGTCAAACAGTTGGACCATGGATGGACATGTACAAGTCTAGTCTTTAGCCTCATTTTGAAGTCACTTGACTTTCCTCTCGTGTGCAAGTCACTGCCAAATATTGAAGAAAAGTCTCCTTTAAAAATTGAATTGAGTTTCAAACTTGGTTGGTGAAATACTGAGGACCTTTCCTTTGCCCTTTGAAAGTTTTGGAGAAATTTGCTGGCTAAATAGTGAGTAAAGTTGGCTTGATCTTCTTTTGCATCGTTTTGAGCACTTAAGATACCAGTCTGGATATGTGGGCCTAGATATTTACTTACTGTGTGTATATAGGGGACTTGTCTGGGAGAAAGACTAGCAACTGAACCGTTTTAGAAATCATTGAAAACAGTAACACAACGATATACGTTCTAGTTCACCGGGTACAAGTTATATTCAGAACTTTGTAGACACTTTTGACCACAGAATATTACAAAATATGTTTTAATCATAAGAGCTGTTTGGTTGCACCTCTGTGGCAATTGTCGTCATGAATGTTAAGAATTTCATTTGTTATAAATTCATGTCTTTGTGTTGTTCACTTTCTGTTAGTGGGCAGCATGTAGGTAATTACAGGCCTATACTTAGGTCTAACTGGTCTTCCGTAATAATGAAACGTACCCTTTGATAAAATGCATTGTTCAGCATCCCCTCATATTATGCTTCAGTTTCGCTTTTCCAAAAGGTCATCAGGGCAATTTCAGAGTAAATACACGTGAAAAAGTGTTTTTGAAATTGTATACTTGTACATTCATCGTCTAGTACTGATCGAGGAGATTACAGACTAGGAGGTTTGCATCATTTCTTAGAATCATTAATTAGATTTCATGGTTTTAATCGGCTAAATAGGTCATACACGGACATCACTGTTTGTTCCATATTGCTAGAATTGCCAATAAGGCCATTTTACCTTGTAATGTTGATGTAATTGCCGAATCCCCTACATGTATGTTAGCAAATTGTGAAGTTTGTACAGCCTGTTGGATTAGTTGGGAATGTTTAAATGCTGTTCATCAATCCTTCATTAAGATGTAGAATGGGAATCAGTGTCGGAAATGTTTGATATTTTGCATTGTAACGACAAAAGAAACTCTTGGCAAGAAATTTCTTTTGTGAGTTTGTGTGGTTATGAAAAATTGTTGGAAATTCTAAAAGGTCCCTCCTCATCAGAAGACCTTTCATCATTTTTATCAAACGAGGTGTTCTTTTCTGGTTTCAGGAGTTTTGATCGCCCTTCCTCACATTGCTCTATCGGTGAGTTGACCAATTCATTGTCTTAAGGTTTAAGAGGTTTAATTAGAAAATCAGATACAATGTTCAGAGGGATTACAAAATGCTTTAGCTTGAATTTTAACTGTAATTTTAACATCTAGGAAAAATAGGCATAATCCACTTCAACGCTGCATCCCGAGCTTCAACTTTTTTTGGCCCACAGTCGCTCGTCTAAACTTTTCCGTGCATTATGCGCATGACACGTGCACACATGACGTGTTTTTTTGTTCATTAATTAAAAAAAAAAAATTGGGGGGGGGGGGGGTTAACCCATGACTTTTGGGAGTAAATTCCATCCAAAGATGATCGCCCCTAAAAGTTGTCTGAATCCCATTGCCACTTTGGGGGAAAAAATATGCCGGCGCGTCATTGGATGATTTTTGTTTACCCGATGGATAGGGGTCAACGCGTTCCCAGCTGCATTGGACAACTGTTACCTTTTCACACAAGATGTATGTGCATTGTTAATAGCTTCCCTGGTACCCATCCTCTCTCCTATAGTAAGCTACCCAGAATGCATTGCGTTTCCATTCTGATTTTTGCATTGCGTTTCCATACTGGTTTTTTGTACGAGCGATCAGCCCTCAGGATGCAGGACAATAAAAAGGCCCAAAAATGCCTTCGAGAGCCAAATCAAGATTATTTTGACGCCCTCATTTGTTTCAAGCATTTTGTCTGCCATGAATTCGAATGTTTGTAAAATAAGGATTGCAGCCGTGATAAGGACTGCGACATTGTATTTCTGTGAAATTTGGATGAAAATAGGTCGTACAGTTGCTCTATTTTGCAATGGAGCGAAGGCTTCATTTTTCAAAATAGCGATTGGCTTCAGGACTACTTTTACAGAAAATGAAAGATGGTGAAATAGGCTTTTATTTAATGGGTGTCTCAAACACCTTGGAGAGTTGCGAGTATTTTTCCGTATCTTGAGAAGTGGCGCGGTATTTACCATTGAGGTCTAGGGAAGGATATTTAATGGTCTGCAACCCTCATGAGAAAAGTACACTGGTTTACAGCAAGTGACCTACCCACGATTTTTTCACAATATTTATGTGAGAGAGCGACCTTGGATGGGGTCGTGGAACGAGCCAAGTCTGGTTAGATGCTCATCTGATTGAGGTCACGTACAAGATGAAGTCAGGTTTGAATAGATTCATCCCAGTATAAATTCTTCATTGTTTTGTCATTCCCTTAGAAATCTGATCAGGAGATATGCGAAGACTGTAAGGCTTTCATGACGGATGTTTCCAAGATGCTTCGAAACGAAACAGACCAGGTATTGAAAATTTAATAGGGAGTAAGATGATATACTTTTATGAAAATGCCTATATAAAAAAATACCTTAATCTTGTGGAACTCACATCCTAATGGAAAATCGGTGCTTACTCATGCCTCAACATGTATTAGTTTTGAACTAATTGATTTTTTTTCAGGAAATAATAGTGAAAAAAGTTGAAGGGATGTGTCATATCTTTGGATCTGAATACTGCGCAGAACTTGTAGATGAATACGGGCCAATTGCCTTGTCTTATTTGTCGGACTACTTTGTAAGTAGACTCTAAATATTCACTACCTAGCCCAACCCAACCCAGCTCCACCCAGCCCAGCCCAGCCCAACCTAACCCAATCCAACCCAACCTAACCCAATCCAACCCAACCCAATCCAATCCAACCCACCCCAAGTGTGTAAACACCTTCAATCGTGGACCCTCTATCTTTGGTTTTTAGTAAGACCTCTCATATGTTTTGTACAGGATCGTCGATTGTGGACCTTCGGGAATTGTGGACCATATTGTCTTCTATTGTTTAACGGTCCCGTATTGAATGCCTATGTTAACCCAATCCAACCCAACCCAACCCAACCCAACCCAACCCAACCCACGGCCACGGCCACGCAAACCAACGCAACCCAACGCAACCCAACGCAACCCAACCCAACCCAACGCAACCCAACCCAATCCAACCCAACCCAACCCAACCCAACCCAACCAAACCCAACCAAACCCAACCCATCCCAACCTAACCCAACCCAACCTAACTAAACCAAGCTCAACCCAAACCAATTAACCGCTTGAACTTCAAAAGCTAATATTCTTCCCTCAGGTGCCGGGAAGTGTCTGCTCTGGTTTGGACTTATGTCCAAGGAAAAAACGTATGTCCGGAGCGGAACACCATCAGTTGAACAAAGTAGGATATCTTTCATTTCTTAGAAAAGCAATTTCACGGAATTATAAACCTCGTTGATAAAAAAAAAAAACAACCTCAAAATGAAACAGGTTTATCATGCCGTAGCTTATTATCTGTATTTTGTTGAAACAAAGTTTATTTATTTCTAACAATGTTTACCAGATCAGCTGCTTACTTTTCACTGAAATATTACTTTATGAGTACCCTCCCCCCCCCAAAAAAAAAATCCAAATTGTCTGAGTAGGTCGTCGCCGTGGTGTTTGAAGCCGATTTCGACTACAGCAAAAATTAAGTTGGATGAAGATATTCTTTTCTAATTCATTGTACATGTAGTACATGTAACTATAAACTGATATGTGTTATCCAAATTAAAAGCCACTGTATGATTATAACCATTATGCACGTTGTGAATTGTCCAAAATATACGCCAGACGCCGTGGAACTGTCGAGAAATCAGATATTTAAATCATACCAAGTTACTTTGTCGAATCGAATATAATAGATACAGTGGCTCGTGAGATAAACGAGTGGTTTACTTAGATGTTTCTCAAAGCAAGCGGAGACATAAAGCAATGTTAGTTTATTTCGTCCTGCACTTCAAGCACGTTACTATTATTAACAATTCATTTATACTCATTTTCAGCCGCCAGTGAGGGACAATGGTAACTCCTGTGCCGACTGTATAACTTTCCTGGGCGATTTGTCCGACATGTTGCACAACAAAACCAATCAGGTATACTATGCATTGTTTACTTTTCCAAACATCTCAGGGTGAGTCAAAAAGAGAATGACCGAATTAAAGTAAAAAATACATGCTATTGACTAGCAACTGTGAACAATCATGTTATTTGCATACTTCGTTCCCAAGTTACCTCTATTTTAATATGAAGATCACACAGTTCAGCTGTCCACCACTGCTCATCTCTCTGCAAAGTGATGAATGCCAATTAAATGCAATGAAACATTGACGTTTTCCCACCTCGATGAATGGAGAGCTTGCAAAGAAAAACATACCAAAATCGCCATTATTATTTCAGGAAAGAATAGATGTCTAATGTTTTTCCTCATTTTCAAAACATAAAATCTGACGTTGGAAAAAACTGTTTCAGTCTAATGATTAAAATTGTATTGTATCTGAATGCTTGTGTGTAATCTATAATTCTCACTCGGTTTAATAGCTTCCAATGGCATTCCTTGGACCGCTGTAAAAATGGGTTCTTTTGGTAAAATGTGTACAATTAACATCTGAAAGCATGGATCAATTTCAGTAATTCTTTTTTGAGATGAGTAGTAGAACATGCTCGTTTAAAATATACTTTATTGGTGTTTCAAATTTGATTACTTTTAAAGAAAAAAATCATTAAGTCGGGTCACTTTCTTTTTGATTCACCCTGTATATATACCGTGCTTGCTTTCATTTCTAGAGATCAATGGATTAAAAAAAAAATGAATTGTAGACGTGCCGATACAAAGCGTCGATCTCCGTATACGTATATCAGATTTATTGGACTGATAAAATGTGTTAATAACATAAATTTATGAAAACAAAACATATTAGCACTTAATTAATTATGTCCAAGTTATTAAACACGAATTATGAATTCAGATCCCCATTGCATCTTTGAAATACCGTTTGATTGAACAGTATACGATTGCCACACTTATAACTCATGCGCCAAGTATATATTTGAATATGTCTTTCATCCAACTCCTTTTCTAAAATCGAAGTTTATTTGTATCCCTCCAAATGTAGAACATAATCCGTGGCAAGCTACATCAGATTTGTAATCTCCTCGGCATCGATTGTAGCGACTTCAAGATTGATATTGCCCTGATCTGGTTGCAGAACCTTGTGAGTACAGTCGAGCACGTTTATAAGGAGCACAGTTGCAAAGAGAACACGGTTACCATGAGCATTATTTCGTCAGTCCCGACCAAAATGTACACATTTCTATTGTATGTATTTGAATCAAACGTCATTTGAAACAAAGCGTGGCCTACTGATTAGGGGTTGTGACTCATGCAACTAGACTGCGTCTTGAACGAGATTCTGACCATTCAGCGGGCGTCTTCATTCTTTGGCAACCCGTTGTGGAATTCCAAAAACATGGCAGCAAAATTGACCAATCAACAGCAGTGACTGCTTAGTCGTAAAGTTAGTCCACCTTTTTGATCGGAATGACGTCACAATTTATAGAGGCGACTCCGATTGGCTGGCGCGCGGGGTCGCATGTAGCAGACGTAGCAGACAACGGGTGATACTCAGACTACATGTAGCTAGGGAGTAACCTCTGATTGACTGGCATCCCATCCAGGGGGAATAGAAATGTTCTCGATATAAACACCTGCCAAATAAACCATCGCAATAGGGACAAACATTATTGCAACTACTTTGTAATTTTACACGTCTGATGAAGTACGTCACTCAAGGGTGACAATTTTATGAGTCCTTTTTGTAAATTTAAATTAGCATGTTGTGAAGGTTAACTTCTTAACGAAATGAGGAATTGGTGTTGTTTACCGATTTTAAAATGGTTTTAATAGCAGAGAAGGTTTCCTATAGCTTTTCCAACACATCCCATGGGATCTCTAAGATACAGTTATATGGGCAAATATGTATTTTGGGATCCTATAGGAACCTGTTGGAGATGACGAAAACCCGTAGGATCCTAAAGGTTTCCCATAACAAATCTTGGACAATTCTCCCTTCATTTGAAAAGAGTTGTGCGATATTCTGATGTACGAACATAATGGAGAATTTTAACAAGAAGCATGTGTTTAAATTGCAATTTGATGAACCTCATAAGCAATATGAAACGTTCAACTCTCAATATCGTCCAACGAATAAAGCAACATTTTCGATCTTTCTCTCCTAGTTGCCGAGGTCGATCTGCAAAAAGATGTCCTTTTGTCCTAAACAATCAGAATTTTCTGAGAAAGAGCATCTTTCATCCAAAAATCAAGTAAGTTATCATCTACACGCTGCTTACAAAGTCGATTCTCTGGTCTATGGGGGGGGGGGGGCGCTGTCCACTGAATTTTTAGACTGGTATCCGGTCGCGTTATCATTCTGTCTTAAATCTGTGGGCGTAGGCACAAGTCCAAATGAACGTTTTTGAAATATGAAGAAGATATCATTTTTTATGTGCAGCCTGAACACCTGTGAGAGTTCTGAGTATTTTTAACAGAATTTTGAAATGGTGTGCACCCGGATACACGACATGTATGGGGGGGGGGGGGGGGAGTGTGTCACACTCCCTTCAATCTTCGTATATTATAGCTTATAATGCAGATTTCAACACTATCAGTAGTAGGTATAATTAATGCAAGGTGAATTTTGTTTAAACAAGGCAGATTCGCTAATAACACCTGCCTCCAATTGATTGAGGGGCATTCACACTTGCAATTGATAAAAAAATAGTCCATGTTTTTGTTTTGTTTGTTTCTTACAGAATCCCAGCTTGTTATAGGTTGCCACCAAGAAGGCCTACATTCCGTTCTTCGTCCATTCTTATTGACATCAAAACATATACAAACGAGAAAAAAAAGCTGTCAAATACTTTGGTTTTACCTGTATTTTCATTGTCCTAAAAGCAGTGCTCTTCAAATACTAATAAGAAACTCGTAAGTCTGAACAAAGAAGATGAATTCAAACAAAGATAAAATGTAATGGCTGTTTCTTTGCCAGTCAACTTATAATAGAATGGATGAAACAGGTTTAAAGAGTTTGACAGAACAAAACAATCTGAGAAAGGTACAACAGGACTTGCAGATTAAAGGGAATATGCAACATTTGCAAACATCCAAAAACAAAACTATCAAATTATTATGAAATACCTTACTGAATTGTTAGTGAATGACAGTCGAAAATATCCTGTAAAATCATGGCACCTGGTGTGCTGTTTTTTTCGAGAAAAGTGTTTTTTTCCCCCATCAATTTCCAACACTGGTCGGCCGACTGGCTTTTTTTCAAATACTGCCCCCAATTTACCATATTTAGTTAATCCGCATTTTGTTTGCAATCGATCAAACACCTATGAACAGGTGTAAGCCAGCTAGACTGTTTCCCTGACCTTACAATTCCCCGAAGTCTATAAATTGCTCCATTTCATCATAATAGTGGGTCAGGGAACCAGACTACAGGAACATGATTGTTTTCTCTGTTTTCCCCCCAGCATCTACGAACCCAAAACTTTAAACAAGTCAGTGTAGCAATATTTGCCATAAAATACTCACCCCCAATTCAATCCATTTCTGAAAATTACGGCAAAAGCAAATGTTTTTTTCATTAAACTGAAAACAAATAAATCGACCACCCCTTCAATATTTTGGCTTTACTTCATCACTAGCACTATGCTGCAAAATTAAATGTTTTTTTTTTTTTAATGTCAATGGCTTTTTCTTCACCAGTGTGCTCCAAGCCAGATTTGACTCATTAGCCATGACGATTCTATTGTTTTACACTGTAAAAAATAATGGGCAAAACACTGTTGGGTAATATAATTTTACCCAACATTGGTTTGAAATTACCTAATTTGGGTAAAAACTATTGGGAAGAACTTTGCCCAAGAGTTTAACCTGTTGATATGTTGACCCACATTGGTCTACATATCAACCCATTTTGCCCAACGTTTTTACAGTGTATGCATGTGCTAGTGCAAGTCTGACACAAGTTTAAAGTAGAATTAGGATCATCTTTCTCCGGTACAATGTACTGCATTGATTATGTAAGACGTTGGAACTTGGATTGAACTTTTTAATTGTATAATTCTTTTACATGCTCATAATGCATGCCTTATTAATACCATGCCTATGCAGAATATTGGTTAATTCTCACTTTGTGATATCACATTGCTCGACCCCGGTTTCATAGGGTCTTTCAAAATACCCAGTTGACGTCATTCCGACCGGACTCTATCATAAAGTTTACACCTTGAAGATAGTGTAATATTTATGGAAAATTTCTTTCACAAAAGAAACCATTGTCAATTTCTTTATATTCTTGGCCTCTTTTGCCCTCGTTTAATATTCGCTGAGTGTAATCTTTAAAATTTTCTCCTTTTGTCATTTAACCTTCACTAAACCGATTTCCCCCGAATATAATGTGGTAACGACTGAAATCAAGGCTAGGAACCCTCGTCAGCAGAAATGAAACCCCCATAACGGTGGAAAAATCAAAAGGTTAGCCCTTGCCTTTTCATGAATACCACAATTCTATGCATATTCACCAACGCGGATATTCTTTAGTGATTCAAATTATCCGTGGGCCGACATAATAATACATGTTCAGGGTCAATGCGCGGATAATGCAGTGTGAGACTGCAGTGACGAATGGTGCATGCAGTATAATGCGAGATGGAGCTTTCTATACTTACTTTTGCACTGGTATAAGGTATAGCATAACATCATTCCAACTTTTGTTTTCGGTGCTTGAATATTCGTCGTATTCGGGTGAATGTACCATGTGCCTCCAGAACTGACTGCAAGGATGTCTTTGTCAAGCTGATGTTCTGACAGGGTGATTTCAGTTGTGATACGATCGGTATATACCCTTGCACAAGCGAGACAACGTGGTGCTCTGTTCGTTGACTTTGTGCCAATCTATACATGGTGCATGCGTTCACATAAGTGTAAACTTGAACAACTTCACAAAGTATCGACAGTTCATTCGAACAAGCCGATTGCTGAGTCTACACCGCACTGCTGGAATCTGGTTGATGTTTTTTGAACAACAACTGAACCAAGCGTCTGTGATGAAACTCCAAAAACTGTTCCTGATTTTAACTTTCGCGGTAGCACTTTCGTGCTTTGCGTTTGTAGCATATGTCTCATCAAGAGGTCATGGCTCCGGGGCGAGTAGGCACAGAACTAACGCGAAGCCCATGCGCTATAAGCTCGGTGCTATAGCCAGTGCGAAGAACATCAGTATCAAGAAGCAGGTACACAAACTGATAGGCAAACTGAAAGACATTCGGGAACGGATTCCAAGCAAATTCATTAAGTCCAAGAAAGCTAATAGGAAAGATGCTGTCCCTCGACCTCCAGAGATTGTGAATGTACTCCAGACCCACAAGAAAACCCAGGCTAGTTCTTTAACTCGTACAAATCCGCGTGGTCGGTCTAATGATGTACGCAATGCGAAGAACACCATCCTTAACTTGAAGTCAGCAAGAAATTCTCCAAATATCTATTCTCCATATGCAAATGAACTCAGTAGATTTGATCCAGTCAAAGAAGCCAGCAAAGTTTCTATTCCCTCAAAACTGACTGCGTTGAATATTCCCAACAGGCTTGAGGAAACGAAAGGATTTTCTACGGTTCATATCGGGGAGATGCATAACACAAACTTGGAAACATCGGTGATACTGAGTTCACCTGACCGAGATGATACCAGGCGCGTCATCAATCCTCATGGGTACAAACTCCTCATGGACGAACCCCAGGCCTGTTACGATGCCACTGGAACCCCAAAGGAAGTGTTCTTGTTGGTGTTCATCGCAACAATCCACGCGCACACCGAGCAGCGACAGGCGATTCGCGAGACCTGGGGAAGCCCACGAGAGGTCATGGGAAAGAAGATCGTCACCCTGTTCCTGTTGGCTCAAAACCAGTACGTTAATCTTCAGCAGCAGGTGGAGGAGGAGTCCAACAAACACCACGATATCCTCCAGGAAGATTTCCAAGACACCTACAAGAACCTGACGCTCAAGACCATCATGGCTATGAAGTGGGCCAGCACCCACTGCCCCCACGCCTCCTACGTCATGAAGACGGATGACGACTCTTACGTCAGCTACGACAACCTTGTCAAGCACCTGACTAGATCACCGTCAATAAACTACGCTGTGGGGCGTCTGTTCCCCAGTGCTGCACCCTTTCGTAACCCTTCCAATAAATGGTACGTATCCAAGGAGACGTACCCCAGAGACATATACCCACCGTTTCTTGCCGGAACGGGCTACGTGTTGTCGACGGACGTAGCAGGAAAGGTCTTCCAGATGTCCTTGCGCACGAAATACATTCATCTCGAAGACATATTTGTTGCCCTATGCTTAGAGTCATTGCATATCATACCTGTAAAGGGGGAGGAATTTCACAATTTCTACATTGAATACTCCAGGTCTCGTTATTGCAATCTGATAACTTCTCATCAAATATCTCCGCTGCAAATGCGACGCATATGGAGCAGCCATCCAGATCAGGGGCCGTGTTAGTAGTTTGGCTCGCAATGGCGCCCGCTAGAGACGACGAATTGTAACGTCATAACGAATGCACACCTAGACTGTTTCCCGGCTTCCCTAAAGATATGGGGACCGGTAACTAGTTCCCATTTAAAAGCATTTGATTGGTTGGCCTCTGCGCTCGCGCATCACGATTGTTTATATTTGAATCGCTGTTTCAACTTTTGTGCATGGACGCCGGTGATTGAACTCACGATTATCAAGAAATTCACGCTTGTCTTACCACAGAAGTACACAAAATCGTCAGTGTCTCCATGAAATCAATTTTCAAACATTTCAACTGCATAGGTTGTAAATATTGAACAGCAGTATTTCTCGGGTCAGTACCACGCACGCGAAACTGGTCACATAGGGTGAAAGTTTTCTATAATGATGGGTGAAAAAAATCCTTTAAAAAACCTGCATCCAGACGCAGATCCGGATGACTTCTAAAATCTCATAGATTTGTACTTTTACCAAGGACCACCTTAAAAAAAAAATCATGAAAATCCATCGATAAGTTTTTGAGTTGTCCTGTTCATAGACAAGCAACGCCGATGAAAACATAACCTCCTTGGCGGAGGTAATAAGTGTGGAGCAGGTTACTAAAAAAATAACCTGTGGAAGTTGATTCAGCACAGTAAATATCTTTTTTGAGAAAAATGTGAAAAATGAATCTTCGCTTTTCTCGACGTAAGTTACGGTTTCCCTTAAAGGGTGCATGCCAAATATGCCAAAAATCTGTCCGCCGAGCTCATGAATAAAAGTTATACCCTCAAAATATTCTCCTTTAGAGAGTTCTGAGAGCCATAAAATTGGGGAATTGAAGAGATATGGTTTCGAACCTCTTGCCCGGACTTGGGGCTTTCAATTCTGAGCATTTTGGATGCTATTTGGCGCGAAAGTGGCAATATTTTGCCATGTTGTGGAGGGATCCTTTTCAAGATGGCTACTTTTCCGCTTTGGGGAAAATAGGGGTCGTGATATTGGATGGGATTTACACAGTTAACTTCATTCACATGACAGTGGAAAGGCCCATGACAATCTGATGCACTGATAATATGTGAATCCCATTGGAATGGGATTTACCCATAGCCCATAGCCCTTTACAATCTGTTAGATCTCTGGTTTGCATGCACGGATTTCCATGGCATTTTCACTGATTATACACAAGAGTATAATTAATACGCTCCATCAAGATGAGATGCTCATGTTAAGTCATATTTGAGAAATTAAAGAATATCTGCTGGCACAAGTTTTTTTTTGGAGACCCTGTACATGTTTTCACTAGTATAAAATTTTGTTTTTACAAGAATAAAATATTGTTTAAAGGTAACATCTTAGAGTTGGACTTGTATTATGCTTTTTACAATAATATAAACTGGGAATTGGCAAACTTCGTTTTAGTGACTACCAAAGTTCCTTCGTTGTGTGTGATGTTTGTATGAACAATAAAACTATTGGCACAATTTGCTATCTTGAAAAGATATGGTATGAAAAATAAAACTATTGGCACAATAAAACTATTGGCACAATTTGCTATCTTCATGTAGTATCATGTTACATTATCCGGTTCCAAGCGCAGATCCGGGGGGGGGGGTCGAACCCCCCAGCTCTGACTCAATTTTTTTCCTTATATACATGTGTATATATTAAAAAACGAATGTGAAAACCACCCTGCTCTGATACCTCCCCAAAGAAAAAAAAATAAATAAATAACGATTATACTAAGTAAGATTTGGGGCTTTGCATGGTGGAGATACTAATGAATGAAAGGTTTGCGGAAAAACTATGTGCGAATAATTTCTCAACGGAGAGAATGCTTCTGAAAAGAACCAGAGGTATAAACTCGACGTTCCGGTCAGTATGCTCTGATCGTCTGTTTGCAAATTTTGTATATCGCCTTTTAAAGAGGTTGTGGAATGCTGAAAGTCGTTTGGTTTTTTATATATTTTTTTTTATTGTAGAGTAGACCCATATATATCATAATGACAAAGTCCCATTCTTTTGTAATGTGCGTTTATGTGTTTATAAAACTGAAATTCATCGAGTAATTTGTTGGTCGGCAAGCGCATAATTAAAATCAACAGTCGTCGGGTTCTTCGTAAAATGAGAAAAATCGTGATGTAATAAACAGGACTCGTTTATATTCGCTGCATCGGGAGTCCTGTTTATTACGTCACGATTTACTATGTTTTGTTTGCTGCCCCCAACGACGACTTTTACACAGATTGCACATTCGGGTCGAAACAGGACATGAAAAACAGCTCTCAAAAGTACCTTTTGTACTCATTTCTTGACAGACACAATAGTCGTTTGTATTTCATCACACCCTAGGCTACATATACCCCAAAAATGACGGAAATGTCTTCGAGCATTCCACAACCTCTTTAATTCATCCACGTATTTTTTGTTCTTTCGAACCCTTTGTATGATTTACGCCTGAACATGTACGTGCGGATGTGGAACCACTTTAGATTGTTTTTGAATAATGAGCTTTATTTCCAGTGAATAATTGAGGAGTGTCGTTTTTTGTGCGAGAAACAACTCACACATGATTGCTTCCTGTCTCATAATTACTGCCTGGCTCATTTGTTGAAAAAAAAACCCCGCCAAGTATTCAATTATTCAAACAGCTGGTTAACAGGCAGGCCTGGTCTGAGAAGCAATATTTGTGCGTTTCCATGGTCAGTACCTATGGAAACCAAAATGTACAAAGGCACCCACAGAACCCTTATTATCTAATTACTTTGACAACGAGCAATGTGACAGGTGTCTGGCGGGAAAGTATCAATATCGTTTTGGATCGTGTGCGGCAGTACCACGCAGCTCATCTAGGCCCGGATAGTTCATTTTGTGCTCTTCTTGACAACTTTGGATACTGGTCAAGATTTTGGGAGCAAACAGCATGTCAGCTTACCAATGACGGCCATGTTGTCTACGTATTTGGCCCTTGCAACCCTTCTGGCTGCAGCTTACGGTGAGTCCATACATTGACTTCTTTATTTTCTACACGATTCTAAAGTATTTTTAAAAAGTTTCAAAAAGCGACAGTGTGCACTTGTTTCATAGTTAAATAAACATTTGTAGTTCGGTGATGTTTTGACGGTCGCCATTAATTCTCAGTTTAAATTCTCAAGAAAATTGTCTGGGCACAAGATTGGGGAAGGTTGCATCACAGTTCAACGTACATGACAATGAGCCAAATTGTAGACAGATGAAACAGAAATGATATCAATACTCCAAGATGTACTCTGCAAAAAATAGCATTTATGGGTGTGCAACGTCCAAGGCACACATAAAATTTCAAATGCTGTATCACCAGTGGCGTATTTAGCGCAGTGGGGGGGGGGGGGGGGGGGGGGGGGGGGGGGGGGGGGGGGGGGTGTTACTTACCCACCCCTTCCCCCGCGGTATTTTTTTTTAAAAAGACGGTTCAGATGTCGATGCAGTAATGCTTCATCACCGACCCACAACATGACGATGCGGATACGCCACCCTAGATCCAAAACCAGTACAATTTACTGTGAATGGACCCCACGAAATAAGTCTAAAATGTTTCTTTCATGTAAAGACGATACCGTGTTCTTTTTCTCCTCACGAATTTTAAATTTGTGTGAGTTGTTTGAACAAAATAGATACTTTATTTCGATTTGGGCGTCTGCAACCCTCTGAAGAAAAAAATGACCGTCATTTTTCGCAAAATGAACTGATATTTCGAATTCAGTGAAGAATTGTTCGTTCTATGTCTCATTTAAAAGTGAATACCTTTTATATTGCCAGGAAAAACGCAATACAAACAAACATTTTTTTTTAGTGGAACTAAAAAAAAAAACCACGGAGGACACACCTTTAGTGGTTTTTCATGCGCAATGGAAATAGCTTCAGTCCAAGTGACTTTTTTATGTAATGAAGATATTATGAAGTGGTTGGATTAAAGAGTGTTTCCAGCGATTTCCATTTTCTTTAGGATTTGTTTAAAAAGAACAATGATAACAAACCTTTGGTTGGATTAAATTGCCTTAGCAAACCCAGACATAACGGGCCTTCCCCACAGATACGCAGCCGGACAGGATCCTGGTTGTTTATTGGTTGGCATGTTCCGTGGCAATCTTTCGTGTTAGCGTCTGATTGGTCGAGCCACGCGCAAGCAGAGGGGCAGTAAAGCATGCATGAACAATGAATAAAATTGCTGCAAACTGCTTGCTGACTGGATTGATCTGAAGCATAATACAAACAAAGACACATGGGCGGCGGAACGCTTTTCAAACCTGGCGGGGGGGGGGACACCAAAACGGGGTTCTTGCTCAGAAAAAGGGGCACCTTCCGTTGTTGTGAAAGTGGAGGGAACAATGGGGTCGCGAGGGGGGGGGGCAAGGGGGGGCGCTCCCCCCCCATGGAAAAGCAAAAAAACACCAAAAACAAAAAAAAGGAAGGGAAAAAAAAGGGAAAAAAAGAAAAGAAAATGAGGCGCGAAGTCAAATTGGGTAAAAATATGTTTTGCCCCCTCTAGAAAAAATCCTGGCGACGCCCATGGGAGGGAAAGAATAAGTTCACGTTCATTTCGCCATAATCCTATATGACGAGAAACATAAATATGTTGTCCATCTTGCTCTTTGTGTTCCTTTTACCTAGTGTTACCTAGAGAAACCATTTTGTTTTTGTTATCGCGAGAGGGGCACTGTTGCTTTTCAGGGCCAGTTCCGTGACCATTTTATTCGCGTGGAGACCGCTGTTATTTTTAGGGGCCAGTTTTCCATCTTGGTAGGGCCAGAGGCACCAATTTTAATGTTGCCTTCGAGGGACAATTTTCCATCTCGAGAAGTGATCGCGAGAGGAGCACTATTGTTTTTGATTGCCTATTTTCCATCCTGAGAGGGGCAAAACATTTTTTTATCGCGAGAGGGGTGTTTGTAATTTCGAGGGGTATTTTTCCATCTCGAGAAGGTGCACAATCTTATTAATGCGAGAGGTGTACTTGTGTTTTTGAGGGGCAGTTTTGCATTACAAGAGAGGAGACAATTTCATTTGTAACGCGATCGTTTGCTATCATACGTGTGCGTTACTTTGAGGATCATTTTGTTTTCATCTCGAGGGGGCACATTTATAACCGTCTGAGGGGCACTTTGGTTGACCTGGGAAAATGGGGGGGGGGGGGGGAGGAGGGGGGAGTGCCCTGCCCCCTGCCCACCGGTTCCAACGCCCCTGCAAATGCAAGAGGCTCGGACTTTTCGGCCTTGGCGGCATGTGGTTGAAATTATCTAACTTTGTTTTGGAAATATGGTTTGGTTAAAAACAAGTGCGAGCTAGTGAACAATAAGCTCCGGCCGTCTTGCATGGAAGTCTTGCATGAAATCTATTAAAACGATACAGTCAGTGGTCGTGTCACGCACACAGCCCTGTTTGACCACAGTGGCCCAAAAGCAAACGCGAGGTTTTACGAGATTTAGGCGAGACTACAGAAAAAACACGAAAAGTGCCTGGATACATGCACTGTTTGGCCAAGATGGCTAAATATGTGAAAAGTTGAAATTGTGTGCTTTATTTTGATACCAAAAATAACTGCTTTTGACAAATATAAAGTGTTGTTACAGCCTGTCAAACAAAATCATATTTTTTTATCAACAAAAGCGAGGGCCGATAGTTTTTAGGTGTACATTCGATTCTTACAAAAGGCCGAGAGACACGGCAAGATTCATTAGATAGAGGAAAGAATACGCTTCATTTTCATGTGAAACACGTGCAATAGACTTCTAATGAGTTTGGTCCAAATCGCCAGTTGAAAAATGAAGACTTTCTGCGTAAGGTGGCCCTGGAATGACATTTTAATATTGACCTTTTTAATATGAACCTTGTAACTTCTTAATATTGACGTTGTACCTTCGCAATATGCACGTTGCACGTAGCTTAATATCGCATTTTGGAAGTTGTTCCTTTTTAATGTGAATGTTCCAACTTGTTAATATTCACGTTCGATCTTGTCAATGTACACCATTGATCATGCTTGATGTCAATGTTGAACCTTGCTTCTTCGCAATATGAACCATGTACCTTCGCATTGTGAACGTTTGACCTTGCATCTTGTTAATATCATTGTTGAACCGTCCTCCTTCGCAATGTGAATCATGCATTCTAAAAAGTACGAAGTCCTTGTCAAGCCCTATAGTTAAACAACCAGTTATGATGGAGTTTCAATCTGACGGCTGTTTAATGTCACTTAACCTGGGTCTACCTTGAAGTGATTTTTATCATGAATCAAGGCTCTCTGATTTATTTCACATATCTTTTATAATTCATGTTCAGGCTAATGAGCGCTGTTTCACTAGAAAAGATGTGTTCAATTCATGAGACTAATTAATTTCTTGACGGTATACTCTCCGTCAATTACAATAATGCAAAACAGTGTTCTGTGAAGGCTTTTATCATAATACTTTACATCCTTCAAGCCCTATTCAGATTTTTTGTGTGTTTTTAATCATAGTTACGAGGGATTTCCGTCGAAATCCATGTATTTAATTAGTATAAGAGTATGATCTAAAGATGTAATTGAAGGGAACATCATTTATATGCGGTGGTACCGTTACGAAATAATATCCACGTCTTATAAAGCATGACAACAATAGTAAGTGCATACATTGATATTTATTACTTCGAGGAAATATCGGGGATTTCACCAACGGTCCCATTCCCGTCAATCATTGTAAAAGCGATAGCGCGCGGGGCACCTGTGGCTTCGGTCAATTATTTAATTGTTTATTCAGTGCATACACCCGCAACATACTCGAGCTTGTCTAGGGGCTAGACCTTTTTATGGTTGAATGCGCGATTACCCGCTGCAGCGATAACCCGCCACCGCGAGAGAGCGCCGCATCATCACGACCGCACCGTTGCGTTGAGCGCGAATCACGTGTTGCCGGGGCACCCTATACGAAGTTGTTTGCTTGGAGTTCATGCATACATGACTGGTCGTCAGCCAATTGCGAATATTCTTCATGTTGCGGTCAGGCGTGGATATCCGGGGGGGGGGGGGGGGGGTATTTGTAGGGTTCGACTATTTAGCAGTAGCCCGAAAACCAAATGCTCGTCAAAACAGCGGGGATCCTCATACTATTTGGTAAGGAGCCCTGTTGGCGAGTCAAAAATTATTGGGATATGGCAAAGATGAAAGTACAGGAAGAAAGAAATCATTACATTAAGAAAGCAAACCGGTATAAATTTGTGTATAGTAAACGGTTGAAATGATTAGATCGGGTTATTTGAAACAATGACAAATTTGCTTCAGGATGCATTTTTTTACATGTATGCCCAACCTTGGGTTATTGTTAGCCTGAACATGAATTATAAAAGATAAGTGAAATAAAACAGAGAGCCTTGAGTCATGATAAAAATCACTACAAGGTAGACGCCCAGGTTAAGTGACATTAAACAGCCGTCAGATTGAAACTCCATCATAACAGGTTGTCTAACTATAGGGCTTGGCAGGGACTTCGTACTTTTTAGAATGCATGATTCACATTGCGAATAAGGAGGACGGTTCAAAAATGATATTAACAAGATGCAAGGTCAAACGTTCACAATGCGAAGGTACATGGTTAATATTGCGAAGAAGCAAGGTGCCACGTTGACATCAAGCATGATCAATGGTGTACATTGACAAGATCGAACGTGAACATTAACAAGTTGGAACATTCACATTAAGAAGGAACAACTTCCCCAGTGCGATATTAAGCTGCGTGCAACGTGCATATTGCGAAGGTACAACGTCAATATTAAGAGGTTACAAGGTTCACATTAAAAAGGTCAATATTAAAATGTCGTTTCAGGGCCACCGTATTCTGCGAGATTTCAGGTTTTGCAATCACATGTGCGCGTGTAAACGAACGTAAGTACCCCGACGTACGTAGGCCTGAAAACATTGTGAATAGAACGTGCGAACGTGCAAAGAAAGACTTATGAATATTAAGCAGGCCATACTCGAGCTCGACCAATCAGTGGGCGTGTGGGAGTCACAAGGTCACACTGTGTTTGGGTTCCTCGCTCTATGCTTTACAATAGCGACGATCTTTTCGCGTTGTAAAAAAATGGAAGTTGTTGGAAACATTAGGTGTACATCGAATTCTTAAAATATTAACGACATCACGTTCACGAGATTTTTTGTCGATGAAGGTTCATTCTTTCCTATGATTACCTCAACATTTGGGAGACTTTCGTCGTTGTCGAAAAAACCAGGAAATTTCATGACCTTATTTTTAGTCGATTTGTCCATAAAATAGTATCGTCAAAATGCATCGAAATCCTTTTTTTATAGAAAAAAAATACCTTGATGGATGTAGAAGTGTTGTCGTTTTTATGAATGAGAAATGTATCAAACCGCAGAATGGTGTATAACAAATACAAAGACGTTGGCTGCACACTATCTAAGGCTGCATACATTCTCTCTCCCCCTTCTTACTCCTCCTCCCCTCCTCCTTCTCCTCCACCTTCCCTCCTTCTCACAGTTTATTTTCTGTACCAATGATAAACCGTATAGATGAATGAAGCGAAGTTTAGGAATCTGTGTTCAACAATTTGGACATTAAATATACCTATGACAGGATACCAAGTCCGGTGTGACATGAAATTGGAAGGCCTATGAAATCTGGTCCCTTTACCCTTTTATTGGTTAAACGTTCACAATCTTCACTGAGGCATGCGCAATACCACCAATGATCCCGTGTTTCACAGAGTGCTAAATTCAGAGTACACCGGCATCGCAGCGTTCTGCGCCAGTCGCTGCATCGACCTTAGGACTACGAATTTTGGCCAGGTTTATTGGGGGGGGGGGGGGGGAGACCAGTCTAACTTGCGAAAGGCACATACCATAACATAGATAGAGGGGTGTTTCAGAAAACATGAAGTAAAAGTGTTGTACAAAATCTTTGGAAATATATAATTTTTGACTTGTTTTTACTTTTTGACTCAAAGGTATTTATGAATAGGAACAAAGATGTGCTTGGCCAGTATTAAACAAGTATGTTTAAAACTGGCTTGGGGCCTGGACGCTGATAATGTTCAGCTTGGGCCATTATCAGCGTCCAGGCCCCAAGCTGGTTTTAAACGCACATGTTTAAAACCTGCCAAAATACATATTTATTCCCTTAATAAAGACGAGTGAAATTGTTCGAAATATCTTTTGAAAATGCCCAACGCATTGCCAGTCATTCAAGTGAAACGATAATCATTAATAATCGGCTGTTAAGCCGACGAAGCCTTCACAGACAATACCAGCCTCATCCTTCGCCTAACGAGCCGCGTTTAATTGATTCGCCAATCAATTAAGCTTGACAGTCATTGTTCGGTTCAGTGACAAATGAGCGTTGCGCTACGGCGCACGCCCGCCCTGAAGTCATTTGTAAAGGTTAATGATGACGATGGCATTGTACTTTTTGGCACTACATGTATATAGCCACACTTTTTTCAGATACAGAAAAAAGAAATTTGATTGCAATGCTTAGCAAAGACTGCGGTGGGGCAATGCTCCCCCGAATATATATTTTTTTATGCTTATCCCCTTTGTATTTGTGAGATATGAATATGGGCTAAACTATGTAGGTAAAGGTGGAGAAAAAAATGCGCCAACAGTGTCAAATTAGCCGCTCTGATAGCAGCCTGTACGCTTATGGTAGTGAAATGTTTGATGTGCACAAGTCATGCATTGTTCAATGAGCTTGCACTTTTTGTAAATCATAATAGACCTGCAAGTTACAGGTGTTTTAGTCAATCAGCCTGTGTGAGATATTAGTTGGGTCCTCATGTTGACTGGTAACTGCTAAGACCTAAGGGTGATCATATAAAGCAATTTTGGAATGCCTAGCATTTTACAGATTATATTTTTCAACGATTTCCTTTTTGGTTTTGGTCGTTGGCGGCCATTAAAAAAGTGTGCGGGGGATAAAAAAGTGGAAAACGCCACGTTTTTACATTGAAATGACCTGCACTTACTCTTTTGGAATTCCTAACAAAGATTTCATTTTGAAATATTTATCCAAAAGGTAATGAAATTAAGAAAATTTTAATTTATTTTTTAACGTATTTTTAAAGCTGCGAGGCGCCATCGTTTTATTTCAGATGTAATCCACCACAGTACGGAACTTTTCAGTATGATGGTGCATGGGTGTTACGTTTAAACACAATCCCTTTAGTAGGTGTTTGTTGAACATAACCCCTTCTCAAAGTTTACAAATAGAGTGCGAGTCGAAAAACTATACACTTTTAACATTGGCCATAGTTTTCATCTGAAGCAATAAATATAAGATATTTTCATATGCACTTTTAGAGTAACTCTTCCTGCTTCCTTTGGTGACGTTTTCACTGGATTAGTTTTCATGCGTGACTGCACAGGAGACAATTAAAGAGGTCAGGTGAAATCTGACTTGCGCCATTTGGTCAGGGCTGGATAACTAAGAAACAATTTAAAAAAAAACACAACCACTGTCTAACAAAGAGACAAAACAATATTTCATTAGCTTTTAAACTTCGTGTTTATTTAAAACATTTAAATTAAATTAAAAAGGCAATTAAATTCCACGGTGTCTTAGTCCTCAACATGGCCACCATCTCGTTCAATGCACATAGGTGGGCTCGGCACATCATTCCTGCAACAGCATGGCGAATCACCTCCCTGTCTTGTCTGAGAATGTCAATTTCACGAGTTATCCTTTCCTGGAGGTCATCCAGATTTGCTTACTGAAACTCTTGTGAGCAAGATCCACAAATCTGAACTGATAATGCATTCCATGACCAGAACCAAGGCAATGGTTGTGTCTCATTCTTATCCAGTCCTGCAGTTGTCGCAAGTCAGATTTCACCCGATTTCAACTAATCCAGTGAAAATGTCACCAAAAGAACCAGGAAGAGTTACTCTAAAAGTACATATGAAAATATCTTATCTATATTATACAGAAAAAAACTATGGCCAATTTTAAAAGTGTATAGGTTTTTTTACTCACATTGTAGATTGGTAGAGGCCCTCTTCGCCCAAGAAAACTATTCTAAGCCAAGCACATGTATACATGCCCAGATTACTCTGTATTTGATCAGTACCCGTGCGAAAAAAGCGCGATTTTTATCTCCCTGGTATTTGTCTGGACATCTCCCCCACCATTTCAGCCTTAGGCGACATGTATATAGCAAAAAAGAATGAGGACCGCATGTTTCCAGGCTTCAAGGCAGGATGATTGAGATTCTTGTGATAACAGCAGCTATACTTAAAGGGAATATACAACATTTGCAGACATTGAAAAATACAACTACCAAGTTTTAACAAAATACCTCACTAGGATGTTGCTAAATGACAGTCTTAAGCACCCTGGAAAATTATGGCACCTGGTGTGGAGTCGTTTTCAAGAAAATGGTATTTTTGTATAAATTTCCAACGGTGGTCGGCCGACCACCGTTGGAAAAACCTAACTATTTTTCAACTACTGCTCCAAATTCACCATTTTTTCATTAGCTTTTAAACTTCGTGTTTATTTAAAACATTTAAATTAAATTAAAAAGGCAATTAAATTCCACGGTGTTTTAGTCCTCAACATGGCCACCATCTCGTTCAATGCACATAGGTGGGCTCGGCACATCATTCCTGCAGCAGCATGGCGAATCACCTCCCTGTCTTGTCTGAGAATGTCAATTTCACGAGTTATCCTTTCCTGGAGGTCATCCAGATTTGCTTACTGAAACTCTGGTAAGCAAGATCCACAAATCTGAACTGATTTTGCACTCCATGGCCAGAACCAAGACAATGGTTGTGTCTCATTCTTATCCAGTCCTGCAGTTGTTGCAAGTCAGATTTCACCCGACCCCTTTAATTGTATCCTGTGCAGTCATGCATGAAAACTAATCCAGTGAAAATGTCACCAAAAGTACCAGGAAGAGTTACTCTAAAAGTACATATGAAAATATCTTATCTATATTACTATAGAAAAAACTATGGCTAATTTTACAAGTATATATATATTTTTTACTCACACTGTAGATTGATAGAGGCCCTCTTCGCCCAAGAAAACTATTCTAAGCCAAGCACGTGTATACATGCCCAGATTACTCTGTATTTGATCAGTACCCGTGCGAAAAAAGCGCGATTTTTATCTCCCTGGTTTTTGTCTGGACATCTCCCCCACCATTTCAGCCTTAGGCGACATGTATATAGCAAAAAAGAATGAGGACCGCATGTTTCCAGGCTTCAAGGCAGGATGATTGAGATTCTTGTGATAACAGCAGCTATACTTAAAGGGAATATACAACATTTGCAGACATCGAAAAATACAACTACCAAGTTTTAACAAAATACCTCACTAGGATGTTGCTAAATGACAGTCTTAAGCACCCTGGAAAATTATGGCACCTGGTGTGGAGTCGTTTTCAAGAAAATGGTATTTTTGTATAAATTTCCAACGGTGGTCGGCCGACCACCGTTGGAAAAACCTAACTATTTTTCAACTACTGCTCCAAATTCACCATTTTTTTCAGTCCAAATTTTGTTTGCTATTGGTTAAATGTTCATGAACGGGTGCAGGCCAGCTAGACTGGTTCCCTTACCTTACAATTTTCCGGCATCTATACATTGATCGATTTTATCAGGGAGCCAGACTACTCCACCATTTGTGTGTTTCTTGTTTTTTCCCCCAGCATTTTCGAACACAAAACTTCAAGCATGTCAGTGTAACAATGTTTGATCTATTATAGTAACCCCTCAAATAGTTCATTTCTGAAAATTACAGCAAAAGTCAATGATGTACATTCCCTTTAACAAGCCTTTCGGTTGGAGCTGGACAATACAAATCATATTTAATTTGGCCTAGGTCCGATCTTTGACTCAGAAATTCTGGGTCAAAAGTTCAACTAGGGAACGGTCTCAATAGCGGTATTTCAACAAGTTAATTGGACTTCTGTCAACTTCCTACTGGTTGCAAGGCTATTAGACAGTCTCCACAATCTCTACTAGGCATCCTTCCGCTGCCCAAAGGATATCCTCTGTGTTATCCTCAGTCAGTCTCGAGTCTGCCATTTTCCTCCAACAGCCCACGGTGCAGAGGACGCTATAAACAGTAAGGCGCTTAGTTTGAGTCAAATCAAAGAGCGCCCTCACACTTTCTCCACAATATAATAACAAGTCTAATTGTGAATAGAGGGTGTATAAAAGTCGAGGCACCAACTTCCTAGCCTGACAACCCTCCTCAATCCTCAATTCCAGTGTACGAATCAGAGTTGAAAATTTGTATGGAAATATTAAACCCCCAGACTTTGCAGCTTTTGCGTATAAGTCGTCTAGTAGTAGTATGTTATACAACGGAAATATTTCGTATTCTTGACCCATTCTCAGTTTACCATGGTAACGCGGACGGCGAGGTTAGGTCGTGTAATTTCTACGGCCGTCCACCTAAGCCTGTGCCAGGTGAGAGCTGGATGAAGACGGCACTGCGAGAGGCGTACCAACGATGCAATCAGCAGACTTACACTGGCCCTACAGGTATGTCATATTATCTTCAAGTAAACTTGAATCCTCGATCCTGATTGGTCGATCCATGGCAACAAGCCGTGCTACATATAACCATACCGCACGGCCACGGTATGTGCATGAACAGAAGATGGAGCGCTTCATCAACACTCGAAATAACTGAATGACTGAGTGAGGGACAGACTAACTGACTGACTGACTGACTCCCCTACTGGGTGACAGACTGCGTGACAGACTGGTTGACTGACTGGGTTACTGACTGGTTGACAGGCTGGGTGACGGACAGACATACTGGTTGACTGACTGGGTGACAGACTTGGTGAAAGAGTGGGTGACAGACTGACTGACTGAGTGAGTGACTGACAGACTCCCCGACTGATTGGCTGACTGACTCCCCGAATGGATGAATAAAATTAATGAATGAGTTAATGAATGAAGGAACGATTGGGTGACGGACCAACTGACTGATGGACTGACTGACTGGTGATTTTCTTTTTTTAACCTCCATGACTTTGTGACAGGTTGCTGCAATGGGAAGCCACTCGGTATGAAGGATGGCTCCATCCCAAGCAGTAGCATCACGGATTTGAGGCATTTGGTATCATGGCAGACAACCAAGGCGCGACTAGGTATGGTATTTTCTGAACGAGTTCAACATTGGTAAACAATTGACAATCTGCACAGGGCCCCTTCACTAAGAGAGGTTTAATATGCACATTTAATGCAATAGAAATGTACAAGCTCTCATCTCTCGCTTTCCACACCCATTCCCATTTTCATTTCTTCTATTAGTTTTATCATATAATAGCACACTCGGAAGGGCTATCATCATCACCCTACAACTTGAAATAACTTATTTGTTATTTTTTTTAACCAAAAAGTAAAATTCTCATTAGCAGGGGCTGCCCAGGGAAAGGCTCAAGTTAAAACAAACGGTAATCAAGAGATGTATCCTTCCAAACCCCTGCCAATAAAATATACATTATACATACATTAATATACATCTCTCTTTTTGATTCTCACTAATGATGTGCAAACCCGACCCGAAACCGAAATCGACCCGATCCGAAACCGACTTCGGGTCGGGTCGGGTCGATTTGCCCATCGTTTCAGTCGGGTCGGGTGGGCTTCGGTTTTGCATTTACATCTTCGAGTCGGTTTAGCCATCTTTTGAAAAACCGAAATAAACCGAAATAAACCGAGACAGTTGACAAATTCAGGTGATGCTATATTATTGACAATCACTGTGACTGCAGCCCATTGTGTGGTGTTGCCACCGAGCGCACTATCAAGTTCCCACGGTATTAATTTCTCCAGTGGGATCGGGACTGACAGTGAAATAGATAGATTGTAACAGTTTTCATGATACCGCGTGGTGACCGTGCGTTTGTTTAATAAGTGGAGTTACTCTCGATCAACCTACTGAGTATGACAGAGAGAGATAGAGGGACGATGGTTTTGCAAAAAAAATCATGCCACATGGGTAAGACTTTGTCAAAGTTAAAAGCAAGTTTGCAGTATTGTATAGGAAGCCGATTTTCTCATACCCCCAAAAAACGACATGCACATGATGCAGTAATACCAACGCCAGAGAGCTAGTGCTCTATAAGAGCGGTGAACAGATCAAACTATCAGTTGCAATAATCGGTGGATTCCAATCCAATAGGCCTACAAACAATTATAATGATCATTAAAGTTCCTGATATACGATCATGCTTTTTATTTGCAAAATATCAGTCTTGTTTCTTTCTTTTTTTAAGTACATGTATATTATTCGGTAACAGCCCGATAGTCCGAAGGTTCGTTACTCCGAATGCACAAAATTTCCATAGGAGGGGGTTCCTTATTCCGAAAATGAAATAAGGCTCAATATTCAATTAATAACATTTGATGCAATAGTCTGAGGGTTCAATAATCCGAATGTTCATTAGTCCGAAGGGTCATTTATCCAAAGGTTCTATAGTGCAAATTAACAATAAGGTCCGATAGTCCGAATCAACAGGTCCGATATTCTGAATTGTCATACTGACGAACCGTGTCGCACATTCGGACTATCGAACCTTATTCTCAATTCGGACTATCGAACCCTATTGTATTATTCGGACTATCGAACCTTATTCTCAATTCGGACCATCGAACCTTATTGACGATTCGGACTATCGAACCCTATCGTCTATTCGGACTATCAAACCTTTAAATTAATTAACCTTATTCTATTTTCGGACTAATGGGCCCTTCAGATTATCGAACCTTCGGACTATTGAACCTTCGGACATCCCAGCTGGATGGACTTGACTTCCATTGTTGTCTCATTTGTCCCTATTTCTAACGATTTCGTTGCGGGATACCCCTTTTTCTAAAGATTTTATTTGTGGGGTACCTCGAACAAAGGACAGGTGCCCCCACAAGTGGTCCATGGCAAGGGCGGACTATCGAACCTTCGGACTAAAGAACCTTCGGACTAAAGAGCCTTCGGACTACCAAAGGAAATTGTATAAAACAAATTTGTGACCAATATAAATTGATCCTTTATTCAGATGGAAGGAGATGCTGGGGTTTTTATCTGCACAATGGGTACAGCTGGATACAGGTCGACCTCGGTGCCATGTACAGTGTCTCCGGTCTGATCACTAAAGGTCATGGGGTTCACTGGGTGACTGAATATCAAGTCTCCTACAGCTTCGATGGGGATAATTGGAGTAATGTTACTGAGGCAGGCGGGACAACCAACACATCGGCTGAACAGGTGGAAGCCCCTAAGAAGGTATTTCAGGCTAGTCTTTGTTTTACCATTTCACAGCTGAGACCCATTGCGGTGGGGTAGTCCTCAATGTTTGCATGTATGTTCTTTACAAGGATCAGATTCGAACCAGCCAACCGATCTCGTTTGGTCGAGTGGTAAGACTTCTGCACTAGAAAGCAGGAGGTCGTGGGTTCGAGTCTAAGCTGAGTAATTTTTTTTCTCAAATATTCACTCAGGAGGTATCACACTGAGTATACAGTGTTTATACGTCGGTGGAGGGCAAACCTAATTTGCTTTACAAAGTTGTTCTGTCAATCTTGAAAAGAGCATTCCTATCGATTCACAAAAAAAGTTGAACGTTTATTCGAGACCTTAAATATTCAGTGGGAGAGACACAACCCCTTCCTAAAAACATATGTCTTTGAAATTATAAGTCCTTGTTATCGTCGACAGGCTACATTTACAAATGTCCATTTAATGTTTGTTTGAAGTTCACAGGCAACATCGACGGGAGCTCCCATGTAACCACTCAGTTCCCGATGGCCGTGCGCACCCGATTCCTGCGAATAGAACCCAGACGGTGCACTCATTTCTGCTGCCTTCAGTTTGAGCTGTTGGGTTGCTCTGAGATATAAAAAAAAGGAAACAAAGAATGAACAGTTTTGCGCCCCTTTCACTTTCTCAAACTCATGGGGACACAGCTCGTCAAGCAAAAATTAGGTATCGTCGCCATCATGCAAAACTATTACGGCAGGCTTAACGAGAGTGTAATTCATAGAACATTCGAAAGATTAATAGTCGTGTATTATTTGTTGCCCGATTATCTGTTTGTTCAGCAGCAGCGTAGTCAGGGTTCTCATCCTGGGAGTGTTGGGGGGGGGGGGGTTACAATTTTTTTTTCACCGGACACCCAAATTCCGTATATCATCTACAAGCTGATTTACCCGATCATAGATGATTTAGTTGAGAAGACATGTAGCTATAGAAAAGCAATTTACGGTGACGCGATCTGAGGCAATTTCTGACCACGTACGATAGTAAAACAAAAGATCATCTTTTAAACATCATTTTCGAGTTTGGAGTCATTGAATCAGCTGTTCTGAGCAAAAGAATATTATAGTAGGCTACAATTTTTATTCGGGGAAGAAAAAGTGGGGGTAGGGAATCAAACGATATTGCCCGCTTTAAAATGTTGGGGTGGGGGTCCCCCGTCCCCCACCGATTGACGCCGCGCCCATGATAATTATGTACCATGGCATGTATAACTGTCTGTAAATTTTCCCGTTGGTCTGTTAAATTGCATTTTGTGAGGCAGTCGCGTTTGTTAATGTGGGAAAACTGAGTTGAAAGACTTACCGTATAGTACACAGGCGAAGGCTGATTGTACTGTTTTGACAGTAAATCATAATGGAATAAATCGTGAAGGTGGCATTTGCAGTAAAAATGTTGAGTGTGTTACCATAAAATTACATAGTCTGAATCATGGAGGAAGGTCATTATGAAATTGGACTCTTCAACAAACGTAAACTTGAACTTCTTACAATTTGCGAGACCCGCGAGGAAAAAGGCGATTTAACTATTTTATTCAAGTTGGCATGGTTCAACCATAATATAAGCAAGGCCAAACAGCCAACAACCGCCAATATTATTATTTATGCACTCTTCGTTATTCCAACCCAACATAGTTCAAAGATCACAATATTTGAAGCAATGCATCGATCCCTTGTTGATTTACCCGATCATAGATCGGGTAGGGCGTAGAGTTGGGGATGAAAATGTGGGGAGATGAATGTAACTGGGGGATTTAGTTGAGAAGACATGCAGTTATAGAAAAGCAATTTCTGTGGTGCGATCTGAGGCAATTTCTGACCACTAACAATTATGTACCATGGCAACAGTCTGTAAATGTTCCCGTTCTGTTAAATTGGCATTTTCATTTGTGGGAAAACGTACTTGAAAGGCTTGCCGTAGTACACAGGCGAAGGCTGATTAAGAAGGTCATAATTAAGTTTCAGTATATTGGACTCTTCAACAAACGTAAACTTGAACGTCTTACAATTTGCGAGACTGTCTGCGAGGAACTTGTCGAGTCAACTGTTATTCAACTTGGGGCAACCATCTATATAAGAGCAAATTTACTCGGCCTCCTGAAACGATCTGAGACCGCGGTCTTTCGCCACGCCAAAATCGCTCCACGTCCGTGGAAAAATGTGGAGGGTGTCTTACGCCGGATCGGACACATTTTCGTTGATTTTTTGTGTGACTGCGTTTAAGATCTCGATGTTTGAAGCAATGCATCGATCCTTCGTTGATCCCAGACAGGCCCCCGAAATTATAACGCAACACTGTGGCGGGCAGCGAACTCACAACGCTCAGCCTTGGTGGAAGCATGGAGCTGTATTAACACACGATGGAAGCAACAGAGCACTATCACGTCACTCACATGCTTGTGCTTCAAATCATGCAAATAGCGAGAACCGTAGACCCAACCTCGTTTCCAGGGTGTGGAGCAGGCTGCAGTACGCCTTGCCATTGACAGTTTTGCATAGCCCGGAAATACTACGCAGTGTAGACTACGCAGTGGTCAGACCGTGGTCAGACCGCGCAAGGCATACTTAATGTGTAGTCCTTCTGAGTATTCGTTGCACACGGCGCAGGGGCGGCAAGCGAAGCATATGAAAGAATAGGGGCACTTGGTGGCCACGCACCATGGAGAAAACATATTTTACCAAGGTCACCCCATAACACAATTTGGTGAACGCTTTTGCAGAACGGCTGAGTAGAACACGTAAACGAAACCCCTACGTTGACCTCGCTGACCTCGCACAGTCTAGACACGCAGAGAAGCCAGCACAGGGGGCGGCCAGGCAGTCAACGTGAAAGCGCACACGACGGCAAATTCCTGCGAAAAGGCAGTCACGAAAAATCGACGAAAAGGATCGCCGGTCCGTACGGGAAAATCAGGACGACCCGAAGTGTCCGACCCGGCGGAAGACACCCTCCGTATTTTTCCACGGACGTGGAGCGATTTTCGCGCAGCGGGAGCCCGTGGTCTCGGATCCTTTCAGGAGCAAACATCGTCTCGGGGGCGAGTAAACTTCTCTCTTATATATATAGATATATACTCTATATCACTTCCCATGGGGGCGCTGTTCAAAACCTATATCATGGTTGATGTGAGGCAATAACTACCGCTATTCGCTTTCCGAGGACAGTACAATTAACATCCACTCGCGAAAATGAGGATTTTGGTGAATATGCACAAAATCGCGGGAAAAAAGGTTATGTTCCTCCAGCAAAATCATGGTAACTCAAACGGCCGTGCTTTTCTCCTGATGCTAAATTTCCAGTGGGGGGAGGGGGGAGGGGGCGACTGGCAGCGCGAACTATTTCCGGGGGGGGGGGGGCGTGCGCCCCCTGCCCCCTAGCTACACCGCTGATGTGCCGGCTTCAAATTGTAGCAAAATGTAAACCAACAGCAGTCTTAAACCTCATCTTTGATTAAACTATATGATTGTGTATATAATTCAATAACTTAACGTTGGTGTTTCATTCGGTTCCATGTCTTATTCAGAAGTAAATAATTTGTATGTTTCTAGGGAAACAGACATTGCACAAACAAATCTGTTTACGACATAGCACGAGGAACACATCTTTAATTTTACAGAGTTGCACATTGGTATTTAAATAGTTAATTAAATGCACCAGCGTTGGAAATTTTTCCTGATACATGTAGTGATTCCTTATTTACAGAAATAAATATATGAATAAATAAATATTTATTAGCAATTTAGGACAGTGTGGACAAGTTCACTGAAAAATTGCCTGGGTTAATTTTACCAAAGAAAGGGTGAAAAATGGAACTACCCAAACTTGGGTTGTTCTATAACCAATTGTTTGGGTTAGAATTTCTGCTAAATTCAACCAAAACTTGTAGTCATACAAGACAGAATTTGGTCTTGAATGACCACAAGTTTTGGTTGAATTTAGCAGAAATTCAAACCCAAATAATTGGTTATAGAACAACCCATGTTTGGGTAGTTCCAGTTTTCACCCTTTCTTGGGTAAAATTAACCCAGGCAATTTCTCAGTGTTTATTCTAACAGACTTGCACGTGGCTACTTTTGTATTTAATTAAATACACCATAATGGGTAGGTTGCGTTTGACCTAACATTCCTTCTTTACATATTAAGTAACAGGATATATCTAAATTTTATCAGCAATTAACAGTATGGGCAAAGAATATAAAAAAAGAAGCACGTAGAGATATCTGATTACAGACGATAGTTTTCAAGTAAACATTGAATATCATGCACGCCTTTCTCTTGTTTAATGACCTTTTGCCGGAAATTGCTATCTTGGACAAATTTTAGCCTTGGACAAACAATGGCCATTGTAGCCATCCTTGCCCCAGGGTGTCGAGCAGTACGCGCCCACCACTACCTGCTCTCTGCTCACTCTGGTATTGGGTCATTTGCATGTCAAAAAGTTTTGGACACGTATGCACATTAGGAAAAGTCTGGTGCCTGTCTGTGCTTTGCAATAACGTTTGTTTGAGAAAGGATTATTTTGCGAAAGGTACTAGGTGTAGACGTAATAATTAAAATAAACGTGAAAACCCGTAATGCACGTTGGAAATAACAACACCAAGTACACGATATAAATCCATTACTTAATTGCCAATTGGCAATTGCCAATCACATCAGGATACAGACAGAAAGTTTTGTATCCAGGGCTGGCTATTGGCAACGAGGTTGAAAATAAAGTAAGCCCTGGGGACGAGGCTGCATTGTCACCTGTTGGCAAGCCTTAGATCGCTAAAACCATCCGGCTATTGGGGGCGCTGTTCGAAGTGGATGATATCAGACACTTAGTAGACATAATATGGGGACCGATAGCTAGTTCCTTATTTAAAGTAATTGATGTAAAGATGACTATAGGGCCAGCCTGTAGTCCTCCTTGTACAGTGCGCGTGCGCAGCATGATTGATTATTTTTGAAAATAATATGCACAGCTTTGCGCATGGATGACAGTTTTAATTACTCAAAAACTTACTCTTATACCATAACCAGTAGGCAAAATCGCCAGTGTCTACACGAAGACAACTTTTAAGCATTTCAACTGCATACATGTATCGTTTTCAAATACTGAAATGTAGTGCCCCTCTCTTTATTGATAGTTGCTAGAGCCACTTTCGAATTCAGCGAAAATCGGAGCATATCACCGCACAAATTGCACGTTTATGGTGGCTATGTTGCCATTTTTCAATATGCCGGTTCCGCGCTAACATTATCGTTGTTATTTTATATTTAGGGGGCGGGAATCAGACCTAGGCTAGTCCTGCATATAATTGGCATAATGTATTCCTTTTCTATTGCCCAGTACCTGTCCCTACTTTCAAAGTCCGAAGGACAATGGAGGGACCGCGAACCAGTCTAATCGGACACTTTCGGACAACAAGTTGCGCTTTTCGTCAAAATTAATATCTGAATTTACCTCTCCGGTGACATACAGCGCGTCCCAAAAATACCTTCAAATTGTTTTGCGAGGCTCTAGCGTAGGCGCGGAAACACGTACCGCCATTATTGTTAAACCATTGTAAAGCTTGTAATCTTAACTTTAGCCCTGGCGAGTATTGATTTGATACTTAAAAGGGTTTCAAAATTATTTGTGTTCAAATAAAGGCATGTCGAAAACAAACTCAACCGATTTCAAGGAAATTCGATGATGCGGTACATCAGATGCAAACTAGAGTAAACAAGCTGTTGAAATAACAAAAAAAACAAGTTGATTTACATGAAAAGCACATTGAACTTGAAACGAAGAACAACATATATTTTCCATGGTTCCATTTATTAAAATGGGGTACTGATGTGACCGAACTTTGAAATGCAGTCACATCAGAACGCGATTTCAATAAATTTGTTGAACCATGGAACCGTCAGAGTGTTTTTAGCGTGTGTTCTTTGCTAGCGCTTTTCTTCAAAATGGTACTATGGAATTACATGAAACTTTCACCAAGTATGTCCAAAATACCAGCCTATTACATATCTCATTTGCACTTGTGTTGATAATTGCTACATATTTTTAATGTTTTCTTTAACTCTTTCAGTGCCCGCGACATTTCAAAAGTTTAACCCTAAAGCGCCCAACTTCGAGCTTTTGTGTTAATTATTCAAAATTCTATAAAAAAAAAAGTAAATAAGTTGTAATCACCAAACTTGTTGTATCTTGCTCTCTGGTATATTCTTGTTACCTTCAAAAGTCAATATTAGTCATGCACCTAGTAATAAACCCTGAAACACTCTCCTGAACACAGGGGAATTCCGCACTTTTGCAGAATATACGTGTGTCGCGTCTGATACCCCTCCTCGTACAAACTCTGTTCATTATCATAAATATTGCCATGATTGTCACTTTTAGCACCATCATTATCTTTGTATCGGTATCCCAAAGTTCGTCTTCTGACTCACCATCCAGTTCTGAAATATCCATGGATTATTCTGAATCAGAAAAGTAATCCCTTACCCTGTCCAAATCGGCAAAAAAATACACGGATTTTCTCTGGAGATAACACGCGAGCTCGGTTTATGGGCGCCGCCATTTTGTCAACAAATCGAAACTCAGTGTGACGCCCTCTCACAAGAACTCGAATATAAAAATAAATACAGGTCGTACATGCATATAATTGGTACCATTAGAAAGAGCGAGAGCGCCCCCTTTTGATAACTTGTTACTCTACCTCGTACATGTACGAGGTTTGGCGATTTTAAGCACGAACATTTACCTCGTACATGTACGAGGTTGGCCCTTTTGGACTAACAAAAATACCTCGTACATGTTCGAGTTTGGCACTGAAAGAGTTAATTTGGGTCCAGATCATTCTGACTCACCCCCTGTACATGAGATTTATTATTGACAAACCCATTTTAGTGCCTCATTAACGTGACCCATTAACGCACCTTACGACATCACTGCATATTATAGGTTGTAAACGAGCAACATTTTCCCAACCAGTCTAAAAGGTTATCACCTTTTCAGAAGCTTTCCCTGATATCACTGTTTCTCTCAATTTTTGAACCTGTGTACTTCACGGATGTGAGATGATATAAGAATGTCACATGTTATGATTATAAATAAAATATGCACTCTAAAACTACACTCTATAACCTGTGATTCACAAGCACTGAGGATTGTAAGTTGTTAAACTCTGATACAAAAATAAATAAGCAAATGAACCTTTATTTTTTGAAGTGAATGTGAGAGATGGTATTATGTATTATTGGTAGCCTAAACTTCATATAACAGTGTAGGAGAACCGCAAGGCACATTGTTTTCTATACGAAAGTTGTGGCAAATACATGCATATTATCATTAGGCCAAAACAAATGGTTGGTCGCTGGTCAGACCAAAATTCCGGAATTGATGCGGCGATGCGTCCCCCTTTTTTTCTCAAGCTTGGATAGTACAGACAAAGTGGGTACTATATTGACACTTTTTGGTGTCCTCATATACCTTAGTGTCCTCCAACACTTGCCTTGGACAGGTGCCCTCCATCATTTGTTTTTGTGCCCTTCCCCATTCCTTGGTACGAAAATGTGAGGCGCACGGAAGGCGCTGTTGAAGCTAACGCGGACAATTTTGAAAAAAAAAAGTATTGACGCGCATGATCACAATCGACGCACGCGCTGACCAGAGACCGACTATTATATAATGTTTTGGCCTTACGTACTTTTCTTATATCTATGATGTCTCAATACATCATAACGGATTTGTATAATATGGAGAATGTTGAATGTGTACATATAAGAGAGACTTATATTGTTTTGCACATCGACTCCACATAATGGAGTTCATGGGTAAATCTACGGTAGTTTCTTTTACAATGAAATGCCAAAATGTACCACCTGGAAAATCACAAGTCTGTCATTATTCAGGGTGAGTCCACAAAAGCGGAACTGAAATCCCCCCCAAAATATATTTTATATTTAAACAAATATGTAGCACCAAATATCATAATTACTGGAAAGCCAATTTCATAAGCTACTTTTAGATGACAAAATTACTGAAATTGGTCAATCCGTTCAAAGAATATCACCATTTAAATGGAATGACCCTAAAACCTGTCTCGTCAAAAAAAGCAATTCATTGTGTGTTTTGACTGTTTGGAACAACAAAGACAATGACACAGAATACTTGTTTCATCAACTGTCAACAACTGTAGTACACAATTTATTAACAACCCTGGTAAGGCAAAAAATATGATATATAAAATCCACTTTTTTTTTAAAGACGGGCCTTCAAAAGGACTTTGTTGATTTTTTTTTCACTTTTAAACTGAGGTTTTATCGCTGGTGATGTTTGAAGACAATTGTGACGACGATTTTTGAAATTGCATTTTTGGACGAAACCAGTTTTAGGTTATTGTGTTTAAATGGTGATATTCTTTGAACAGATTGAGCAATTTCAGTATTTTCTTTCCATTTAAAAGGAGCTTATTAAATAGGCTTTCCAGACATTATTATTTTTGGTGCTACATTTTGTTTTAAATATGAAATATAATTTTTTGGTTATGGGTTCCGTTTTTTTTTACTCACCCTATATTAGGCCAGGTAAAAAAAAGGCAGTTTCTCATCACCACCCGCTACCTGTTGTTTCCCGCCCGCCTTTTTTTCTTTTTTTAATTCATACACCTGAATAAACTTTGCACAGAATTGTCGATATATCTTGTAATATGAAGGATTATTTCTCTGCTGGGCACAGTTTTGTATCAACAAAATAGTTGAGAAAATTGAAGAATCCATCCACCATCTTGGAAAATCCGCCATCTTAGGGGAAAAAAGCGCCCACCGTCTTTTTTTCTCCAAAAAAAGCAAGACGAGAGACTACTTATTCTTTTTTTTTACTCGGCTTTGTTGTTCATTGTAAATATATTTGCACAAGACACTTTATTGTGCATGCACCAGAGAATAGAAAAGATATATAAACCAATAAAAAAATGGTAACGGTATTATTTCACAGCACCATGTGTTACATGTCTCTTGAAAATAATTAAATTAATAAGTTTATAAAATGCAATTATTTATATAAGAAAACATACATTTCCAATGGCGAGTTTAGACATACAATTGATGAAATTAGCAGCCTTGCTTACTTCATGCGCGTATTTTTGTTCATTCAAACCCTTCGTAGGATTCATACCTGTACTCGCGAAACCTTTTTAAATAGCTTTTGAATAATGGTTCCCGCAACTTTACTTTGAATAGTGGCGCATTCTCGTTTTTCAAACCCATAAAATTAATGGTTACCTAGTGCCCCATTAGGTGAAAACACCGCCGTATTCAATTTGTCAAATAGCCGGTTAACAGGCAGGCCTGGTCTGAAAAGCAATATTTGTGCGTTTCACAAAGACACCGACAGAACCTTTACTACCTGATGACTTCAATAACGAGCAACGTGATAGTTGTCTTGGACTTGGAGGACAGTATCATTTGGTTTTGGTTCGTGAGCGGCCGGCAGTACCACGCAGTTGAACTTTTCCCGTGGTAGTTCATTTTGCGCTGGTTATTCAGTGCAACTTTGGGTTTTGATCAAGCTGTTGGGAGCAAAAACCATGTCAGCTTACCAATGACAGCCATGATGTCTACGTATTTGGCCCTTGCAACCTTTCTGGTTTCCGTTTACGGTAAGTTTCTACATTTATTCCAGTATTTTATACATGATAGCTTGGATTACGAAAGCGAATGAAAAAGAGGGATTTTGATTGGAAAATTTGAAAAACAAAACAAAAATGTACGCTTGTTTCGTGGTACATTAAACTTTTAATGATTGGTGACATATGGTCGACATTCATGTTCGGTATAAATTGTCAGGAAAATGGTCTGGTAGACAGTATGTGATTGATACAAGTTTGGGGGTAGGGGAGATTCCATCAAAGTTCAAAATGCTGATGACTAATTTCATGCAACTTTCTTGAAGTTATTTTACGGTCTGCATGGAATTGGTAGACAGTTATTCCGAAGCCAGTAGGTTTTTGGGTGTATGGATCCTACCAAATAAGTGCAGTGGAAACAGCATACTATGTGTTGAAATATGGCTCTGTTTGACATCGTTTGATGAAAGCAGATAATTATTAAGAATTGATTTTTTTTAGTGTTCTTTTCCATTGTGAAGGACAACAACAACGCCAACAACAAACCAATAACACAGACAACATATCCGCGTTTGTTTTTGTTACAAACGCAGGGGGATCGGGCAAGCAATTGTACATCGCCCAGTTAATTGTTAATATTTACATGACAGAACAGAAAAAGAGTCACGATATTCAACATTTTTTTAAAACAAACCATGAATGCTTTTTGTCACAGTCAGGGATTTAAATTCCACAGTTCTAGGTCGGGCCAGCCGGTGAAGGATTATCAGCTTAATCCTCAGGGCCCAATCCCCAAAATATTTCATTTGTATTCAACTTTCCATAATGAGTGAACAAGTGGAATGTGCCAGCCCACATAAATTGGGTAGCCACTCCCATTCCGAGTCCTCTGTTAGCCCACGGATCCTACACATGGATTAACGACTCGGCCAAACTCCTGGTCAGACGCGTGATAACGGCCCGTACAGTTGGGGATACCACGAATACTTGTCAACAAATATCCCTGTTACAACTAACCAACGGATAATGTATCACCAACCGATCATGTCACACAGATTGACCGATACTGGATCACTAACCGATAATGTAACAGAAATTGACCGATGGTGTAGTAAAAATGCACTACACTATCAGTCGATTGTTGTTGCATTATCGGTCTTGCCCGATAATGTAACCGATAATTATCGCCCGATAATTATCGGTCTTGCCCGATAATGTTACAAAAATTGACCGATAGTGTAGTAACATTAACTACACTATCAGTCACTTTCTGTTACATTATCGGTTAGTGATACAGTATCGGTCAATTTGTGTGACATTATCGGTTGGTGATACATTATCCGTCGGTTACTACATTATCAGTTGTAACAACCCCTGCGCGCGGCGGCTTTCAGATTTGTAGGGTTGTGCGCCCGATCTGGTTTCGAGGACTGTCAAGCCAGCTAATAATGTTTTTAAATATTCATGATCCTACATTTTGGGGAATTTATTATGGAATTCTGCTCAGTGTAACTACATAACCATGTTAGCACCGAGCACAACATCCTTAGCTTTTACATGAACTATGTTAGCTTTTACTATGAACTATGCATTTGTTTCATCGGTTCGGGACCACATCTCTCTAAAACTTTGTAATGCAAGCCCAATAAAAAACAAGATTTGTGTAAATGGTGTTCTCCTCGGAAAGGTGTCACATTTGACGTTTATTTATACTTCGTCTATGACGACAAAACTGCTCCATAATAAATATGGAAATGAACACTGTTTTATTACTCGATATTTCTTCAAATTTAAAATGTCTTATTGAAAGATGTGTAAATAAAACTTAAAACACATGTTGCAATTCAAAGACCCTTTCTTTGTACTTTTTATCGACTTATCTTTCGGTGTTACGATGTAAATTACGTATTTGCTGTACACATTATAAACCAAACACGTTTTTATCAAAAATTCATCAAAGTTAGACGAAAATCGGTTGAAACTGTCACCATGCTCGCACGAGCCTGATATCACCGCAGATATTGCCGCCGGATTTGTCTATACCTTAAAATTCACAAAACTCTTAAAAATAACAATAAAAAACGCAAATTGTTGGTAATATCTTTTTAAAAAATACCCAATGCTTTGCCATTCATTCAAGTGAATCGGTAATCATTGACAATAGGCTATTCAGCCGACGAAGCTTTTATCATATTTTGCCTAACGAGCATGGCTATGGCGCTAAATTGATTCGCCAATCAATTAAGCTTGACCGTCATTGTTTGGTTCAATGACAAATGAGCGCTGAGCTACGGCGTACGCCCGCCCTGACGCCATTTGTAAAGGTTAATGACGACGATGGCATTGTACTTTTAGCAGGTGAACAGTGACCACCCGCTTACATTTATTTTCAAAATGATAATTAAGAAATATTGATGGAATGTTTTATGCAATACAGACAAATATAAACACACACGATATTACGACATACGACAAGTTTTAACAAGCGTCCCTCTTTCTTTTGGCTCTTGACAATGATTTATGCCTTGTCCGTCTGTTCAAAAAGATTCTTGCTGTACTTCTTACATTATTAACGGGGGCGGGGGAACATGGGGGATGAGGGTCATTACGTGCCCTCATCCTACAGCAAATGAGTGTCTAGTTTTTCCCCCCCCCGCCCCCTCCCGGCTGTGAGATGGTCAAAATAACCCGGCCCCTTTCGGGTTAAGGGCTCCTATTGTTGGGGGGGGGATCTAGATGCTCTGTGGTGCGATCTAAGGCATTTTCTGACCACTTTAACCAAACCACCTTTTTTGGGGAGAAGATGGTGGTGTTCGCGGTGCCTGCCTTTATTGCGACGACACTTAAAACAAAGAAAACCTTTGGGGGGGGGGGCAGTGCCCCGTTGCCCTTCCCTGGATCCACCCTTGGACAGAGGTTTCCGCTCGATTTTTTATCCATGTCTTGACGCGACATAGGTGAATAGTTTAGAGGTCAAAGTGCGGTTTTTCTGACTAATTAATGAGTGAATCTGTTCATATGTAATAGACCATATAGACTACCCCTCCGTTGTACAGTTTTTTATTCATGGTCCATTCTCAGTTTACCAAGGTAACGCAGACGGAGAGGTTAGGTCGTGTAATTACTACGGCCGTCCACCCAAGCCTGTACCAGGGGAGCGCTGGATGAAGACGGCACTACGAGAGGCGTACCATCGATGCAATCAGCAGAATTACATTGGCCCTACAGGTATATTATGATTGACTCCGTGCATGAACAGTAGGTGGCGTTTCGTCACCACACACACCACAAGGTGACTGACTGATTGACAAACTGACTGACTGACTTAGTAACTGACTGGGTGACTGACTGACAGATTGGGTGACTGACTGAGTGAAGGAGTGACTGACAGACTGGATGACTCCCCGAGTGAGTGACTGACAGACTCGGTGACTGACTGAATGACTGAGTGGCTGACAGGGCGGTGACTGACGGACTGAGTGAGGGAGTGGCTGACAGACTGGGTGACTGACTGAGTGAGTGAGTGGCTGACAGACGCGGCGACTGAGTGAGTGAGTGGCTGACTGACTAACTGACTGACTCCCCTACTCCCCGACTGACTGTATGACTGACTAGGTGACAGACTGGGTGACTGTCTGGGTGACAGACTGGGTGACTGACTGGGTGACAGACTGGGTGGCTGACTGAGAGACTGTCTGACTGAGTGAGTGGCTAACAGACTAGGTGACTGACTGAGTGAGTGGCTGACTGACTCCCCGACTGACTGGGTGACAGACTGGGTGACTGACTGAGTGAGTGGCTGACTGACTCCCCGACTGACTGGGTGAAAGACTGGGTGGCTGACTGAGTGGGTAAGTGAGTGGCTAACAGACTAGTTGACTGACTCCCCGAGAGAGTGGCTGACTGACTGACTCCCCGACTGACCTACTCGTTTAACTTCCCTGACTTTGTGACAGGTTGCTGCAATGGGAAACCACTCGGTATGAAGGATGGCTCTATCCCAGACAGTAGCATCACTGATTTGAGACATTTGGACGCTTCATGGCAGACAACCGATGCGCGACTAGGTATGGTATTTTCTGAACGAGTTCATCATTGGTAAACACCTGACAATCTGCACAGGGCCCCTTCACTAAGAGAGGTTTAATATGCACATTTAATGCAATAGAAAAGTACAAGCTCTCATATTTCGCTTTCCGCACCCATTCCCATTTTCATTTCTTCTATTTTTTTTTATCGTTTAATAGCACATTCGGAAGGGCTATCATCATCGCCCTACAACTTGAAATAACTTTTTAAAAATTATTTTACATCTTTGGACAACCAAAAAGTAAAACTCTCATTAGCAGGGGCTGCCCAGGGAAAGGCTCAAGTTAAAATTAAAAACAAACTGTCATCCAGAGATGTACCCTTCCAAACCCCTGCCAATAAAATATACATTATACATACAGTAATATACATCTCTCTTTTTGGTTCTCACTAATGATGTGCAAACCCGACCCGAAAACGAAACAGACCCGACCCGAAACCGACTTCGGGTTGGGTCGGGTCGGGTCGGGTCGGTTGGTCCATATTTTCAGTCGGGTCGGGTCGGCTTCGGTTTTGCATTTACAACTTCGGGTCGGGTCGGGTCGGTTTAGCCATCTTTTGAAAAAAACCGAAATAAACCGAAATAAACCGAAATAAACGAAACAGTTGATCAATCACTGTGACTGCAGCCCATTGTGTGGTGTGGCCACCGAGCGCACTATCAAGTTCCCACCGTATTAATTTCTCCAGTGGGATCGTGTCAACCATGATTTTCTCTTGTATAAACTCTCATCCTACAATGTTCATCCAGGTATTCTTCTATTGCTACGTAGCTACCTTTCTGGAAGAAAACATAGAGTTATTGTTGACGGGCATTGTTCTAAGTGGAATACCGTGCCCTCTGGTGTTCCCCAAGGCTCTATTTTAGGGCCTATTCTATTCACGTTATTCGTTTATGATATCACTCAGCGCTTAAGCAATAAGTGTTTACTTTTTGCTGATGACTTGAAGGTTTTCCGCAGGATTGGTTGTCCTGAGGATGCATTCTCATTACAGGGTGACTTAGACAGAATCATGTCTTGGTCTTCAACTTGGAAGCTATCCCTCAACATCAATAAATGTTGTGTTTTATCCCTGTCACTTAAGAAGAAACCCATCATTGTCACTTACACTCTAGGGGATAACATGCTTAATAGAGTCCCTGTGCAGAAGGATCTTGGAATTGTTATCGACAACAGGCTGAACTTTGTTCCCCACATTGATTCAGTTATTAAAAAGGCTAATCGCATGTGTGGTTTAGTTTGGCGTAACTTCCGCTCACTGAAGAATGAGCATGTTTTGCGTACCATGTATTGTTCACTTATCAGGCCCCATCTAGAGTATTGTAAAGTAGTGTTTAACTCCATATCTGCTTATCAGACTCACAGGATTGAAAGAGTCCAACAACGCTTTCTTAAGTTCATGTACAAGAATCTCAACAATAACAATGATGTTAATAACCTGGATTATCCTGATTTATGCGACCTGTATAGACTCCCTACCCTGAAGCACAGAAGAGATGTCAATGATTGTATGTTTCTATATAAACATTTCCATAACTGTTATAATATTACAGATGCCAACCCATACAAGTTACATGCTCCAGCACGACAGACAAGGCATGCACACGAACACATCTTCCATGTCCCATGGAGTCGCGTTGAAGTGACAAAGCGTGGATTTGTTTCTAGGATCTCTACCACCTACAATGGGCTCCATGGGAAATGTGATGTATTCGGTGCACCGTCTCTTCAATCTTTCCGTAGACAGGTGTCCCGTGCTCTTTCAAATACAAGTGGTTAATGTATGAATGTTTTACTTTTTTAATGCATTGTTGCTTTCATTTTTAACTCACTTGAATGAATTTGTCATCGATTACTTCAAATATATGTATTACCATCCGTTTTTTGCAACTCCTTGTAATATTTTTATACCGTCATCACTTCTCTCCAAATTTATTTTCTTTCATGTGATTTGTTTTTATTATTTTTTATTTCTGTAACAAAACACTTGCTATCTTGTTTTTTCTTAGATAGTGTATTTTTTTCTTACTTTTTTGTTCTGTTTTCTTTTGTTCAGTTTTGTTCTGTTCTGCTTGGTTTGGATTTTTGTTTTTTGTTTTGTTTTGTTCTGTCTTGCTCTGTTTTACTTTGTTTTCCTTGTCTTGTCTTGTTTTTGTTTTGTTTAGTTACGTTTGTTGTTTTGTTTTACTCTCCTTTTTTTCTCTTCTTTTTGTTATTTTGTTTTGTTTGTTTTGTTGTTGTCTTTGTGTTTGTCTAAAGTATATGTGCGTTGTGTCTTCTGTTTTTTTTTTTTATCCATTACTTTTTAGCATTTTATATATCTATATATGCATATCCAATGAAATCGTCTCCCATCACATAATTCACAGTGCTCGTCTCATCCCTATATACATATATTTTGTTTTTAGTTTGTGTTTATAACATCAATATATATTTTTTATAATGATTCTTTTTGATCATATTTGTGTATATATATATATATATATATATATTTAAATAATAATATATAATTTTTAACCAGTCCTGTAATTGGCGGTTTGTTCTGCTGTTGGATGTGGATAATAAATAAATAAATAAATAAATAAATAAATAAATATTTGACTGACAGTGAAATAGATAGATTGTAAATGATACCGCGTGGTGACCATGCGTTTGTTTAATAAGCGGAGTTACTCTCGATCAACCTACTGAGTATGACAGAGAGAGAGAGGGACGATGGTTTTGCAAAAAAAAATCATGCCACGTGGGTAAGGGCATGCAGGCACAAAAAAAGTAATCTCTTTGTCCCAAGCCAGGTATTCGTTTTTTTCCCCCTTTTTTTCGGGTCGGGTCGGTCTTACCTTATTTTTTGTTGGGTCGGGTCGGTTTGAGGGAGTAAAAATCGGTTTCAGTTCGGATTCGGTTTATATCTCTAATGTTTCGGGTCGGTTTGGCCTGGTCGACCCGACCCGATGCACATCATTAGTTCTCACGCAACGAGGCATAGCTTCAGTCTGAACCGTAGACATGGGTCGAATCGTAAGTCCGAAGCCTCATAAGTCCGACGCCTCGTAAGCAAGGGCGGATCCAGAACACAATTTTGGGGGGGGGGCCAAAAAAAAATGTGGTCCCCCAAAAAAGTGGGTCAAAAAAATTACGGCGTGGGGTTTGGGGCCCGCTTAAGGTCCTCGACATTTTTTTTGGATTCTAGATGCTCTGTGGTGCGATCTGAGGCAATTTCTGACCACTTTAACCAATGTTTTTTGAGGAAAAGATGGTGGTGTACTCATTGCCTGACTTTATTGCGATGTCACATAAAAAGAAAAAAACAATGGGTTTTTTTTTGGGGGGGGGGCATGGCCCCCTTTGGCCCCCCCCCCCTGGATCCGCCGTTGCTCTAAGTTCGAAATTTCGGACCTATGAGGCGTCGGACTTTAATATGCGCGGACCCCGTAAACACTAGGTCACAGTTAAAAGCAAGTTTGCAGTATTGTATAGGAAGCCGATTTTCTCACACCAACAAAAGGACATGCAAATGATGCAGTTATACCAACGCCACAGAGCTAATGCTCTATAAGAGCAGTGAACAGATCAAACTATCAATTGCAATAATCGGTGGATTCCAATTCAATAGGCCTACAAACAATATAACGATCATTGAAGCTCCTGATATACGATCATGCTTTTTATGTGCGAAATATCAGTCTTGTTTCTTTTTTTAAGTACATGTTTATTATTCGGTTACAGTCCGATAGTCCGAAGGTCCTTTAGTCCGAAGGTTCGTTAGTCCGAATGCACACAATTTCCATAAGAGGGGGTTCATTAGTCCGAAAATGAAATAAGGCTCGATAATCCGAACATTTGATGCAATAGTCCAAAGGTTCATTAATCCGAAGGTTCATTAGTCCGAAGGTTCATTTATCCGAAGGTTCGATAGTCCGAATTTAGAATAAGGTTAATCAGTCCCAAGGTTCAATAGTCCGAAACGAAAATAAGGTCCAATTGTTGGAAGGTTCATATTCCGAATTGACAAAACAGGTTCGATTATCCGAAAAGACTATAAGGTCCGATAGTCCGAATCGACAATAAGGTCCGATAGGCCGAATCCACAGTAAGGTCCGATAGTCTGAAGTGTCATACTGACGAACCGTATAGCACATTTGGACTATCGAACCTTATTCTCAATTCGGACTATCGAACCCTACTGTATTATTCGGACAATCGAACCTTATTCTCAATTCGGACCATCGAACCTCATTGTCGATTCGGACTATCGAACCCTATCGTCTATTCGGACTATCAAACCTTCGAATTAATTAACCTTATTCTATTTTCGGACTAATGGGCCCTTCCGACACTTCAGCCAGACAGAATTGTGGGGTGATAGCATTGTGTTCCCATTATCCCTTTTTCTAAAGATTCTCTTCTGGGGTGATGTTTTTCTATTGTGAAAATAGTGGGGTGATGTGTCCTGAAAGGAACATCACCCCACAAGTCGGGTATGGTCAGAACGGACTATCGAACCTTCGGACTAAAGAACCTTCGGACTAAAGAACCTTCGGACTATCGGGCGGCCCCCATATTATTCAAAGGTATATGTATAAAACAATTTTATGACCAAGATAAATTGATCCTTTATTCAGATGGAGGCAGATGCTGGGGTTTTTATCTGTACAATGGGTACAGCTGGATACAGGTCGACCTTGGTGCCATGTACAGTGTTTCCGGTCTGATCACTAGAGGTCATCCGGGGCACTACTGGGTGCTTGAATATCAAGTCTCATACAGCTTCGATGGGGATAATTGGCGTAATGTGACCGAGGCAAGCGGGACAACCAAGACATCGCCTGAACAGGTGGAAGCCCCTAAAAAGGTATTACAGAGCTAGTTTTTGTTTTACCATTTCACAGCTGAGACCCGTTGCGGTGGGGTGGTCCTCAATGTTTGCATGTATGTTCTTTACAAGGATCAGATTCGAACCAGCCGACCGATCTCGTTTGGTCGAGTGGTAAGACATCTGCACTAGAAAGCAGGAGGTCGCGGGTTCGAGTCCAGCTGAGTGATATTTTTTCAAACATTCACTCGTGAGGTAACACACTGAGTATACAGTGTTTATACGTCGGTGAAGGGCAGAACCTAATTGGCTTTAAAAAGTTGTTCTGTCAATCTTGAACAGTGCATTCCTATCGGTTCACAAAAAAGTTGAACATTTATTCGAGATCTTAAATATTTAGTGGGAGAGACAACCCCCACCCTTCCTAAAAACATATGTCTTTGAAATTATAATTCTTTGTTATCGTCGACAGGCTACATTTACAAATTTGCATTTAATGTTTGTTTGAAGTTCGCAGGAAACATCGACGGGAGCTCCCATGTAACCACTCAGTTCCCGATAGCCGTGCGCACCCGATTCCTGCGGATTGAACCCACACGATGCAACAGTTTCTGCTGCCTTCAGTTTGAGGTGTTAGGTTGCTCTGATATCTAAAAAAAAGAAGAACAGTTTTGCGCCACTTTCTTTTTCTCAAACCCATGGGGACACAGCTCGTCAAGCAAAAAAATAAATAAATAGGTATCGTCGCCATCATTCAAAACTATTACGGCAGGCTTGACGAGAGTGTAATTCATTGAACATTCGAAAGATATATAGTCGTGTTACTATCTGTGCTGGAGTGTAGACAGGTTTTTTTCACCGGAAACCCGAATTCCGTAAAATCAAATAGTTAAGGAGAGGGGAAGGGAGGGGGGGGGGGGGGGGGGCGCTAGACACAATCTTCCCATGGGGGCGCTGCTCAAAACCTATATCTTGGTTGACGTGAGGCAATAACTACCGCTATTCGCTTTCCACGGACAGTAAAATAAACATCCACTTGCGAAAAGAAAGGGTTTTGGTGAAAACTACGCACACATAATGGACTTTATGTTCCTGCAGCTAATCATGGTAACTCATGCGGCCGTGCTTTCTCCGGATGCTAAATTTCCAGTGTGTGTGGGGGGGGGGGGGGGGGGGGGGGGGAGGGGGCGACTGAAAGCGCCTACTTTTTCCGGGGGCCCGCTGATGTGCCGGCTTCAAATTGTAGCAAAATGTAAACCAGCAGCAGTCTTAAACTTCATCTTTTATTAAACTATATAACTGTATATAATTCAATAACTTAACGTTGATGGTTTCATTCTGTTGCACGTCTTATTCAGAAGTGAATAATTTGTATGTTTCTAGGAAAACAGACATTGCACAAACAAATCTGTTTACGAGATTGCTCGACATAGCACGAGGAACACATCTTTAATTTTACAGAGTTGCACATTGCTATTTAAATAGATAATTAAATGCACCAGCGTCGGTAGTTTTTCCTGATAGTGATTGCTTATTTACAGAATGAAATATATGAATACATAGATATATTTATTAGCAATTTAGGACAGTGTGGACAAGTTTGTTCTAACAGAGTTGCACGTGGCTACTTTTGTATTTAGTTAAATGCACCATAATGAGTAGGTTTCGTTTCACCTAACATTCTTTCTTTACATATTAAGTAACATGATATATTTAAAATTTACCAGCAATTTAAGACAGTATTGGCAAAGAATATAAAAAAGAAGCACGTAGAGATATCTGATTACAGACGATAGTTTTCAAGTAAACATTGCATATCATGCACGCCTTTCTCTTGTTTAATGACCTTTTCCCGGGAATCGCCATCTTGGATACATTTTTGAAATCACGTGATGTCTTCTGATGGCCATTGTACCGACCTCGTCCCCAGGGTGTCGAGCAGTACGTGCCCACCACTACCTGCTCTCTGCTCACCCTGGTATTGGATCATTTGCATATCCAAAATTTTAGGACACCAATGCAAATTAGGAATGCCTGCCTGTGCTTTACGTTAGCGTTTGTTTTTGTATGCGGTTTCTGGGGTAAACACAATTTTTTTTTCAAAGTATTTTACAATATGCAGTATCACATTTCACATTAATATGAGCAAATTGGAAAGGAAAGGATTATTTTTGGGAAGGTGTGGACCTAATAATTAAAATGAACGTGAAACCACGTAATGCACGTTGGAAATAACAACACCAAGTACACGATATAGATCCATTACTTGCCAATTGCGGTATCGAATCCGGAAACAGGAAGAACGTTTCCTATCGAGGGCATTGGAAACGAGGTTGAAATTAAAGTAAGCCCTGGGGATGACGTTGCATTGTCACGCGTTGGCAAGCCTTAGATCGCTGAAACCATCCGGCTAATGGGGGCGCTGTTCGAAGTGGATGATATAAGACACTTAGCAGACTGATTCTCGCTCCCATAATATGGGGACCGGTAGCTAGTTCCAATTTAAAGTCATTGACGTTGTACCTTGCGCGTGCGCAACATGATTGATTATTATTGAAAATATTATGTACAGCTTTGCACATGGATGACAGTTAACCACACGGCTATCAAAATACTAACTCTTATACCATAACCAGTGGGCAAAATCGCTAGTGTCTCCACGAAGGCAACGTTCAAGCATTTCAACTGCGTAGGTTTCAAATACTGAAAAGTAGTGACTAGTGCCCCTCTCTTTATTGATAGCTGCCAGAGACACTTTTAAATTCAAGCAAAAATCGAAGCTCATCACCACACAAACTGCACATTAATGGTGGCCATGTTGCCATTTTGCAGTAGGCCTGTTCCGCGCTAACATTATCGTTGTGATTTTGTATTTAGGGGGCGGGAATCAGACCTAGGCTAGTTCTGCATATAATTGGCATAAAGTATTCCTTATTATTGCCCACTACCTGTCCCTACTTTCGAAGTCCGAATGACAATGGAGGGACCTCGAACCAGACTAATCAGACACTTTCGGGCAATAGGTTGCGCTTTTCGTCAAAATTAATATCTGAATTTATCTCTCCGGTGACTTACAGCGCGTCCCAGAAATACCTGCAACTTGTTTTGCGAGGCTCTATCGTCGGCGCGGAAACACGTACCGCCATTATTGTTATGCCATTGTAAAACTTGGAATCTTAACTTTATCCCTGGCGAGTATTGGATTGATATTTAAGAGGGTTTTAAAATTATTTGTGTTCAAATAAAGGCACGTCGAAAACAAACTCAACCGATTTCAAGGAAAATCGATGATGCGGTGCATCAGATGCAAACTCGAGTAAACAAGCTGTTGAAATAATAATAATAAAAAAACAAGTTGATTTATATTAAACACACATTGAACTTGAAACGAAGAACAACATATATAGTCCATGGTTCCATTTATTTAAACTTTGCATAGATATTGTCGATACATATTGTCTTTTTCCCAATAAAATTGTATTTATAAAGGATTATGACTCTGCTGGGCACAATATTGTATTGTGAGTAGCTGGGTTTTGCGACTGGAAGAAAGTCTATTTATTTAGTACGCGGGGGCACGCACTTTTACTGAAGTCACCCGATCCTACTGATCTAGGCTAATAGCCCGTGATAGTGATCCCTCTGCTGCTCTTCCCTACTTACGGTACTGGGGTACCCCGTGGAATGAAACAGACACCGTGACCATCTGGATTTATTATATGGGTTAGTTTCTTCTTCGAATTCATATGATTTGCCGTCAACATTATTTAGAAAACCTACTTAATGTAAGCTGACTTTGTAGTAATCCAGAGGGGGGGGGGGGTATAACCGGAATGACGGAACAGCCCATGTGGTTTGATACGCGCGCTGGCGCAGCAATGCGTTTGTGCGGCCTTTTTGCCGTTATCGCCTTGGCTTGAAACACAGATCTTACATTTATCGCTCGAGAAAGTTTCGTGAGATTGACAAGCAGCCTGCTGTTCGTGTTATATTTTACTTGCACAGGACTCTTTCAGCCAGCCTGCCATTGCAGGGGCGCTGAGTGACTGCTGTTGCAGAGCATTTACAGGCGTTCGAGTAAATAACTATTTATATAAGAAAACAGAATTTCAATGGCGAGTTTAGACCTACATTTGTTGTAATTACCAGTCTTGATTACTTTATGCACGTATTTTTGTTCACTCATACCCTATATGGGATTCATACCTGTACTCGCCAAACCTTTTGAGATAGCTTTTGAATAATGATTCGAGCAGCCTTCATGTACATAATGGCGCAGTCTGGTTTTTCATGCGAAACAAACTCATAACATTAATGGTTACTTCTGTGCCCCATTAGGTGAAAAGCACCCCCATTCAATTAGTCAAACAGGCAGTTATAGGCTGGCCTGGTCTAAAAAGCAATTTTTGTGCGTTCCACAAAGACACCGACAGAACCTTTACTACCTGATGACTTCGATAACGAGCAACGTGATAGTTGTCTTGGACTTGGAGGACAATATCATTTAGTTTTGGTTCGTGAGCGGCCGGCAGTACCACGCACCTCAACTAGCTCTGTCGTTATTCATTTTGCGCTGGTTATTCTTTGCAACTTTGGATATTGATCAAGCCTTTGGGGCAAAAAGCATGTCAGCTTACCAATGACAACCATGTTGTATCCGTATCTGGCCTTTGCAACCTTTCTGGCTTCAGTTTACGGTAAGTTCCTATATTTATTACTTTATTTTATACGTGATAGATTAATACTAAAGCGAACAAAACAGAGGGATTTTGAATGGAAAATTTGAAAAGTCAAAAAAATGTACACTTGTTTCGCGGTTAATTAAACTTTGGTTGATTGGTAACGTGGTCGATATTAATGTTTGGTATAAAATGCCAAGAAAATGGTCTGGTAGACGGTATGTGATTGATACAAAGTTGGGGTGGGGGGATTCCATCCCAATTAAACGTGCTGATGACAGATCTCATACAGCTAAAACAGAAATGACTGTTTATTCCAAGATGCCGAAAAAAGCATTTGGTCCTTAAACGTCATTGGCACACATATAGTTCCCATTCCGGTCACTATTTTTTTAAACACATACTTGAGGCTATTTTACGGTCTTCATTGAAGGCAGTAAGTTTAGGGGTGAATGGATTGTACAAAATAAGTCTGACAGGTTCTTGCAGGTTTTTTTATGTGCAGTGGAAACAGCATCCTGTGCTGTTTATTTTGAAATGTCGCTCTGTTTGACATCGTTGTATGCAGATAATTACCAGGAATTGTTTTTTCGAGTATTCTTTTTCATTGTGAAGGATTATTTAAAAAAAAAAAACACACATAACCAATAACAATAACAACAGATTCGCGTTTGTTTTTGTTACAAACGCAGTGTGATCGGGCAAGGAAATATTTCATTGTACATCGCCCAGTTAATTGTAAATATTTACATGACAGAAGAGAAAAAGAGTCACGATGTTAAAAACTTTCTAGCGGCACCATTTGTTTTAATTGAAAATAAACCATGCATCCTTTTTGTCACAGTCAGGGATTTAAATTCCACAGTTCTAGGTCGGGCCAGCCAGTGAAGGATTATCAGCTTAATCCTCAGGGCCCAACTTCCCAAAATATTTCATTAGTATTACAACTTTGCATAAGTGGAACAAGTGGAATGTGCTGGCCCACCTAAATTGGGTAGCCGCTCCCATTCCGAGTCCTCTGTTAGCCCAATCATTGACAATAGGCTATTCAGCCGACGAAGCTTTTATCATATTTTGCCTAACGAGCATGGCTATGGCGCTAAATTGATTCGCCAATCAATTAAGCTTGAACGCCATTGTTTGGTTCAATGACAAATGAGCGCTGCGCTACGGCGTACGCTCGCCCTGACGCCATTTGTAAAGGTTAATGATGACGATGGCATTGTACTTTTAGCAGGTGAATAGTCACCACCCGTTTGCATTTATTTTCAAGATGATAATTAAGAAATATTGATGGAATGTTTTATGCAATACAGAAAAATATAAACACACACAATATTACGACATACGACAAGTTTTAACAAGCGGCCCTCTTTCTTTCAGCTCTTGACAATGATTTATGCCTTGTCCGTCTGTTCAAAAATATTCTTGCTGAACGTATTATTAACGGGGCGGGGGGGGGGGGGACATGGGGATGAGGGTACGTACCTCCATCCCACAGCAAATGAGTGTCTGGATTTTCTGTTTCTTTCCGCTGCCCCCCTGCTGTGAGATGGTCAAAATAACCCAGCCCATTTCGGGTTAAGGGCCCCGATTTGGGGGGATTCTACATGATCTGTGGTGCGATCTCAGACCTTTTCTGACCACCTTAACTACCTTTTTCTGAGAAGAAGATGGTGGTGTACGCGGTGCCTGCCTTTATTGCGACGTCACTTAAAACAAACAAAAATGGGGGGGGAGTGCCCCTTTTTGCCCCCCCCCCCATCACCCTTGGACAGAGGTCTCCGCTCGTTTTTTTTATCCATCCACAAAGGTGAACGACAAAAGACCCGACACAGAAGGCACCCGCTGATTGGTCAAAGTCTAGAGGTCAAGGTGCGGTTGTCTTGACTAATTAATCAGCGAATCTGTTCATATGTAATAGACCGTATGGACTACCCTTCCACTGTACAGTTTTGTATTCATCCCCCATTCTCAGTTTACCAAGGTAACGCAAACGGCGAGGTTAGGTCGTGTAATTACTACGGCCGTCCACCCAAGCCTGTGCCCGGCGAGCGTTGGATGAAGACGGCACTGCGAGAGGCGTACCAGCGATGCAATCAGCAGACTTACACTGGCCCTACAGGTATATTATGATTGACTCCGTGCATGAACGTAGGTGGCGTTTCGTCACCACACACACCACAAGGTGACTGACTGATTGACAAACTGACTGACTGACTTAGTAACTGACTGGGTGACTGACAGATTGGGTGACTGACTGAGTGAAGGAGTGACTGACAGACTGGATGACTCCCCGAGTAAGTGACTGACAGACTCGGTAACTGACTGAATGACTGAGTGGCTGACAGGGCGGTGACTGACTGACTGAGTGAAGGAGAGACTGACAGACTGGGTGACTGAGTAAGTGAGTGAGGACTGACAGACTGGGTGACTGACTGAGTGAGTGGCTGACAGACGCGGCGACTGAGTGAGTGAGTGGCTGACTGACTAACTGACTGACTCCCCTACTGGGTGACTGATTGTGTGACTGACTAGGTGACAGACTGGGTAACTGTCTGGGTGACAGACTGGGTGACTGACTTGGTGACAGACTGGGTGGCTGACTGAGAGACTGTCTAACTGAGTGAGTGGCTAACAGACTAGGTGACTGACTGAGTGAGTGGCTGACTGACTCCCCGACTGACTGGGTGACAAACTGGGTGGCTGACTGAGTGGGTAAGTGAGTGGCAATCGGACTAGTTGACTGACTCCCCGAGTGAGTGGCTGACTGACTGACTGACTGACATATCTGGTGACTTGGTGACTGACATACTGGGTGACTCCCCAAATGAATGAATGAATGAAAGAATGAATGAACGATTGAGTGACGGACCGACCGACTGATGGACTGACTGACTGACTTGTGATTTTCTTCTTTTAACCTCCATGACTTTGTAACAGGTTGCTGCAATGGGAAGCCACTCGGTATGAAGGATGGCTCTATCCCAGATAGTAGCATCACGGAATTGAGGCATCGCAACAATAATTGGAAGGCAGCCTACGCGCGACTAGGTATGGCATTTTCTTAAGGAGTTGAACATTGGTTTAATGGACCAGCTGCATAGAGCCCCTTATTGAGGCTTAATATGCAAATCTATACAATGGAATGGAAGTACAAGCTCTCATCTCTCGCTTACCACACACATCCCAAAATTATTCTTATCGGGTAATAGCACATCATAGTTTCATCATTGCCCTACAACTTTTTTAGTTCTCACGCAACGGGGAATAGCTTCAGTCTGAACTGCACAGTTAAATGCAAGTCTGCTTACTGCACATGAAGCCGATTTTCTCACACCTTAAATGGACATGCAAAATGCTACAAGACCTGTGTGAACATATCGAACTCTCAATTTCAAAATGAAGACCTTTTCCATATATATGTTTGTGTGATTGATGTTGTTTATAGCTGCATCACTTCAAATCTGAGGTACTAGGTAAACCATTGGTGGATTCCGATTCAATAAGCCTACAAACAATATAACGACCATTGAAACTCCTTGATACGATCATGCTTTTATATGTTTTGAAATATCAGTCTTGTTTTTAAAGTACAAGTATATTATTCAAAGGTATTTGTATAAAAATATAACCAAAATAATTGATCCTTTATTCAGATGAAAGCAGATGCTGGGGGTTTAATCTGTCCAAGGGGTACAGCTGGATACAGGTCGACCTCGGTGCCATGTACAGTATTTCCGGTCTGATCACTAGATCCGGTCATCCGGGGCGCAGCTTCTGGGTGCTTGAATATCAAGTCTCATACAGCTTCGATGGGGATAATTGGCGTAATGTGACCGAGGCAAGCGGGACAACCAAGACATCGCCTGAACAGGTGGAAGCCCCTAAGAAGGTATTTCAGAGCTAGTTTTTGTTTTACCATTTCATAGCTGAGACCTGTTGCGGTGGGTGGTCCTCGATGTTTGCATGTATGTTCTTTACAAGGATCAAATTCGAACCAGCCAACCAATACTGTTTGGTCGAGTGATAAGACATCTGCACTAGAAAGCAGGAGGTCGTGGGTTCGAGTCCAACCTGAGTGATTTTTTAAAAAACATTCACTCGGGAGGTAACACACTGAGTATACAGTGTTTATACGTCGGTGGAGGGGAAAACCTGATTTGCTTTACAAAGTTGTTCTGTCAATCTTCAAAAGCGCATTCCTATCGGTTCACAAAAAAGTTGAAAATTTATTCGAGACCTTAAATATTCAGTGGGAGAGACACCCCTTCCTAAAAACATTTTGTCTTTGAAATTATAATTCCTTGTTATCGTCGACAGGCTACATTTACAAATTTCCATTTAATGTTTGTTTGCAGTTCGCAGGAAACACTGACAGGAGCTCCTATGTAACCACTCAGTTCCCGATGGCCGTGCGCACCCGATTCCTGCGAATTGAACCCACACGGTGCAACAGTTTATGCTGCCTTCAGTTTGAGGTGTTAGGTTGCTCTGATATATAAAAAAGAAAAGAAAAAAAGAATGAACAGTTTGGCGCCACTTTCATTTTCTCAAACCCATGGGGACACAGCTCGTCAAACAAAAATTAGGTATCGTCGCCATCATGCAAAACTATTACGGCAGGCTTGATGAGAGTGTAATTCATAGAACGTTCGAAAGATGAATAGTCGTGTACTATTTGTTGCCCGATTATCTGTTTGTTCAGCAGGTGAGCTAGCGGCGTAGCCAGGGTTTTCATCCTGGGGGCCAAGGGTGTTGGGGGAGGGGGTGGTGGGGCTTGCAGTTACAATAAAGGGGCGCTAGACACAATCTTCCCATGGGGGCGCTGTTCAAAACCTATATCATGGTTGACGTGAGGCAATAACTACCGCTTTTCGCTTTCCACGGACAGTAAAATAAACAGCCACTTGCGAAAAGAAAGGGTTTTGGTGAAAAATACGCACAAAATCGCGAAAAAATGTACTCCAGCTAATCATGGTAACTCATGCAGCCGTGCTTTTCTCCGGATGCTAAATTTCCGAGGGCAGGGGGAGGGGCGACTGGGAGCGCGAACTGGGAGCGCCCCTAGCTACACCGCTGATGTGCAGGCTTCAAATTGTAGCAAAACGTAAACAGTCTTAAACTTAAATCTTTTATTAAACTATGAGTGTAGGCCTAGACATAGTTATAGGTCAATGTCAAGGACAAATTTTGGTGTTCATGTTTAAAGAGGATGCTCTTAAGAAAACTGTTGTATTTTTTTCTCCACGAATTTTCAATTTTTATGTTTAGTTTTCACGAAAACAAATCCTACTTTAATCTGATTTTTAAGAGCTACAACCCTCCGAAAAACGGGCTTTCATTTTGCGCACAAATGAACCGCGCTGCAAAGCATAATTACTGCCTAGCAGCCAATCATTCGAATTTTGTGAAAAAATAATTCAATAACTTAACGTTGGTGGTTTCATTCTGTTCCATGTCTTATTCAGAAGTGAATAATTGTTATATTTCTAGGAAAACAGACATTGCAAAAACAAATCTGTTTTCGAGATGTAACTCGAAATAGCACGAGGAACACATCTTTAATGTTACAGAGTTGCACATTGGTATTGAAATAGTTAATTATCAGCGTTGGTAGTTTTTCCTGATAGTGATTGCTTATTTACAGAATGAAATATATGAATACATATATATATATATATATATATTAGCAATTTAGGACAGTGTGGACAAGTTTATTCTAACAGAGTTGCACGTGGCTACTTTTGTATTTATTTAAAGGCACTATAATGAGTAGGTTTCATTTGACCTAACATTCCTTCTTTACATATTAAGTAACAGGATATATTTAAAATTCACCAGCAATTTAAGACAGTATGGGCAAAGAATATAAAAAAGAAGCACGTAGAGACATCTGATTACAGACGATAGTTTTCAAGTAAACATTGCATATCATGCACGCCTTTCTCTTGATCAATGACCTTTTCCCGGAAATCGCCATCTTTGATACATTTTTGAAGTCACGTGATGTCTTCTGATGGCCATTGTACCAACCTCGTCCCCAGGGTGTCGAGCAGTACGCGCCGACCACTACCTGCTCTCTGCTCACCCTGGTATGGGATCATTTGCATATCCAAAATTTTAGGACACGTATGCAAATTAGGAATGCCTGCCTGTGCTTTATGTTAGCGTTTGTTTTTGTATGGGGTTTCTGGGGTAAACACGATTATTTTTTCAAAGTGTAAATGTTACAATTGCGGTATCACATTTCACATTAATATGAGCAAATTGGAAAGGAAAGGACTATTTTTGGGAAGGTGTGGACCTAATAATTAAAATGAACGTGAAATCACGTAATGCACGTTGGAAATAACAACACCAAGTACACGATATATATCCATTACTTGCCAATTGCGGTATCGAATTAGGAAACAGGAAGAACGTTTCCTATCCAGGGCATTGGAAACGAGGATGAAATTAAAAAAAGCCCTGGGGACGAGGTTGCATTGTCACGCGTTGGCAAGCCTTAGATCGCTGAAACCATCCGGCTAATGGGGGCGCTGTTCAAAGTGGATGATATCAGACACTTAGCAGTCTGGTTCTCGCTCCCATAATATGGGGACCGGCAGCTAGTTCCAATTTAAAGTCATTGACGTTGTACCGTGCGCGTGCGCAGCATGATTGATTTTAAAAAAAAATAATATTATTTACAGCTTTGCATATGGATGACAGTTTACCACACGGCTATCAAAATACTAACTCTTATACCATAACCAGTGGGCAAAATCGCTAGTGTCTCCACGAAGGCAACGTTCAAGCATTTCAACTGCGTAGGTTTCAAATACTGAAAAGTAGTGACTAGTGCCCCTCTCTTTATTGATAGCTGCCAGAGACACTTTTAAATTCAGCAAAAATCGAAGCTCATCATCACACAAACTACACGTTAATGGTGGCCATTTTGCAGTCGGCTGGTTCCGCGCTAACATTATCGTTGTGATTTTGTATTTAGGGGGCGGGAATCAGACTCTAGGTTAGTCCTGCATATAAGTGGTGTAATGTATTCCTTATCTATATTGCCCACTACCTGTCCCTACTTTTTAAGTCCGAATGACAATGGAGGGACCTCGAACCAGACTAATCAGACACTTTCGGACAATAGGTTGCGCTTTTCGTCAAAATTAATATCTGAATTTATTTCTCCGGTGACATACAGCGCGTCCCAAAAATACCTGCAACTTGTTTTGCGAGGCTCTAGCGTCCGCGCGGAAACACGTACCGCCATTATAGTTATACCATTGTAAAGCTTGGAATCTTAACTTTATCACTGGCGAGTATTGATTTGATATTTAAAAGAGTTTCATAATTATTTGTGTTCAAATAAAGGCACATCGAAAACAAACTCAACCGATTTCAAGGAAAATCGATGATGCGGTACATCAGATGCAAACTCGAGTAAACAAGCTGTTGAAATAATAAAAAAAAACAAGCTGATTTATATTAAAACCACATTGGACTTGAAACGAAGAACAAATGATTCCATTTATTTAAACTTTGCGCAGATATTGTCGATATATATTGTCTTTTTCCCAATAAAATTGTATTTATAAAGGATTATGGCTCTGCTGGGCACAATTTTGTATCAGCAAAATAGTTGAGAAAATTGAAGAATTCATCCACCATCTTGGAAAATCCGCCATCTTAGGGGAAAAAAAAAACCCGCCTCCTTTTTTTGACTTATTTTTTACTCGGCTTTATTGTTCATTGAAAACGTATTTGCACACGACACTTTATTGTAAATGCACCAGAGAATAGAAAAGATATATAAACAAATAACAAAAAAATGTAACGATTTTATTACACAGCACCATATGTGTTACGTACATGTCTCTTGAAAAAATGTAAACAATAAATTCATAAAATGCAACTATTTATATAAGAAAACAGAATTTCAATGGCGAGTTTAGACCTACATTTGTTGCAATTACCAGTCTTGATTACTTCATGCGCGTATTTTTGTTCACTTATACCCTATATGGGATTCATACCTGTACTCGCCAAACCTTTTGAGATAGCTTTTGAATAATGATTCGAGCAGCCTTCATGTACATAATGGCGCAGTCTGGTTTTTCATGCGAAACAAACTCATTACATTAATGGTTACTTCTGTGCCCCATTAGGTGAAAAGCACCCCCATTCAATTAGTCAACCAGGCGTTTATAGGCAGGCCTGGTCTAAAAAGCAATTTGTGTGCGTTCCACAAAGACACCGACAGAACCTTTACTACCTGATGACTTCGATAACGAGCAACGTGATAGTTGTCTTGGACTTGGAGGACAGAATCATTTAGTTTTGGTTCGTGAGCGGCCGGCAGTACCACGCACCTCAACTAGCTCTGTCGTTATTCATTTTGCGCTGGTTATTCTGTGCAACTTTGGATATTGATCAAGCCTTTGGGGCAAAAAGCATGTCAGCTTACCAATGACAGCCATGTTGTCTACGTATTTGGCCTTTGCAACCTTTCTGGCTTCAGTTTACGGTAAGTTCCTACATTTATTACCTTATTTTATACGTGATAGTTTTAATTCTAAAGCGAATGAAACAGAGGGATTTTGAATGGAAAATTTGAAAAGTCAAAAAACGTACACTTGTTTCGCGGTTAATTAAATTTTGGTTGATTGGCAACGTGGTCGACATTAATGTTTGGTATAAAATGCCAAGAAAATGGTCTGGTAGACGGTATGTGATTGATACAAGGTTGGGGTGGGGGGATTCCATCCCAGTTAATCGTGCTAATGACAAATCTCCTACAGCTAAAACAGAAATGACTGTTTATTCAAAGATGCCGAAAAAAGCATTTGGTCCTTAAACGTCATTGGCACACAATGTAGTGCCCATTCCGGTCACTATTTGTTTTAAACACATACTTGAAGTTATTTTACGGTCTTCATTGTATAGTTCCGAAGGCAGTAAGTTTAGGGGAGAATGGATTCTACAAAATAAGTCTGACGGGTTCTCGCAGGTTTTTTTTCATGTGCAGTGAAAACGGCATCCTGTGCTGTTTATTTTGAAATGTCGCTCTGTTTGACATCGTTGTATGCAGATAATTACCAGGAATGGATTTGTCGAGTATTTTTTTTCATTGTGAATAATAATAATAATAATAAAATAACCAATAACGATAACAATAACAACAGATTCGCGTTTGTTTTTGTTACAAACGCAGGGTGATCGGGCAAAGACATATTTCATTGTACATCGCTTAGTTAATTGTTAATATTTACATGACAGAAGAGAAAAAGAGTCACGATGTTCAACATTTGAAAATAAACCATGCATCCTTTTTTTGTCACAGTCAGGGATTTAAATTCAACATTTCTCGGTCGGGCCAGCCGGTGAAGGATTATCAGCATAATCCGCGGGGCCCAACTCCCCAAAATATTTCATTTGTATTACAACTTTGCATAATGAGTGAACAAGTGGAATGTGCTGGCCCACATAAATTGGGTAGCTACTCCCATTCCGAGTCCTCTATTAGCCCACGGATCCTACACATAGATGTACGACTTTGCCAATCTCCTGGTAAGACCCGTGATACCACGAATACTTGTCAACGAAGACCCGTGCGCGCGGCGGCTTTCAACTTTGCAGGTGCCCTGCGCCCGATCTGGTATCGAAGTCTGTCAAGCCAGCTAAATATAATTTGAATATTCATGATCCTACGTTTTTGGCCTTTATTATTGAACTCTGCTAAGTGATAACTACATAACCATGTTAGCACCGAGCACAACATCCTTAGCGTTTACATGAACTTTGAAATGTCGCATTAGTTTTATCGGTCGGGACCACATCTCTCTAAAACTTTTTAATGCAAGCCTACTTAAAAACAAGATTTGGGTAAACGGTGTTTTCCTCGGAAAAGGTGTCACATTTGACATTGATTTCAAGGGTAAATACTTCATCTATGACGACGAAAAACTGCTCCATAATAAATATGGAGACGAACACTGTTTACTCGATATTTCTTCAAATGTGGCAATACACATGTGGCATTTCAAAAACCCTTTATTTGTACTTTTTATCGACTTATCTTTTGTTGATACGATGTAAATTACATTCGCTGTACACTTAAACCAAACTCGTTTTCATCAAAAATCTGTCAAAGTTAGCCGAAAATCGGCTGAGACGGTCACCATGCTCGTACCGCAGAAAATGATATCACCGCAGAAAATGGCTGCCGCCGGATTTGTCTGTACCTTAAAATTAAAAAATAAACCCATAACATGAAAATAGGCCTACGCAAATTGTTGGTAATATCTTTTGAAAAAAAATCCCAATGCATTGCCAGTCAGTCAAGTGAATCGGTAATCATTGACAATGGGCTAATCAGCCGACGAAGCTTTTATCATCTTTTGCCTAACGAGCATGGCTATGCCGCTTAATTGAGTCGCCAATCAATTAAGCACGACAGTCATTGTTTGGTTCAATTAGATTGAGAGCTGGATAATGTTTAAGCAAAATTTCGGAAACAAATCCCCTGATTGTCTTAAAGTATAGTATTATCGACCCTGGTCACAGAATGGCCATTCTTAAGTTTCGCTAGATCAGACTAAGGCCCATTGGCGCCATGCTAAATGGGGCCAATTTTACATTTAATCAAAATCTTGAGAACAAGAACGAAACCAGACTTATTGCCTTAAGAGCGGCGGGAAAAGCGAAGAGGGGGCGGGGCCTAACCCCCCCCACCATGTACATTTTGGCTCCTATTGTCGCAAGGCATTTGTTAAATCCTGCCAAGTTTCTTTGATAGTTGTTCTGATGTCTTGCGGTTATTTTGACAACATGTTTATAAAAAAAGGCATAACTTTGTCACGAAATGTCCATTTACCAACACAGGTAGGCTTAAATGTTAACTTTTCCCATTGAAAAGTGCATGCGCATGAAAGCGTGCATGACAGAGCCGACTAACAGATTGAATTGAAACTGTGCAAATGTACTACAAAATTTAAATTGGGAAAATGAAACCATTTTGATTGATGCCTTGGCACTAGTGGAACATGAAACTATGACTTAAGAGTTCTTTTTGGTCAGACTAATTAACTTGAGAGCGGCGTAAACAGTGCGGAGGGGGCGGGGCCGCAACCCCCCTTCGTATACATTTTGGCTCCTGTCTTGGCAATGCATTCATTAAATTCTCATTCATTAAGTTTCTCTGACAGTTGTTCCGATGTCTTGCAATTATTTTGACACCCAGTTTATGAAAATAGGGCATACCTTCGTCACAAAATTTTCAAATACCAAAACAGGTATAGGCGTAAATGTTAACTTTTCCATTACATGGAACATGTATGACGTACATCGGAGGGCGCATGAGAGTGCCGACTCTAGATAACTATGACAACAAAACATTTTAAGAAGTTGCAATTTGAATTGAAACTTCACAGACGTTGATAGATGTTCCGGAGTCGTTTCATTAGAGATATCAACTTCTGCTTAAAATAATGGGTAATTATGCGAAAGCACAGGTAGTAGGAGCTGGCGAATTAACAAAAATTATAAAGAAGATATCAGTTTTTCGGTTTGAAACTAAACATTTAATTGAATCTGATGGGGCAGTGGCAGAGCTGTTAAGGTCAAACATCATAAAAAGTTGTGCACTTTGAGCCTAAAGCATAAAACTTCGTACGTGGGTTTTTCATACAATGAATGTAATGATCGGATGTGAGAAAATGTTTCATATTTGCCCTCTGGTGACTTACGAGATGTCAATTAACATTGCACACCCTGTTTATTGATATTTAAAGATGTATTATTCAAACCCTACTTTTCCAGAACCCATATCTAATCTTACGATGTGAATTCTTACCAGGGAAAGTTCATAGCTGGTGAAGTTATGGGCGTCGCCAGGATTTCTTTCTAGAGGGTGCAAAGCACATTCCCCTCCCCCTACCCCCCCCCTTCAAAAAAATCCCTGTACTATATAGTATTTTCCATTTATCGTTTTGAAGGTGGACAGGGACATTTGACCCCCCCCCACCAAGCTATTAAATTACCAGTAATGACTTCGCGCCTCTTTTTCTTTTCCTTTTCCCTTTTTTCTCTCCTTTTTTGGGGGCTGCTTTTCCAGAGGGGGGGGGGGGGAGCAAGCGCCCCTAGCCCCTCCTCGCGACGCCCATGTGAGAGGTCAGCGGTATATGTATACCCGTTTTCCACTATTACTTCAAAATGCCAACTTTTCATGCCCCGAGTCTAAATAATGAAACAAATTAATTTTGACTTTTGTTCTACAGGATCTCATGAATTCAAAACCCAAAGGCGATTTTTGTTATTGAGAGCATCTGACCCCCATGTCCCCTGCATTCATGCCTGACGACGCAGGCGCAACAGAACATACATGTAATACTTATATGGTAATAGGGTTTAAACAAAATGTTGCTGGTTATCGTGAAATGGAAATAATGTTTCATGGTTGGGTAAAGCGCTTTGGCTACTTTGATTCCGTGCAAAGATCATAAATCAGAAGTTTTGAAGGATCAAAATGACAAGGTAAACAAAGTTAATTGACCTGTCCCAGGGCAACGGAGGTCTGATATGATCTTCCCACTCGGAAATTATTTGAATGGACACCTGAATAACAGTAGCACAACTGTGAAGTTTCAATTCAACCTGTTGAACGGTTTTGTTGTCGTGGTCAGTTAAAGTCGGCACTAGCTCTCATGCGCCCTCCGATGTACGTCATACATGTTTCATATAATGGAAAAGTTAACATTTAAGCCTATACCTGTTTTGGTATTTGCAAATTTGTGACGAAGGTTTGCCCTATATTCATAAACTGGGTGTCAAAATAACCGCAAGACATCAGAACAACTGTCAGAAAAACTTGGCAGAATTTAATGAAAGCATTGCCACGACAGGAGCCAAAATGTATACGGAGGGGGGTTGCGGCCCCGCCCCCTCCGCACTGTTTACGCCGCGCTTAAGTTAATTAGTCTGACCAAAAGGAACTCTTAAGTCATATTTTCATGTTCCACTAGTGCCAAGGCATCAATAAAAATGGTTTCAATTTCCCAATTTAAATTTTGTATTACGTTTGCACAGTTTCAATTCAATCTGTTAGTTGACACTGTCATGCACGCTTTCATGCGCATGCACTTTTCAATGAGAAAAGTAAACATTTAGGCCTACCTGTGTTGGTAAATGGACATTTCGTGACAAAGTTATGCCCTTTTTTATAAACTTGGTGTCAAAATAACCGCAAGACATCAGAACAACTATCAAAGAAACTTGGCAGGATTTAACAAATACCTTGCGACAATAGGATCCAAAATGTACATGGTGGGGGGTTTAGGCCCCGCCCCCTCTTGGTTTTTCCTGCCGCTCTTAATGCAATAAGTCTGGTTTCGTTCTTGTTCTCAACATTTTGATTAAAGGTAAAATTGGCCCCATTCGGCATGGCGCCAATTGGCCTTGGTCTGATCTAGCGAAACTTAAAAATTGCCATTCTGTGATCAGGGTCGAAAATACTATGCTGACAATCAGGGGATTTGTTCCCGAAATTTTGATTAAACACTATCCAGCTCTCCGTTTAAATGACAAATGAGCTTTGCGCTACGGCGTACTCCCGCCCTGACGCCATTTGTGAAGTTTAATTATCACGATGGCATTGTACTTTTAGCAGGTGAATAGTGACCACCCGTTTACATTTATTTTAGAAATGAAAAATAAGAAATATTGATGGAATGTTTTATGCAATACAGACAAATATAAACACACACAATATTACGACATACAAGTTTTTACAAGCGGTCCTCTTTCTTTCAGCTTTTGAAAATGATATATGCCTTGTTCGTCTGTTCGAAAAGATTGTTGCTGTACTTCTTACCTTATTAATGGGGGCGGGGGAGGGGACATGGGGGATGAGGGTCACTACGTACCCTCATCCTTCAGCAAATGAGTGTCTGGTTTTTCTGTCCCCCCCCCCCCGGCTGTGAGATGGTCAAAATAGCCCGGCCCCTTTCAGGTTAAGGGCCCGGATTTTGGGGGGATTATAAATGTTCTGTGGTGCGATCTGAGACCATTTTTGACCACTTATACCATCTTTTTTGAGGAGAAGATGATGGTGTACGCAGTGTCTGCCTTTATTGCGACGTCACTTAAACAATCATAAACATGCGGGGGGGGGGAGATGGGTGGCCCCCGTTGCCCCCCCCCTCCCGGATCCACCCTTGGACAGAGGTCTCCGCTCGTTTTTTTATCCATGTCTTGACGCGACAAAGATGAATGACCGAAGACCCGACAGAGAAAGCACCCGCTGATTGGTCAAAGTCTAGAGTTCAAGGTTCGGATGTCTTGACTAATGTCATATAGACTACCCCTCCGTTGTACAGTTTTGTATTCATGGTCCATGCTTAGTTTACCTAGGTAACGCGGACGGCGATTTTTTTAAGGAGATATTAAACCCCCAGCCTCATCAGCTTCTGCGTATAGGTTGTTTAGTATGTTATTTGTGACAACGGATATATTTTGGCTATTCATTGTCCATTTTAAGTTTACCTAGGTAACGCAGACGGCGAGGTTAGGTCATGTAATTACTACGGCCGTGCACCCAAGCCTGTGCCAGGTGAGAGCTGGATGGAGACAGCATTACGAGAGGCGTACCATCGATGCAATCAGCAGACTTACACTGGCCCTGCAGGTATATCATGATAGACTCTGTGCATGAACAGTAGGTGGCGTTTCGTCACCACACACACTGCAAGGTGACTGACTGACTTAGTAACTGACTGAGTGACTGACAGATTGGGTGACTGCCTGAGTGAGTGAGTGACTGACAGACTTGGTGACTGACTGAGTGAAGGAGTGACTGACAGACTGGATGACTGAGTGAGTGACTGAGTGACTGACTGACAGACATGGTGACTGACTGAGTGACTGACTGATTAAGTGAGTGGCTGACATTCTGGGTGGCTGACTGGGTTAGTGAGTGGGTGGCTGACAGACTGGGTGGCTGACTGACTGAGTGAGTGGCTGGCTGACTGACTGACTGACTGACTCCCCTACTGGGTGACAGACTGGGTGGCTGACTGACTGAGAGACTGTCTAACTAGTGAGTGGCTGAGAGACTAGGTGACAGATGTGTGACTGACTCGGTGACTAACTGGGTAACTGGCGGAGAGAGTGAGCATAAACTGACTGACTGACTGACTGACTGACTCCCCGACTGACTGACTGACTGACTGACTGACTGACTTGTAATTTTCTTTTTTTAACCTCCATGACTTTGTGACAGGTTGCTGCAATGGGAAACCACTCGGTATGAAGGATGGCTCCATCCCAGACAGTAGCATCACGGAATTGAGGCATCACAGCAGTTGGGTGACAGCTTTCGCGCGACTAGGTATGGTATTTTCCTAAGGAGTTGAATATTGGTTTAATGGACCACCTGCATAGAGCCACTTATTGAGGCTTAATATGCAAATCTATGCAATGGAATGGAAGTACAAGCTCTCATCTCTCGCCTACCACACACATTCCCCAATTCATTTATCCTATTATTATAATCGGGTAATAGCACATTTGTAAGGGTTTCATCGTCGCCCTACAACTTCAAAAAACAATCACTCGTTTTAGTTCTCACGCAACGAGGAATATAGCTTCAGTCTGAACCCCACAGTAAAATGCAAGTTTGCTTATTGTATATGAAGCCGATTTTCTCACACCTTAAATGGACATGCAAATGGTACAAGAGCTGTGAACATATCAAACAATCACTTGCAAGATTAAGCCCTTTTCCAAATCGATCATTTGTGTTATTTTTGTTGTTCATAGCTGCATCACTTCAAATCTGAGGTGCTGGGTAAACCATTGGTGGATTCCGATTCAATAGGCCTACAAACAATATAACGATCATTGAAACTCCTTGATACGATCATGCTTTTATATGTTTAGAAATATCAGTCTTGTTTTTTAAAGGGAATATACATCATTTGCTTTTGCTGTAATTTTCAGAAATGGATGGAATTGGGGGGTTGAAAATATATAGCAAATATAGTTACACTGACTTTTTTGAGGTTTTGGGTTCGAAAATGCCCCATTTAAGAAGAAACAGAGCAGTTTACATATATTGGGGAATTGTAAGGTCAGGGAACCAATCTAGCTGGCTTGTACCCGTTCATAGGTGTGTAATCGATTGCAAACAAGTGCGATGGTCAACTGGGGCCAGTATTTGAAAAAAAGCCAGTTTTTTCCAACGCTGATCGGCCGATCAGCGTTGGAAATTGATACAAAAATACCACTTTTCTTGAAAATGACAGTATACCAGGTGCCATGATTTTACACGATGCTTTACGCTGTCATTCACTAACAGTCCAGCAAGGTATTTCAAAATGATTTGGTAGTTTTATTTTTTGATGTTTGCAAATGTTGTATTTTCCCTTTAAGTACAAGTATATTATTCAAAGGTATTTGTATAAAAAATATAACTAAAATAAATTGACCCTTTATTCAGATGATAGCAGATGCTGGGGGTTTTATCTGCACAATGGGTACAGCTGGATACAGGTCGACCTCGGTGCCATGTACAGTGTCTCCGGTTTGATCACTAGAGGTTATAATCACCCGAATTATCACTACTGGGTGCTTGAATATCAAGTCTCATACAGCTTCGATGGGGATAAGTGGCGTAATGTGACCGAGGCAAGCGGGACAACCAAGACATCGCCTGAACAGGTGGAAGCCCCTAAGAAGGTATTCAGAGCTAGTTTTTGTTTTACAATTTCACAGCTGAGAACCGTTGCGGTGGGGTAGTCCTCGATGTTTGCATGTATGTTCTTTACAAGGATCAGATTCGAACCAGCCAACCGATCCCGTTTGGTCGAGTGGTAAGACATCTGCACTAAAAAGCAGGAGGTCGTGTGTTCGAGTCCAACCTGAGTGATTTTTTTTTCAAACATTCACTCGGGAGGTATCACACTGAGTATACAGTGTTTATACGTCGGTGAAGGGCAACACCTAATTTGCTTAACAAAGTTGTTCTGTCAATCTTGAAAAGGGCATTCCTATCGGTTCACAAAAAAAGTTGAACATTTATTCAAGACCTTAAATATTCAGAGGGAGAGACACCCCCCTCCTAAAAACATATGTCTTTGAAATTATAATTCCTTGTTAGGCCAAAAAAAAAAAAAAAATATTCGGTCTCTGGTCAGACCAAAGTTCCAGAATTGACGCGGCGACGCGTATTTTTTTTCTTTTTTTCTTTTTTCTTCAAGCTTGGATTGTACAGACAAGGTGGGGTACTATTTTGCTTTTTTGGTGTCCTCATGTACATTGGTGTCCTCCATAATTTGCCTTGGTGCTTTCGATCATTTGCCTTGGTGCAATTTCCCATTCCTTGGTGCTCTTTGGTAAAAACAAAATTGAGGAGGTGCGGCAATAGAGGGCGCTGTTGGAGCTACCGCGGAACATTTTGGAAAAAAAAGATTGACGCGCATGATTAAAATCGACGCGCGCGCTGACCAGAGACCGACTTTTTTTTTTTGGCCTTATCGTCGACAGGCTACATTTACAAATTTCCATTTAATGTTTGTTTGAAGTTCGCAGGAAACATCGACGGGAGCTCCCATGTAACCATTCAGTTCCCGATGGCCGTACGCACCCGATTCCTGCGGATTGAACCCACACGGTGCAACCATTTCTGCTGTCTTCAGTTTGAGGTGTTGGGTTGCTCTGATATATAAACAAGAAAGAAAATAGAACGAACTTAACAGTTTCGCGCCCCTTTCATTTTCTCAAACTCATGGGGACACAGCTCGTCAAGCAAAAAAAAAAATAGGTATCGTCGCCATCATGCAAAACTATTACGGCAGGCTTGACGAGAGTGTAAATCATAGAACATTCGGAAGATTAATAGTCGTGTTACTATCTGTGCTGAAGTGCTGAAGGAGAGAGGAAGGGGGGGGGTGCTAGACACAATCTTCCCATTGGGGCGCTGTTCAAAACCTATATCCTGTTTGACGTGAGGCAATAACTACCGCTATTCGCTCTCCACGGACAGTAAAATAAACAGCCACTTGCGAAAAGTCAGGGTTTTGGTGAAAAATACGCACACAATCGCGAAAAAATGGACTTTATGTTCCTCCAGCTAATCATGGTAACTCATGCGGCCGTGCTTTTCTCCGGATGCTAAATTTCCAGGAGGGGGGGGGGGGAGGAGCTAGGCGACTGGGAGCGCGAACTTTTTCTGAGGGGGGGGGGTGCCCCCTGCCACCTAGCTACACCGCTGATGTGCAGGCTTCAAATTGTAGCAAAATGTAAACCAACAGCAGTCTTAAACTTCCTTTTTTTATTAAACTGTATGTGTTCATAATTCAATAAGTTAACGTTGGTGGTTTCATTCTGTTATATATATTACTGACATACAGATCCTAGTCATTTGATTGGTGGAACTCACATCACGTGGCATTCGTTATTACTCTCATTCATGCCACGGCTCAAAAAGTACTATCCGCCCATCGGGAATGGGAAATATTATAACACCTCACCCACAGATTCTGTGTCTTGATTGGCCGTGAGCGAGTCACATGTTACTTTCTATTTTTGCTATCTTTCTGTGCCGGGCAAAGTACTATGCGCATAGCAACCAAAGTACTATACCATTAGCAACCAAAGTACTATTTCCACGGCGCGGTATTTGTGTGCAAATGCATGCTGGTGTGCGCGTTGCCCGTTGTGCGTAGCGCGTATTATTTCAAAGAGAGCGCGCCGCAGACTTGGGTTCAAACATTTCGTGAAGGGTTAGTTTTTAAGAGAGAAATACATTTTCCACCAATTTTGTATTGAAATTGAAGTTTATTTCAACTGTGTTCAGATTTAAATAATGTAAAATATTAAAATCAAGCAGAATCTGTGGGTGAAGTGTTATAAAACAAATATTGAATGTTTTATCTCGTGGTGAAGTAAAACTAGCCTCCCTCGGTGATCAATGGACCATTCTATTTTCCCTCGGCTTCGCCTCGGGAAAATAGAATGGTCCATGGATCACCTCGGGAGGCTAGTTTTACTACAGTTAGGAGCATGACGCGGCATTTGTGTGCAAATGCATGCTGGTGTGCGCGTCCAGCGTTGCGCGTAGCGCGTATTGTTCCAAAGAGCCAGCGCTACAGCGTTGGGTTCAAACATTTTCGTGAAGGGGTTTGGAAGAGACAAATGCATTTTTCTCCAGGTTTGTATTGAAATAAAAGTTCAAATATATCAAATGACAAGGATCTATATGTCAGTTATATAAAACAAATATTGAGTGGCTTTAAATTGTGAAATGGGAGGAATATTATCGCAAGGTAAAATCTGGACTTTTCCATTTCACGAGGCGAATTCCACGCTGAGCCACTCAATATTTGTATACCATGTCCTATTCAGAAATGAATAATTTATATATTTCTAAGAAAACAGACATTGCAAAAATAAATCAGTTGACGAGATTGCTCGACATAGCACGAAGAAAACATCTTTAATTTTACAGAGTTGCACATTGGTTTTTAAATAGTTAATTAAATGCACCAGCGTTGGTAGTTTTTCCTGATAGTGATTGCTTATTTAAAGAATGAAATATATGAATACGTATATATATTTATTAGCAATTTAGGACAGTGTGGACAAGTTTATTCTAACAGAGTTGCACGTGGCTACGTTTGTATTTAGTTAAATGCACCATAATGAGTAGGTTTCGTTTCACCTAACATTCCTTCTTTACATATTAAGTAACAGGATATATTTAAAATTTACCAGCAATTTAAGACAGTATGGGCAAAGAATATAAAAAAGAAGCACGTAGAGATATCTGATAACAGACGATAGTTTTCAAGTAAACATTGCATATCATGCACACCTTTCTCTTGTTTACTGACCTTTTCCCGGAAATCGCCATCTTGGATACATTTTTGAAGTCACGTGATGTCTTCTGATGGCCATTGTACCAACCTCGTCCCCAGGGTGTCGAGCAGTACGCGCCCACCACTACCTGCTCTCTGCTCACCCTGGTATGGGATCATTTGCATATCCAAAATTTTAGGACACGTATGCAAATTAGGAATGCCTGCCTGTGCTTTACGTTAGCGTTTGTTTTTGTATGGGGTTTCTGGGGTAAACTCGATTTTTTTTTCAAAGTTTAAATGTTACAATATGCAGTATCACATTTCACATTAATATGAGCAAATTCGAAAGGAAAGGATTATTTTTGGGAAGGTGTGGACCTAAAAATGAAAATGAACGTGAAACCACGTAATGCACGTTGGAAATAACAACACCAAGTACTCGATATATATCCATTACTTGCCAATTGTAGTATCAAATCAGGAAACAGGCAGAACGTTTCCTATCGAGGGCATTGGAAACGAGGATGAAATTAAAGTAAGCCCTGGGGACGAGGTTGCATTGTCACGCGTTGGCAAGCCTTAGATCGCTGAAACCATCCGGCTAATGGGGGCGCTGTTCGAAGTGGATGATATCAGACACTTGGCAGACTGGTTTCCGCTCCCATAATATGGGGACCGGTAGCTAGTTCCAATTTAAAGTCATTGACGTTGTACCGTGCGCGTGCGCAGCATGATTGATTATTTTTGAAAATATTATGTACAGCTTTGCACAGGGATGACAGTTTACCCCACACGGTTATCAAAATACTAACTCTTATACCATAACCAGTGGGCAAAATCGCTAGTGTCTCCACGAAGGCAACGTTCAAGCATTTCAACTGCGTATGTTTCAAATACTGAAAAGTAGTGACTAGTGCCCCTCTCTTTATTGATAGCTGCCAGAGACACTTTTAAATTCAGCAAAAATTGAAGCTCATCACCACACAAACTGCACATTAATGGTGGACATTTTGCAGTAGGCCGGTTCCGCGCTAACATTATCGTTGTGATTTTGTATTTAGGGGGCGGGAATATGACTCTAGGTTAGTCCTGCATATAATTGGTGTAATGTATTCCTGATCTATTGCCCACTACCTGTCCCTACTTTCGCAGTCCGAAGGACAATGGAGAGACCGCGAACCAGTCTAATCAGACACTTTCGGACAACAAGTTGCGCCTTTCGTCAAAAATAATATCTGAATTTATCTCTCCGGTGACATACAGCGCGTCCCAAAAATACCTTCAAATTGTTTTGCGAGGCTCTAGCGTAGGCGCGGAAACACGTACAGCCATTATTGTTAAACCATTGTAAAGCTTGGAATCTTAACTTTATCCATGGCGAGTATTGATTTGATACTTAAAAGGGTTTCAAAATTATTTGTGTTCAAATAAAGGCATGTCGAAAACAAACTCAACCGATTTCAAGGAAAATCGATGATGCGGTACATCAGATGCAAACTCGAGTAAACAAGCTGTTGAAATAACAAAAAAAGACAAGTTGATTTACATTACAAACACATTGAACTTGAAACGAAGAACAACATATATATTCCATGGTTCCATTTATTAAAATGGCGTACTGATGTGACCGAACTTTGAAATGCAGTCACATCAGTACGCGATTTCAATAAATTTGTTGAACCATGGAACCGTCAGAGTTTTTTTAGCGTGTGTTCTTTGCTAGCGCTTTTCTTCAAAATGGTACTTTGGATATACATGAAACTTTCACCAAATATGTCCAAAAGACCAGCCTATTACATATCTCATTTGCACTTGTGTTGATAATTGCTATACATATTTTTAATATTTTATTTAATTTGGGTTCCGATCATTCTGACTCACCCTGTACATGAGATTTATGATTGGCAAACCCATTTTAGTGCCTCCTCTAGAAAATTAGGTCAAGCCCCTAATGTTCTCTCTGCAATGTGACCCTTTAATGCACCTTACGACATCACTGCATATTATTGGTTGTAAACTGGCAACATTTTCCCAACCAGTCTAAAAGTTTACCACCATTCCAAAAGCTTTTTCTGATATCACCTTTTCTCCCAATTGTTTTAACCTGTGTGCTTCACGGATGTGAGATGGTTTAAGAATGTCACATGTTATGATTATAATAAAATATGCACTCTAAAATTACTCTCTATAACCTGTGATACGCAAGCACTGAGGAATGTAAGTCGTTAATCTCTGATACAAAGGTAAATAAGCAAATGAACCTTTATGCCTTGAAGTGTATTTGAGAGATGGTATTATGTATTATTGGTAACCTAAACTTCATATAACAGTGTAGGAAAACCGCAAGGCACATTGTTTTCTATACAAAAGTTGTGGCAAGTACATGCATATTATCATTAGGCCAAAACAAATGGTTGGTCGCTGGTCAGACCAAAGTTCCGGAATTGATGCGGCAATGCGTTTTCCCCCCCCTTTTTTTTCTCAAGCTTGGATAGTGCAGACAAAGTGGGTACTATATTGACACTTTTTGGTGTCCTCGTATACCTTGGTGTCCTCCAACACTTGCCTTGGACAGGTGCCCTCCATCATTTGTTTTTGTGCCCTTCCCCATTCCTTGGTGCTCCTTGGTACGAAAATGTGAGGCGCACGGAAGGCGCTGTTGAAGCTAACGCGGACAATTTTGAAAAAAAAAAGTATTGACGCGCATGATCACAATCGACGCACGCGCTGACCAGAGACCGACTATTATATAATGTTTTGGCCTTACGTACTTTTCTTATATCTATGATGTCTCAATACAACATAACGGATTCGTATAATATGGAGAATGTTGAATGTGTACATATAAGAGAGACTTATATTGTTTTGCACATCGACTCCACATAATGGAGTTCATGGGTAGATCTACGGTAGTTTCTTTTACAATGAAATGCCGAAATGTACCACGTGGAAAACCACAAGTCTGTCATTATTCAGGGTGAGTCCAAAAAAGCGGAACTGAAATCCAAAAATAAAATATTTTATATTTAAAAAAATATTTTATATTTAAAAAAATATGTAGCACCAAATATCATAATTACTTGAAGGCCAATTTCATAAGCTACTTTTAGATGACAAAATTACTGAAATTGGTCAATCCGTTCAAAGAATATCACCATTTAAATGGAATGACCCTAAAACCTGACTCGTCAAAAAAAGCAATTTATTGTGTGTTTTGACTGTTTGGAACAACAAAGACAATGACACAGAATACTTGTTTCAACAACTGTCAACAACTGTAGTACACAATTTATCAACAACCCTGGTAAGGCAAACAAATATGATTTAAAAAATCCTCTTTTTTTAAAAGACGGGCCTTCAAAAGGACTTTGTTGATTTTTTTTTTTTTTCACTTTTAAACTGAGGTTTTATCGCTGGTGATGTTTGAAGACAATTGTGACGACGATTCTTGAAATTGCATTTTTGGACGAGACCGGTTTTAGGTTATTGCGTTTAAATGGTGATATTCTTTGAACGGATTGAGCAATTTCAGTAATTTTCTTCATTTAAAAGTAGCTTATAAAATAGGCTTTCCAGACATAATTGTTTTTGGTGCTACATATTTTATTTAAGTATGAAATATAATTTTTGGGGTTTGGGTTCCGGTTTTTGTTTACTCACCCTATATGAGGCCTCTTTTTTTTTTTGGTTTTAAATTCATACACCTGATTAAACTTTGCACAGAGATTGTCGATATATCTTGTCTTTTTTTTCCCAATAAAATTGTATTTATAAAGGATTATTTCTCTGCTGGGCACAGTTTTGTATCAACCAAATAGTTGAGAAAATCGAAGAATCCATCCACCATGTTGGAAAATTAGCCACCTTAGGGGAAAAAAAGCGCCCGCCTTTTTTTTTCTCCAAGAAAAAAAAGCCAAACGAGAGACTACTTAAGTTTTTACTCGGCTTTGTTGTTCATTGTAAATATATTTGCACAAGACACTATATTGTACTTGCACCAGAGAATAAAAAAGATATAGAAACCAATAAAAACAATTGTAACGGTATTTTATTTCACAGCACCATGTGTTACATGTCTCTTGAAAATAATTAAAACAATAAGTTTATAAAATGCAATTATTTATATAAGAAAACAAAAATATCCAATGGCGAGTTTAGACATACAATTGATGAAATTATAGCAGCCTTGCTTACTTCATGCGCGTATTTTTGTTCATTCAAACCCTTCGTAGGATTCATACCTGTACTCGCGAAACCTTTTTAAATAGCTTTTGAATAATGATTCCCGCAGCTTTTTTGAATAGTGGCGCATTCTCGTTTTTCAAACCCATAAAATTAATGGTTACCTAGTGCCCCATTAGGTGAAAAACACCCCCGTATTCAATTAGTCAAATAACCGGTTAACAGGCAGGCCTGGTCTGAAAAGCAATATTTGTGCGTTTCACAAAGACACAGGCAGAACCTTTACTACCTGATGACTTCAATAACGAGCAACGTGATAGGTGTCTTTGACTTGGGTGACAGTATCATTTGGTTTTGGTTCATGAGCGGCCGGCAGTACCACGCAGTTGAACTATCTCTGTGGTAGTTCATTTTGCGCTGGTTATTCAGTGCAACTTTGGATTTTGATCAAGCTGTTGGGAGCAAAAAGCATGTCAGCTTACCAATGACAGCCATGTTGTCTACGTATTTGGCCCTTGCAACCTTTCTGGTTTCCGTTTACGGTAAGTTCCTACATTAATTCCAGTATTTTATAGATGGTAGCTTGGATTACTAACGCGAATGAAAAAGAGGAATTTTGATTGGAAAAGTAAAAAAAACACAAATGCTCGCTTGTTTCGTGGTAAGTTAAACTTTTAATGATTGGTGACATATGGTTGACATTCATGTTCGGTATAAATTGTCAGGAAAATGGTCTGGTAGACAGTATGTGATTGATACAAGTTTGGGGGTAGGGGAGCTAGATTCCATCAAAGTTCAAAATGCTGATGACTAATTTCATGCAGCTTTCTTGAAGTTATTCGGTCTTCATGGAATTGGTAGACAGTTATTCCGAAACCAGTAGGTTTTTGGGTGTATGGATCCTACCAAATAAGTCTGACAGGTGTTTTACAGGTTTTTTTTCAAGTGCAGTGGAAACAGCATACTATGTGTTGAAATATGGCTCTGTTTGACATCGTTAGATGAAAGCAGATAATTATTAAAAATTTATTTTTTTAGTGTTCTTTTCCATTGTGAAGGACAACAACAACGACAACAACAAACCAATAACACAGACAACATATCCGCGTTTGTTTTTGTTACAAACGCAGGGGGATCGGGCATGCAATTGTACATCGCCCAGTTAATTGTTAATATTTACATGACAGAACAGAAAAGGAGTCACGATATTCAACATTTTCTTTTAAATAAACCATGAATGCTTTTTGTCACAGTCAGGGATTTAAATTCCACATTTCTAGGTCGGGCCAGCCGGTGAAGGATTATCAGCCTAATCCTCAGGGCCCAACTTCCCAAAATATTTCATTTGTATTACAAGTTTGCATAATAAGTTAACAAGTGGAATGTGCTGGCCCACATAAATTGGGTAGCCACTCCCATGCCGATTCCTCTGTTAGTCCACGGATCCTACACATGAATTAACGATTCGGCCAAACTTCTGGTAAGACGCATGGTAACGGCCTGTACAGGTGGGAGGAATACCACGAATACTTGTCAACAAAGAGACCTGCGCGCGGCGGCTTTCAGATTTGCAGGTGCCCTGCGCCCGATCTGGTGTCGAAGTCTGTCAAGCCAGAGAATTATATTTGTTTGAATATTCATGATCCTACGTTCTTGTCTTTTATTATTGAACTCTGATAAATGATAACTACATAACCATGTTAGCACCGAGCACAACATCCTTAGCTTTTACATGAACTATGAAATGTCGAATTTGTTTCATCGGTTCGGGACCACATCTCTCTGAAACCTATTAATGCAAGCCTATAAATTAAAAACGAGATTTGGCTAAACGGTGTTCTCCTCGGAAAAGGTGTCACATTTGACGTTTATTTCCCGGGTAAAAATTTCATCTATGACGACGAAAAACTGCTCCATAATAAATATGGAGATGATCACTGTTTTAATACTCGATATTTCTTCAAATTTTAAAATTTCTCATTGAAAGATGTGTAAATAAAACTTAAAACACATGTGCCAATCCAAAGACCCTTTCTTTGTACCTTTTTATCGACTTATCTTTCGGTGTAACGATGTTAATTACGTATTTGCTGTACACATTAGAAACCAAACACGTTTTTTTTGAAAATCTGTCAAAGTTAGCCGAAAATCGGCTGAAACGGTCACCATGCTCGCACGAGCCTGATATCACCGCAGAAAATGGCTGCCGCCGGATTTTTCTATACCTTTAAATTCACAAAACCATTAAAAATAACAATACAAAACGCAAATTGTCGGTAATATCTTTAAAAAAAAAGGGCCCAATGCATTGCCAGTCATTCAAGTGAATCGGTAATCATTGACAATGGGCTATTTAGCCGACGAAGCTCTTATCATCATTTGCCTAACGAGTATGGCTATGCCTCTTAATTGATTCGCCAGTCAATTAAGCTTGACCGTCATTGTTTGGTTCAATGACAAATGAGCTTTGCGCTACGGCGTACGCCCGCCCTGACGCCATTTGTGAAGGTTAATGATGACGATGGCATTGTACTTTTAGCAGGTGAATAGTGACCACCCGTTTACATTTATTTTCAAAATGATAATTAAGAATTATTGATGGAATGTTTTATGCAATACAGAAAAATATAAACACAGACAATATTACGACGTACGACAAGTTTAAACACGCGTCCCTCTATCTTTCAGCTTTTGAAATTGATTTATGCCTTGTTCGTCTGTTCGAAAAGATTCTTGCTGTACTTGTTACATTATTAACGGGGGCGGGGGGGGGGGGGGGGGGCATGGGGAATGAGGGTTACTTCGTTCCCCCATCCTACAGCAAATGAGTGTCTGTTTTTTTTTCTGTTTTTACGCCCCCGGCTGTGAGATGGTCAAAATAACCCGGCCCTTTTCGGTTAAGGCCAAACAAAAAAAGTATTCGGTTTCTGGTATGCGCGCGCGGCGCCGTAGCCATGCGCGTCGGCAAATGAAAACGTTTTTTTTTCAATAAAAGATGATGTCTCAAAACCGCCAAACTCACTGGTTTGACTTGAATCCTGCTGCTGCACAATTTTAACGTGTTTTTAGATGGGGTTATGATCGAGAATAAGCTTTATGTGGCCTTTCTGGACTCTCATATATTTGCACTAAGTTTAGTCGGGCACCATTTGCAGTCATCAGACGACATTTGAAGCAAAAAAAACCCAGGTAAAAAAAAAGCCGCGTCGCCGCACCACTTTTTGGGCAAGCTCCATACCAGAAACCGGAGACTTTTTTGGGCCTTAAGGGTCCCTATTGTTGGGGGGGGGGGGTTAGATGCCCTGTGGTGCGATCTGAGGCATTTTCTGACCACTTTAACCACCTTTTTTTAGGAGAAGATGGTGATGTTCGCGGTGCCTGCCTTCATTGCGACGTCACTTAAAACAAAGAAAAACTTGGGGTGGGGGCAGTGCCCCCCCCCCCCCCGTTTCCCTCCCCTGGATCCACTCTTGGACAGAGGTCTCCGCTCGTTTTTTTGTATCCATGTCTTGACGCGACAAAGGTGAATGACCGAAGACCCGACAGAGAAGGCACCCGCTGATTGATCAAAGTCTAGAGGTCAAAGTGCGGTTTTCCTGACTAATTAATCGGCGAATCTGTTCATGGTCCATTCTCAGTTCACCTAGGTAACGCGGACGGCGAGGTTAGGTCGTGTAATTATTACGGGCGTCCACCCAAGCCTGTACCAGGGGAGCGCTGGATGAAGACGGCACTGCGAGAGGCGTACCATCGATGCAATCAGCAGAATTACGCTGGCCCTACAGGTATATCATGATAGCATGAACAGTAGGTGGCGTTTCGTCACCACACACACCACAAGGTGACTGACTGATTGACAAACTGACTGATTGACTTAGTAACTGACTGATTGACTGTCAGACTGGGTGACTGACTGAGTGATTGAGTGACAGACAGACGGAGTGACTGACTGAGTGAGTGAGTGACTGACAGACTGGTGACTGACTGAGTGAAGGAGTGACTGACAGCTAGACTGGGTGATTGAGTGACTGACAGACTGGGTGGCTGACTGAGTGAGTGAGTACGTGGCTGACTGACTGACTCACTCCCCGACATATTTGGTGATAGACTGTGTGACTGACGTGGTAACTGACTGGATGGCTGACTGAGAGACTGTGTAACTGAGTGAGTGGCTAACAGACTGGGTGACTGACTGAGTGAGTGAGTGAGTGGCTGACTGACTGACTCCCCGACTCCCCGCCGGGGCGACAGACTGTGTGACTGACAGGGTGACAGACTGGGTGGCTGACTGAGGGTCTGTGTAACTGAGTGAGTGGCTTACAAATTGGGTGGCTGACTGAATGAGTGAGTGGCTGGCTGACTTCCCGACTGACTGACATACGGGGTGACAGACTGTGTGACTGACTGGGTGACAGACTGGGTGGCTGACTGAGAGACTGTCTAACTGAGTGAGTGGCTGACAGACTGGGTGGCTGACTGAATGAGTGAGTGGCTGACTGACTGACTGACTGACTCCCTGACTGACTGACTGAATAAATGCATGAATGAATGAATGAACGATTGAGTGACGGACCGACCGACTGATGGACTGACTGACTGACTTGTGATATTCTTTTTTTAACCTCCATGACTTTGTGACAGGTTGCTGCAATGGGAAGCCACTCGGTATGAAGGATGGCTCCATCCCAGACAGTAGCATCACGGAATTGAGGCATCACCACATTTGGGTGACAGCTTTCGCGCGACTAGGTATGGTATTTTCTTAAGGAGTTGAATATTGGTTTAATGGACCACCTTCAAAGAGCCACTTATTGAGGCTTAATATGCAAATCTATGCAATGGAATGGAAGTACAAGCTCTCATCTCTCGCTTACCACACACATTCCCCAATTCATTTATCCTATTATAATAATCGGGTAATAGCACATTTGTAAGGGTTTCATCGTCGCCCTACAACTTGAAAAACAATCACTCTTTTTAGTTCTCACGCAACGAGGAATATAGCTTCAGTCTGAACCCCACAGTAAAATGCAAGTTTGCTTATTGTATATGAAGCCGATGTTCTCACACCTTAAATGGACATGCAAATGGTACAAGAGCTGTGAACATATCAAACAATCACTTGCAAAATTAAGCCCTTTTCCAAATTGATCATTTGTGTTATTTTTGTTGTTCATAGCTGCATCACTTCAAATCTGAGGTACTAGGTAAACATTTGGTGGATTCCGATTCAATAGGCCTACAAACAATATAACGACTTTTGAAACTCCTTGATACGATCATGCTTTTATATGTTTTGAAATGTCAGTCTTGTTTTTTAAGTACAAGTATATTATTCAAAGGTATTTGTATAAAAAATATAACCAAAATATATTGATCCTTTATTCAGATGATAGCAGATGCTGGGGGTTTCATCTGTACAATGGGTACAGCTGGATACAGGTCGACCTCGGTGCCATGTACAGTGTTTCCGGTCTGATCACTAGAGGTCATCCGGGGCTCTACTGGGTGCTTGAATATCAAGTCTCATACAGCTTCGATGGGGATAATTGGCGTAATGTGACCGAGGCAAGTGGGACAACCAAGACATCGCCTGAACAAATGGAAGCCCCTAAGAAGGTATTTCAGAGCTAGTTTGAGAACCGTTGCGGTGGGGTAGTCCTCAATGTTTGCATGTATGTTCTTTACAAGGATCAGATTCGAACCAGCCAACCGATCTCGTTAGCTCGGTGGTCGAGTGGTAAGACATCTGCACTAGAAAGCAGGAGGTCGTGGGTTCGAGTCCAACCCAGGTGATATTTTTTTCAAAAATTCACTCGGGAGGTAACACACTGAGTATACAGTGTTTATACGTCGGTGAAGGGCAGAACCTGATTTGCTTTACAAAGTTGTTCTGTCAATTTTGAAAAGCGCATTCCTATCGGTTCACAAAAAGTTGAACATTTATTCGAGCCCTTTAAAATTCAGTGCGAGATACACCCACCCTAAAAAATATGTCTTTGAGATTTATATGTCCTTGTTAATATCGTCGATTGGCTGCATTTTCAAATTTCCATTTAATGTTTGTTTGAAGTTCGCAGGAAACATCGACGGGAGCTCCCATGTAACCACCAATTTCCCGATAGCCGTGCGCACCCGATTCCTGCGAATTGAACCCACACGGTGCAACAGTTTCTGCTGCCTTCAGTTTGAGGTGTTGGGCTGCTCTGATATATAAAAAAAGAAAACATTTATTCGAGACCTTTAAAATTCAGTGCGAGATACACCCACCCTAAAAAATATGTCTTTGAGATTTAAATGTCCTTGTTAATATCGTCGATTGGCTGCATTTGCAAATTTCCATTTAATGTTTGTTTGAAGTTCGCAGGAAACATCGACGGGAGCTCCCATGTAACCACCAATTTCCCGATAGCCGTGCGCACCCGATTCCTGCGAATTGAACCCACACGGTGCAACAGTTTCTGCTGCCTTCAGTTTGAGGTGTTGGGCTGCTCTGATATATAAAAAAAGAAAAGAAAAAGAATGAACAGTTTCGCGCCACTTTCATTTTTTCAAACCCATGGGGACACAGCTCGTCAAACAAAAATTAGGTATCGTCGCCATCATGCAAAACTATTACGGCAGGCTTGATGAGAGTGTAATTCATAGAACGTTCGAAAGATTAATAGTCGTGTATTATTTGTTGCCCGATTATCTGTTTGTTCAGCAGCAGCGTAGTCAGGGTTCTCATCCTGGAGGGGGGGGGGTGGTGGTTACAATGGAAGGACGCCCAAAATATTCATCTGGGCTGAAGTGTAGACAGGGTTTTTTTCACCGGACACCCAAATTCCGTATATCATCTATATATACTCTATATCACTTCCCATGGGGGCGCTGTTCAAAACCTATATCATGGTGGATGTGAGGCAATAACTACCGCTATTCGCTTTCCATGGACGGTACAATTAACATCCACTCGCGAAAAGAAGGATTTTGGTGAATACGCACAAAATAGTTTATGTTCCTCCAGCAATCATGGTAACTCAAGCGGCCGTGCTTTTCTCGGGATGCTAAATTTCCAGTGGGGGGAGGGGGGAGGGGGCGACTGGGAGCGCGAACTTTTTCCGGGGGGGGGGGGGCGTGCGTCCCCTGCCCCCTAGCTACACCGCTGATGTGCCGGCTTCAAATTGTAGCAAAATGTAAACCAACAGCAGTCTTAAACTTCATCTTTGATTAAACTATATGATTGTGTATATAATTCCATAAATTAACGTTGGTGTTTCATTCGGTTCCATGTCTTATTCAGAAGTAAATAATTTGTATGTTTCTAGGGAAACAGACATTGCTCAAACAAATCTGTTGACGAGATTGCTCGACATAGCACGAGGAACACACCTTTAATTTTACAGAGTTGCACATTGGTATTTAAATAGTTAATTAAATGCACCAGCGTTGGTATTTTTTCCTGATAGTGATTCCTTATTTACAGAAATAAATGTATGAATAAATAAATATTTATTAGCAATTTAGGACAGTGTGGACAAGTTCACTGAAAAATTGCCTGGGTTAATTTTACCCAAGAAAGGGTGAAAACTGGAACTACCCAAACTTGGGTTGTTCTATAACCAATTGTTTGGGTTAGAATTTCTGCTAAATTCAACCAAAACTTGTAGTCATACAAGACAGAATTAAATTTGGTCTTGAATTACCACAGGTTTTGGTTGAATTTAGCAAATATTCAAACCCAAACTATTGGTTATAGAACAACCCAAGTTTGAGCAGTTCCAGTTTTCACCTTTTCTTGGGTAAAATTAACCCAGGCAATTTTTTAGTGTTTATTCTAACAGAGTTGCACGTGGCTACTTTTGTATTTAATTAAATGCACCGTAATGAGTAGGTTTCGTTTTACCTAACATTCCTTCTTTACATATTAAGTAACAGGATATATTTAAAATTTACCAGCAATTTAAGACAGTATGGGGAAAAAATATTTTAAAAAAGCACGTAGATATATATGATTACAGACGATAGTTTTCAAGTAAACATTGCATATCATGCACGCCTTTCTCTTGTTCAGTGACCTTTTCCCGGAAATCGCCATCTTGGATACATTTTTGTAGTCACGTGATGTCTTCTGATGGCCATTATACCAACCTCGTACCCAGGGTGTCGAGCAGTACGCGCCCACAACTACCTGCTCTCTGCTCACCCTGGTATTGGACCATTTGCATATCCAAAATTTTAGGACACATATGCAAATTAGGAATGCCTGCCTGTGCTTTACGTTAGCGTATGTTTTTGTTTGCGGTTTCTGGGGTAAACACGATTTTTTTTCCAAAGTTTAAATGTTACAATATGCAGTATCACATTTCACATTAATATGAGCAAATTGGAAAGGAAGGATTATTTTTGGGAAGGTGTGGACCTTATAATTAAAATGAACGTGAAACCACGTAATGCACGTTGGAAATAACAACACCAAGTACACGATATCAATCCATTACTTGCCAATTGCGGTATCGAATCCGCCAACAGGAAGAACGTTTCCTATCGAGGGCATTGGAAACGAGGTTGAAGTTAAAGTAAGCCCTGGGGACGACGTTGCACTGTCACGCGTTGGCAAGCGTTAGATCGCTGAAACCATCTGGCTAATGGGGGCGCTGTTCGAAGTGGATGATATCAGATGGATGATACTTTTAAATTCAGCAAAAATCGAAGCTCATCACCACACAAACTGCACATTAATGGTGGCCATGTTGCCATTTTGCAGTAGGCTGGTTCCGCGCTAACATTATCGTTGTGATTTTGTATTTAGGGGGCGGGAATCAGACTCTAGGCTAGTCCTGCATATAATTGGCATAATGTATTCCTTATCTATTGCCCACTACCTGTCCCTACTTTCAAAGTCCGAAGGACAATGGAGGGACCACGAACAAGTCTAATCAGACCCTTTCGGACAATAGGTTGCGCTTTTCTTCAAAATTAATATTTTAATTTATCTCTCCGGTGACATATCTTAGCTTTATCCCTGGCGAGTATTGATTTGATATTTAAAAGAGTTTTATGATTATTTGCGTTCAAACAAAGGCACGTCGAAAACAAACTCAACCGATTTCAAGGAAAATCGATGGTGCGGTGCATCAGATGCAAACTCGAGTAAACAAGCTGTTGAAATAAAAAAAAAAAACAAGTTTATTTATATCAAAACCACATTGAACAGGAAACAAAGAACAACATATATATTCCATGGTTCCATCTATTTAAAATTTGCACAGATATTGTCGATACATATTGTCTTTTTACCAATAAAATTGTATTTAAAAAGGATTATGGCTCTGCTGGGCACAATATTGTATTGTTGGGAGCTGAGTTTTGCGACTGGAAGAAAGTCTAATTATTTAGTACGCGGGGGCATGCACTTTTACTGAAGTCACCCGATCCTGCTGATCCAGGCTAATAGCCCGTGGTAGTGATCCCTCTGCTGCTCTTCCCTACTTACGGTACTGGGGTACCCCGTGGGAATGAAACAGACACCGTGACTATCTGGATTTATTATATGGGTTAGTTTATTCTTCGAATTCATATGATTTGCCGTCAACATTATTTAGAAAACCTACTTAATGTAAGCTGACTTTGTAGTAGTCCAGAGAGGGGGGGGGGGGGGATATAACCGGAATGACGGAACAGTTGATACGCGCGCTAGCGCAGCAACGCGTTTGTGGGGCCTTTTTGCCGTTATCGCCTTGGCTTGGAACGCAGATCTTACATTTATCGCTCGAGAAAGTTTCGTGAGATTGACAAGGAGCCTGCTGTTCGTGTTATATTTTACTTGCACAGGACTCTTTCAGCCAGTCTGCCATTGCAGGGGCGCTGAGTGACTGCTGTTGCAGAGCATTTACAGGCGTTCGAGTTCTTTTTGTTCACTCGTACCCTATATGGGATTCATACCTGTAATCGCCAAACCTGTTGAGATAGCTTCTGAATAATGATTCGAGCAGCCTTCATGTACATAATGGCGCAGTCTGGTTTTTCATGCGAAACAAACTCATAACATTAATGGTTACTTCTGTGCCCCATTAGGCTAAAAGCACCCCCATTCAATTAGTCAAACAGGCGGTTTACAGGCAGGCCTGGTCTAAAAAGCAATATTTGTGCGTTCCACAAAGACACCGACAGAACCTTTACTACCTGATGACTTCGATAACGAGCAACGTGATAGTTGTCTTGGACTTGGAGGACAGTATCATTTAGTTTTGGTTCGTGAGCGGCCGGCAGTACCACGCACCTCAACTAGCTCTGTCGTTATTCATTTTGCGCTGGTTATTCTGTGCAACTGTGGATATTGATCAAGCCTTTGGAGCAAAAAGCATGTCAGCTTACCAATGACAGCCATGTTGTCTACGTATTTGGCCCTTGCAACCCTTCTGGCTGCAACTTACGGTGAGTTCCTACATGTATTACTTTATTTTATACATGATAGCTTAGCCTACTAAAGCGAATGAAACAGAGGGGTTTTGAATGGAAAATTTGAAAAGCCGAGCATGTACTGCTTCGTAATTAATTAAACTTTGGATGATTGGTAACATGGTCGCACTTAATTATCGGTATAAATTTTCAAGAAAATGGTCTGGTAGACGGTATGTGATTGATACAAAGTTGGGGGTGGGGGAGATTCCATCCCAATTAAACGTGCTGATGACAGATCTCATACAGCTAAAACAGAAATGACTGTTTATTCCAAGATGCCGAAAAAAGCATTTGGTCCTTAAACATCATTGGCACACATATAGTTCCCATTCCGGCCACTATTTTTTTAAACACATACTTGAGGTTATGTTACGGTCTTCCTTGAAGGCAGTAAGTTTAGTGGTGAATGGATTCTACAAAAAAAAGTCTGACAGGTTCTCGCAGGTTTTTTTTTTCATGTGCAGTGGAAACAGCATCCCGTGCTGTTTATTTTGAAATGTTGCTCTGTTTGACATCGTTGTATGCAGATAATTACCAGGAATTGTTTTTTCGAGGATTCTTTTTCATTGTGAAGGATATTAAAAAAAACCACACATAACCAATAACAATAACAATAACAACAGATTCGCGTTTGTTTTTGTTACAAACGCAGTGTGATCGGGCAAGGAAATATTTCATTGAACATCGCCCAGTTAATTGTAAATATTTACATGACAGAAGAGAAAAAGAGTCACGATGTTCAACATTTTTTAGCTGCACCATTTGTTTTAATTGAAAATAAACCATGCATCCTTTTTGTCACAGTCAGGGATTTAAATTCCACATTTCTAGGTCGGGCCAGCCGGTGACGGATTATCAGCTTAATCCGCGGGGACCAACTCCCCAAAATATTTCATTTGTTTTACAACTTTGCATAATGAGTGAACAAGTGGAATGTGCTGGCCCACATAAAGTGGGTAGCCACTCCCATTCCGAGTCCTCTATTAGTCCACGGATCCTACACATGGATGTACGACTCTGCCAAACTCCTGGTAAGACCCGTGATACCACGAATACTTGTCAACGAAGACCCCTGCGCGCGGCGGCTTTCAACTTTGTAGGTGCCCTGCACCCGATCTGGTATCGAAGTCTGTCAAGCCAGCTAAATATAATTTGAATATTCATGATCCTACGTTTTTTGCCTTTATTATTGAACTCTGCTAAATGATAACTACATAACCATATTAGCACCGAGCACAACATCCTTAGCTTTTACATGAACTATGAAATGTCGCATTTGTTTGATCGGTCGGGACCACATCTCTCTAAAACTTTTTAATGCAAGCCTACTTAAAAACGAGATTTGGGTAAACGGTGTTTTCCTCGGAAAAGGTGTCACATTTGACATTTATTTCAAGGGTAAATACTTCATCTATGACGACGAAAAACTGCTCCATAATACATATGGAGATGAACACTGTTTACTCGATATTTCTTCAAATTTTAAAATGTCTTTTTGAAAGATGTGTAAATAAAACTTAAAACACATGTGGCAATTCAAAGACCCTTTATTTGTACTTTTTATCGAATTATCTTTCGTTGATACTATGTAAATAACATTTGCTGTACACATAAACCAAACTCGTTTTTATCAAAAATCTGTCAAAGTTAGCCGAAAATCGGCTGAGACATTCACCATGCTCGCACGAGCCTGATATCACCGCAGAAAATGGCTGCCGCCGGATTTGAATATACTTTAAAATAAAAAAAAAACCTTAAAAATAACATTAAAATACGCAAATTGTTGGTAATATCTTTTGAAAAAAAATCCCAATGCATTGCCAGTCAGTCAAGTGAATCGGTAATCATTGACAATGGGCTATTCAGCCGACGAAGCTTTTATCATCTTTTGCCTAACGAGCATGGCTATGCCGCTTAATTGATTCGCCAATCAATTAAGCATGACAGTCATTGTTTGGTTCAATTAGACTGAGAGCTGGATAGTGTTTAAGCAAAATTTCGGGAACAAATCCCCTGATTGTCTTAAAGTATAGTATTATCGACCCTGATCACAGAATGGCCATTCTTAAGTTTCGCTAGATCAGACTTAGGCCCATTGGCGCCATGCTAAATGGGGCCAATTTTACATTTAATCAAAATCAAGAACGAAACCAGACTTGTTGCATTAAGAGCGGCGGGAAAAACCAAAAGGGGGCGGGGCCTAAACCCCCCACCATGTACATTTTGTTTCCTATTGTCGCAGGGCATTTGTTAAATCCTGCCAAGTTTCTTTGATAGTTGTTCTGATGTCTTGCGGTTATTTTGACAACAAGTTTATAAAAAAAGGCATAACTTTGTCACGAAATGTCCATTTACCAACACAGGTGGGCCTATAAATGTTAACTTTTCCCATTGAAAAGTGCATGCGCATGAAAGCAAATGTACTACAAAATTTAAATTGGGAAAATGAAACCATTTTGATTGATGCCTTGGCACTTGTGGAACATGAAACTATGACTTAAGAGTTCCTTTTGGTCAGACTATTTAACTTGAGAGCGGCGTAAACAGCGCGGAGGGGGCGGGGCCGCAACCCCCATCCGTATACATTTTGGCTCCTGTCGTAGCAATGCATTCATTAAATTCTTCCAAGTTTCTCTGACAGTTGTTCTGATGTCTTGCGATTATTTTGACACCCAGTTTATGAAAATAGGGCATACCTTCGTCACAAAGTTTTTAAATACCAAAACAGGTATAGGCGTAAATGTTAACTTACCCATTACATGGTGCATGTACGTACATCGGAAGGCGCACGAGAGTGCCGACTCTAGATAACTATGACAACAAAACATTTTAACAGGTTGAAATTTGAATTGAAACTTTACAGATGTTGATAGATGTTCCGGAGTCATTTCATTAGAGATATCAACTTCTGCTTAAAATAATGGGTAATTATGCGAAAGCACAGGTAGTAGGAGCTGGCGAATTAACAAAAAATATAAAGAAGATATCAGTTTTTCGGTTTGAAACTAAAGATTTAATTGAATCTGATGGGGCAGTGGATGGGCTGACAGAGCTGTTAAGGTCAAATATCGTTAAAAAATGTGCACTTTGAGACTAAAGCATAAAACTTCGTACGTTGGTTTTTCATACAATGAATGTAATGATCGGATGTGAGAAAGTGTTTCATATTTGCCCTCTGGTGACTTTCAGAGGTCAATTAACGTTGCACACCCTGTTTATTGATATTTAAAGATGTATTATTCAAACTCTACTTTTCCAGAACCCATATATAATCTTACGATATGAATTCTTACCAGGGAAAGTTCATAGCTGGTGAAGTTATGGGCGTCGCCAGGATTTTTTTCTAGAGGGTGCACGGCACATCCCCCCTCCCAAAAATCCCTGTACTCTTCCAGCGTATTTTCGATTTATCATTTTGATGGTGGACAGGGACAATTGCCCCCCCCCCCCTTACCGAGCCATTAAATTACCAGTAATGACTTTGCACCTCTTTTTCTTTCCCTTTTCCCCTTTTTTCTCTCCTTTTTGGGGGGTTGCTTTTCCAGAGGAGGGGGGGGGGGGGGTGGAGCGGAGCAAGCGCCCCTAGCCCCTCCTCGCGACGCCCATGTGAGATGTCAGCGGTCTTTGTATACCCGTTTTCCACCATTGATTTAAAATCCCAACTTTACATGCCCAGAGTCTAAATAATGAAACAAATTAATTTTGACTATCGTTCTACAGGATCTCATGAATTCAAACCCAAAGACGATTTTGTTATTTAGAGCATCTGACCCCCATGTTCCCTGCATTCATGCCTGGCGACGCAGGCGCTACAGAACATACATGTATAAATAATATGGTCATAGGGTTTAAACAAAATGTTGCTGGTTATTGTGAACTAGAAATAATGTTTCATGGTTGGGTAAAGCGCTTTGGCTACTTTGATTCCGTGCAAAGATCATAAATCAGAAGTTTTGAAGAATACAAATGATCAGGTAAACAAAGTTAATTGACCTGTCCCAGGGCAACGGCGGTCTGATATGATCTTCCCAGTCGGAAATTATTTTAATGGACACATGAATAACAGCAGCACATCTGTGAAGTTTCAATTCAACCTGTCGAACCGTTTTGTTGTCGTGGTCAGTTAAAGTCGGCACTAGCTCTCATGCGCCGTCCGATGTACGTCATACATGTTCCATGTAATGGAAAAGTTAACATTTAAGCCTTTACCTGTTTTGTTATTTGAAAAGTTTGTGACAAAGGTATGCCCTATTTTCATAAACTTGGTGTCAAAATAACCGCAAGACATCAGAACACCTGTCAGAGCAACTTGGCAGAATTTAATGAAAGCATTGCCAAAAAAGGAGCCAAAATGTATACGGAGGGGGTTGCGGCCCCGCCCCCTCAGCACTGTTTACGCCGCGCTTAAGTTAATTAGTCTGACCAAAAGGAACTCTTAAGTCATATTTTCATGTTCCACTAGTGCCAAGGCATCAATAAAAATGGTTTCAATTTCCCAATTTAAATTTCGTAGTAATTAATAATGTACAAAGTTCCAAGCTATCACATGTTAATAGTTTCGTTCTTGTTCTCAAAATTTTGATTAAATGTAAACTTGGCCCCATTTGGCATGGCGCCAATGGGCCTTGGTATGATCTAGCGAAACTTAAGAATGGCCATTCTGTGATCAGGGTCGAAAATACTATGCTGACAATCGGGGGATTTGTTCCCGAAATTTTGATTAAACACTATCCAGCTCTCCGTTTAAATGACAAGTGAGCTTTGCGCTACGGCGTACTCCCGCCCTGACGCCATTTGTAACGTTTAATTATGACGATGGCATTGTACTTTTAGCATAGTGACCACCCGTTTACATTTATTTTAGAAATGGAAAATAAGAAATATTGATGGAATGTTTTATGCAATACAGACAAATATAAACACACACAATATTACGACATACGACAAGTTTTTACAAGCGGTCCTCTTTCTTTCAGCTTTTGAAAATGATAAATGCCTTGTTCGTCTGTTCAAAAAGATTGTTGCTGTACTTCTTATCTTATTAATGGGGGCGGGGGGGGGGGGGACATGGGGGATGAGGGTCACTACGTACCCTCATCCTACAGCAAATGAGTGTCTGGTTTTTCTGTCCCCCCCCCCCCGGCTGTGAGATGGTCAAAATAACCCGGCCCCTTTCAGGTTAAGGGCCCCGATTTTGGGGGGATTATAGATGTTCTGTGATGCGATCTGAGACAATTTTTGACCACTTTGATCATCTTTTTTGAGGAGAAGATGGTGGTGTACGCAGTGCCTGCCTTTATTGCGACGTCACTTAAACAATCAGAAACATGTTTTTTTGCGGGGGGGGGGGGGAGGGGTGGCCACCGTTGCCCCCCCCGATCCACCCTTGGACAGAGGTCTCCGCTCGTTTTTTATCCATGTCTTGACGCGACAAAGATGAATGACCGAAGACCCGACAGAGAAAGCACCCGCTGATTGGTCAAAGTCTAGAGGTCAAGGTGCGGATGCCTTGACTAATGTCATATAGACTACCTCTCCGTTGTACAGTTTTGTATTCATGGTCCATGCTCAGTTTACCTAGGTAACGCGGACGGCGAGGTTAGGTCGTGTAATTTCTACGGCCGTCCACCCAAGCCTGTGCCCGGTGAGCGCTGGATGAAGACGGCACTGCGAGAGGCGTACCAACGATGCAATCAGCAGAATTACACTGGCCCTACAGGTATATCATGATAGACTCTGTGCATGAACAGTATGTGGCGTTTCGTCACCACACACACAACAAGGTGACTGACTGACTTAGTAACTGACTGAGTGACTGACTGACTGAGTGAGTGACTGACAGACTTGGTGACTGACTGAGTGAAGGAGTGACTGACAGACTGGATGACTGAGTGAGTGAGTGAGTGAGTGAGTGAGTGACTGACAGACGTGGTGCCTGACTGAGTGACTGACTGATGAGTGAGTGAGTGGCTGACATTCTGGGCGGCTGACCGAGTGCGTGTACAAACACTGCCTTGTGGGGTACTGGAACAATGGGAGGTACCCCACAAGGAATGCCCACCGACTTGCGGGGTACCGTTTTGGTACCCCACAAGTTTTTCACGAAATAGATATATGGATTTTACTCAAAAACTAGGAATTTCCAAGGTGGGTTGATCCGTCGCAAATGGAAGAGTTTTAGAAAAGGGATATTAAGTCCGAATTTCAGCCCAGGAAATATATATGGTTAAAAAAAGAGCATTTTGAAATAAGTGTGCGACATTGCAAAATTTTAGTACACGAGAACAGAGGAAGTACCCCACTTCTATGCCTATGTAAGCGTGGGTGGGTGAGTGAGTGGCTAACAGACTGGGTGACAGACTGACTGAGTGAGTGACTGAGAGACTGAGTATCTGAGTGAGTGAGTGGCTGACTGACTCCCCGACATACTGGGTGACAGACTGTGTGACTGACTGGGTGACAGACTGGGTGGCTGACTGAGAGACTGTCTAACTAGTGAGTGGCTGAGAGACTAGGTGACAGATGTGTGACTGACTCGGTGACTAGCTGGGTAACTGGCGGAGAGAGTGAGTATACTGAGCGACTGCCAATTACTGACCCGGACCGACTCCCCGACTGACTGACTGACTGACTCCCCTACTGACTGACTGACTGACTGACTGAATGAATGAATGAATGAATGAATGAATGAATGAATGAATGAACGATCGAGTGACGGGCCGACCGACTGATGGACTGACTGACTGACTTGTGATTTTCTTTTTTTAACCTCCATGACTTTGTAACAGGTTGCTGCAACGGGAAGCCACTCGGTATGAAGGATCGCTCTATCCCAGACAGTAGCATCACGGAATTGAGGCATTACGGAGGATGGGTGACAGCCTTAGCGCGACTAGGTATGGTATTTTCTTAAGGAGTTGAACATTGGTAAACATGGACAAAGAGAGGCTTAATATGCAAATCTATGCAACACACATTACACTTACCACACACATTCCCCAATTCATTTTTCCTATTATTATAATCGGGTAATAGCACATTTGTAAGGGTTTCATCGTCGTCCTACAACTTAAAAAAAAACAATCACTATTTTTAGTTCTCACGCAACGAGGAATATAGCTTCAGTCTGAACCCCACAGTAAAATGCAAGTTTGCTTATTGTATATGAAGCCGATTTTCTCACACCTTAAATGGACATGCAAATGGTACTAGAGCTGTGAACATATCAAACAATCACTTGCAAAATTAAGCCCTTTTCCAAATTTATCATTTGTGTTATTTTTGTTGTTCATAGCTGCATCACTTCAAATCTGAGGTACTATAGGTAAACCATTGGTGGATTCCGATTCAATAGGCCTACAAACAATATAACGACCATTGAAACTCCTTGATACGATCATGCTTTTATATGTTTTGAAATAACAGTCTTGTTTTTTAAGTACAAGTATATTATTCAAAGGTATTTGTATAAAAAATATAACCAAACTCAATTGATCCTTTATTCAGATGATAGCAGATGCTGGGGTTTTTTCCCGTCTAATGGGTACAGCTGGATACAGGTCGACCTCGGTGCCATGTACAGTGTTTCCGGTCTGATCACTAGAGGTCATCCGGGGCACTTCTGGGTGCTTGAATATCAAGTCTCATACAGCTTCGACGGGGATAATTGGCGTAATGTGACCGAGGCAAGCGGGACAACCAAGACATCGCCTGAACAGGTGGAAGCCCCTAAGAAGGTATTTCAGAGCTAGTTTTTATTTCACCATGTCACAGCTGAGAACCGTTGCGGTGGGGTAGTCCTCAATGTTTGCATGTATGTTCTGTACAAGGATCAGATTCGAACCAGCCCACCGATCTCGTTTGGTCGAGTGGTAAGACATCTGCACTAGAAAGCAAGAGGTTGTGGGTTCGAGTCCAACCCGAGTGATTTTTTTTCTTCAAACATTCACTCGGGAGGTATCATACTGAGTATACAGTGTTTATACGTCGGTGACGGGCAACACCTAATTTGCTTTACAAAGTTGTTCTGTCAATCTTGAAAAGCGCATTCCTATCGGTTCACAAAAAAGTTGAACATTTATTCGAGACCTTAAATATTTAGTGGGAGAGACACCACCCCTTTCTAAAAACATATGTCTTTGAAATTATAATTCCTTGTTATCGTCGACAGGCTACATTTACAAATCTCCTTTTAATGTTTTATTGAAGTTCACAGGAAACATCGACGGGAGCTCCCATGTAACCACTCAGTTCCCGATGGCCGTGCGCACCCGATTCCTTCGAATTGAACCCACACAGTGCACTCGTTTCTGTTGCCTTCAGTTTGAGGTGTTGGGTTGCTCTGATATATAAAAGAAGAAAAGAAAAAGGAATGAACAGTTTCGTGCCACTTTCATTACTCAAACCTATGGGGACAGAGCTCGTCAAACCAAAATTAGGTATCGTCGCCATCATGCAAAACTATTACGGCAGGCTTGATGAGAGTGTAATTCATATAACATTCGAAAGATATATAGTCGTGTTACTATCTGTGCTGAAGTGAAGACAGGTTTTTTTTCACTGGACACCCGAATTCCGTAAAATCGAATAGTTAAGGAGAGGGGAAGGGGGGGGGGGTTGGCGCTAGACACAATCTTCCCATTGGGGCGCTGTTCAAAACCTATATCATGGTTGACGTGAGGCAATAACTACCGCTATTCGCTTTCCACGGACAGTAAAATAAACAGCCACTTGCGAAAAGAAAGGGTTTTGGTGAAAAATACGCACACAATCGCGAAAAAATGGACTCCAGCTAATCATGGTAACTCATGCAGCCGTGCTTTTCTCCGGATGCTAAATTTCCGGGGGGGAGGGGCGACTGGGAGCGCGAACTTTTTCCGGGCGGGTAGCGTGCGCCCCCTGCCCCTAGCTACACCGCTGATGTGCAGGCTTCAAATTGTAGCAAAACGTAAACAGTCTTAAACTTCATCTTTTATTCAACTATATGTGTAGGCCTAGACATAGTTATAGGTCAATGTCAAGGACAAATTTTAGTGTTCATGTTTAAGAGGATGCTCTTAAGAAAACTGTTGTATTTTCTTCTCCACGAATTTTCAATTTGTATGTTTTGTTTTAACAAAAAAAAATCCTACTTTAATCTGATTTTTAAGAGCTACAACCCTCCGGAAACGGGCTTTCATTTTGCGCACAAATGAACCCGCGCTGCAAAGCAAAATTACTGCCTAGCAGCCAATAATTCGTATTTTGTTTAAAAAATAATTCAATAACTTAACGTTGGTGGTTTCATTATGTTCCATGTCTTATTCAGAAGTGAATAATTGTTATATTTCTAGGAAAACAGACATTGCAAAAACAAATCTGTTTTCGAGATGTAACTCCAAATAGCACGAGGAACACATCTATAATTTTACAGAGTTGCACATTGGTATTTAAATAGTTAATTTAATGTACCAGCGTTGGTAGTTTTTCCTGATAGTGATTGCTTATTTACAGTAATTAATCAATAAATGTATATTATCAGCGATTTAGGACAGTGTGGACAAAAACATATGAACAAAAACATGTCGAAATATTTGAGACGAGACAATACCTTTCCGGAAAATGTTACGTTTCTCGCGTTCATTGACCTTTTCCTGGAAACCGCCATCTTGAATTGAGTTGGTGGCCACGCGATGTCTTCTCGGGAAAACATTGCCATTGTCCTGTGTTAGCAAGCTTTAGATCGCTGACACAATCTGAGCATGAGGGCGCTGTTTAAAGCGGATGATATCAGACACTATTGAAGAATAGGTGGCGCTTTACGTTGTGCCTTATGCTGTAAATGTTTTGGACTTCGAAAATTATTTTGGAATGTAACTGTCCGGTGGTGATTTTCACTACATAAAATGAGCAAGTATAGGCCGGGGTTCTCACATCATCATGACAAATATCAAACTCAGTTAAACAAAAACAGCTTCAACTGAAATCGGATGTCTTTTATAATGTTTTTTTTGTAATTGGGCCATGATGGTGATTTAATTCCTAAATTTAGCAAAGCATAAATGCTAAAAATGGGCAAGTTAACGGGGAGGGGCAAGAGATGCCAATTAGGCCCCTATCCCTCCAACACCAAATATTCGTATTGCACCAGCATATTTACCTGTTAGCTGAACGAAATTTAGTGAAGAATCTATCTAAGCATGCGTGACGTCATTTCATTCCGAAATCAGAACTAAGATTGTGATTGGTCAATTTTGATGCCACGTTTTTGGAATGCAACAACCTGTACAAAAATGCTACTCATAGTGGGCGTGATGTTTACGCACGCGGGGAGCTCGAATTACGCGCGTATACAGGGTGTTTCAATAAAAAGGAAACCCAACTTTGAAGAACTAGTATGGACAGACTAAATATTTACTGGCTATAAACTGGTATCATCTGAAAGCGTAATCTCTATGCTTTTCAATGATACCTTGTTTACATTTCCAGGGTCATGCATCACTGAGCGCCACTATCATGAGATTTTGATGCAAAATTACAGTTGGTTCACTTTCATGTCAAACACAATAGGCATGGTATGCACGAGAATAAGTATTCATGAAGAAGACACGAGCGCATAAAAGGAAACCAAAAAACCAAGTCGGGTTGGTTTCAAAACTGGAGTTTATTGTTTGTCATGAATTTCTCGTTTTGACCAAGCCAAGTTCAAAACAATGTGCCATTTTCCCGATGATTACCATTCAAGCCATTTCACAGACATTTCCGTAACAATGGGCACACCGTGCCCAGTGTTTTTTAATTTTTTTTTATGAAAGTGAACCAACTGCATTTTCATCCAGTTTTCAAAACAATGATGCTCAGTGATGCATGACTCAGAAACCTATTCTCGGTATCATTGAAAAGCATAGAGATTACGCTTTCAGATGATACCAGTTTTATAGCCAGTAAACAAATCGTCTGTCCATACTAATTCTTTGAAGTTGGGTTTCCTTTTTTTGAAACACCCTGTAGAAGGCGCCTGCTGATAGGTCAGTTTCTCGAGGTCATACGCAGTCTAGTTGCATAATTGATCGCCGAATCTGTTTACGTATGATAGACCACGGTCGGCTTCGCCAGGGCCAGGATATATTACATAGACTACAGGGATGGGAGATGGTCTTAAGAATGTCAGATATTATTATTATAAATAAAATATGCACTTTACAGATACAAACTTACACGCTAAAACATCAGTAGTGGCGAATCGTATTTGTTATTCTCTGATACAAAAGTAAATAAGCAGGAATTTATTTCAATCCATCATGACGCAGACTGTTCGTTAGAACATAATACTCCGACTTCGTGTATACTTTAATCGCAAGCCGCTCAATTACGTCCTTTTAATGCACTGGCAGTTCCTGTCGCTTGTATAAAAGACAAACGAAAGGAGCATTGTTCCATTAGCAGATGTCCTACGATTTTATCTCTCAGACAATAAGTGGCAAATTATTTCAAAAACCTTTTTGAGACCCTGGATGGAATTAATCTTACAGCATAGATTTTTTTTTCTTCACCGGTTAATAAATAAAATCATATGAGAAAAAAATGTATATGGTCTTGCTGCGTAACTGTTGAAAGGTCGTTCTAGCATTGAAAAAGGTGATTCTACTTTCAATGCGCGACTGCAGTGTAGAAATTAAATATTGTGAAAAAGTAAATTTGTAAAATTGAATTCTTTCTTTTTAAAGTGATGTCAATAAAATTGGATTCACGTCTGTTTGGACCTCCAATATTGTGTCGTTATGGCGCCCTCATACGGTCATAATGGCCTATTTATAGTAATGAGGGCTTGTAGTATTCTTAGGCCAAATAAAAAAAAACGAGTACTAAAATTGTATTTTTCTCTGAAAGTGATGTCAATAAACTTGGATTCGAGTCTGTTTGGACCTCCAACATTTTGTCGTTATGGCGCCCTCATTCGTTCATATTGGCCTATTTATAGTAATGAGAGCTTGTATTATTTTTATGCCCCCCAAAAAATCCATTCTCGTCTGATCTTTTTGAAAAAAGGAGGATGCGGATGGCCATTTTTCACCGCTTTCGTGATTTTGTTTCCGAGGTGGCAGATGCTGTTTTTCTCAAAATTGCCACTTCTTTTCTAAGACTAGCCTTTCAATAACAATAATAGTGACAATAGTGGATATTTAAGCGCACGTATCCACCAGGACTGGTGCTCAAGGCGCTACATCATTATTACCCCTGTTCATTGGGCCCATGAAACATTCCAAATACCATCTCAGCTCCCTGGGGAGTATACAGCTCGATGTATCCTGTTAGGCGCAAGGAAGCTTATTCAATCACAATAACCATCTCTGCCCTCACAGGTACCCATTTACTCCTGGGTGGAGAGAAGCAATGAGTGACAAAGTGCCTTGCCCAAGGGCACACGCACCATGACCCCAGGCTGGACTTGAACCCACAACCTGCAGAATTACCTGCAGACCACGGATCCAATCTCCTAACCACGAGGTCACGGCACTCCAAATTAACCTTAAAATAGCAACTAATTCATCATGGAAACTAGACTTGATGACAATTCGTTAACTTCAGTCGAACTCCATCGGCGCGGCTGGTATAAGACTAGTACGTAATCGGGTTGTGAAAAATTCAACGACTTGACGATTATGCAACGGTTATGCGTTATGCAAGCAGCGCAATACACATATGGGGACTTTTTGCGGTGATATCCCCTCGCACCGCTATGCAAATGAGGACTCATTCATTCCGTTACATGGGGGGGGGGGGATCTTCTCAATGCATCAGGGACATGTTCGCAGATCTGGCGACGTTTTAACGACCAATACACTCACCTTCGACAATTGTGTATGGAAAAAAAAGTATCAATGTGACAAACTTGATTTATTTATAATAAGTCGTGTATGCCCTATTATGAATTTTGTAATGTTACACAACACAAAGCAATAACCCTCGAAGTAATGAGAACGATCTTCCGTGGCGGCCTAGAATACGCCCTGGAATCTGAACCAATCAGAGTGCTCGCATAGAATTCGCTAGCGATTCAAAATACTCCTATTATAATGTTGTGTACACATATTGAAAGCATATTCGCCAAGTCGGTAATTTTATCAGAAATAGTCAGCATCATTTGGTCTGGGAACCAGACTACGCGCATTGCAGCGATAGTTTGCGTGTGTGTAGCCAGTAACCGGTACCGTACGCAAAACAATTACCGACTTGGCACCATGTTTACTTTAAAACAAACATTAAGACGCAAGATATTTCTGATGGGTGCAAATAACAGAAAACAACGGCTGATCTTGCCGTTTAACACAGTGAATATTTATTTTAAAAAGAAATAAATGCAATTGATGCAGTAGGAAGAAAGGATGCCGGCGGGACCATACAAGATTTTTTTTTTGTAACATGGTAAATGCTTTACGGTTTTCCAAACATGCCGATATTTAAAAAATGAATAAATAAATAATTATAACTAACAACAAACTGCAAATTTGCACCAAAGTACGGTATAACCATCCAATAATAGATACTACTCAATGCATCGACAAGAAAAATCCAGAATGTATTCCAGAATACATTCAGTTAAATCAGCTGCCAGACTAGTCTGAGCTACAAAACTATTCAACTGAAAAGAGTTTGTCCCGGGGCGACATACGTTCTATCAGAATGGATAACATCTTTCCAAAGGTTTAAACCGGCCACCCTACCCGCCCCAATGCAATCATGGATGTCGCCTCCGTCCATCGCCCTACTCTTGTTCGTTGGCGACAAAATTATCGGTGTTATCTACCGTGCTTATATCAATTCTCCAGTACTATATTTCATAACAATGCCCCCGGATATGAATACATACATCGCGTAAATGGAATTTCGTAGAGCGGGTTTAGTTTGGAGTACAGTGAGTTTTACTCTCAGGGGTACTAGAAACTGGGACAAGAGATATTGGTAGAAGACAGAAATAATCACAAATCCTTAAACAAATATCAAATATACATGTGTAGGTGGCGATATAATGGAATCCCAACAGAGTTTCTGAAAGACGCAAACAGTGTACGATGGTGGAGATAAGAAGTATGTTTTGCCACATGGAAATTAGAAACCTCTCAATATGAAAGGTAAATCGTCATATCCTTAGGTATCGTATTAAATTATTCTAAAGCTAATGGTTTTTATGTCCTCATATTTTGTTATTCTATGCGTAGGCCTACGGCTTTACAAATGCACTTTTACGTATATGTCAATATTTATGACCAATCTCTTGAGCAAAATAAGTTCCTTTTGAAGCGCAAAGCTTTGGTATTGAAATTCGGATGTCGGGAGTTTTCATGGCATACACTAACCAAATCGAATAACTATTGCTTATGTGAGCGCGGACATCCGGGGCTTTCTTAACACTGCCTTGTCTAGTTCCCAGACCCATTTAACAAAGACTCGACTGCAGTGGTTCTTGAGAGTGGAGTGTTGAATCGGAACTCATCGCAACCGCTGAACAAAAGGTGCACAATTCAAAGAATAGATGTTTTTACGGGTTGACGTTATCCCGCCAAAACTGTGTTTCTTTTCGTCACCGAATGTACGTTTATTATTAATTTGTTTGGACAGCGCGCCTTGGTTTAACTGCCTAGGTATTGAGGAAAATACAATCTCCACATGTTCACAATTAATTTTTGGAGACATCAATAAATTGAAGACATAACCACGTTCTGACGACAAACAAACATAAGAGATGAAATGAAATCATTGAACCCAAGCATATGGCTGATTTCCTCTTCACGAGAATCCGGTTTCATATGAAATTTTGACTCCTATTAAATTTGGTCTATTTTACCTCATATGGACTCTAATGGCCCTCGCACGTGACCTGTCGCCGTCCAAATTACTTACGCATGTGCAATACAATCAGCGCGTCCGTATTTCATCGCGTCTGAATTTCGTACCATACTGGTCGTTCCATTTACCTACATTCACAGTGATCAATTAAAAGACCTTAGGGCTTACCCTTATCTACCTTTCCAACTAACCTGAGAAATCCTATGAATGGTAAACATAGGCCGCTCAGTGCTTCATCCCAACATGGTGTCAGGTGCTGACGTGCCGATAGGCTAAAATATGTAGCAATTTACATTCTGATTAATAAAAGGGTGTTGATGGATCGTGGAAAGGCAACTGAAGATTGCAAAAAACATGAAAGGGAAAGACAGCGTTTACATCAAAGGAGACCGTTGGGACAGCATGGATAGAATAAGTTCTTTCATGTCTCGGAGTGGGCAGACTGTTTGTTGCAGGTCGATGTTTGTCGTGAGTGACGTCCGATGTCTGTGTTAATGGTCTTTTTCCTTTGATTTGTTTTTCAAGTGTGTAACAGAATTGTGTTTAAAGTGTAACCAACTGGAGCGTGGGAGTTGAGTCAGATGTGTAAATAAAGAAGTGAATCAGTGAATGGATGTATTTAATTATCTTCTTTTTTAAACTTAGGCCTAGACAGAGGAGTAGATTTTAATGACGTCATCTCTCTAGGGGACGTGAATAAGTTGAAAAGAGGTTTTGTTTCTGATTTAGCAGAAATCATTTGTTGGCCGAGGCGATAATTTATCAAAGAGAATGTTTAACATGATTGTAGGGTGCACTAAATTGTAAGGTTTGCAGGTACACTATGACATTTATAGACGCCATTTAAAATGATGCAAGTATTTGAGTCTCATGCAGCTCACAATTTTTTTCCGAAACGCGGTTGTATTTCATCGGACACACTTTGAGAAATTATTGTATCTCACATCAAAATGTTGACAATTGGTGAAATATACAAACACAATTTGGATGTAATCGGCTCTTGTAATTGAGCTGCATACCTAAAACGCCCGCGCGTCTTTTGGAATGGTCTCAATTCTCGTCCGTCATGGGTCTGAAAAGAAGCCATTGAAAGAACTGTTCTCGACGTTTCTGACAGCTGGTGCTTTTTATGTCCACACTTATTCAAAGAAGATAGGCCCACGAGTGTCATTGTGTAACCTCAAATTAACATTAAACACTGTAGTTTGCCTTTCGTTGATGAAAAGCTTCAAATCACACTATGGTTGTATGGTAAAAAGTCGAATCCGCTACGAGTAATTCCAATGAGGAGATGCATGTTGGTTGCATTGTTATGTTAGGCGTTACGATAGGTTATTAGCTGATTTACTTGAAATGTCGTCGGTAGAACGAGACACTGGTGAATGGGGTGAGATTTCTCTTTATATAGAGCGTGCACGTTGACCTATAATAAGTCTATGGGATTCCACAAGAATACAGCACGTCCGGGCAACATGGATCTGCAACGTGTGTAACGTCCTTTTTGGGGGCATTTATTTTATGTCCAGACTGGGCCCATCCAAACGCCGGCAACAAATGGGTACATGTATTTCGAAAGAAAAGGTAGCATTATGCAATTTACAACAAGTTGAAAGTATTGGGAATCGATGACTGTTATAAAATTGAACTTGTTGACCTCAACTGCAGCCGTTCAATTGATCACGCAGATAACAATTGGGTATTAATTCAAACACGGGAGTCTGTGACTAGACTAGTCAGTGTTTGGTACTAAGACGTCCACAATAAAAGTGAATGTGGACTGGCGAGACGTGCACGCTTCAAACAAAAACATTCGCAATAAGGAGTTTTTGGGAGAAATATTACAAGAACCACACCAAAGCAGATTATCAGGAGAACTTACATTTGTCACATGAAGACAGTGACTAACAGAGCAAGACAAGCACCGACCTGCAACCCACAGAGGAGTTGAAGAGAGCAAGATGAAGACCTGAAGGAGTACAGTCATCAATGCCTTTGCTCTTTACGGGGAAGGAAGATGGTCCCGCGTAAGTACTCTCATTTAAATTCAAAATTGGTTGCACCGAATGATAGTTCTCGAAAGCCTTTGGACAGCATTGAATTCGGGCGATTCACAATGCAGTGCGCCACCAAGAGTTTGCCACGGAGAGTGCATTTTTCCCAGTGCATTGTGGGAGATGGTCGACAAATTCGCAGCGCGGGACATTTGAAATTGTTAGTTTTTCCTGTCAGTGGTTTCGTAAGCGTATGATTCGTGGATCTGTTTGCCCATTTCTTTTCTTGTTATCAAATGGTGTTTTTTGTAAGGCGGCAGAATTATATGCCACAATCTGTGACATATTAGCTCAAGTTGTCTACCGACACTCATTCAAATAACCATGTTTTGTCGACCGTAAACTTGAAAAATGGACTCTCCGTGGCAAACTCTTGGTGGCGCACTGCATTGTGAATCGCCCGAATTAATAGACCTTATGCCTAGCGGCCATCTTAGAGGGCATCTTTTGTCATTTTCATTCAGTAACAATAAATGCACTAAAGGTTCACTCTGTATATCCCAGCAAAACAAAGGTATTACCCTCTAAAATTGCTGCTACGCATGTCTATATAGAAACGCGGACATCCGGGAACTTCTGTCATTCCTTTATCTGGTTCCCAGACCTATTTACAACTCAATGGTTCTTGAGTCTGGAGTGCTGACTGGTAACCCTTTCGCAATCGGTGAAAGCTAACATTTCCTACGGCTGACTTAACCCCGCCCGCACTTGTAAGGCTCATGAAAATATTGCGTTTGTGAAAGGGAACAAAAACCAATAATATCAACGCAAATTCCATCTTACGTTTAAAAATAATGACTGGTTAAATCGATAGAGCGCTGACATTGATATATAATATAATTGATATAATTATAGCGCATTTGATTTTGATAACGAAATCTCAACGCGCTACAGTTAAAAACTGCAAATTAATAAAATTGTCTAAAAGTAGTACAAAAGCACGACAAAATTAAAACAATAAAAATACAATATTCCTGTGCATTTCAAAAGACCGAACGACATTTACTAGAGGAGCATGCAACAAAATGCTTAGGTACTGGTAAAAAGGTTAGTCTTCAACATGGCTTTTAGAACCTCTACGGACTTGGCACATGTGTATAGTCATTGGAAGTTCCTTCCAAACTTTTGGAGTAGCGGCTGTGAAAGCTCCATCACTGTAGGATGTTCCACTTCATTCCACTTCATTCCACTTATGTCAAAGAAAATTTCCAATAATCCACAGTCGATATTTTTGGCAAACAATTGTTCACTGTGTGATATACCCGAAGTAGCCAGGAATAACGGTATGCATGTATATAAACAAAGCGATCTCTAGTTTTATTTGTTACTTATTTCTTTTGGCGGGGAACAGTTTTATTTGTTACTTATTTCTTTTGGCGGGGAAAAGTTAAAAATAATATACAGGGTGTCACAAATTCTCAAAAACTACTAAACATGAGCATTTTCACTGATTATACACACGAGTATAATTAATATGCTCTATCAAGACGAAATACTCATGTTAAATAGTTGAGAAATTTGAGAAATTAAAGGGTATCTCCTAGCACAATTTGGCGGGGACACCCTGTATTGTGCTGTAGCAAACTGCTTAAAATGCTCTTTCGGTAGATTTGTTATTTTTTTCACGATAGTGCGGAACTGTCTGAAAATAAACAAAATGGGCTAAGGTTTGATTGTTATTGCGACGCTCGTAACAATGCAGCATAATTGAGTTATTTTGACCTGTTAGCAGTTTTCAAATTTCCCGGAAAATGACTTCTTCTAACACAATAACTTCAGCCTGTCATTGTATGTTACTGCAATCTACAGGTAGCAAGACTCCGTTCCTAGTACGGGACGTGCCCCATACATATGCCTACTAACTTCATTTCAGTTCATCAAAATGCCAACAATAGCAAAAGTTCTGAACGAGCTTTCCAAATGTAACATAACGCGTTCTTATTAAAGAAAATGTAGCGCGGAAATTACAGTGGACATAACTTCATAATGGCTTCAGTGCCATGCACTGGTTATTCAACGTTTAATTGCCGCAGATACTGACCTTTTCAGAAATGCATTTATTCTAGCGACATACTTCGGTATTGGTTCACAATCACCGCAAGATTGCAGGTGGTTTGTGGCGAGGAAGATGTTCCTAGAACAGTATCTATGTATAGCTGATATACATTGTAGAATGTATTTTTGGAATTGCAGCGTTTCGAGTGTTCTGTTGTGTCGCCCGTTATTCTTGGTATGAAACATTGTCAGATTATCTCTAGGGGTATTCCGTTTCGAGGAGTAATGTTCGGTTTCATGTATCGGTATGTTGCGGAGACTGAGTGCTTCGATTCGGGCTGTCTTTTAAGAGCATGTTTCCTCGTCTGGTCATTTCCAGGGAATACCCACCCACAATTACGGACGAGTGTGTGGGCTGCTGAGCTGCTCACGTGCGCTACGACAACTAACTCTCTATAATTTCCCCAGCGTGAAACCAATTTGGAAGAGTCACTTCACTCGAAGCTTTGGTGAAAACGCGATCTATTTGAATGAATGGTTTTTCCCTGTAAATTGTCGTGTTATGTTCAAAATTTCATTTTGTCAGAGTATCACCCGTTGTTTAACGAAGCCCACTCCGCATTCAACGTCTGCTGTAATGTGAGCTTGTTAATATTGTATATGCGACACCGCGCGCCAGCCCATCGGAGTCGACTTTATAAACTGTGCCGTCGTTTCAGTCAGAAATGTGGACTAAGCTGTTGATTGGTCAATTTGGCTGCCATGTTTTTGGAATACAACAACGGGTTTCAGTCGGATGGAGTGACTTTTTACTTGAATGGAGCTAGAGAGTGAATGTTAGGTATTTGGCAATAAGAAGTATTTATTCAACCCAGTGTAGTATCCTACCACCCATTATAGGCTTATGTTTTTTGCCCAACTTTTACCCCTCGCGACGCCCATATGGCAGTAATATTGCCTGGATAAAATCTGTCTGCAAAGGCCCATGTAATTTGCAATGTAATTTCTTAAATGCAATCCTTAAAAATGGAATTTGTGTCCCATTTAACCTCATTGCCAGTTTCAAGGGTATTTGGGTGCTTTTTGATTTGTATGCTGATGCAAATTTCCATATTCATGAGCAAAAATGTGATGTCATTTCAGGCAGAAACATCAATGTTACAACTATTACTGCACCAAACGTTGCCAGAAGTTTGGATGTCGTTGTTGTGTCAGTGTATGGCAGTTAGCCAATGAGCAAACTTTTTTCACAATTGTTTACAATGAGCAAATATTACAATATTAACAGAAAACCCCTACAATTGAATAGTGTCTTCCTGAAACGACATCACAGTTCATTTGTTCGGAAAAATACGTGGCACTTTAAAATAGAAATGTTTAAAGAAGTGCATTTTTTAATAAAACTAACCCAAAAGGGATATCAAAATACTTTTCATTCATTTTAATAAGAGGAGTAGAAAGTTGCACAAAATGTGTTTCTAAGAAAAAATCATCTCATGGAAACTGCTCACCTCGACCACAAATCATATACCGATCACGGTTTCAGACGGGGGGGGGGGGGGACGACACCCCCTGCAGTGTCCCTATACCCCGTATATAAGTACACTCTTTGGACTACTGTTACCTGACTCGTCCCTCTATATATCTCAAAAGGATTCCTGAGATTTCGCGAACACAATGACCAACACACGGACCATGCGTCGCATATCTTGCTTCAGCTGATGAATCCGTTTCAACGTGACCAGTGCATGCATACATCTCAACTGAATACAAAAACAACTTTGGTTTAATCCATTCCAATCGACAAACAGAACAAAGAAAAGAGAATGTAACCAAAATTCACCATAATTACTACCGGCATGAGTTCGTGGCTATGACAAGTATATTTATATGTCCAGGTTTCCCTTAGGCATACTTCACATACACACGAAAAAACGACGGCCAAAATTGAGCTAGCAATCTTCCTTTAGAACGGTAATAACATTCCTCCTGAGAAAGTACGCAGTACACCGAGACGACTCCCTCAGGGTTGACTCGTTTCCCTCCCAATCGAGATAATTGAAATCTGAGATATGCTGTTCTTGGAAAGCTTAAGAGAAGCACGATCACGTCCGCATTTTCAAATACAGATACGGCATTTTGTTCAGTTGTACTGGTCGTGTAATTTAAGAGTCACTAGCTGGGTGGAGTCATATACTAATGTTTACTTCGACCTCAATTTGCATGTTGAAACCAAGTGGGCGTGGTAAACCGTTGGAAGCAATTTTGCACATTTTTTTCATTATCAACGTTATGTTTTGCGTAATAGTGATACGTCTTGGAGTTGTTCATAGTGATAATGTTTTAATATTTAATTATTCAAAGTTTGAAAGAAACGAATTTACCCAAAACGCAAACAACAAAACAAATAAATAATTGTTGTCAGGTGCCAACCGTGACTTCAGAGGACAATGAAATCGTAGGACCTGCATAGCCTGGCTACTTCTCCATTAACCCTTTCACTTTTTGCATACTCCTAGACCTTTTACAAAAAACCGTGACACACAGACATCAGACAGGCATCAGACAGACAAAAAGACTTCGTAGGATCTTTCAGTAAATTTACATTTGAATGGTTATATTTCCAAAAAGCGCTAAACGCCATTATATTACCCTTTCTTTTAATCCCACCCTCCACTGGCTGCCCAAAATCAGTTTTGACAGGTGAAATATACTTCAATACAACTTAATAAATTAATAAAAGCGAAAAATGAAGTAAAAAAAACCATCATGCTGTTTATTCTTTAAAGTTACATAATGGTAGAAATTTGTCATGTTTTTTTTCATACGGATATATCTCGTCTTAGAAAAACTTTTATTTTTATTATATATTTCTTTTTTAAATTGCTATATTTCTACATCGTGCAGCCGTAGACTTAGCCTCGTTGCTTTCTTCACCAACACATTTTTGGCAATTATTTTCAGGAATACACCAGCAGTGAAAGTAGTGAAAAAAACCTGGCTTTTTTTTTAGTATACTGCCCAAATGCAATTTACCATATTTAGTCAATCTGCAATTTGTTTGCAATAGATTACCGACCTATGAACGGGTACAAGCCAACTAGACTGGTTCCCTGACCTTACAATTCCCCGACGTATATAAATTGCTCCGTTTCATCTTAAGGTGAGTCAGGTAACCAGACTATAAGAAAATGATTGTTTTTCTTGGTTTTTCCTGGCATCTACGAACACAACACTTCAAGTCAGTGAAACAATATTTGCCATAAAATACTAGCCCCCAAATCCATCCATTTGTGGAAATTACAGCAAAAAAAAAAATGTTGTGTACTGTATTCCCTTTAGTAGCATCCTAAAAAAAAGGCTTTTTGAGAGGAATACTGACGCTCAAAATGGAAAGTGAAGTCTCGTCAGGAGAGAAACAAATCGAAATCGTTGAAGAACACAGACATTCCATCTTTAAGTCTTCTCTGTTTGTCTATCTCCTAATCTACACCTCTTTTTCTATTGCCTCTTTCGACGTCGCAACCGCGCCACCTCCGACCCCGCTGGCTCCATCTCTTAGAATCTCAACTTAAAGAAAAAAAACCAGTCCTCTTTAAGAACAAAAAGAGGCAGAGTACGGATCATTAACCCGTACAATGATGATCAAGGTGCGAGCAGGAAATACACAACGTCCCTCGGGTGTCCATTACTGTCTATTGATATCCGATGTCCGGGCCTTTTCTTTTATGAAGTACGGCGTGCGGATGGGCCGTGGAGACTCTCACATCTAGGAGTGCTCCCTGACGCCGAGTGGTGTTATTATAGTCACCTTTGACTCCTCCGTGGTGTGGCTGACAAGCCAATCATGAAGCGAGAGGTGTTAAGGGCCGGCACGGCGGCGCTAGATGGCGAGCGAAAAAAACAACAACCTGGAAATTCAACACGGGGAATCTGTCGCAATCAGCCCGCTCTCGTAAGGAGCGTCCTTTCGCTGTATGTTGCTACCTTATGTAGCTAAACATACGGTCATGTAAAGGTCAGTAATTCAAAGGCTTTAACAGGAATCCTAGATGATTCTCCTGGGATTTACGCTGCTTCACCCTGAAAGTACCCGGGTCACATTAGATACGGAATCCAGTTTTCTATATGGCACAGCACATCCTCCGGGTCAAAATGGCACTTTTCCGGGTCAATGTCACCCTTTTTCCGCGTTCAAATGACACTTTTCCTTGTCAACATGACACTTCTCTGACTAATTTCTGGGTCACTTGGACCCGGAAAAGTGTCATTTTGACCCAGAAAAATGTCACCTTGACCCCGGAATAGTGTCATTCTGACCCGGACAAGTGTCACCTTTTCCCCGGAAAAGTGTCAGTTTGACCCGGAAAAATGTCAGCTTGACCCCGGAAAGTGTATTTTTGACCCGGGAATTTGTCAGGCCCTATAGAAACTAGATTCCGGGACAAAATTGACTCGGTACTTTTTAGAGTGTATATTCCTGTAAGCCTGTTGTCTTTATACGACACAAAATAGTGTTTCCTATATTACATAGGACAGAGTTTCCTATAGACTTTGGCGAAAATGCATACGGAATCTATAGGATCTCAAAAGATATTCATGAGGTAATTATTATATTTCTTAAGATGTTTATAAGATATCAGTAATAACGACGATATATATTTATCTAGCTTTATTCTTGGTTTTTACCAATGACTATAGGCCTAACTAAAATACCCTTTTGTGTAGAATACGATTATCAGTAGATCTTCAACTTATTCAGGAAAACCGTCTCCCCGAAAATAAACATTTCTTTTTTAGGGAGCTCGGAGGAAGGCTTTCCTAAATAAGGGTTTAAAGTCAGCAATGCAATGATTAAAAAGTGGTTTTTTTTCTTCAAAACCTGTCAATCGTGTGTAAATACAGAAGAGGCATGACGGTTAATTAATTAAAGCGTATGCTATGCATCACAGCAGACAGATTGATTAAAATGTTCCAATCGATTGTCTTGACATGACTGTTCATAACCACGTCAAGCCCATGTCAAAATCACATCATAACTAGGTCGCCGACATAGTCGAACATTCGGGTTTTTCCTTCCTTCATTCGTGTACGTCACGATCAATATACATGGCATTTGAGCTCCGTAAGTGTAGCGTCAGTGTAGCGTGCAAACGGACCAGCCTTTGCGCCGGGGGCCGGGACCCCTTCCCCGGGGGAAGGAATGGGGAGATCCGTGCTCCTGACGCGGACGACGGTAATTAACCTCAATGCAATCGTTCTTAATCTCGATCACTAGTCAGGGTTTATGAGTACTATCCAGGATTAACTGCATAATTATTTAACCGGCTATGACAGGCCACATATTAATTTCTGGTGCGAACGAGCTGCCTGGTATAGACCGCCCATAGATTTGTCCACTGCAATTTGTCACCAACGGACGGTTCAAGTACGGCGAATCATCTACGAAACATGTTAAAATGGTTAGTTTTCCATGAGAAAATCCACAATTGCAAGTGTTGCACAGGGTGAGTTAAAAAATGTCGCTTTGGCTATTCCCTTGTCTGCCACAAAAACGGGAAAGTTACAAGTTTCGATCTGGGTATTGACGGCATTCAGTACAAATTTCATGCATGCATGCAAAGGATACAGGCCTTTCTTTGTGACTACCCCCAAAACACTATACCAACACAATGTTTACTTATATATTAAAGAGGTTGTGGAATTTGCTCGAAGACATTTCCGTCATTTTTCGGGTATATGTAGCCTAAGGTGTGATGAAATAAAAACAACTATTCTGTCTGTCATGGAATGAGTACAAAAGGTACTTTTGAGAGCTGTTTTTCAGGTCCTTTTATACTACGCTTCATCCCACCTTAGGCTACATATACCCGAGAAATGACGGAAATGTCTTCGAGCATTCCACAGCCTCTTTGAGGGGGTATTTTACGTTATTTAATGGTGCAAACAAGAACATGAACAAAGAGCTCCAGATTGAATGTTGGTTGAAGAGACAACCTTAATTGTAACCTTTCCCGTTTTTGTGGGAGACAAGGAATTATCCAAAGGAAAATTTGTTTTACTCACCCTGCACAAGTGTTTTTGTCGACCGAAAATATTCACCGATTTCGCTTCAAAAATGACTTCACAGTTACCTTTTGCAGTTTCAGGTGCAGAAAGGAATTATGGTTTACCAACAAAAGTGACCCCTGCTCTATTTTCGAGTTCGACATCGAAAAATAAATTATTAAAAAAAAATGATACTTTTCCATCGAAGTAACGGGTACAAATTGAAAATAGAGCCTGAAAATTGACCCCTAGTGGCGCGCTTCCGGACCCCTGCAATAGGAAAATTAGCGTGTAAAAGTCGGAGTTTTTAAAATTATTTTTGGTGCATATTGATTTCTTAAGAAAATCACCCTCGGAAAAAGGCCTTTGTGGAAATGTGACTAGCATCTCAATTTATGGAAACTGTAAAATCGCATGACGTGAAAGAGAAATTTCGTGCCCAAAAAATGACCTCTCGCTCCCGAAAATCTTCAATACGTGTGGACTAGTGGAACTCGGAGCACTCGTTCAAACCTGAACATATATACAATAATTTGTGGCGTAAAACTGAAACTTGAATAGCAGACTGAACTGTCATTTTGGGACACACCATTTGTTTGAATAAACTGTGAATGACTAATTCTCATTTACAAACAAATCTAAAATGACCGTTGATACGAACTGTATTCAAGCAAGCCCGACTAAATCTAAAATCCATCGGATACAGGTAGGTAAATCTTTACGTCCTTATTGTTTCGTTCTCACGCAAGTACACGATGTGAAAACAAACGTGATCGAACAAGGATACCTAGGTACGAAAATCCGGATGTGAAAGGTCGTAAGTAAAATTCGTTTTTACCCATCTCCAACTGATTTCTCATCATTTGTTCTTGTGGTTAACAAGATAAAATTCCAACATGAACGTTTCTTTGGATGTATAAGGTTAGAAATCATTATGTCAACAATTATAGCAAGAGAAAAGGTAACCCCGTGTAAAATGTCCATAGAAGGGTCGCGGAGGGGTCCGGAAGCTCAAACACAAAATGGCGTACTTTCAGGTTGTATTCATTAGGATAAAAAAAATACAGGGTGCGTAAAAAAAAAAGCGGACCTCAAACCCTCAAAATTATGTTTTATATTAAAAAAAATATGTAGTACCAAACATAATAATTACTGGAAAGCCATAAGCTACTGTTAGATAAAAAAATACTGAAATTGCTGAAAATTCAAAGAATATCACCATTTAAACGCAATGGCCCTGAAACCTCCTTCGTCCAAAAATAAATGAGATTTCAAGAAACGTCGTCACAATTGTCTATAAACATCGGTAACTACTCAGTTTAAAAGTTAAAAATATTCAACAAAGTTCATTCGAAGGCCCGTCTTTAAAAAAAATAGGGGATTTCATAAATCATATTGTTTGCCTAACCAGGGTTGTTATAATAAAGATATTGCGTTGTACTACAGTTGTTGCCAGTCGTTGAAACAAGTATTCTGTGTCATTTTCTTTGTTGTTCCAAACAGTCAGAATACGCAATTAAACTGCTTTCTTTTGACTCGCCCTGTACATGGTGAGTAAAAAAAACCCCGAAACCCAAATGTTGGGACCATTTTTTTAAGGTAGTTCTGCATGTGTAGCACTTTCAAAATCTAGGATATCAAAGCCCTTTTCATGAGCTTTCTTTTAGTACAAGAATCATTCAAATCACTTATGTACTTTTCAAGTTACGGAATTTTAAACATAACCATCGTTTTAAGGTTCTGTCCACGGAACACAAAAAAAGTTCATTGTTCTTTCAGCAAAACGAAAACAAATCACATAGGGATGTGTGTGAATTGTTTTCGATTTGCCGAAAGAACGCTCACCTTTTTTTGTGATCCGTGGACAGGACCTTAAAACGGTGGTTGTGTTTAAAATTCCGTAACTTGAAAAGTACATAAGTGATTTGAATGATTCTTGTACTCAAAGAAAGCTTATGACTTGAGCTTTTATATCCTAGATTTTGAAAGTGCTACTTGCAGAACTTCAATAAAACAACATTTGGGTTTAGTTTTTTTTTTTTTTTTTACTCACCCTGTATGTTGAAGAGCATGGGTTTCTCGGTAGAGTAATAATCGACCGGGCTGTGGCATTTCCCAGTGGAATCGCGATGAGTAAAGAATGCATGGGTTGTAAGGCAAATAATCTGCCAGTAAGTTAGAAAAACACACTGGAAGCCCTCCAGTATAATTGGTAATCTGCTTTTGACCGATGTGATGTATCTAAAATGGGTTGCAATGAGCGGTGAGCTATTTGCGGACCACGGGAGATTTACTTCGAATCATGTAATTCAAACCTCAGGATATAAAGCTTATCTCCAATCTACGTATTCCGTCGTTAGTCGAGAGTCATTTATGGCTAGGAAATGTATGCTAAGTAATTTACGACATGATAGTTTGACATTTGGCTGTCGACCGATTATTTTTGCCAAGCACATCTTTTCTGTATATGCTATTAAGGTTCCCAATGTATCCCAATAAATCGATTCGTAAAGCCCTCCCCAGGAAGTACGTTTGGAGCAATCACAAAAGCAAACGTCCAACAATTTATAGACTGTTTTCCGGCCCCCAAAAATATGAGGACCGGTAGCTAGCTCCCACTAAAGCCATTGATTGGATCACCTCTGCGCGCGCGCAGCATGATTGTTTATTTTTGAATCACTATTCAGCTTTATGCATGGACGATGACTGAACACATGGATATAAAAAAAAAACTGACTCTGGTCGTACCACAAAAAGTACGCACAATCACCGGTGTCTCCATGAAGGCAACTTTCAAGCGTTTCAACCTTGCAGGTTTTAAAATACTGAACAATAATGCCCCTCTCTTTATTGATATTTGCCAGAGACACTTCCGAATTCAGCAAATTTCGAAGCTCATCACCTTTGAAATTGCACATTCGTGGCCTATTGCCATTTTGCAATAGGCTGGTTGCGCGCACATATAATCGTTGTGATTTTGAATTCAGGAGGCGGGATTCAGGTCTATGCATATAATTTGCATACATTTAAAAGAAAGCCTCTCAATATATTCGTGACCCCATATTTGAAGCCCGATGGCAGTAATTTAAACATCTTGAACGAGGATGGTAACAGCTTTAACTGCTTTTTTTTTGGGTACGATTTCATATCTGACATCTTCGCCCGCCATGTTGAAAATAGTTTTGTCCGACTTAGAATTTTTTACAAAATGAAAAATGAGAATAAAGCAAGTTTGCCATGTTGCGCCAACCCCACGCAAATATTGTTGAGTATCTAGTAACAATTCAGCTCAATTAAAGATAATTAAACATATGGAAAGCTGTCAGAACGCCATATGTTGTATTTTAATTGCATTAATTTAATATGATTATTACTTGTGTGTCCTCGTGCTTCTGACAATATTTTACAATTTGAAACTTCAATGTATGGAGACAACTCTTATTTGTTTAAAGGCAATATACCCAATAGTGCATTTAAAATGTGACAGAACATCATGATAAGGCTGACCCACAAAGTGTCACGCCTCCGACGTGTGTACACGCCTGGGATTCAATTCACACGCTAGCACTCGTAATCACACGCCTCAAGGAAACATTCAATATGGGGGGGGGGGGGGTCGTGTTTTGGTTGAGCATTTTGGCGACTTCGGTTCAGCGCAAAGATCGTCTAGCACCGCGCAGCGTGGTTCTGCGTGAATGACAGTGGTGGTTCAATCAAACCTGTTTCTAGTCATGGTCGCAAAAAGTACCCCCAACGCCATCGACCAACAGAGACTACCTCGTCCCCAGGGCCAGCCCATAGGTTACATTATGATGACCATTGCCGCTCGCACTGTCACACTCTCAGCTGTTGTGTGATCCTGACACCGCTGGATAAGGTTGTCGAATATCATAAACTTGAATTGCAAATCATGCAAAAACAACTCCAAGTCTGTTGAGATCATGTTGTTTTTATTCATAACAATACTACAGGAGGTCCAGCAAGAGTATAAAATCTCAAGTGACGTTAGTGGTGTTTTTTCTTTCGTTCAGATGATTTTTTTGGTAAGGATTTAATCACAAATTAAGGGTACCGCTTAGGCTTTAACCTCGTACCCCTAAGTATCACCACCCACGTAGTAATACCACATGCATCCTTAATTGAGTCCACAATCGTCTGCCGACCGATCAGTTTCCCCGTTTTCCTCAGCAAGGCTTTAATTATTTAATTTGATATTCATTTCCTGTTCTACGAAAAAAAGTGATCGTCGAATACGACCGCTGGGAGCGCTATCCACACGTATTAAATAATACCCTTCAGATATATTTCTTCCTATCCTTTAGTAATTACACCATAATTACTTTTGATCAATTTTATTGACCTCGCGTGGGCTTGAGACCAGCAAAGGGATTTCCAAAAACAAAGAGTAATTCTTGGTACTTCAGTAAAACAGTGCAATTTGTTGCCCTAGGCTGGTCATAAAAAGCAGACGCGCCGTTTGGATTATACGTACCTAAACACGTTCGTTCTGTGGTGTTTTGAATCGACCGTGTCCATACACGGTGAGTAAAAAATAAGCGAAGCCCAAATGGGAAAGAATGTTGCAACCTGACACCACTTTTTCCTTTCTATATTATCACAGTAAAGGTCAGTCATTGAAAAAAAAATGTTGAACAGACATGAATCTGGGACTGAGAAACATTTCCACTTTTGTTAAGAGATATACTGAGACAATTTTCTTGACTCTCTATTGACTTTGAACACAACTGCTGAAGTGGTGTCAAGATGCAACATTCTTTCCCCCAAATGGCAGGACCAATTTTTGAAGGACCGAAGTAGCCTAAGTGTTCTTTCAGCTAAACGAAAACAATTCTCATAGGGATGCAGGTGAATTTTTTCGTTTTGCTGAAAGAACACTTACCTTTTTTGGCGATCCGTGGACAGAAGTTTAAAACGGCGTTTGTGCTCAAAACTTGAAAAGTACATTACTGATTTGAGTGATTGTTGTACTGAAAGAAAGCTCAATGATACTGCTTTCATATCCTAGATTTTGCAAGTGCTACAGGAAAACTTCATTCAAATTTTTTTCCTGCCCTTTGGTTTTCGGTTTTTTTTTCTTCAACTCACCCTGTAGTATAGGCTTTACAAAGTCAGATGTCGCGACTGAATACAGAAGGTGATTGAGTTTTGGACCTGAACAATCAGCATTCATTATAAAGTTCCTTTTCAGCACGAAACACGATTACGTCAATAGCACTCTATATTATTTCTAATACAAAAACATTTGTCAATTGACTAATCGTGGCAAATTACCTACATATTTTGATTTCTTTTTGAGCCAGATGGAATAATTTCACAGGGTGTTTAGTACCAGTGCGATCTATAATCCAATAAACTGTTTGATGATAATTCGGTAGGTTACTTTTGGGATGAATGCTAATGATCCTGTATGCCAAACAAGCGAAAAAACAAAACAACGTTGCAGTGATACCTTTGATTTCGAACCAATTGTAGGCCAATAACCTTATCTGTATCAAATACCTCCATTGGGTTTAATATGTCCCGTGTTGAATACTATAATGTTTCAACAAACCTGAACCGTGGAATCAGTTCCTAGGATAACGATCAAAGCCAGGCCAAGTGTTAGGCGATATGTTGTCTACGATTACATATATCATTTCTTTTTATTTGTAACATTTTGTGTCCATTATATTATTCCGTTTTTCATACCCCTTTGCTTTTCATATCTGTTAGAATGATTTTTGGATATCATATTTATTTCTTCAAATTGTTGTTAGGAGTACCAATTTCGCAATGTGCCAAATAGAAGCTTCGAATTTTTTGACAGGATAATAAGGTTACCTCTAGTCAGTATTAAGCGACAATTCACGTGGTCGGCCTGTGTATTAGTGTAAATTGTTATATGTTGCATATTTTTGTCTTACTTGGAAATATGAAATGCAAAGCAAATAAATGAACAAATCGAGCTTAAAACAAACCCCTTGTTTTAATATTACCAGCCCGATTCCCCAAATAACTTAGTCCGGAGGTTCGTTAGTCCGAAGGTTCAATGGGCCTTATTCACGAGTCGGCCATATTGAATTGAAAGTTAAGTAAAACCTTACATTTTGGAACATGCGAAGAGAAATGAAATTTAATGTATAATAAATTCCAGTCTGCTTCAATGAATAATTTAAAATGTGTAATTGAACATTGCCTAATGTTTAAAGCCATATTAAAAAAAAAATGACAGTAAAATAAGGCTGCATTGTGCCAGCATAATAGTCTGGCGCCATCCCATTGAACAGTGAACAATTAATGAAATACATTCACGTAACTCGACAATAATGGCAAACTCGTGAATAAAACCAATAGTCCCAGGGTTCGATATTCCGCAGGTTCGTTAGTCAGAAGGTTCGATTAGTCCAAAGGTTCGTTAGTCCGAAGGTTCGATAGTGCGAAGGTTCGATTGTCCAAAGGTTCGTTAGTCAGAAAAAAAAAAGGTTTAATAATCCGAAAGCTCGACAGGCCGAATCGACAATAAGGACAACATTATTGTCAATTCGGACTGTGGAACCTTGTGCTTTCGGAATAATAAACCTTCGGACTATTGAACCTTGTTTTCGTTTGGAACTATGAAACCTTCGGACTAATGAACCTTATTCTAAATTCGGACTTCGGATAAATGAACCTTCGGATTATCGAACCTTTAGACTAACGAACCTTCGGACTATCGCATCAAATGTTCGGATTAAAGAACCCTATTTCATTTTCCGACTAATGAATGTCTGGTTACGGGAAATTTGTGCGTTTGGATTGTCGAACCTTCGGATCGACAAACCTTCAGACTAATGCACCTGGGACTATCGGGCGGGCTGCGAATTTTTTTCCCAAAGGAAATCGGACAAAATCAAAAGAGGGCGCTCTCTCTGCATTATGCATATTCATTATGTCCAGGGCTTTGGAGAGCAATATATTATAACAAGGAATAATGGTATTTAAATCACCAACGATTGGCAGACGATTTGTGGACTGGTTGGAAGTAGTCCTGACTTCTAATCAGGTGATCCGAGTTCGTATGGCTGTGAGCGTTTTTCACTTCTTCTCATTTTACCTTTTGAATAACTAAAGGAACATTTCTCACAAGACGTAAAGCCTTTCTTGGATTTGTGTTGTGGAGAACAAGGCTTTAGATATGCATGTAATGGACCAATCAGAAAATGGGAAACGGACCTCGTTTGGGAAAAAAAAAGATTCGCTGGCGGGCCCCGTTTTAATACCTGTAATTTCAATTTGATGTGCACATCAAATTTTTCAGTTTTGGCGGGGTCATTAGGTTACTCAAGTGTTCTTTCCACCAACGCGGAAAATGCCAGGCAGGCAATATGCGGTTTAATTATTGCCCGCAACTTAGCTATATCCCCTAGTTACTCCGTGGCATAGAACGGCACATCGATATTTCATGCCTAATTAAAGGAAACACCAGCCTGAGCAATTGACTCCGGTGTGGCGGGGATATATGCTGATCTACGCTAGTCGTTTAATATCGAGTTCTATAGTCGTTCATAAAGTAACCTGATATACGTAACGATGGACGAAGGCATTTAATGTACTTAACTCTTCATTTGGAAGACTCCAAGCGTGACCTTTTCGCCTGACAAGAGACCTTGTATTAAAGATGGCACTTTATTTGCCGGAGATCATAAAATAATGACCTCAAAGACTGGGATTTATTGAGTAAAGTGAGGGGGATTTGATCAGGAAGCTGTGGGCGATTTAAAGTCCCTCATAATTAACGATTGTGGAGTTGGGACTTGGAAAACCATATGAATGATTTGTGTTTTAGTTAACTAACATCCAACGAGCCGAACTGTCCGGTGGTCATGTTTAATCGCCCTATAATTGAGTCTCGAAAGTTATAGGCTGTAAAGAGATCATTTTTATTATTGCCAAAATCCTAGTCATTGCATTTGTTGTTCAGAACGAATTCATTAATATCTAAGAAAGTTTACTCATTCATATTGGTCAAGAGCCCGTGGTTTCAAGCGGTTGATAACACCGACTAGTTTTAACACTTTCTTCCGGCACCGCTACGTTCTGCGTCACATCGCCAGCTACGTGCACGCAAATCTCCATAAAAGGAGATTTTAAGTACTACTATATAGCTCGAGGCACATGTTCAACAAATTGTCGAAGGTTTACAATTTTTGAGTTGTTTGACTTTTGGACGGACACGTATTTATTCATATCAGCGTCCAGGCCGCGCCTAGCCGGTTTAAACGCTTGTTCGAAACCGGCCCAGCACAATTTATTCCCTTATTTGTAAATATAACTGTATACGCTGGAATGAAACAACCGGAGAAATTCGTCAGTAGCTGTTCCTTCGATGCTGTTCCCTCGATATTCTGTAACTTTGATCAACTCTCAGCTCAAGTTTAAATGGACATTATGGCCTGGAATATGGCCAATTGGGCTACAAAATGCCTTTTAAATGAAATTTACTTGAATGGAAAGAACATTTAAAAGTAAGATATAAACGTCCACGCAACCATCCTTTAAAAACCAAACGTTTTTTGGTGTTTCTCTTGCGAGAACCACGCGAGATAGAATTTCAGGGGTCACAATTTTGCCCCGACAAATTGAACTGTTCGTTGCTAGTTGTGATTCCAGCCGACTTTGTCGCCTTTTGTAAGAAACGTGTAAGAAACACCGTGTGTAATTTACATGAATCGTACATTAAATGAAAGCGACAGGAAAAATGTATGCGTACTTCGTCGTAACAGATGTAAACAAATGTTTTTTTCGTCTGTTCTCGGAAACGGTAAGACATAAGGTTAGTGTCTTTTCAACTAGACCTTTAAAATGGTATAGGCCTAAGTAAGCAATCCAAAACATGAAATTTCCGCAAATTGCAGGCCGTATTGCCCCTTTAAGTATAGAAATGACTAAAAAAGTAAATCTTACCATATTGCTAGAACTAGACTTTAGGACAAGTCGCCAGACAGTCGTGTTTTGTCTGTTGGCGCCCGCAATATTTGCTAGCACTACGCTGTGTGTCGTGTTTATCATTTAACGGACGGATATTCATTTATGCGCGCAGCGAATTGCAGGTGTTTTACATTTCCATAGAGAGTGCCAATGATAACTCACCCGTACCGCTGAGAAAGTATTCATTATTAGAGTGGGGATATCTCTCTCTTGATTAGTGTACGTTTTTCATTTTTCGTACGATTGTCATTACCATTACAGCATTGAACTCAGTGCTATAAATATAATACATTAGACAAAACAATATTCCAAATTATTGTTCCCGAAAAAGAAAATGGTTCATGATTCAATACCAAACGGCCCAGGAATAATTAAGCTTTTGACTCCTAGAGGGAATTTGATTCGCTCCATGCTGTACTGCATTCCCCACACACATAACACATCGTGCACGTACAAATACGCAGCAACTGTGGTGTAATATGAATATTCAAATTTTCCTGATTCTTAACAAATCAGACTGCTCCGTCCATATCTGGTGGCGATTGTCATACATTGAGTACAAAGCTAAGAACAGATTATGCAAGTCGGTCATAAGTGTCAACCTGCATGCATATTGGTGCAGAGGATGCACAAAGTGTCCCCGCAAGTTAGTGTCATACCGCACGCTATCCTGGGACGGTATGCTGCATCTGTGCACGCTGGTGCGCGCTTGGTCAACAAAACCCGGCCAATTACCGACTTGACTCCAAGTCTGTGCAAAAACAAGCCCCAAACAAAAACTACAACAAGAACTGGAAAACTGTGTACTTATCGATCCAGATTGGTGGATGTTTTGAGAAAAAGCGACTGTTACTGTCGGTTGGAATGTTTGGTTTAGCCAAGACTGAATTAGACCCACCGCTGTCTCGTAAATGTAGTTGTGATAACCTTCCTGTAGAAGATTTGCGCCACAGAATGTGAATACTGCTCTGAGTCAAAGTGTTGCTCCTGCTTTTCTTATAAAAAAGGAGAGAAAAGGGAGTGAAAAACCTCCCATGGTTTTCAGATAAAGCCGTTGAAATTCAGCAGGTGTTTTTACTGCGCGTTCTGAATACACAAATCAGATAATTCCCTCCTGAATTAGCAACCCTTCTTCAAATTTATTCCGGAGGATGATTGTATCGCAGCTATCTATCAAAGATAGCAGGGGCTTTTTTTCTTCTTCTCGGGCCGGTTTCGAAAACAATATTTCCCCCGTAGGTTTGCCGAACGCACTCTCGTATCCTGGAGATTTCTAAGGTTAGTTGGGGAAGAAAATAAGGCAAACAAGCCTTTTTTTCTTTGAAAGAAAAAAAAGGCTTGTTTGCTTGAATAACCCAATTTCAGTGAAATTCACTGAAATTGGGTTATTCGGGGTCCCAGCGTCTCTTTAAGAAAAAAAATCTGCATTTGGAAAGCGGGAACACGCCTGGAAGATTAGAACGAGGGCGGAGGAGCAGTCCGTGCCTTCCCTTCAAATCCAAACACAATCCACGTCTTGAGGCGCTCCTCTCCGCTCGCGCGTATTTTGGTCACCTCCCTGTTTTATTTTGGTCCTCTTCTTTGCTTTTTTAATAACAGGCCACCACGTGTGTTTTAATTGGGGCTCCAGGGATGTCATTAATGGGAGATCTCTGACGGGAAGTGGGGGGATGTGTTTTAGATGCGGCGATGAAGTGCGGTAACGAAAACAAACTTGGTCATGAAACGATCTGGCCGGATTTTACCAGAGGTGTGCATACCGGCCGAATTCCTGTGTCAAGTGGAGATCATGCACAGAATTCAAGTTCATGATTTTCGAAGGAGTGCACACCAATGTCTGACTCGAAAACTCGATAGGATCGGTTGCCGCATTTCATGCATTTTGTTCGCTTACAATAATAACACTCCAAATCCAAAGAAGAATGTTCATATGTTAACCAGTTGAAGTTTCAACGGAGTGGATATTACAATTAGCGGGAAAACAGTGAAAAAAACAAGCACAAATTTTGATCACGAAACGCGATTTCGTCTATTTAACTCTTTATTCCAAAGATCGGTCAATTGACGGATTGTGGGGAATCACCTACTTTTCTTGATTTCGTCTCAATGACAGCAAGCTATAGACGGTATAAGTTCACGGGGTGTTAAGTATACCAGTGCGATCTTTAATCCAAGTACGTTTTTGGTAATATTTCACTTTTGGGACAAATGTAAATGATCCTATATGCCTCTAAAGTACCAAACAGATTACATCCTCTTCAGAAATAGGATGAACCTCCGGCGGTACATATACTGCCAACCATCACAAATTTCCCAAACCAATTTTATGATAAAGCATCGCAGTTGATATTAAATCTCTTTAAATAATTGATAACTGAAGCTTTACTTTCTGTTGTTGTGATACAACAAATCAGCGGCCATATCTAAATAAATATTCCTGTGAGGCTAATTTGTTTTGTGTTTATTCATGCTGTGGATGATTTTTTTTGCCTGTGGAAAAAAAAATTGAATTGAATCGAAACTTTGAAAGCCATGTCTACAAACGTAAGAGCTCCATAAAATCGAAATTTACACCTTTTGCGGCATTAGCTTGTGCTGGTAAATTAGTGGAGAGAGGGAGACCACGAACCTGTATCACAAACATGCAAACGAACACATTTGACATGCAAACAAGAAGAGACTATGTCTTTATTTCATAACACATTCATTTGTAATGTTCAAAAATAAAATATGATTCTGATAAAATGAAATATTGCCCCTTGAATACATGTAGTCACTTCTTGTTTGGATGTGAAATGTGTTCGTGTGTGATGCAGGTTCGTGGTTTCCCTCTCTTGCAGCACAAAGCTGCTAATGCCAATTTTATGGAGCTCTTACGTTTGATGCAAGGCTTAAACAGTTTTCAATCAATTCCGTTCATTTTTCCACAAGCAATAAACAACATCAACAGCATGTTAAACAAAAGCAACATTTAGTCTTACATGAATATTTGTTTAGATCTGGCCGCTGATTTGTTCGGGTCCGTTTTTCTAGGACACACTGTACATAGCTCCCTATACAAAATACACGAGATCTGATTGGTGGGTCGTTGATCACGTGTCATACAATAATAGTCCCCGCCCACGACCCGCCCTCACCGCAAAAATACAAATTCTATTCCATTGAAAATAGGACTTCTCATACGTCGGGGACATGTTTGCAGATCTGGCGGCGTTTTAACGACCAATACACTCAGCTAGGCCAATCGTGTATTGAAACATAATGTATCATTGTGATATTTGATTTATTTGAGTCGTGTGTGCCCTATAATGATCTTCGTAATGTTACACAACACAAAGTACAGACCCTCGAAGTAATTAGAATGATCTTCCGTGGCGGCCTAGAATACACTCTGGAATCTGAACCAATCAGAGTGCTCGCATAAAATTCGCTAGCGATTCAAGAAAATACTCCCATATGTTGTGTACAAAATTGAAAACGTATTCGCCAAGTCGGTACTTTTATCAGAAATAGTCAGCATCATTTGGCCTGGTAACCAGACTACGCGCATTGCATCGTATTTTGCGTGCGTGTAGCCAGTAACCGGTACCGTACGCAAAACAATTACCGACTTGGCACCAAGTCTAGTATACTCCTGGAGTGCGAACGTTTTTTTTCCTCAGGCGGTATGGAGTGGTGAGGTGTGCGCAAGCTGTAAATGTTTTATACAATATAATGACTGTTTTATGAGTGCAATGGTAAGAAGAATTTCAAGAAGTGACAAATGGAATGTTTGCCGAGTGAAATGGAACATTCCATTTGCCACAGAATGAAATTAGTCTTTCCATTGCACAAATGTGAAACATTCATTATTTGATTTATACAACACCTGAATAAATCCTCATCATCTGATTGGTCAGCGCCACCAAAAGTGTGTGACCGTGCAACGGAAGAACTCCCCATATAACGGAATGAATGAGTCTCATTTGCATAGCGATGCGCGATTTGATCTCAATCGCGCATCAATCCACTGCAGGTGTATTGCGCTAGCTGTAATCGTCAAGTTGTTAGATTTGTCGCAACCCGGCGCGGCCGATAACGTACTAGTCTTATACCAGCCGCACCGGGTGAGTTCCTCTGAAGTTCACGGACAAAATACGACTATCTAACGACTTTTCATCAAGTCTAGGAGTATACTGGTTCGGTTTCACCCTCTCAACATGTCTTGGCAACATACAAAACATCTTTCTAATATAAACACCGATGATATATTTTCAAAAGGGCATTGTTAGTCCTCACAAAGCCAGCACCAATTCTGTCACCCGATATCTCTTTTCATAATTCCGTGAATTTTACATGAGCCTCTTTTCGCATCGATTTCACACATTCAATGGCTATAGATGTAATATTATGCCCACAATTTCTTTACGCCATTGCGGTATTCTTCGTTAAAAATGCCACATTGGAAAAATAATTTTGTGGTCAGCAAGTTGACTACTTGCTTTTCAGCTCTTTTGTTATTTAAAATCTTTTAGATAATTCTCTGAAGAGGATTCCGGTGATCGGCGAGAGCTCTCATAAGTTCCACTTTATATTCTCGAGAGAAACAAACTACGCATATTAATGCATCCGAGAGGTTTTTTTTTTTGGAACCGAGAATAGTTTCAAAAAAATATTGCGCGTGCAAGGAAATGCTTCTCGGACCTAAGTACCCTTTCAAAAAAATAATCAACCTGAGCCAATCATGCCAACAATAAAGTGTTCCTCTAATAATAGAACAGCAATCAAAATGCAAATACGGTCAACAAAGTATCAAGAAACAAGAGGGGAAGGTCGTGGTTAAAATTAAATGATCATCCATTTAAAATTCAAAACTTACAGGTTAGTTTCTTTTCTCCCAATTATCGTCCGAAGATGAATTTACCGGATAGGCCTACAGCCACTCCGAACTATTTACAATCTTGTATGGGCACGTATGCCGTTGGCAAGAAGCGCTGTCAACAACATCTAGATGTATTGAAATGATCATTCAGTATTTATAATTTGTGGGGAATCGAAATTGTTTTGATCTGATCCTTTCCTGTGTTCTGGCCCAGGGGGCAAAATAGTCCGTACTTTTTTTATTTTCAGCATTATCTGCTTCGCCGTATTCCCGATACACTTCACCAACCGTCGCTGGGGAAGGTTCAATATGTCAAAGAGCAAACAAATGGCAAGAATATAAATTACTGAAAGAGGAAGAATGTACAGAATAGTACTTGACGCAGCGAGCTCGAAATGACGCGCCGAGGTCAAAACAAAGTATTGCCTTCAAATTAACACGATCGAGTGACTACCGCGCCCGTGCGCATGCCTGTACGAAGAATGGAACCTTCCGTTCGCTCCGTTACAAACACGCTTCATGATCCCCGCCAGATCGCGGCTGGGCTACTTATATAAAACAGCTTCCTCCGTCTCATCATCAAGTGCGCAAGTCACCACCGCCGGATCTTAAACACTGGAGTTTTCTCGAGGAGTTTTCCACGGGACAAATTTGCGCGGGATCTTGACTTTAAATTGTAGATTTTCGTTTCTCACATAGCATTCAGTGCCATCTGGCAAGGGCTGTATTAGCCTAATTTGAAAGTATTTTGTAGTCTGGAAAGCCGACGCCGTATTCGATTTTTTCTAAATCGGGATTGGAAAAGTGTTGAGGGATCGGGGCCTATTTTTTTTCCTCCATCGGCAAGGCCGTAAAACATCGAAACAATACACTCGTGGCTTGGATAGCGCCGATGTGCGGAGGCTCGCCCGAGAGGAACTTATCCGGCCGGCTTCTTCGATTTTCTGTCGGATGTAACCTCGATAGAGGGGAAGATTTTCTCATGCTCTAATCGCTGGAAGGACTAAGTGTGCAAGCAGGTTGAATTGATTTTTCAGGGTAAGTTGAAGTAAAAATCGTTGCATGTTTTAAAAGCTACAGCGTGTTATAGTAGCATTTATGTAATGCATCCAGAAAGCACTTCTCTGCTGTAGTTTTGGGTTGTCAAGGCCTATGTTAAAAAGTGGGAGACAGATGCATATTATCAAAATATCTAATACAAATCCATCAATTTGTGTTACTGTTTGATAAATAAATAAATATTAGCCCATTTGACATAAAAACATATCAACACAATGGGAGTTTGTTGATATCGCTTACTCTTGCATGGTTGTTTTCATCTTTACCCGGCATTATCAGACTTTAACATTTTATAACGAAAACTTTGACTTTGAAGATTGCCGTTTCTTTAAGAGCAAGTTACCTTCGGGAAAAATATCCTTTTAAATTTGCGGAAAACGATTGGTAGAAGATAACGGATATTTCATTACAGCTAAAAGGCCATATGTGTCAATTAAAAAAACTGAGGTAAAATAATATGTCCAAACTTAACTACTAGTTCAGTTTCACCGTAAGGAATGTTTCTTGTTTTCAAATGTGGTGATGATTGTCAAGACTCCAACTGTACGTAAATAAGAAAAAAATACACTCACACAATAAGTCTTACGTCATATCGAGACATTTTAAAAATATTTCATTGGTGGAGATACATTTGACCCCAGTGAATCAAGCCTTTCTTTGAAATTCTTCTTCCACTTTTCGCAAAAAACCGTCAACACTTCACCCGATGAAAGTCAGTTGAACGCTGGTGTTTCTTTTATGGACTATAAAGTTCAGCCAGCTGGCTCAGCTCTATCGACAAAAAGTTCTTATTACCCAGGCGAAAAGGATGTGATATAGGCGCGCCGTGTTAATTACATTCTTGTCGGTTTAAATTAACTTAAAATGGGACCTGATCAAACATCGCGTGTGCCGGTCCGTGTTTTCGTGGTCGAATATAAAACAAAGTTGTGGCGCCACTTTAGTTTGATTAAGCCTCGGTTATTTTGTACTCCGAGGGAGGTTTTTCCATTCGGTTGAATAAAACGGACAAAATCAACACGTAGGTGTGGAAGTTTTATTGGCAATCCTAGCACATTATAGATGCCTTAAACTATTGGTCAGTCGTCGTAAGCAAACTGGACTTTGTGCTGAAAGATGGATTGTGCCGTATCACCAACCGATAATGTCACACAAATTGACCGATACTGTATCACTAACCGATAATGTAGCAAAATTTGACCGATAGTGTGGTAAAATGTACTACACTAGCAGTCAGTCGTTGTTACGTTGTCGTTCAAAGCCGATAATGTAACAAAAATTGACCGTTGATGCAGTGACATTTAATACACTATCAGTCAATTTCTGTTACAATAGTCCTATCGGTTAGTGATACAGTATCGGTCAATTTGTGTGACATTATCGGTTAGTGATACGTTATCCGTTGGTTACATGGATGAAATAAAGGGTGAATCTTGTTTAAATTTAGGGGACGTGATGCCAAACTGTGTTATTCAATGTGGCAATCGTGCATTTGATGCCAAGATTCGTGTACAACTACGAAAATATTAAAGGTAGCACAAGCAACGCCTAAGTAGGACCTTAAGTTCAGAGTTTTTGATCGAACAGGTTTTATGTTTCCGTGAAGACTGCAGAATCGCGGATGTAGACCTGTATCTTGATTGGGAGTGGAATCGTCCAATAATCTAATAATAATGTTAAAGTATAATTAGGCCTATGTTCTTTAGGAAAAACAGTGCCCACCCAGTACTCTAATCGAGAACACAAATTAGAAACGATGCGATAAAGGCAAAATAGCTGAAAAATGAATAAAACAGAACACTTTGTTACAACAGATAATGCATTAACCACCAGATAACGTATCACCAACCGATAATGTCACACAAATTGACCGATACTGTATCACTAACCGGTAATGTAACAGACATTGACTGATAGTGTAGTAAATGTTATAACACTATCAGTCAATTTTCGCCAGATTATTGGTAAGGGCCGATAATGTAACAACAATGGACTGATATTAGTTCATTTATACTACACTATCAGTACATGTTTGATACGTTATCAGTTAGTAATACAGTTAGTTACTCATTATCAGTTGTAACACACTTTCTTCAATTTAGAATGCCGTTCTTTCCTTTGTTTTGCAATGCCAAATTTCTTTGTCATGAATACACATTGCAAATTGATGCATTCTGCGATGAAATCTATTCTTCAGGCATTGTGATCTCTGCAAGTGTAAGCGATGAATGTCAGATGTGTGTGGACGTTCGATCGTGGTTGATGTAGACAAAAAGAAACGACTATAAGCCGGGACAACCACACGCCGTTCTTCAAACAATACCTGGCAATTTTCGTTTCCTCCCAGAACCTCCGGTGTCTCCTCAAACATCCAAGCCTGCTTCTACCCTACAATGCGAGTCAACACACGTGTGCTTGCATGCCCTCGGCAGAACGCTACTAAACGAATTTTATCAATTGCACGCGCCGCGTGTTTGGTCACCGCCTTCAGTTCGTCTACGGTAGATAGCTCGCTCCGATTCGGAGTTCGGCCAAACAAACCCGGCCCACCAAAGGTTGCGAATAACGGCGCTGTTCAAACGCTCAACGCGGCTCTTGCTGTCGACTTCAAAACGAAATCTCCAAACGACCGAAGGTCTGGGTAAATATTGCCGAGGAACTTCGCCAAATTGTCTCTATTAGCTTTTAACTCATCTCATCTGATTTGGAAGACGGCACTCTCCTTTTTACCCATTTCGCAATTACGTTTTCTCCCACTTACAGGGTACGACTTCTCGGCAGAAAGGGAATAATTCTAACAATATGTGTGTGTTGAATCAGGGCGGCCTTAATGTACAATTAGATTTATCGGTTTTGAGGAAGTATAGGAGAACTCGCCTTTCGTACAAACCCGAACCTGGCAGTGAGAAATGGTTGCCACTTCAGCTGAATTTAAAGGGACGGTTGCGAATATATAATCGCGATTCATTTCAAACGGGTCATTTTAAAATTAGGTCTTATCGGTTTCTTTCTTAGTTTCTGTATCTCATATCGTATTATAAAAAAACTGTTTTGTTTCCAAGTTTAATACAGAAATTGACTGGAGCTGGGTTTGAACTTGCGACATCGGGATTGCTCTTCCGATGCTCTACCAACTGAGCTATCCAGCCCTGTGTTGGTGTTTTTTTCAGTGTCTTTGTTCAAGGGTGCCAGTCGGAGGCCCTAAACCTGTCTTTGTCTTGTAGCCAGGGATCACTCCTAAAGTCACGATGCGAGCAACATTAGAAATGCTGCAAACCTGGAAATAACAAACGGGGATCACTCAGAAAGGATACGTTTTTTTAATTACAAATTGCCGGAACGTCAATCCGGAGGTCGCTGGTTTAAAACCCTCTCCTATCGATTTCTTTGTTCAACTTTAAAAAAGATATTCATAAATACCTAAGACTGTTTTCTCATTCCTATTGTTCGAGAGCCCGTCACGGTTTTAAACGGTTGTATAAATACCGGCTGGTTGGTCTTAAACACTTTTACGGCATTACTGCAGTGATTCAGTATTTCATAGTTCTAAATTCATAGCACACCGCGGCACAGCTGCGTTCTGCGCCACATCACGCGCGCGCGCCAATCTCCATATAAGAAGTTGTTTACGACAACTCGCGAGAGGGTCATACGATATAGCATAGCTAGAGGGGTGTTTCAAAAAACATTAAGTATAATTGATGAGCAAAATTTTTGGAAATTTCTAATTTTGTTTTGTTTTGACTGAAACGTTTTGATATTTTGATCAAAGAGATATTCATAAAGTGGAATAAATATGTGCTTGGCCGGTATTAAAGTTTTTCCGGGTGATATCGTGAACCACGTACTCAAATTGTGCAGTCTTGCCTTTTTTTGCAAGATGTTTAGGTCGATATCAAAAGCAGCTGTCCATAATAGAGATTTTCTGGAAAGAAGAGAAACTCAGCCCGCATAATCGTGAGCCTATTTCGTGATTATTTCTGACAACTTGATCCATCTCATCAAGCTGCGTGGATTTATGGCGAGGATTGATGGTCGAAGGAAAAACGATATTACCGTTTATGTCATCATCTGACGCTGGTTATTGACCTTTCGCTCATTTTTTCTCTTTTCAAATGAACTTTCAAATCTGTATCTTCATTATTATTCTTTGACATTTGAAAAACATCAGTGTCTACTTGATTTCTTAAGCCAAAAGTTAGGAATACACTTAAAAGAACATCCAATTTCCTTATATTTTTCAAAAGTACAGGGTGGATAAAATAAAACGAAACCTAGATATTATTGCCAATTGAAACAGAAGTAGGGCACGTGTGAATTAAAAAGACATATCCTCCGTTAGGGCTGAATCTCCTCTTTAAAATGACACCCTGATCATGTCATTACAATCACGGTTGACCGAGTAGTGACCACTTTTATGAAAGGGTCTATTTAGAGAGTTGCGCCACTTTTCAATTATGGTTTTTGTGGTGTCATTTGTCACAGAGTGAAAGGTTTCCAATCAAGGCAGGTGGGGAAAAAAGAGAGCTTTCGCCATAAAAGTGGCGCAATTCTCTAAAAAGACCCTTTCATGAAATTGGTCACTGCTCAGTCAACCGTGAATGTAATGAAATATAAACGTTTGTGTATGAGATAAATTCACAAACCATTCTATCCATGTGGCCGACCACTGTCTGTTTGATTTGGTTTGGAAAAAAAAGGCCAAATTTCAAATGTCATATAAATATTTTTTTTCTGATTTGAAATGTTACTGGAATATAGAAGTAGTGGAGGGAGTCCTTTTAATGAGGTCGTTGTGTAAATGCAGCCTGTCCAAATATGCTTAACATCACAAGCAGTGGACTTAATTACCCGTAATGGTGTGATTTAATTGGGAAAATGACACCTTTAATATTAACGTATTTCTCCAAAAAAAAATACTCATGCAAAACCCCACAACACAAGTCTTGGTTTTTTTTTGTTCATACGAACGATGGATTGTTTTAATGTTCGGCAAGGGTTGTCGTTGCTAATGATCCCTGTGTTAGGCAGCCGACCATTACCGATGAGATATGAGCTGCTGGTTCTCTCAGTACATTCAGTACCCATACACAATCCCCTTGGCAACACCCCGAACAGACACAGAGCGGCACGATACAGGGGAAAGTGATTTTGAAAAATTGACAGCTCTCGCCCCGCGTGGACGCAAAACAATAACATATCTGGAATAGCCTCAAGCCTTACTCTATCACCCGGGAAATTATTAACAGTTCACCGACTGTCAATCTCTATACTTTTATTATTTCAATCCGGGTTGTTCTTTTGTGTATAATGGGGTTTTATCTTACGGAACCCGCTGGCATTTGTTTGTATTCTTTCGAATGAAGTTGCGGTGGCTGGTCATATAGGCGAAACAGAATAGTCTGGATGTTTTAGGAAAACAGGGCAAGGTGTAAGTTGAGCGTTAGGAATAACAACATGGAATTTCACATCTAGGCCTACACTCTTAAAACTGAAGTGTTAAATCCAACTGTATAAATGATAAGCTCAAGACTTGCTATGAGTTCGGTCAGCGACCACACTTTAAAAGTGATTCAACACTTTCCAAAGTGTTACGAATTCCAACACTTTTAGAAAGTTACAAAAGTGTCGGTCCCTTTTGCAACACTTTTCCAAGTGTTAAAAAAGTGTTGGGATCTAGCACTTTGAAAATGTTAGGAAAGTGTAGGAAGGTGTCGGATCTGACCCTTTTAAAATATTAAAACAACTATTCAGTTACCTCTCTACCCATTGTCTAGTGTTAAGAAAGTGTTGATATCCAACCCTTTGAAACTGTTGAAACAATTTTGTTCCCCTTTAAATGTGTTACCTTGAGCAATTGTAATGTCAAAAAAATCATCCTTGAAGTGCACGCAAAAAGACCAATAAAAACAGAGAATGTCATTGATGGTAAGGACTCCAATACGGCGTTGCATTCTTCGTAACTTTTTGTCCTACATCGACCAACATCGCCGTCCATCCCGATATAACCAGTTGAGTAAAGGTGAGTTTTTTTTATAATGAGATATTATCGTAGGAACACTGCACATTTTTATGTTAATACTGCTTTTATATCGTACGAAATTGACAGATAATTTTAGACCCTACACCTAACAGATTAGTGTCGCTATACATGTACGTACATTCTACGTGTATATGATTTGCGTGATGTATCGATACATGGCCCTTTTCAGTGGCGTAGCAAGGTCTTTTTTATTGGGGGGGGGGGGGGGTAAACAATTTTAAAAAGGCACTCGCACATCCGTGGTGAAATGTAGACACGTTTTTTTTCTCTCGGGACACGGGGGGGGGGGGAGGGGCTGGTATGGGGGCGTTGTTCAAAACCGACGATTATGCACAATAGATGGTGATTTTAATGACTCGCAGTCGAAAAAGGCACTTTTAACGGCCGATGAAAGCAAAAATACTACTCGAAAACAGGCCACATTCATTTCACCAAGGCCAAATCGTGGGACTAAAAAAAAATATAATGTTTTTCTGGAAATTGTATCGGTACGAAAATGGCAACATATCGATATCCTAGCGAGACAGCAAAACAGTGGCATATTTTACCCTTTTGAACTGAGCACTGGAATTAATGTGATATCACAAGTTGACATTTGGTATCATCATTTCTGAATGCTAGATTTTCTACAACAAAACACTGGTCCAGGTACTTTTATGAAATGTTTCTTTTATCATGATAAGGGTTTTAACTGCTTATTCTAAGACTTGTATCATAAATATTATACAGTTTATACCTTTGCAGAACATACTTCAACTTCAAAATTATTTCAAATTTGCAGCTTAGAGTTCATTTTTTTTCAGTGTAATTCACAAATTTAGATTTCTTCGTCGTTGTAGATCTCGGCCTGAAATACCCGAAAATTTCATATTTTGGATTGTTTACTTATACTATTTCAAAGGTCTGGTTGAAAGAAAACAAACATATTTGTCTTAACGTTCCCAAGAAAAGACTAAAAAAAAATCGGTTGTTTACATCGGACGCGACGGACATGTTGTGGCATACCCATACGTATTTCAAGTCGTGTCTAATCAATGCAGCGTACACGTTGTGTGTGTGGTACATGATACACACATTACAAATACACAAATGTTGTTTCTTACACGTCCGCGAAAGTCCGAAACAACTGTGCGGCTGGATCACAATTAGCAGTGAACAAATCGATTTTTCGTGGACAAAATCGTGACCCCCGAAATACGGACGTTAATATTCAACTTTGAAATGCTCTTTCTATTTAATAGCACTTCGTTTCAAACGCGTTTTGTAGCCCAATTGGGTGCATTATAGGCCGTAGTGTCCCTTTAATACACTGAGGTGTAAAATACACCATTGCGTGTCTATGTTTTCATGCCATTTTTCAACAAAGGCACACTAAGTGTTAATTCTACGCTATAGGTTTTGAAGTGGCGAACGGCATCCGTTAAGGCAATGTTATTATTGGATCCCCATTTTGCCGGCCGACTCAAAGATTTTTGTGTTGCTCCTAGCCTCCCAGTACATTAAAATGAAGGCTTTTTGATCATATTTGTAAATATAATGGAGACAAGGGTACAGAAAAAACATACTCCTGATTCAAAGGGCCGACGGGCTGGAAAGTCTCGGCAGACGAAAGTGATAAATGGCGGTAAGAGCCTTCAAGCGGATGTCTTGTACACTTCACTCGTAATCGAAAGTAAGAAGAAATGGAGCAGCCTTAATGCACTGAATAAATATTACAATACGACAGGTCCCGCGACCTTAAAATTGCAAAGTCCCAAGTGAAGATGTTCCGCGAGAGACGACTGTACATTACACCAGGACTCTCTGGTTATTGCCGTTGGGTTTTTAATAATGGAATTATGCAGTGAAGATGGCGGTAACGCTTATCTGGCTTACCAATTCGCTGCGGCCCCGCTGTAAAAATATACCAAACATTCGACTTAATACAGTCAAGTTGATGGACAGTTCACGAAGTTCAGCTTTGTCTGCAGGAGGACTGATGTTAATTCAATAGCTACGCCACTCTGAGTCTAACTAACTCAAGCTTTTTGCTTTTACCAAGGGAATATTACAATGATTCTATAAAAGGATGAGTTTTCCCACTGGGCTTAGCCTATCATACTTTGAAATTGATTTTGTTGTTAGTTTTTCCCTTGTTAACCTCAAGCAGAAGAGGTAAATATCATAAAAAAAGTAACTGTTCCCTTTAAACTTCTCTCGGCCCGGGCTCATTTTCGCGCTCTAGACAAACAGCCTCCGGGATGTCACCCGGACGAGGCTGGGGTCAGGTCATCAACTCATCCTCGTCCGGGAATCATTGCGATGGTTAAACAATACAAATGGGCCAGTATTTGCACGGTTCTTGATAAACTGAGCGGTTTGTGATCGTGAATATATTGACTGCTGATTCAGAACAGGCTAGAGGAAGTAGGGTCCATGTTTTAATTGGAACTGCTGTGTTTACCGAAAGGGGGAACATGAGCGGCAACTCCCGGCTATGATCTACCTAGCTATGCCGGCTCGATCGAGCCTTGCAGGCGAGTCGGAGAATTATTTTGGCGCCTGTCTGTATATCAGAAGTCAAACAGTAGTTTGTTGAAGTCTGTCAAATTGTGATGGAATCAGGATTCCCGTGGACGAAATCGATGGCAAATATAAAACGGCACTTGAGTTATAAAATATACCCCAGAAAACTATTTACTGTTTAACATCAGTATCTGAGTTTGAAATGTCATGCAATATGTTGTTCATGCCGTGTATTACCTCTGCCAAAGGAGGTTATGTATTCATCGGCGTTGGTTTGTGTGTGTGTTGGTAGGTTGGTTAGTGTGTTTTTCTGTTAACAGGATAACTTCAAAAGTTCTGGACGGATTTTCATGATTTTTTTTTAAGGGCTGGTCCTTGGTACATGTACAAATCGATAAGATTTTGGAAGTGATCGGGATCTGCGTGTGGATGCATGTAAAACTTTCCCCAGATCGCTCTGTGCACAGGTTCCTGTGCGTGGTACTGACCTGGTGACCCTATATGCTTTGTAACCCACCTAATCTAACCACACATGTCAATGGATTATACCATTTTATACAATGGGGGAGTTGGTTAGTAGACCAAGACAGGCATATACATACAAAATGTTTAAGTGTAAGGATGTTTTAAATGTGCAATAAAATGTGGAAGTCCAATTGATATGCAAGGCTGTATGGGTATGGGCCTACTAACAATATGGCAAGGAATTGTTCAGCCCTTCTGAGTGCTTTCTAGTTATGTTACAAGAATGCGTCAAAAATGGGTTTTCTTCGTCGGTGTAAACTTAAATTACAGTAAAATCACAGGCTTTGCCAGACCAAATTGAATGTGGGTGTGTGAAAACAAGACAAGAAATTGCCCTGTGGAGACGTATACAATCTTTTGTTCCCTATTGTGCACATGTCTCCACAGGGTACCGTGTACCAGATCAAAATAGTATATGCCGACAGACAATCCGTTGTGTGACTGTAACCAGGATTTCTCTCCTGGGTGTCACCTTCCCCCAAAGCAACGCCTGTTGGCAAAATAAAAAAACAAAATCGGGAAAATTGCTCCACTTTCCCCGTGCACTGCTGGAGACGCCAATGGTCTTATCCAAAATTCAATTTTAACTGATTCAAATAATCACTGCTTCGGATTTCCAGCATTCGGGTTTGCCGTGAAGTAGCACCTGTTCTTTCGATTCTAATTGACAAATTAATTTGACTCGTTCTACCGGTCTTAAGCACCATGAGCTTCAATATGAATGATTGATAATGATGGTGTAACTTTTAAAACATTGGCAATCCTATGGTACTAACAGTGCCTTATAGCTTAAATTGATAAGCAGGAACGCACAATCGTAAATTTCTATACGCCCGAGGACAATGCTTTGTGTTTCCCTTTGCCCCTGCATTAAAACTCTCCCATAGACTAAGTACATAACCGCACGATCGAGGACCGTTTATAACAAAAGACCCAACGCCTGAGGACTGCAAGGATATTTTGTTCTCCCTTTATGTGTATGTCCTCTATCTTAAAGTGCGCACTAAATTGCTTTTGATAGTGAAAGTGAGGTCATACGTACATAATTACATCAACAAATCCGCATTTAAAAGTACCTAAAACAGTTTACCCATTCCTATTGGTCAAGAGCCCATCACGTCGGTGGTTTAAACGCCTGATAAAACACCAACTGGTTTGGGATATCTTTTTTTTCCGGTGTCACCTGAATTCGGACACAAACGAAACCTGGTCCCTTTTACCATATTATTGGTTAAACGTTCAAAATACTACCATTGAGTCCGTATTTTATAGAGTCCTAAATTCACAATACACCGGCACCGCTGCGTTCTGCGCCACTCCTGCAATCCATAAGGATTTTGTTAGTACTATACTCGCGAGAGGCACATACCATAAACATAGCAAGGGGGTGTTTCACAAAACATGAAGTAAATTTTTTGAGCAAAATCGTTGGAATTGTTTTTGTTGGAAATCGTTGGACTTTCTGACCGAAAAGTATTTATGAATGGAGATAAATACTCGCTTGGCCAGTATTTAAACAAGTACATTTACATTTAAAACCGGCTTGGGGGCCCGGTCGCCGATAAAAAAATCCCCGTCCAGTCCCTTAACCGGTTCAAAACGTACTTGTTTAAAACAGGCCAAACGCATACTTATGCCCTTAGTATTCCCCTGGAGGTATGGTTATATTTTACTTGGTATGGTTACTTTTTTTGGAACACTGATAACGGTTTTCAAAAAAAGCTGAAACCAAATAAAACAAAACCAATCAATTAAGGCGTTAATAGGCTAAAGCGATTAAACAACATTCTGTTTCCGGTAATCGGAATAAAAAAAAAGTGCAGTTGCATCGCGTTGACGTGGGGCTCTGTTTTATTAAGAAATTGCTCGGCGTCGTTTTCGGTGGAAGCACTCAGGCCTTTGGGACATGCTCCACGAGGATATGCACGGCATGGTTGGGTGGACAAACACGTTCCAGTCCCCTCCAATTCACGAGGGAACCTTTGGAAACGGGGTCGAGCCGGACACTTATACGTGACATACTTTTCGTCGAAACAACACAAAACCAAAAGCTATAAGAGGACGTGGTGTGGAACGAAGCGCATATCTTTTCCTCAGATTGTGTGCACATTCGTGTTTGCTCGAGGGTCTAACTGCACTGAGTCGATTTTTCTTTATTTAAGGCATGGCTAATAGCCAGACTGGAGTGACTAACATGTAATACATTCTCAGAATGCTGGTCATGAGCACTTTGACGAATCGATAGAAGGAACTAATAAGAAAGAGGAATGGAGGTGTAATTAATAGCTTTTCTCTCGTGTCTGCTTCAATGGTTGTTCTGACTAAATTACTGCTTCGGGAAATAAAGCGAAGTGTTTTATAGGCTCATTGTTCTGGTAAGAGGTTTTCCATTTCTGGTTAAGGCAGTTGGATTATTGTTTAGACACAATGAAATAGATGTTTCTCAGATCAGCGGCATAAAAAAACAAGCAACATTGCTCATTCTGAGAAAACGGGATAGATGTTTTATGAGCTCAGGAATCTGGTAAACGGGTTATCGTTTCTGGTTTGAGAATTGTTTTGGCAAAATGGAATTAGTGTTTAGGAGCGTAGCGACATAAAACAACAAAAATTGGTCGAATGGAAACATGTCACCATGGATATGCCGCTTGGTTTATCAAAAGGGACGATGTGTTAATATAAGCGACAAACTACACGAAAATTTATGCTGATTGAAAACACCACATATGCCAATTAATTCAATCTGCCTTGCCAAGTGTTTCAATGTTTTCTGAGAAAGAATGTATAACTCCTTCCCCTCCATACTTAAAGTTGAATTAGTTTTTGAAATGAATCATCGTTGTCGCTTTATTGCGTCGTTTTGGTAGGAACGGCAATAGGTCCACCATAATTATTTGGACTTTTCACAGCGAGGTGACAATTTCAATTAAAAAGGAACAGACAATTTGATAAAATATTCTCACTGATTCTAACCTTAATTATAGTGAAATGATTGTTTTACACGAAACAAAATTGAAAGGATTTATATCTCGTTTAAACGTAGTCTAAAATATCAATGCCTCGTATAATAATTAATATTATATGAAAACAATAGCCATCATATTTTCATTAATTAATTTGATTGTAATGTGGCTTACTGTCTTTATTCACAGTGACCTTACAGCTTTTATTAGACGCCATGATGTCATTTAAAGGGGCACTATATTCTGTGAAGCGCCCAAATTGGGCTATAGAACTGGTTTTGTTTCCCCACGAATTGATATAAGTTGGAAAGAGCATTTAAAAAAGAATGTAGCCGTCCACACTACCTTACCAATTCGCTTTTTTTGTGTTCTTCTTGCGAGAACGAATTTCGGGAATTAAAATTTGACTCCCATAATTCGAGCGGTTTGAGTGCTAGTCGTAATTCCAGTCGCCTATTTTAAAAAAAAAAACCGCGTGTACATGCATGGCTAGCTTTACGCTAGAGAACAGACACACACAGGGAGAACAAAAAATCCTTTCAGTCCTCGGGCGTTGGGTCTTTTGTTGAAAACGGCTCTCGATCGTACGGTTATGCGCTTAGTCTATGGTAGAGTGTTGTATTACAGGGACAAAGGGAAACACAAAGCATTGTCCTCGGGCGTATAGAAATCCACGGCTGTGTGTTAATTGCTTGCTGGATAGATGGACTAAGTTGTATCTACAAAATCAAATTACGGCTGGGAGCTTACGAGCGAGCAAATGCGAGAATAGCGTATGCTTCACGGCCCGGGTCGCGCTGTCAGCTGCATGCCAAGTTGGGTCCCAGTGAACGCGGTCAGCTACGTGGTCGTGGGGAAGTGCGCGAAACAGTGTATTACCCAACACTCGTTAATGTGATAGTGCACGTACACACTCGTGTACTGAACACAAGGATGTTGGGTTAAAAAACTTGAGAACGGCAAGTGGCCAAGACGAGGCAGGATTTGTAAAGCTGTTCTTAGCAAGTAAAGAATGTTGCCAAACATTAAAGGATTATGACGGCCTGGAATGCGCCCAATTTGGCTACAAAACGCGTTTTAAACGCAACTATATTAAATAGAAATTCAAGTAAAGAATGTTGCCAAACATTAAAGGAATATTACGGCCCGGAATGCGCCCAATTGGGCTACAAAACGCGTTTGAAACGAGCTGATATGAAATAGAAAGAACATTTAAAATTAGAATATAAACGTCCACACAACCTTCCTTTAAAAACTGGACGATTTTGTTTTGTTCTTGCGAGAACCATGCGAGAATGACTTTCAGGGTCATATAATTATTCCAGAAAAATCTAGCTGTGTAGTTCTAGTTTTGTTCCAGCCGCACAGTTTTCCGCATTTTGCAGACGTGTAAGAAACAACAATTATGTATTGGTGCTGTGTGTATTATGTACCACACACAACGTGTAGCGTATATTCAATAGACACGGATACGGATACGTATGGGTATGCCACAGAATGCCATCGCGTCCAATGTAAAAAACTACCGTTTTTTTTTTTTTTTTTTTTTTTTGGGGGGGGGGCGTTTTGGGGGAAAGGTAAAACACAAAGTTTGTTTCCTTTCAACCAGACCTTTGAAATAGTATAAGTATTTACTTACTTCGGGGCCCGCTTAACTTAAGGGCTTAAGGGGCCCGGGGAAAAAAATGGATTCTAAATTCTCTGTGGTGCAATCTGAGGCAATTTCTGACCACTTTTATTTTCTAAGCAAAAGATACATTGTAGTACATAATAGTGCCCTGTAAATAAGACACAAGTTCAACAATCTAGGGGGGGGGGCATTTGATATTGTGCCCCCCACCCTTCAAAAAGTGGATTGACGCCCATGCTTCCTTCCAATCAGTCTCCAGAAATATGATGAGCAAAGAGGCGAAGTATGATAGGCAAAGAGGTCCGGGCGTCTCTTTAAGGCACTCACTCTTCGTTTCATGACTACTGTCGATCTTAAAAAAAATAATCAAACCTTTTTTGAATTGTTGAAACATATGAAAAAACTCCCAGGAACTGACTTCCCATCACTGAAAAAAACGGGGAAGCTTAAGCTTTACCTATTTTCAATTAATCTTAGGAATCCTTGTCATTACTTTAGCACAGCTCTCCCTCAGGTCTCGGCGCCTTGAGAGCATGTTAAAGAAAGAGAAAATTGCGGAGGATCAGGAAACTCCGGAAATACCGTAAACCATTCAATCAGGTTGGGATTCCAAACCCTTCCAATCTACCTAATCGCCCTGCCGGGAATCGAACCCGGGGTCATGCGAGGTGATACTAGCGCTGACTGTAAGAATCACTTCGCCATCCTGGCTCGAGATAGATCCGGCAATTTCCAGTCGATCTCATTCCGTGATCTGGCCGATCGCAGATCATCGTTTGTCTGGATTCGTGTTTGTTGTAGTTGGCGTTGTTGTTTTTTAGGTCTTCTTTCCGTTTGGAGAATAATTGTCCACAACTTTTCTCATAAACGGTACGGAGTACTGAATTGAAACTTTTGAAATGCCAAATCTACACCTATGACACCTTGAAAACAATTAACAGACATTTGCTTAATGACTTTGTCTCATTGTTGTTCAATTACTGTTTAATACTGTTTAATTCTCACTGGGGGGATCTGGAGATTTCCCAGCCAGGTAACCTTTGATCTTCACCTTTTGATCCACGTGCTGAATTACAAGGGTGCACCCCTGTATTACAATTCCCATAGACACCAGTGCTAAATGCCCATACTTCAAAATTCTTTTTTTTTTAATACTCAGAACCCTCACAAGTATTTAGGCTACACAGAAAAATGATGATCAACATGTCATCTTTAATTTTTTTCTTCAATCTTTGGTGGGTTGACCATTGACCTTTTGAGAAATTCGCACCCCGAAAAGATGACCCCTGTTTTTCCCAAAGCGCCATCTTGAAAAGCGATCCATCCACAACATGGCAAAATAGCGCCGAATTCGAGCCCAATTGCATCCAAAATACCCAGAATTGGAAGCCCCAAGTCCAGGCCGGAGGTTCATTGCCATATCTCTTCAATTTCCCAATTGTATGGCTCTCAGAACTCTCTAATATAGAATAGTTTGAGAGTAAAACTTTTATTCAAGAGCTTGGCGGATGGGTTAAGGCCTATTGTGCACCCACAAAGCATTTTCTCGACCACACTCTCTCATTGTATACATTTGTATACATTGTATACATTGCATTTGCAAAGTACTGTGCGTTTATACGGAGACAGTTCGCACGCTTGACTCCTGCAGCTTGGAAGCAAAGCCTGTTTGCTGCGATGGTTCCTTGTGGAATAACCTAGTTATCCGACGTTAGTGATGTATTTGAGCCAACTTTAAGACGTCACGGTAAGACTAAACCAGAAGTTAAGGCCAAATAAAAAAAAAAACATGTTTAGCGTCCTGCCTTTAAATAAAAAGGAAGCGGGAGGCCCTTTCCCCCCCCCCTCCAAAATGGCCGCCCGATTGGGTTATTTTTTTATGATAACCGCCAGTTCTTTTTAAATGACCGCCATTGGAAATGACATGCCAGCTTTATATGGGCCTGATGCAACAGACAACGAGGCCAAAATGATGTCACTGCTTAAAATGTATCATTCTTTTTTCGGATAAAAAAGAAATAAATAAAAAAAAAAGCGGCCTCCAAAAAAAAAGCGGGCGGGGACGCTAAACATGTTTTTTTTTATTTGGCCTTAAAGAAATGTGTGGCTCGATCATAACTCGCTGGCTAGCAACTGTGAAAATAATTAATTTTGCATACTTGTCTTCCCAAGTAACGTCTATTTTGATATGAAGGTCACAACATTCAGCTGTCCACCACTGATCATTTACCGACCAACTGATGAATACAATGAAACATGGCCGTACTCCCACCTCGATGAATGAACGAGAACGTGCAAAGGAGAGCACACCAACACCGCCATTAATCTTTCAGGAAAAAAAAAGAGGACTCGTTCTTCATATTCAAAATACAAAATCTGAAAGTAAACATAATGTTTCAAATGATTAAAATCCCATTTGTATTTGAATGCTTGTGTGTTATATGTAATTCTCACTTAGCTCAATAGCTTCCAATGGCATTCCATGGACAGCTATAAAAATGGGTTCTTTTAGTAAAACGTTGATATCTTCCTATAGCATTGATCGATTTCAGTAATTCCCTTATTTCAGATGAGCAGTGCAGAACATGCTCTTTTAAGAGGTACTTTATTGGTGTATCAAATTTGATTGCTTTTTTATACTGAATAAAAATTACTAATTCGGGTCACTTTCTTCTTGACTCGCCCTGTAAGTTAAGCAGAATGTATTTTGCTACTAACTTAAAAGAAAAATTGCACTTGGATCCGAGCCAACTCAATCTGGCGGTATTCTAAATAGGGCGTCTCGGCCTTTTAAAAGCAAGTCATATATTACGCCTAGTGAAGTGTTAATAACCGAGCATCTTTCGGAGCGAAAATGCCGCTCTTTGATTGCCGTAATAAAAAAAATAACGCGTGCATCAAAACTGTAGTTTGATAGCACCGCGCTTATATTTTTCTCAATATGAAACGGATTACGGGTACATGGGAGATGTACGACGTAAAGGCAAACGCGGAAAGGATTTTCAGTGTATTTATAGTGCACCGTAATTAATTCATGGTAAATTGTTCGGGTGTTGAGATTATCTTATAACTCGAAGACATAGCGTGCTGGCAGGAGATTTATCATCGACCACGCGCTGTTGTTTTCTCCTCGCGCGCCTCTGCTTTAAATATTGGGTAAAGGGAACTGTTATTTTTTTTGGCAGGGGGAAGGGGAAGAACAAGTGTAACTTCAAGCTTAGGGGAAGAATGTACCAAGTCTGTGGAGAGTTGAGTGCGTTTTCAAAGTATTTGCTAACAAAATTGGAAATGATTTTCAGTCCCAGATTCATGTCTTTCCAACATTTTTGCAATGACTGACCTTCATTGAGATAATATATGATGACAAAAGTGGCGTCAGGATGCAATATTCTTTCCAAGCCTAATACAGCTGGTACCAGACTAGTCCAAGTCAGATTTACAATGGAAGTCGTTTCGTTCATCTTGTCTGAACAATGGCCGGATTCAGCTTATTCATTGGCGTTATGGTAATCCTATACGATAGCACTGCCCGACTCTCTTCACTAGCCTACAGCCAGTCGAAGTCACCAGTGTCAGTCAGACAGTCAGTCTGTCTGTCTGTCTGTCTCAGCGGCGGCGGAAGGGTTTTCAAACTGGGGGGGGGGGGGGGGGGGGCAAGTGCCCCTGTCCCCCGGTTCCGCCGCCCCTGGCCTGTCTGTCAGTCTGTCTGTCAGTCATGGGATGGGTACAAAACAAAAAAATTAGGCTGGCCCTCGGGGGCCAGCAAAAATGTCTTCGCAATTATGTGCCAAAGTACCATCACTCGGAACACGCACTTGGAGAGAAAAATAAGATTATCTTGGCGTCCCAATGAGTACTACGTGCGCTGACTTGCATTATGTTATGCTGACGTAGGGATTTTTCCCCGGTATTTTTTTCCCTCCTAATATTCATCCCAAACTGCGAGGGAAAAAACTGCGAGGAAAAAAAGAAAAGCAATTACAACCACGCTTCTTTTTCATCGTCGTTACAAAAAACCCTTTGCCATATGAGGGGCCACAATCGTAAAAGCAACTTGAGAAATTGATATGCGGAGACGACCTGCCTACTGTCAGATCCGGGTTTGAGGCTGCCGACGTTTTGTAGCAATTCACCGGGTGTGTTCGGTAGAGAAACGACTCATTAGCTAAAGCACGCGGACATACTTCAATGTCAGAGCTTCCGGAAAAAAAACCACTTGATGATACAGTTAGGCCTCTGTAAAGGTATGTGGTATATGCACTGCTGAACAGATTATCTATATCGTTCGTTATGTTGTAGAGAAACCGACTTCACGGAGTATTTTTCTCGAAGTGTTCTCAAGAAAGATTCTCTTGTTTTTGGATCGGCAAAAGTATCGCCCCTCTGGAAATTAATTTAAAGTAAAAAGGAAATGATCAATACAAGTGCGTTTTTGTGTCGGAGAATCGTCTTCAAGAACTGGCGTTGCCTGAAGCTATAAGGATAATTGCATTGATTTTCTGTAGGCTATAGTATCTAAATTGAAGGCTTGTTATTTATTGATGAACATGTATTTATTTTTGTTTTTGCCTTGTCAACCACTTTTGATGTCTTGCCATGCCCTCGGGTTTTCCACTTTGTCGCTGTCTGTTGATAGCTAATTGTGAATGCGTGTGCATGGTTGCGTTAATTGCTTTTGATGAAAAAGCAATTAATACACCCCCCCCCCCCAAAAAAAGAGAAAAATGAAAAGTACGCGCCACCTGACATTTTCTGCAGACGTGACGTCACACATCGACCAATGTTGAGCGCAGAGCTGTGCCGTGATGTTGTTGTTGGCTAAATCTTCGGTGGTGCAAGGCTGTGTCAACAGCGGACATCGCAGTAGATGATCCATTGTACTTGATACTGTTCCACATTAGCATGTCGTTGCACCTGTGGTGTATCCCCACTTGTTGAATGACTCCTTACACCAGCCAACACTGATGCGAAGACGAAAGTGCCTTCCAAACAGGCAAGTTTTTATTTCTTCTTTGCGCCTGGAGGTAGACTTTCAGCAGCTGGGATATTCATGTCCGAATGTTGTGTGAGATTAGCGAGCTTTCCATTGCATGTGCTGAGGCGTGCCTCTGCTTGACTATACGATGGCGAACTAAGACGTCACTTCCTCCCTATCCAGGCTCACTTGCTGTGGGCCTACGACGGTTCAAGCAAATTCCCTAACGACAGATTCCGCGAACTTTTTGCCACGCACGCCTGCGTACAGCAATTTAACATCTTTAATATGTCATATATTTTCACAGATTATTACCTGAAAATAGAATAGTGCTTTTTTTCAACAGATTGTCATCACACTAAGTAAGAACCACTTGTGTTTATCTTCGCTTCTCGAGAGAGACGGTATCTAGACAATGCGGGCACGTGATTACTACAGAATGATCCAACAAATTGAAACCCTGAAACATTTGCCTTTGTTAAAAACACGTGATTTTGTGAATTTGTTCTATGTTTTAGATATCAGATTTAAGCTGAGAGTTTTTCTTTGAAATACTGAACAAATCATGAACACAGCACATTGGGTTGCTGAGAAAATGGCAATATGTGACACAACTCCCTTTTGTTCAATTCCAATGGCATTACCACAGTTAGGGGATTTACACTGTACCTATTTGTGCATGAAATACATGTAGTGCATTGTGTCCCAATCCTTATTAACAACATGGCACATAATATGACAAAAATAGAAATGAATATGATGGAAATACCTTTTATTTTCCACCTGAGCAGGCATCTTATCCATTTTAGTCCTATTTTAAATCTGTTCAGCATCATAAATATGTCAAAATATGAAAGAAATTGCACAAATTAAAGACATTAAAATTAATGTTTCAATGTTTGAAGCACCATTGTAATGGACCACATATGAGTTGTGTCTCATCAGTGGCATTTGTCTCAGCAACCCAAATGTGCTGGATTCATGATTTTTTTTTTTGAGCATTTGAAAGAAAAAAACACTCACATTGAATCTGATATCCCAAACGTAAAAATTTACCCATCACGTTTTTGAAAACAAGGGCACATGTTTCAGGGTTGCATTTTTGTGGGGTTACCCTATATACGCACACGGGTCCTCCTTCAATAGTTAACCTTTGTGCCCGCTATAAAGCCTGAAAGTTGACTCCTGGTGGCGCGCTTCCGGACCCCTCGAATAGGAACATTAGCGTGTAAATGTCGGAGTTTGAAAAATTATTTTGGTAATATTTATTTCTTAAGAAAATCACCCTCGGAAAAGGCCTTTGTAAAATTGTTACTAGTATCTCAATGTATGGATGCTAAAAAATTGCATGACGTGAAAGGGAAAAATCGTGCCAAAAATTGACCTCTCACTTCCGAAAATCTAAAATACATGTGGACTAGTTGAACTCGGAGCACTCGTACAAAAATTAAAAGTTTACGAAATAATTTTGTGGCGTCCAAAACTGAAACTTAGATAGGAGACGAAAATGTCTTTTGGGACACACAGTTGACTATTGAATATACCTAATTCTCATTTGTTAACAAATCTAAAATGGCCGTTGGTATAAGAACTGTTTCAAGCAAGCCCGTCTTAATCTAGAATCCATCGGATGTAGGTAGGTAAATGTTCGCGTCGTTATCGTTTTCGTTGTCACCCAAGTACGCGATATGAAAACAAAAGTGATCGAACAGGGAGACCTAGGTTTTGAAATCCTGATGTGAAGGGTCGTAAGTAAACTTCGTTTTTACCCATCTCCAACTGATTTTTCATCATTTTATCTTGTGGAATGCCAAGATAAACTTCAAACATGAATGTTTCGTGGGGGTGATTACATGGGGTGTCGTGTGCAGGGCGCGTGAACCGCTCGCCACGATCGAGTCGAGTTGACCTTATGGTGACGTCACGACGTCGGTAGCGTATAACTAACGAATCTTCCTCTATTTATGAATTTCTGTGTAGGAAACTCCTCTGGAGTGTACTTGCATGGGCGTCGCCAGGATTTTTTCTAGCGGGGGGCAAAACATTATTTTGCCAAAAAAATGCTTGTATTTCTCAACACATTCTCGATTTATCAGTTTTAGAGGGGGCAGGGACATTTTGCCCCCCCCCCCAACTCATTAAATTTACACCACTTTGTTTTCGCGCCTCTTTTTCTTTCTTTTTTTTCCTTTTTTTTCTTCCTTTTTTTGGGGTGCTTTTCCGGGGGGGGGGCAAGTGCCCCCCCTTGCCCCCCCCCCCCCCCCCCCTCGCGACGCCCATGTGTACTTGCACTTGTTGGGTGGCATTTACTTGTTGTCAGGGATGTCGAGGAGTTTGTTGATGATCCGGTACACCATTGTTACTTTGGAAATTGCTCTTAGTAGATGTTGTAGAGACTCCCAACCCAGGTTCCTCAGCACGGCGTTGACATTGCTGTCTCTTGAGTAGTTGTTCCAGGCAGCACTGCTCCGGACAGAATAGATTTTCATCATGTTCTTTTTGTGTGTGTGTGTGGAAGATCCCATGCGCAGCTGCCATGCACAGCGGTAATACGCCGCACACGGATGCTATTTCGATGGAAAAAAGAGTTCTTCATGGGAGTGTTCACTTGGTCGTCATAGAATTCAATTCAATGTTATATTCTTTATTCTTTTTCAAAAATGAAATAGAAAATGTACCTGTCTGCTGTAAAAAAAACACACACATTAAAAAGACATTGAACGATAAAAGTTTGTTCAAGCTCAAATCAATAAAAATTAAAAAGTGATGAATACTACACAAAAATCCACCCCCCCCAAAAAAAAAAACCCATACAGAAATGACTGTAAAAATCAACACAACATTCAGAAACTCATACATCCGTATCTACAATGATTGTGGGCGCCATTTTTCTGCTTCGAACCATAAATATCGGGTGTTTATTGGAGCAATTTGGTAACTTTACTTCAGTCTAAATATTAAAGATAGTTTTTGTTATTTGTTTTAATGTATGGCAACAAGCAGCCTTATTATTGCATTAACCTCGGATTCACGTCCATCTGTAATCCAAAATGGCGTCGTTAGGACGCCCTCATGCGTTCAAATAAGTGCCATGATACATGCCGGCCTGGTTCTGCAGTGTCATATGGTTATTTACCACAAAACGAGCATTTCCAAAAGTTTGAGAACCGTGAAACTTTAACTCTTTTATCTTTGCTGTGAATGTGTAAATGAACGGATTTAATAGTACGTATTTAGCACTTGAAACTGACCTTTTGATGTTGGTACATGGCTGGAACGTAAATCTTCAATGGGTATCTACTCCTGAGGCGTTAAATGTGCATGTGCAGCTGGTTCGTAAGTGTTTTGTGTAAGTAACGCCTTGAGCAGCATCATGTTGAACTGTTGAAAAGATACAAATGACACCCGCCTAGAGTTACGGATTTATTCATGCAATTCAAAGGACCTACACCAAACTGTCGTCAATTCCAAGGTTACCTCATTTGCAATTCAGAGTGTCCCAACGCCGTGTTCTTCAAGTGGAGTCTTCCACACTCCAGGGAACTGTTTGCGATGGAGCGGGACACGACGGATATGACGCCGGTGCTCCTGAGGCCATTCTTAGTGGTCATGTCGCCTCCTCTCGCTCCCACTAAACGCGCGATGATACTCTATCATCCCGATGTATCACTGCCTCCACGTGCACTTATATAAATGTTAATCCGATGCTCTTATTGATAAGAAATACAGGTGCACTGCCCACGTACACAGATTCTCCCCGCCATATTTAGCTACTTTTAGCTCTCCAAATTTGCATTTATACTGTTCTCAATCTTGGCTCTGTGACAGTAAGGATCTTTCATTGAATCAAGAAAACAATCTGTCATTTATAAAACTTCGACCTGTCTCAGATGAAACAACCAAACAACCTTGAATTGAAAAAGGTCAAATTTTACATTTCCCCGATTCAGACTTGACCTGAGATACGTGAGGATTGGTATTGGTATCCTCACGGATTGGTATTCTCCTTGTTTTAAATATCTACTCAGTTTCTGCAAATTCACCGATTCAGTTTCGGTCAATTCACAAATTCTTCACTGCTCCTCGATGCAGAATACATCGCGTAGCCAGTGAATGGCATATAGCTAGGATCCGATTCGCATAGGAATACTAACGTAATAAAAACGTATCTAGCACCTACCGATTTCATGAGAATTCCGTACTCAAAGTAAAGATAGGACTGGTACCTAATACTCTGTGAAATTCGCAAGAAAACAACAATTGACGATAGTTTAAGAATGAACACACGGGCACATTTTTTTTCAAAGCAACGAAATCCAGTCACTAGACCCCAAAACAGTTTCTAATAAAGAGCTGAAAGTTCAACAAGTTAGTTGTTATGCACCGTTCTTATGCGCATTTATTAACGACGCATTACATATACGTTTAACACATGCAATCACAGAGAGCAGTTTACATCCTACTTTTATAGAACATTTTCACAACATGTGTGAAAATGGTTCACTGCCTTGCAAAAAAATTTTTGTCAGAGGACAGTGAAATCGCAGGGCCTGCACAAACTGGATACCTCTCATTTAACTCTGCCATTTTGCACTTCGTGACACACAGACAAACAACATAGGATCCTTTAATACAGGATAATCTTTCCATTGTGTGAACAACAACTTGAAACGAATGCTCAATTCAAGACGTATTAGCTGGAAACCTATCTGTGGTAAGCACATTTTTTTCTGTCTTAATATATAGCAGCTCCTTGGAGGACACGACCGAACAAACACTCTTATCTTGTGCAGGCAGCTAGTTGTAGGAACCACGTCAGGTATCGTCAGTCAGTCTCTCTGATCTGATATCGGCTTTCGTCTCGGCCACAACCCCGGCATTGATTTCAAGTCTGACCATGCGGCTTCCGGGCCGTACCTTTGTGCTAACTCGATTAGCGAAGCGCCACGGACCGGGAAGAAGAAAGCGATCGGAAGGGACTAGACAGGTTGCAATCGATCCCTGGTATGTCTGGGCTAGCTGAGAATGGGGGAGGGGGCGGAGACTGACATTTGTTTGTATCATTATCCCTCCCGTTGATAAAAACGGTGACAGCAGTTCTTTCCCCTGGCCATCGCAATCCGTTAGATTTATTGTAGACTTCATGTCACGTTTTTATGTGCATGAGTTCAGCAACATACAGTTTACCTAGTAGGTCATGGTCTAGCATCCTCCCTTGAACTCCTGCTGTCATACCTTCTGTTGGTTACCTCCACCAAGGAGGTTCTGTTTTCACCAATGTTGGCTTGGTTGGTTGGGTTGGTTAGTGTGTTTGTCTGTGAACAGGATAACTTAAAAAGGTCTGGACGGATTTTAATGAAATTATATTGAGGGGTGCACCCGGGTGGTCTTTGGTACAAGTACGAATCAATTAGATTTTGGAAGTGATCGTGATCTGCGTGTGGATTCATGTAAAATGTTCACCAGATCGCTCTGTGCACAAGCTCCTGTGCGTGGCACAGACCCGGTTAGTGTGTTTGTCTGTGAACAGGATAACTCAAAAAGGTCTGGACGGATTTTAATGAAATTATATTGAGGGGTGCACCGGGTGGTCTTTGGTACAAGTACGAATCAATTAGATTTTGGAAGTGATCGTGATCTGCGTGTGGATTCATGTAAAATTTTCACCAGATCGCTCTGTGCACAAGCTCCTGTGCGTGGCACAGACCCGGTGACCCTGTACGCCTTCTAACCCACCTAATCTAACCACGCAGGTCAATGGACTATACCAATTTATACGAAGGGGGAGTGGAAAAGTAGACCAACACAGGCATTTTTATACAAAATGTTTTGAGTTTCAGGAAGTTTTAAAGGTGCTATAAAAGATGGAAGTCAAATGGATATGCAAAGCTGTATATGGGTGTACTAGCAATAATTTTATGGCAGGGAATTGTTTAGCTTTTGCAGAGGTTTTGCGCTCACTGAGTGCTTTCTAGTTTTATAGATATTATAACTCAGTTGATTTGTAATGTGGGGTTAATGTCACGAGTAATGCACATGAATCTAGCAGCATGCATGCAGCCAACTTAGTGGATAACACTCTAGCAGCATCCCTTGAACCTCCTCTCCGATGCACCGTTGCGTTTCTTTTAGCGATATTTTCATGAGATGTGCTCAACTGGACTATAGCTTTTATTTGCCAAAACCCAAACTTATACCCGCTATGGTGTCTTCTGTGTACCTATCTCACTGACTGTCTCACTGACTCATTATCACCTGTACACCGGGTGGTGCTATCGTATAGGATAACCCCGTTCTGCCAATGAATGGGCTAAATCCGATCCATTATGTAAACCAAATGCATGAAAAGACTTTCAGCGAATCGCCATTTTTTAATCAATTCAACAGAAAATTTTGTGATCCGCGACCACCTGATGTTGCTTTGTTTTGTTAAACCTACTGTTGGTGCCTTTCTGTTGAAATCTCTTCTAGAATCTTGCTGTCCCCCTTCTAAAAAGGTTATCTAAGTAGTTTCAACGTAATGCAAACAGATATCTCCTTTCTCTTTCATTGCCTGCTTCCTTTTGCCCCTCAATTTCTTGTAGACGCCATCTCGAGTGGCTTTTGCTATGTGAGTGAGAGAGAGGCTCTGAAACACGATATTTCGAGAAAGCTACATGAAAACGTAAAAAGTGCTGAAGTCCTGGTGTACACATTCAGTGATTAAATGTAACTGTGGATAATTCCGTCTCTTTACGCTCCATCCAATTTTATTTGTGGTGACCCTGGTTCGAATCCTGTCCAATGACAACTTGGGGATCTTGTTTGTCAGTTTCTACTTGATCATCTTTTCAGATAAGTTTGTTTTTCTCTAAAGGTGTAGTATATCGAGACGGGCATCGAGCAGACGATGAAGCATCATTCACGTTTTAAACATCTCTTTATAAACAAAGAATATTCTCTGAAGTAGATTTCAAACCCACAGCCCCAGCATACCGCATGCTGCCACCTCAACTGAACTTTAGGTTCCGAAGTATGACGTCAATGTATCACATGACCATCCAGTTTTCCTGCGATCTGCCACCATTGCAGTAAAGCAAGCATTTGGTACGCACGTCGTGCATAGTAAACGAGACAGTAGGGCTTCACATAAAGTAACCGCAAATTCCTTATCAAATGGCATAACGGTCATTATACCTGCAGTGTGCCGTAAACGGTACTTATTATCGTGCCGACCCAGTACTAGGTGTTGGCTCCGCGTTTTATCTCACAATTGATGCCATCCATCACTGCTTTGAAGGCTTGTCTACTACCTACTGCGCGCGACGATATACGATCTTTTGCCTACTACAATGGCGACGCTGACTTTCCGGTATCCTAATGTAGGCCGGGTCTTGAGACAGCTCTATCTAGCCATATGTTGGCGATCTGTCATTGCGCCAGTGTCTTTATGTGGGATCGCTTTTAAGTTGCGATATTCAAGTGGCGAAGGTTCGATTTCTATCCGAGTGAATTTTCGTTCTTAGCTGAAAATGAAATGGACTCAAAGGAATCACATTGCGACAGATTTGTGCAATAACAGAATTACCATACCGGATAATATAATACTTTTGCTATGAATCCGGGTCTTTCAACCTTTTGTTTGCAATGATTGCTTTGCGGAATCTGTTTTTTTTTTTTCGATGTCAAAAACAGGAGATTGGACATCGTGCCTGAGGGCAAAAGCCGTTATTGCAAAATATTTATACCATTTTCCTCCTCAACAAATTTGTGTGCGTATGTTGTTAATTGCTGGGCCCACTCTCGATATTCTGAAATATCCTTTCCTTTTTCGATCTCAGTGCTTTTAGGAGAAAATATGCCTGAGGATAATAATTAAATAAAATGTGGAGTTTTTAGAAGGCAGGATTTCTCGAAATATACCTTATTACGTGAAACGTAACACTCTGGGTTTCATGTTGTTGGTCTGCTATTTTGTATTGCGAAAGTGAGGCGTCACGTTGAAGTGACTATACATTCGCGTATTTACCCAAGACCTAAGGGTCCATGAAATGAATTTTTCCGAGGAACACGTTTTGTTTAACTTTCTCCTCCTCTTAAATGCATGAAAACGATATGACATTGCTTTTTCGGTTAATTATTATTGCAAAGTGCATTTCTTTAAACGTTAAAAATGTTCCGGGCTTTTCCGGACAACTGAGGGGGTTGTTGCCGTGATGTCATTTTAGGAAAATATTCAGTTTAGGAGTTTTCTGTTCAAATTGTGAACCCAAAATTTGCTCATTGAAAACAATTTTGTGAGAAACTTTTCTGACATTGGCCTACTGTTCTGTACTGAAACAATAACAATAACCAAAGAAAAGTAAATCGACGTCAGCAAAATATTCAAAATTCTGGCAAATTGTCCCGCTCTAACATTGAGGTTTCTGCCTGAAATGACATCCCAGTTTTGCTCATGAATATGCCAATGTTGATTGGCATAAAAACCCATAAGGCACCAAAATGCCCATAAAAATGGTAAAATAACATTGAAAAAAAAAAGTTCAATAGGACACCAAGGTGCAATCACAGGACTGCATTAAATTATACATGACATGCCCCTTTAAAATTAAAGTAATTTCAGAGGCAGAATTTGTTTTACTGCCCATAGTGAGTCATAAAAACGCACAAAGAGGTACACATATATGGAGTTTTCTTATATCGCAGAAGTAAAGACATTTGACCTCGATTTTGAACCCTTGTCGAGTAAAATATCAACAAGTATGATCATTAAAGGGAGGGTCCCATGCCTTTTTTGGTTTGGCATCCTAAAAAAAATAAATTTGAAACTGTACTTGATCTTTTGTTAGCATTACAAAAGTCTAAAACTTGAGAAATGAATGGGAAGTGAATACAAAAAAAATCGGTCCACGTTAAGTTATCAATTTTAATTAGGAGCGAGAAATGCTCTTAGACTTGACTCAAGTCAGATTCATTGCGACAATGCACAAAGTCATCGGTATCCAGTCGGCCCTGAATTCAACGTCATTCCCAAATTGATATACATGTCATTTTAACATGCGTACCACTTCAGTGTGTGTATGTGTACGCATCCTGCACAGACCAAGCTCAACACCCGACTTGGGCCAAGTCTAAATTCAGCTAGAGCGAGAAACATGTGGAACACACAAGACTGTTTTTAAACGGAATCATTGCCTCTAAATGCTAAAAAAAAAAATACTCGTTAAAGGACATTATATTCTTTGTAAAATTCGTTCGAAAAACAAAATCGAAAATTTGATAAATATCGCGAATACGATTTTACTACGGAGCTCTGGAGGTGCCATCCGAGATGTTGAGATGCTGAGATAACTTCACGGGATGACGTCATCTTACATCCTGATACATTTTATCACGGGATGAAGACATCGTAAAAATAGGATGTCGACATCCTCAGATAATGTATCCGGGGATGTCGGACATCCATGCGTAGGATGTCGACAACCTGAGAAACTTCAGCACGGGATGATGACATCCTGAACGTAGGATTGCTTTCTCATAACTCCACTAAACAGCATTCGCAGGGATCTCAGGATGTTGTCATTCTACTTTCAGGACGTCGTCATTCTATAATCAATTATCTAAAGATGTCTACATTCTACTTTCCGGATATCGTCATCCTTTGAATATCTCATCTGAGGATGTCGTCATCTTGCATGTAATATGTTGACATCCTAGGATAAATTAAGTCAGGATTTCAACAAGTCGGGTGGCATTTCCAGAGCTCCGTAGTTGACGGTTGCACCGTTTAACAAATCTCTTTTGCGAGTTTGTGAGGTTCTGGAAAGAACCGGGGAGCGCGACGTTTCGGACAGTATACTCTGCTCGTCATCAGTAATATGATCATCATGATCCTCAATTAATTAAGATAAAGAACACCTGTGTTCTGCATGTGAACAGACCCACAACACTCTTTTCCTGTTCCCGATATTTGTTTTAAATATTCCACTCGCAGTCTATTTCTGCTCTCTCTAGACTGACGGCCAAATCCCTTTTGGCCAGCATCGTGACATATTAAAAATGAAACCCAGTGCTTGGACGTGTTTACTTAACAAACGCTTCATACGTCTAAAACCAAAACCCCGAACCAGCAGGCGTCCGTAGGGCATAGGATTGTTATCAAAATGCGCCCGTGATCTCAAAAACTAATCACTGAGTTTTTAATTAGCGATCCCCAATCCCCAGAAGATTAGGTAGCCATTTTGACACCGGAGCCAGGGGTTGCTTGAGATAACTTAAGCCCCTCAATCAGACTGGAACATCACCCCTTTCCAAATAAGTTTGATTTCCCCTTGATCGTCAATGACATCGGCCTGGACCGAAACACTCGGGGAAACCAAGATGGGCGAGTTGTTTTACCGACGCCGTTTCTTCTCCACTGAGATGTATCGTTGTTGCGTTTTTTCAATATCAATTGCCACTTTCCTTAGGGAGTTCAACTGTTATTGCAACCAGAACCATTTTTGACGAAGCCACTTCGAGGAAGTAGCCAGTATATCTATTCACATCCCTTTTCAAGCGCGGGGACATCTGGTGCCCAGAAAAAAAACATTACACTCGGTCCAATAACAATTTTTATTGTTGTTTTAAAAAGCAACAAAACAATTTTAAAAAAACATAGCCCGGTCTAAGACACACTGCTTTCTTTGGGACGCACAAAAGTGTGTGCGTTTTGCCCTCTGTTCATAAAGACGTCTCTCAGATAATCCAGTGTATAAGATTGTATTATATTCACTTCAATGGCGTATGCATCAATACATGCGTGTGTACTTTACCCATTCGTCAAGCGTGAGCCAACATTTAAATATATTGGGTTGAAAAAAGTCCAAGAAGAGCGTTAACCTGAATGTCGATGCACACATTGCCCATTTAAAAAAATCTAATATGCCATAGTGGTTCACTCACGACACGTACACAGTGTACCCTTAATGAGACTTTTTTTGTCGTAAGTTATACGGGGTGAGTAAAAAAATTGCAAAAACCCAAATGTTTGGACCATTGTTTTAGTGAAGTTCTGCATTTAGCGCGTTCCAAATCTAAGATATAGAAACCCAACTCATAAGATTTCTTTTAGTATAAAAATCATTCAAATCACTTATGTACTTTTTAAGTCAGAGAATTTTAAACACAACCACCGTTTTAAGGTTCTGTCCACGGATCACTAAAAAGTTCAGTGTTCTTTCAGCAAAACGAAAACAAATCACAAAGGAATGTGTGTGAGTTGTTTTCGTTTTGCTGAAAGAACGCACACCTTTTTTTGTGATCCGTGGACAGAACTTTAAAACGGTGGTTGTGTTTAAAATTCCGTAACTTTAATAGTACATAAGTGATTTGATTGATTCTTATACTAAAAGAAAGCTTGTGAATTGGGCTTTTATGTCCTAGATATTGAAAGTGCTACATGCAGAACTTCAATAAAACAATAGTCTCGACATTTGGGGTTTTTTTTTACTCTTACTCCCCCTGTATTTTAGGGAGACAGCGGGCATTCCCTAATGTCACAGCTCTTAATTACACGCACATTTTGTTTTGTCGCAAATAGGCTAGATTGATTTATTTATTTTGTTTATTTTATTTTGGAAAATATGAACAAACATACGTTGATACATAAAAAAGCTGTTTATAAGACGGCTCATATCAATCGGGGTCCTTACAAATGAAAAAAAAACATGTACAATACAATAAAGATAAATATAATCACACAGGAAATAGCAACGAATGGTAATTAAAAAGTCGGCTGTTTCAAAATTGGACTTAGAAGACAGATGTTCTTTCACTGTCCTTTTAAATTGAGGGTGATTGTTGGAAAATTTGATGCTATAGAAAGTAAATTCTGTTCATTAATTCCGGTATAACATTATGTATAGCACACTGGCCCTAATATTCTTGCCATGCGCATCTGAAACTTATTTCAGCTTATGCGCATCTGAAACATTCCTAAATTTATGACCGAGGTAGTCTGGTGCCATTTGATGAACATTTTTATTAAAAAAAAACATGATTCAGCTTGCTCTTGGTCGAAAACATAAATGTACCGAAATTCGTAGGGGTAGGATAAAGTAAAATGTTGATTAAGGTCATGAACGTTTTGAAAATTGTTGTGCACAACCCTATGGGAATGTTTGCCTGAGGTATACCAATCTATTATTATTTCTACGTCACTTGTTCTACGTTCAAATCAAAGACTTTTAATGCAACTACGTCTTTTCTTAGTTTCTGATATCACAGCGTTTAAGTCCACTGCTCTACGTTTGCTAAAAAGTAATTTGCTAAAAAGTAATTAATCCTAAGGGAAATTTTCGAAAAGTCAGGTTTCTCACGTATCCCTGAAAGCTTATTACAGAAACACAGGCAAGCTTAGTTTATGCAGATAAGGTTAAGCTTGCAGTACAGCAAGGTCTATGATATGCGAGGAGATTCGGCGATTAATTATGCAAAACAAGACTGCGTCTTGACCTCGAGATTCTGACCATTCACCAGGCGCCTTCTAGTAGGTCTTCGGTAACCCGTTGCTGTAATACACCAAAAAAAAAACAGGGCAGCCGATTGACCAATGACCAGCTTAGGCCGCATTTCTGCTCGTCGAAAGGACGTCCCAAAGTCGACTCCTATCGGATGGGGCGCGGGGCATGCCCACATAATATCGGACGCTAGCTGTTGCAGGAGCTTGGGGGCTCCGTTGACCAACGGATAATACTCAGACTAAGGCCAGATAGGCCTTCATAGGCCTTTATACTTCGGGTCTGTAGAACCAGCTTTCTTACGTTGCGTCTTACCACCCCCACAGCTGACGACACTGGTCCCTATCTGCCTAATCTTGATTCCCTCATCAGTGCTTTGTTTTGATACCCTATTTCTATGATGACATGTACGTCTGCACGTATCTATTGTCCGATTTGTCTAAAGGACCGTATTATCCTATAACACTGCTACGTGTCTTGCCTCGGGACATCTATGACGTCATACGGTAGGTCGAAGCATTTTGAACATAAATCCGTCGCCAAAACTACGATCACTTGAAACGTCTCCAAGTTACAGGATTGTAACGGTCGAGTCACTAATTTTGTGACTCGGGTCGAGTTGATTTATTTTGACTGAAGGAGTGACTCGAGTCGAGTCGAGTCATTAGGCCAAGAAGGTCAAGTCGAGTGGAATCATTTACCCGTTGCGACTCGAGTCGGACTGGAGTCGGGTCATTGACTCGAGTCATTACAACTCTGCCAAGTCGCACAGCAAACAGACTTTTATTGTTTGGCTTTTAAATTTGTGTTCAATCTTTAGCTTTCAATCAAAATAACAAAGGAAAGGGTTAAAAACGACAGACAGTAGTGTGTTTTGATCGTATGCGCATAATTGATCGGGTTATCGCGAGTCTTTCGCAAACTGTGATTCAGGGATATTTATTTTACTCAGGTATATGAATAAACCCATCCCGCGTCGGCTCGGCAGCCCATATTTAAAGACAACGTTGTATTAAATAACTCCGCCACGAAATCCTCCGCTCAATTAGTGTGTCTTCGGGTGACAAAAGGAATATCGGGTAGCATTATAGCCGGAAGAAGACTTGTCAGTTTTCTCCCTCTTACCTTTGCGACTGCAGCGATTTTTCCCCTTCTTGTATGGAGTAACCGGAGAATCTATAAATTTGATTTTTTGATAAGGGACATTTGAAGAGACGCGGAAAGGGCGTGTTCAAGGCTTGATGCTCTTCACGACGCGTGAAAAACTGTTCATTATCGGGAGGGCATTCACCGTAATTTGATATGCAATTAGAGAACTCAACGAAATGCAAGTGTTTCCATTTGAGTCAGCCATAATGAATTAAATAATATCAAAATATATCTTTCCACTTCCCTGCACATTTTCCAGCATGTCCCTGAGGACGGGGTTTTGTTAAGAACTCAGAAAACGATTTAAGTTCAGATGACGGAGTACTTTACACGCAACGTATGTGTGGCACTTTTAAAATGAGGAACCGGACAATGTTCTTGAGTAGATATCGGCAACAAATTTATTCTGTATTGGCGAAGACAGAAAATGACAAGACAATGTTAGCTGGTCTTCGACAATGAGTGAATGACGCAGCAAGGAGTGCCCAAAACCTGACGTTGAGGGCGCTCAGCTAATTTGAATATAAATAGCCTAAAGAGTCAAACCCAATAGGGATAAACCAAACAAATAGAGGGGGGGGGGTTACACTCGTCACATATGTATGACGTAGTGCATTCAGAGGATCCGATTAAATTTTATTTTAAATAAGAGAATACATTTGTGCTTGGACGGTTTTAAACATTATGTTTAAGATCGGTTGGAGTCTGGATGCTGATAATCACCCTATCAGAAGGCAAGGGTAATTATGAGCATCCAGACTCCTACCGATCTTAAATATAGTGTTTAAAACCGACCAAGCACATATTTATTCCCATTCATACCTTTTCGAGACCAAAAAAAAAAGGAATAAATTATAAATTTTCAACGATTTTGGTCAACAAAACACCCCTCGGGCTATACAATGGTAGGGCCCTCTGGTAAACAACTCCTTATATAAAACAGAACGCATGTACCTGTGTAGTGTGAATTTAGGACTATGAAATACTGACTCACTGGTAGTATTGCGCACGCTTACATGAGGATAATAAAACGGTGCTGGCACTGGATTTCATAGGAGTCAACAATTCATCTTTAATCCTAAAGGGGCCGGGGCGGAATCGGCCCCCAATATTTTTTTCTGCGATAGCCTTGAATTTTTTTTTTCTTCGCGACCCGAGCTGTTTTGACTTTCTAGCCTCGAGTCTTGCGCATCTTTTGATACCAAAAACATAAAATTCGGGCGCTATGCTCCGTGAAAACTGAATTTCCCCATTTACTTAGTGTACACAAAACAGAATTACCATTCGTGAATATGAATAATTAATTAGCCATAATTCCAAAACCCTTTGACCTATAGTCACGAAATCTCTTTCGTCATTTCGTCACTCGATGGCCAAGATCCTAGGGAGGGGGAGGGGCGGTATCCGCTCCCCCCCCCCCCCCCCCCCCCGGCTGAGAGATGGTCAAAATAGCCCGGCCCTTTTAGGGTTAAACGTTACTGAGGACACACTATAAAGCTGTTTGATACAATCGTTGAACATTTCCAGGAGTAAGCTGAGATAAGTGCGTCGATAAAGAGCAGTGGCGGCGCCACACTCTAAAAAGGGGGGGGGGGGGCAATTCGGTGGCAAGAAAATATTTTGTGTGTGTGGGGGGGGGGGACAGTCACAATAAAATCTGATGATATCCGAAATTGAAGGGGAAAGTAAGGAAATTGACGTTGGCTGCACAATTTGGCTGTATAAATGCATGTGTGCCGTGACGCGTGTTTTGCCTACCAAAGTACCAATGGCAATGTTCATCATGCTTTCATTGGCTCAAAATGTGCCACAGAACTGATAATGCACGCTCAATCTTCAACTTGTTATGAACCTTAACAGAGAAGAAAATAAATAAACATTGTTAATCTATTTGTAGATAAAGTTCGGGGGAGGGGGGGGGGGCAAGGAAACAACTTGGGGACAATCAAATGCCCCATGTCCCCACCCCATAGCGCCGCCACTGATATAGAACCGCTGGTTATGTTTGTAAAACTCGCTATAAAAGTACAAGAAAGCAGAAATTCTAAATCCAACATAAATATTTTACCACAAACAACTTAACGACACCCATGAGGAAACCATTTTGTTCTGATAGAGGTCACTTACCCATCTGAGGACGGTCGTCAATTTGAAAACGTGAACAAAACCCATGAGAGATGCTGCGACAAAGTTATTACGGACAAGAGTAGAACAGTGTGGTGTCCTCGATACACACAAACATGTTTGTGTCACTTCGTAGTTAGTTTTGACAAATTGCGTTTGTAATCTTTTCAGACCTTGCTTTTCTTTAACAAAGAGAACTATTTATCTTCCATAAAGCTGAAGAAGCATACATACTATCGCTAACGGCATCCGTACTTCCCCCCCCCCCCCTGCCCAAGCGGGTAATAGCCTAAGATAATACTGTACGCTCATGCGCGTTGACAGAGAATAATAGGCAAAACGTTACGTACAAACAGGCACTCTAACACTCCGTCGATCGCAAATTTACCCAAGGAAATTCTACGTATCAGGTTTTGGATAATGTAAACGGACTGGGCCGTGTGTTTATCCTGTACACGCGTCTAAACTTAAAATAAATGAACTCTCGTCCGCTGATTTGGTTTGATCGAAAGTAGTGTCACCTTCGATTACAATAGAAAATAATATTAAAAACACGCCGTTGGATTCATCTGTGGCTGACAAATTGTGTTTATATTTGGGAGGCGAGGAAGAAAATAATAAATCAATGCTTGTATTGAAAGGTTATCGCATTTATTTTGACGAACATTAATTTAAATGAATGGGCCCTTAGCCACCGGTAACTTCTTTTAACTGACAATTGAACCCTGATGATTAGTCATACGTGAGGATTTACTACTTTTACTAGATTACATCGCAGAGTCGAGATGTATCTAATTGAAATTGAGAGCGTAGTTGATTAATTACTTTTTATTGTTGTGCTCTTTTTGACAAAATTAGAAAATGGCGATATTTTTCATTGATTGAGCTCCAGAATCAACAACCTGTATACAACTGAAACGTGGTTCACAGTCTAAATTCTTTGCAAAGGAAATGTATTCAAAGAAAAAAAGGTTACAAATAAGTTTTTCTATATATATACAACTAGGGGTCTGACACTTGTCAAGTTTTGGGCACAATAAGATAAGTGATGATTTTAGACGCTCATAGACGCTCGGATACACCTTGAGATACTTTGAGAAGATCCCTGATGTGGTTGTTGACGATGGCGTCACATGCTGAACGCTTACAAAGCGGACTTTCATTGGTGGAAGTTCTAACTTTGCAATGCTACTGAGAATGGACGTTGCAGTAACTAGGCGTCGCGTCCATCTCGATTTCGCCCCTGACTGGAGAAAGGGCACAATTTTTGCCTGTTTGAAATGTAACCCACCACCATTTATTTTGCTGGGCCTCTCATTCGGTCTGTGCTTGTTTTTTTTTCAACCGAGGACTGTTCGCACTTGGGTTAATGTGCTCAGTCAGGAAAAAGGGGTTTCCTCGTGTGCGTCGTCGTTTGTTTGTACTGAAACGTACATTATCTCATTTGTTTTGCGCATTTTTTTTTCAACCGAGGACTGTCCGTACTTGGGTAAATGTCCTCTATAAGAAAAAAAGGTTTCCTCGTTTCGTGTTGTCAATTGTTCTTATGTTTGTGCTGAAAACATACATTATTTTGCAGGGCCTCTCATTTGTTTTGTGCATTTTTTTCAGCCGAGGACTGTCCGTACTTGGGTATAATGTCCTTTATCAGAAAAAAAGGGTTTCCACGTTTCGTGTTGTCAATTGTTCTTTTGTTTGTGCTGAAATATACATTATTTTACAGGGCCTCTCATTTGGTTTGTGCGGTTATTTTTTTTTAAGAGGACTGTCCGCACTTGGGTTCGTGATGTCCTCGACCAAAAGAGGGAGTTTCCCCACGAGAGTCCTTGTTGGCATGTGTACATGAATAGGGAGAGTGTGGGCTAGTGGTTAAGGCCTGTGACTCACTATCAGAGGGTCAGGGGTTCGAATCAGCTGCTGGCCACATGTTGTGTCCTTGGGCAAGCCACTTTACCCCAACTTGCCTCTCTCGACCCAGCAGTATAAATGGGTACCGGCATCAGCTGGGGAATAACCTGCGATGGACTAGCATCCCATCCAGGGGGGATAGAAATGTTCTCAGTCGTTTCATGCTCCTGAAACCCGAGATAACCGCCGGGCAGATGCGCCCTTTGCTAATAGCGCTTACGATCTTGCTGTGAGTTAAATAAATGAAATGAAAAATGCGGTTATTGGAAAGAAGAGAATGCTGCGTTTACAGGAACCAATCGATCCCTAATTACTTGTGATAATGACATCGTAACAGGACCGCGCTCTTCCGTCCCAAAAAAAATCGATACTGTGCAAGATCATTCCCGCCATAGGAAAAATCGCAGAAACCCAACACGCGCCGATGAAACGCATCGTCTGCTTGCGTGCTGTCCAGCTATGATAAAAGAAGAGAGAACTATGCAAAACATACATCAGCTTCTTGTTTCTGGTGTGGCATGATTTAAATAAAGACCTGGGGCTGTTTTTTTTTTCTGCGATGATAAAATGGTGCATCGCATGTCTTAACACTGTTAGTGTGTTTATTCTGGCACACTGCTTAATGGACCTTTATGCGGAGTAACCCTGAGATGGCATCTGAGGCAGGATACGTGTTATTAGTTTTGGTTATTTTTACGCGCGATAAAAAACTATGTAGGCCTACTGGTCAATAGATTTCAAAAAGGAAACTTTAGCATTGGAATCTGACTGAAAATAATGGACGAGCTCAACCTTAGTAACTTAACTTGTGCATACAGTTCAGGAAAAAACATGTTTGCGTGTAATCTATTAGGAGTGCCGTGGCCTCGTGGTCAGGAGCATTGAATTCATGGTGGTCGGCGGGTAATTCTGCAGGTTGTGGGTTCGAGTCCAGTCTGGGGTGATGGTGCGTGAGCCCTTGGGGGCGAGGCACTGTGTCAATCATTGTTTGTCCTCACCCAGTAGTTAATTGGGAACCTGTGGGCGCAGAGATGGTTGATGTGATTGATTTTAGCTGCTTTGCGCCGAAATAGCATGGAGCTGTATGCTCTCCAGGGAGCGGAGATTGCATTTGGAATGTTTCATTGGCTCGATGACCAGAGTAATGATGATGCAGCGCCTTCAGCACCAATATTGGTAGATCAGGAAAAGGCGCGCGATATATCAATGTTTAACTGCATCAGATGTGAATTCTTATTTTACTTTGATGTATTGGCTCTCGTTTGCTTACTTAACCATAAAAGGGCCGGGGGCGAGATCTGCCTCCCCCCCCCCCAACTTTTTCCGCCTTGAATTTTTTTTTCGCGACCCGAGTTGTTATGACTTAAACATTTCCCGGCGCTATGTGCCGTGAAAACTGAATTTCCCCATATACGTAGAGTACACAAAGCAGAATTACCATTCTCACAAATGAATAATTAATTAGCCATAATTCCAAAACCCTTTTGACATATAGTCATGAATGTCTTGGGTATGTTTATGATGAGTTGCTCTCAGTGCATGTACTGAGTTTCAACATTGTTCGTCACTCGATGGCCGAGATCTTGGGGGGGGGGATTCCGCAATAGATGGCTGATTCCGGCTGATGGATGGTCAAAATAACCCGGCCCTTTTTAGGGTTAATATAGATCTCATAGTTGGATAGTTACTTTATGTTTGTAGTGAATCAATTATTTTTCTTTAAATTTATTAATGGGTGCATAGAAAGATTTTAGAAATAGGTCACAAGCTGCTAAGCTGATAAAAGGAATTGTCTATTTTTTCCCCCCAGATCTACACTGCGGATTTTTTTGGACTCTTGGGCTCTCTCGCGGGAGATCGAGGTTGCGTGCTGCCATTGCGTCGTTCTATCCCTGATGTTGCATCCCTGTTGTGCCAATGGACGATCTGCTGCTGTGATGTGGACCCTGGATGGTTTACCAAGGAGGATTTGTGATTGGATAGCTGCTGTTTCGTAACCGTCATCCGCAGACCCCCCCCCCCCGACCTGATAGCACATTTCTAAACCTGACAACATCTTTTGTCCGGTTCAGATAATAATCGGCCTCTTTGTCTGGCAGGGAATATTTGCTCGGATGACTTGAGTTTCTGCAGGAGCATTGATGAAAGGGCTACTTAAAGCAAGCTGGATATCTCTTAGTTTAACACAAACCTGTGGCTATGTTGCTTTGACAACCTCTCCAAGCCTGTAAAGCGACCTCATTTATCAGGATGCACCTTCTCTGTCGTGTTTCGCGGGATTTCGACAACTGTGAGACGTTGTTTCGTAAAATGTTTTCCTGCGTCTGATCTTGAGAGTCACATGTGGCTTAGTTTTTGATTTGATGGTTATTTTTCCACAGCTGAGGTACAGATACAAGACGCTATTTGTATTGAATTGAAGAGGGAGACTCCACACAGCTATTGGGACTTCATAAGAAACAGATAAGTTAATGTATTAAGACTCGCACGGCTAAACATGGCTAACCTAACGGAGATTACCAACTTCTCAAGTGCCAACGCCACAGAGGAACCAGACTATTATGATGTAGAGTATTACAAGGAGCCAGTCTGGGTCCAGGCCATCTTCATTAGCCTCTACGGAACTGTCAGCGTCCTGGGTATCTGCGGCAACGGCATCGTGTGCTACATTGTCCTGGGACACCAGCGGATGCGCACGGTTACCAACTACTTCATCGTCAACCTGGCGATCGGGGATTTGCTAATGGCGGCCATGTGCGTTAACTTCACCGTCTACGCCACGCTGTATACCCGCTGGCCTTTTGGAGAGGTCATGTGCAAGTTGGTGTCCTTCTGCCAGACTATTTCAGTCTCGGTCAGCATCTATACCTTAGTGGCCATCGGTGTGGACCGGTATTTCGCCATTATCCACCCCTTGCGGCCCCGTATGGGGTCCAAGGAGACGCTCTTTGTTATCGGCGTCATTTGGGTCATCTCAGTCGCCCTGGCCTTGCCTGCTGTGCTCTTCACCACAGTTGAGACTGCCGGGGATGCTACCTTCTGCACGGACGGGTCCTGGGAGGATTCCCTGGTCTACTCGCTCATCTGCATGGTTCTTCAGTACTTCTTGCCGCTGACGGTGCTGACGGCAGCCTACATCAGGATCGGGAAGCGAATCTGGGGGAGGAGAACCCCAGGCGAGGTGGAGGCGGAGAGGGATAAGAAGATGAGTGAATCCAAAGCACGGGTAAGAAACTGATTCTCAATTCCTCCCATAACTTATTTTAAAAAGATTCAAGTAGCAATACGGGGTAGTATAGTATGAGGCAGTAGAGGTATCATGAGGAAGTATAAATATCGTGAGGTATTATAGGGAGAATTAGTCAAGCTGTCATGAGTTAATCGAGGCATGAAATAGTAGAGGAATGGGGCAGTAAATGTTTCATATTAGAGGTATCAGTCCCATGAGGTAGTCAAGGTACCGTGAGGTAATCGTGGTACCATAATTTAGTCAATGTACCATAAGGTAGTCGAGGTACCATGATGTAGTCAAGGTATGGGCCTTATTCACGAATTGTCCATTTTTGTCGAGTTCCCTGAATGTATTTCATTAATATTGTTAACTGTTGACTGGGATGGCGCCAGACTATTTATGCAGGTACAATGCAGCTTTATTTTACTGGTTTTTTTTAAATATGGCTTTAAACATTAGGGAACGTTCAATTACAAATTTTAAATTATTCATTAAAGCAGACTGGAATTTATTATGAATTAACTTACTTTCATTTCTCTTCGCAAGTTTCAAAAATTAAGATGTTACTTAACTTTCAATTCAATATGGCCGACTCGTGAATAAGGCCCATCATGAGGTGTTATGAGGTAGTTGTGGTACCATGAGGTATAGTCGAGATACCATGTGGTAGTCGAGGTACCATGAGGAAGAAGAGTTACCGTTAGGGAGTCGAGGTACCATGAGGTAGTCGCGGTATCTTGAGGTAATCGAGGTATCATGAGGTACTCAACATATCACGAGATAGTAAAGGCATCGTGAAGTAGAAGAAGAATCATGAGATAATCCAGGAATCATGAGACAGTAGAGGTATCAAGAGGTTGTAGATGTATCGTGAGATATTCGAGGTGTCATGAGGTAGTAGAGGTATCGTACTAGAGGTATCACGAGGCGATCGAGATATCATGAGATAATAGAGGTACCATGAGATAGTTCAGTACGTATCATGGGCGACTTCCATAAAAAGGTCTGCTACAGTTTGGAAGCATATTTTCTACGTACATATATATGATATGAAACTTCACAAAATGACATGATCACCGATGGAAAATTGAGATCTGAAAATATACCACAAAAAGAATGCCTCAATTCAGTTTGCCTTCAGAGACCTCCAACATAGCAGCCATTTAGTATTGGTTCCTGACGACTCAAAAGGAACAACAAACAGGCGTGCCAATTCAATTGTCAGTAGTCTATAATTGAGCATCACACTCACAGGAAATAATGTGAGTGCATTCCAGTTTAAAAAAAGTCATCCTTTGTAAATAGTCTCACTTCAGAAAATGGGAAAGAAAAGAAACAGTTCGATGCTCAAGAACAAATACAGCCAATCGCCATTTAAAAAAAATCCTTCCACTTCTTTACAAAAAAAAGAGAGCGACTTTGGAGTCAAATTTCATCTTAAATTCCTTAGAAATTTAAAGTTTGAACTACGGTTGAGACTTACCTTAATTGCAGCCTTATTTGCTACTATAATAACCCTAAAATAGTAGGGTCACAAAATGAGGACATAGAAATCGTGATTCGGCAGGCTTAGGTAACCTTGGGCCTATTTCACTGGCCTGCACAAACAATTGTGCCCAAGGTATTTCTTCGTCTTAAAACCACGGCGTGTACCGCTTCGTCTCTGATCCAAGCATAAATGTAAAGGCCTTGAACCGTCAAACTAAATGGAAGTTCTCCAAATGTTGAACGGGAGTCTCCTCTGTCAGGAGGCCGGAAACTGAAGCCTGAAGCCAACGCTGGAAGGAAGCTAATGTTTCAAAAATAACTCAGTGTAGACGAAGCTGATGAGCAGCTGCTCGTTATTACAGCAAGTGTGGATTTGGCTCCTGGACTTTAGCCAGCTACACTTCACAATTCACGGTTCATGTGAAGATGAAGGTCTTAAGTGGTACGGTGACGTGGTACGGTGACGTGGTTGAGGCACTAAGGATCGACAGTAATGGGTTGACGGCAAAGCTGACAGAAGCCTTTGCAGGAAAAAAAAAGTATGTTATGTGCCTTGTGTCTCAGATAACAAGACTTGTTTGTTGAGCGTTCGGTTTGATACATTTGGATTGTATTAGCTTAAATTGACATGACACCTGCTCCCGTGAAACCCGGACAAAGTTGCAGGTGTTATTGCACAATGGGCCGTGTAAAGTCATGTTGGGGTAGATACATACCATTTTCAGGTTTAGAGCTTTGCTGAATAAGCTTTAAAACTGTAAATTCAAAACCTTCTAGATTTGGAGTATACAGTATGTCCCCCCAAAAATTGTCCGTCTGACTGTTTTAAAGTAACTACAAAACCATGAGGTCAATTTTGAAAAAGTTTGATTGTGTAAATACGTCTACGCCTTGGCCTCAACCCATATGAGTTTCATATAATTTCAGTCACGCATCACTGCACAATTGACAAATGATCACAACAGGTTTAGACACTGTGACCAAGTACGTTCCTTGCCCTAGTCAAAATCAGTGCTGTGCTATGTACGGTAAGCTGTGTAAAATCCTGCATGTTGTGAAGAAGGCTGATGTGACTTGGTATTAGAATCACTTTCCAAAGGCTTAGGAGTATCTGCAAATTTTTTTTTTTTAAACTGACCTCATGTTGCAAAAATAGTCAGACAGACACTATTTTTGGGTGCATACCTATGTTCCCCAGTACCGATGTTCCCCGAAATCCTTACCAGGCTAACCCTAACCCTAACCCTAACCCTAACCCTTATCCTAAGGATTTCGGGGAACATCGGTATTTGGGAACATCGGTATTGGGGAACATAGGGTTGACCCCCTATTTTGGGAACATACTGTATACATGCCTGCGGCTCGACCGCGTTGTAGCTGCGTCTTTCGCAATTCTGCTTCTGCTGCGAGTATTAAGACGATTATCCCCCGGAATTTAGATTGAATTTAATTTAATAAAATCAATCAAGTAGTAGTATTTATTTTTTTTGAAGGGGGGGGGTAATTAAACGGGGGAAAAGATTTATAGACATTTATACAAAAATATTTCATAATACGTGTTTATCTAATAGTTGGTTGTAAGGATTTTAGGACTTAATCCTTCTTCCAAGGTAGATAGGGTCACAATACCTATGCATTTTCAATTTTTGATTTCAATCAATATATATCTCCATAATGACAAAACATAGTATAAAAAAGTCAAATACATGTAATAAATTATACAATTGCTATAAATAAGAACCCACAGGAAAGAACTGGAATAAATTGAATGGCGATTGTGGAGGCATATCTCGAAGCCTAGGGCTTATATGAAGATGCCTAACCATACACAAAGAAACCCGACGCGACATACCTTAAAAAATACAGTGACAGACTAATAATCTGACAAACATAGCTACAACACACATGGGATGAAAATAAGTATTACCCTGGATTGAACATTTGGGAGACATCCCCATAGACTTGTGCACAAAACTTTTCAAACTTAAATGTGCCCTAACCTAATATCCCCTTGTCCATTTTCCACGAATTTTGGTACGTTTACTCATTAAACCACGAGCAAGAAAAATAACCTACTTGCGACAAGAACATTTTACCTCTAAAGGGGGGCTGTGACATTAAGGAGACATGAAAATGTCTCCCTGACGATCGATGTCTCCCACCGTTCGAAGAAATTACGATAACATGTCTCCTTAATGATGCATTTAGTGGAATAATGGTGCTCAAATAGCGCTTTATACATATAAGGTTTCAAAGCGGTTCATCATTATTACCCTGCTCATTGGGCAAATAAAACGTTCCAAACACCATCTCAGCTCCCTGGGGGTGAATACAACTCGATACTGCCACTTCGGCGCAGAGCAGATAAAATCAACCACACTAACCATCTGCCCCTACAGGTACCCATTTACTCCTGGGTGGAGAGAAGCAATGAGTGATAAAGAGCTTTGTCTCAGGGCACACGCACCATAACCCCGGGCTGGACTCGAACCCACAACCTGCATAATTACCCGCGGACCACAAGCTCAATACTCCAGACCACGAGGCCACGGTACTCTAATTGATCTCCATGATTTAACAAGATTTCCATGTGTCATAATGTATTATCATGAGAAAAAAGGAAATCCTTTAGCAGAAGAACACAAAAAATGCAAACATTCCCTGTCAGTTAGATGTTGTTTTGCTCAATCTTGGTTTTTGATATTTGTTGTTTTGAAATGGCACACTCTTGCCCATTTTTGTTTTGGCAGTTCATCCGCTGTTGATTAATCGTAGAGTCCCCAAAAGGGATTTGCCGAGTTTCCTGTCCAGAGCCGCTGGTGTAGTGTTTTTGCCGGACGTGCACTACGTGCCATAAGTGGACATCGTATCGTCTCAGCGGGTTGATACACAATCACACATAGCTTGACAATTTCTTAAGGATAATTCGCTAGAACAAAGATTTGATTGCTTGGATCCCAAATGATCATGGTGTAATTAATAATTCAATATCGGGGCTTTTGATAAGTATCGTAGAAGGTGTCAGCTCGTCAATCTTTAATACAGACAGCCAATAAGACGGGTGCCTTGCAAACGCCCACGGGGGATGAACTAGAATAAATCCGCTTGATTGCTTTTTCGGTTTTCATTTCAGCTAGTGAAGATGTTTGCTACAATCGTGTTACTCTTTGCCCTGTGCTACTTGCCGATCCAGATCTACACCATCGTCCAAGATAGCAACCAAAATGTCCTCTTCTTCTATTACATCAAGGTGGGTTTTCAACATCAGTGTAAACAGAGCGAGCGGCCGGTACCGCGCTTTGAATCCATCTCGTAGGAGGTTGCCACGCGATGGCCACCCTCCTTGTTTATCACACTCGAGACTTGAGAATGACGTCTGGATACCAGGTCAACCATTAACCCCTGATCGATGGATTCTGACTGGGGACGTATCGACCGCCTCGGCTCTTTTCATGGTCGATCAACACTAATGTCTTGGTTTAAAAGGTTAACTTGTGCAAATCTGGCGAAATCGTGCAATCTAAGCGTATTGGTTTTTACTCGCGGAAAAGAACCAATACTTTTTGGTAAATTCATACCCGTACCAGCTTCAATAGCCAACAAAGTGCAATGATTGAAGAATAACCTAATGAATCACTTCAACTGAGACCACCTGTAAAATTACTCAACCTAATTTCGGTCTAAAAACCATCTCAAGTCGTTTGCGAGCTGAATTTTGAGTGGAAATTCATTGAAAGCCACTTTGCGATTTCAATCATTCATATTCAGAGGCCACTTAGGAAAACCAGGAAGGCTTATACGCCCCATACAAATACGTTAAACGGATATCCTAACACCGTTTCGTTTAATTTTGATAGTTTAAAAACAAAACAACCAAAATTCTCCTTCTTACTGAAATGACACCACAGAACACTTTAAACATTCACATTTCTTCGTATCAAACAATACTGTAAACTGTACAGCCTTTTGCCAAAACGTACCTTTGTAGTGGTTTTTTTAATAAAAACATTTTTTTATTGTTTATTCTCAGATTATATATCTATGTGCCCTGCTAGCTGCCATGAGCAATTGCGTCTACAACCCTTTCATCTACTGCTGGATGAACATCAAGTTCCGGAACGGCTTTCGGTCCGTGTTCCGTTTCCTGCCTTGCGTTACGTACCAGGGGGACTGGAACGGGTTTAAGGGTCTTCGGCGGGCCAACACGGGCCAGACCCAGATGGAGACATTGTCCACGGGGTCCAGGATGGACCGCGGTCGCTGGTGGACCCACGACCAGGCTAAGCCTAACAAGAACGGCAGGGCCTCCAACTCGGACGGCGAGACGCGGACGTCTTTCATGTGATGATTGCCGGTAGTATGCAAGTGATGAGAACGAGGTTGCTCCCACTTTTCACACACTCGTCCAGTAAATGGAGGTCATTATGTCACGTGCCTGCGAACTTGGTTCTCATTGGCACGACCATGGCTGGTTCCCGGCCATGTCAGTGATGAGAACCAGATTGCTCCCATTTTTCTCAAATTTGACCAATGAATGGAGGTCCTTATGTCACGTGCCTGCGAACTTGGTTCTTATTAGCTAGGCCATGGCTTGTTCCCGGCCATGTCAGTGATAAGACTGAGATTGCCCCACTTTCACACACTCGACCAATGAATTGAAGTCATTATGTTACGTGCCTGCGAACTTGGTTTTCATTGGTTAGGGCATGGCTGCTTCCCCGCTTGCTGCCATGATTTTTTTTTTGCCCGATTTCAGTCACTTTAAATGTTGACTCCTATACGAGAATACCACTCGTTGGCGGCATAGACCAATCTGAATAAAGACACTTCCTGCCTGTCGATCCAGCACGCTCATTGGCCAATTAGATGACGACTTTGGACCAACTGACCACAGTAGCTCGGTCAAATGTTGTCACAAGCACTTTTAGAAATGTTGTTACAACTGGTTATGTAGTAACAAACGGATAACGTATCTCCAACCGATGACGTAACAACAACTGACCAATACTGTATCACTAACCGATAATGTAATACAAAACTGATCAAAATGTACTACCTTATCAGTCAATTGTAGTTACATTATCGGTAATGTAACAACAAATGACTGATAGTGCAGGAACAATTACTACACTATCAGTCAGTTTTGTGTTACATTATCGGTTAGTGATACACTATCTGTGAATTGTTGTTACATTATCGATTGGTGATAAGTTAACCGTTGGTTACTACATTACCAGTTGTAACAAACTTTGTTACAACTGGTAATGTAGTAACCAACGGATAACGTATCACCAACCGATAATGTAACAACCATTCACAAATACTGCATTTAATGTACACAAACCAAAGATGGGTTGGGCACTCGGGCTAATGACCAAATCTGGTGGGTCCATTACTCTGCGGTTGAATGCTCCCTTGAACAGTTATGTTTGGCTAAAGATTAACATGATTTCCGAACGTTATCCCATTTCATTAAATCATATGGATCGCACAAGGGATATTGTAAAACAAGCAACATTTTTCTTAGCACCGATGTTCCAATTCGGCGCGGATGTTTAATGTATAACAAGTTCTTAAACGGTTGGTTTGCTTTATTAAAAGTGCCTATACCGTTGACATGAAGACAATCGAACTTTTTGGCAAATTAGGGTGTTAATGTAATTGATCGGCAAATATCAAATAAATAATTGATCAATCACAGAGAGTGTGCAAAATGGTTTTGAATAAGTAAATTAATGCAGATGGGTTTTAAATAAATATAATGGCAACATAATAGTAGTGGGGAAACAATCTTAATAAATTAAAACCAAGTAATCCGAACAAATGCAGAAGGTATTAAAAGAATATTTGTAAGCTTACCAAATGTTAAGTCTGTTAAGTCTTAAGTCTGAACTTCACAATAATGTGATTAATATATATATTTTTTTCAAGCACACTTCCAGACTATGTAAACTTTCCAGCAACCCTCATGCACAACGCAAAAAGAAACAACCGAACCATATAGAAAGTAGAATTAAATGTTAGTAAAATAATACTGAAAATGCGATAAATATTACTATTTGTTATTACAGATGATTTTATCAAAATTGAAAGTCTATATCAATAAAATATAGTAATGCGCATTGAGCCTGATTTAATAATGCGGCTGTCAATACACGTTTATCTGCATGTAATATTTTATATTAATATGATGATATTATGAATATTAATATGTAAGTGCAATTTAGATAAGAGTATTCACGAATAAGCGGCTCTCTGTGCCAGCGGAGCTATTTTATCGTTTAAATTGTGCACTGTAGAAAACTCAGGATTGTACAGTACTGTCTATCAAAGAGAATAGGCCTATATAATATAAAAAAAAAACATAAAATGTTAATGAATGCATATTGAGGAAACTGAATGAATATTCTTTTGTGAAGGCATTCTACAACGATGTTAACATAGTTGCCTTTTTCTAAACCAGAGGAGAATCATTATTGCATGTTGTATCCATTACAAATTTAAACACTCCTTAAATCAAAATGTCGTTTTTATGTTATTATATTAAGGACCAAATATTGGCATTTTAGAGGCACTGTGTATGTTGATAATTTGGAATTGGGCATTATCTTGCAAGGTGGATGCTGAAAATGACGCAATAGCTTGATCAGCTGAAGCGCTAGGAAAGAACACTTGCTAAAAAATACCCACTCTGACCACGGTTCCATGGTTCAACAAATTTATTGAAATCGCGTATAATGATGTGAAGCAGTGTAATAACAGAATTAATAAAAACGTAGTCATGGTGACTGACTCACTTGAAGTTATTGGCAAATTAAAAACAAAGCAAAACCAAATCCGTGTGCATACTGAAAAATGAGCCACCTCAACGAAAATGGCATTACTCCTCGCCACAGCCACTAATTTGAAAAATACATAATTCCTGTGGAAGACAAGGTAATGACCATTCATTTGAAACACTCAGTTTTTTCTCTCCATGTACTCTCATTGCCACAACAAAAATGGTGAACTTAGGTCCAGATCATGGCGAATTAACCCTGTACAGGGTGTATAAACAGGTAATCTAAAAATGTGTGGGTAAATATGTTAAAGTTATGAACTTAAACACTATCCAAGTGGCTCCATCTTAAAGGGCGGTTCATTAGCTTCTTCAGCAAAATTGGAAACGGATTTTCTTGGCCTTTGTTTTGAAATCACTGGCTCCCAGTCATCCGTAACTGAAGACGTGCAAATAAGCTAACGAACTACCCAATTTGACAGTATTGAAGTTCATAACTTTCACAGAACAACTCATTTTTTGCATTACTTTCAGTTCCTATACACCCTGTATAAACAGCAGTCAGCTGTTTTCTAGTTAATGTGATTGTATTTTTTTTGTCAAGAATGGTCTTAATGTGTTTTAACAAAGGTCAGTAGTATAATCATAACATCTTTGAATATGTTATGTCAACTGAGATAATAATGGAAGGAAAATGCATGTTCTTCTTCCAAGGCGGGACATTTTATCTTTTCATCATCAAGCCCCACATTTGCGTCACTTCTTCACCATTATATTCACACAAGAGCTCTATCAGATGCCCACTGTGATAAGCATAGGTCGTAATATGCGAATGTGATGCGAAAGATGCGTCAGCATGCGAGCGCGTGTGGGGGAGGATGAGGCTTCTGAAAGTGATGACAGAGCCAGAAAGCAAGGATCATGTGTACGGATTTGGAGAGAAAGGTGAGTGGGAAGAAAGGATTAGAATGACGTAATGAGAGCCGGGAATGCCGAGCAGGGAAGGAAAGGTAAGTTGATGAGAAAATAGGAGAGCAGATGAAAAAGAAACAAATGACCTATGCCCAAAAATAGGTTGGTGAGCGTGGTTGAACTTAATTACTCACTCCATGTTTTTGAACAAATTCGTTTGTTTCCTGATCCTTACAAATTAACGATTTGTAAGTATTTTTTTAACTGCGGGATAGCAGCTCAGCAAATCATCATGTCTCTCCGTAAGTTAGTTAGTTAGTAACAAACGTTAACATTGTCTATTACTCCTACATAATATTTTGACCGATTTCAACTTAACTATGTCAAAAGTATGAGTAGCGCAGCCCCAACATGTCCCACCACCAAACTGGGATCAAAGGTCAGCATGGGGTCACAGGGGTCAAACACCTGTTTTTGTTTTACTATAAAACACTACTCCTTCCAGGCTTCCAGGCACGGTCATGTGACTCATGCATGAACACGAATTCGTTGGCCCTCAGCTTCCGAGATATATCCTATCGAGCTTGTTTTAAACGAGAACATCTTGCCGTCTTAGGCGTCTGAAACCCCCTTTAATCATATGGGCTCTTTTTGACCATTGATGTTGCGCATTTAACGCAATTATCGTCCCGAAAATTAATTCGAAATACCCAATTAATAATTATAACCCTACATATCGATCAAGTTGTCATTTAAAATTGAAAAATAAAACTTTTCCATTGCTGGAAAAATAGAGGGAAAAAAAATCATTAACAATGGTATTTATTTCGGGGTTTAAACTGGACAATTTTAGGGGGAAAGCAACTTTAAGTTGCTGAGGCTTGAGAAAACGTAGGAGAAAATAGAAGCAGAGAAAGTGGAATGCCTGGAAAATGGAATTAAGGTATAGACGAAATGAAATTGAAAAGTGATGTGTTATAGACCCAGAAATGCGTCAGTGTGGAGTGATGGTGTATGACAAGAATGCTAAGACAGTGTCAGACTTTAGAGTTAGACAATTACTCACAAATCCAGATTTTGCACTGAAAGCGTATTAAAGGAAACATGCAGTGGAAACTCAGCTCATCTTGTTTGAATGCACATAACTATGTGTTGCAACAATACATACAAGATCTTAATATAGGTTTTCCCGGCTATGTTAACACTTGTATCACACGAATTCCCTATACCGATACTTTAATTTTGTCCCCGAACATCGCCAAGCTCAATTCTCAATTTGAATTTCAAAAAGCCACCACTAGATTTCATTTAAGGTTCAGTATAATTCAAATTGTTAGCACTCCGATTCGTCCAAAATCTTTGAAATTCGTCTCGTGAAGCAATCGGCGTTGAATTGAAAAAGCAAATTCGTTTTTTGACATTCGTTTTAATGTTCTTGTCGTCACATTTCGTCTCTGGTGACTTAAAACGTTACCATTAAAAATGTGGCCAATCTTTGAACTTGTTTGCGCATTAAATAAATTTTAATTTTTAACAAATATTTCCGTATAAATGAAAGTATAGCTGTAGGTTTTGAGTTTTCTTTGACACTTAACATTAAAATAAGAAATTGAACTTTCCCAATAATTATGCTCTTTGCTTAGCATATGAAAATTAAGCATTAAGATCAAACACCTTCGTAATGTTGCTCTTTGATATATGTATATGAATAAAACAACAGAAATAAGGTATATCTATCAAAGAACAACATTACATGTAAGAAGGTCTTTGAACTTACAGGTAATGCTTAGTGTCCATGGCATAAGTGCATATTGTGAAATGTCAATTCCTGACTCTAATGTTAATTGTGAAACACAGAAATAAAAATTCATACCTTACAGCTAACTACTTTTATTTATACATATAAGGAAATATATGTCGAATTATCATTGTTTTAATACGCATAATTCTTCAAATAAGTCTAAATATTGGGCGCATTTTCTAATCGTATACGATTTAAGTCACCGGGACGAAATGTAATGACAACAACATGAAAACGAATGACAAAAAAACGAATTTGCTTTGTCAATTCAACGCCGATGGCTTCACGAGACGAATTTGAAAGATTTTGGACGAATCGGAATGCTAACAGTTTGAATTATACTGAACCTTAAATGAAATCTAGTGGTAGCTTTCTGAAATTCAAATTGAGAAGTGAGCTTTGCGATGATCGGGGACGAAATTAAAGTATCGATATAGGGAATTCGAGTGATACAAGTGTTAAAATAGCCGGGAAAACCTATACTTGTTTTTATTGGAAGTGACAAGAAATTGCTATATTTTTTTTGCAAATATTAGCAAATTCTTTCATCAATACATTAAGAGGGCGCTTTTTTGCTTTTGTCACTTAAGGTACTCCTTGTCAAAAGTGCATATTAACAGTACACAAATTAGACAAGTCTGTTTAAAAATTAGCCACAAAAAAGTTTTAAAGAAATAATGGCCACTACTATTGTCTAAACAAGCTGTTTAACATGAAAAAAAAAACAAGTAACACTCCAAGTTATTCCAAGAAAATGAAGAAAAAAAATGATATATATTTGTACACAAAGTTAAAGAGACACTACTGTTCTGCCTTGAATGACATCACGCTTTGGTCATGAATATGGAAATTTTCATTTGCATAAAAACTAACATCTTGAAATTTCTCCCTTTCACTACTTCAAAGGAGGTTGAGAGTCATAGTAATATGGCAAGAAATTAGCTGTTTCAGATGTATTTAAGCCATAACAACCCTATTGCATGTTTCCTTTAAGCAAGTGACGACTTCAGATGTTGGTACGAACATCTTAGAAGTCCCCTAAATGTGATTAATGTCTGTTGTAGATGTACAATGAACAGTGGCAATTTCTAACTGCAGTCTGCCTTGGGTTAAAGTATTTTATGGATGCTAAGTTTATATGTCTTTCTTTTACCTGGCAGTGTGCTATCTCTTGTGAACGATTGAAACAAGGTTCTTGGTATTAAGTTCATTAGGGCAAGTAAGAAGAAACTTATAGGTTATTCACCTAATGCGATTTTCATTGGATAATTTTTTTTTATGAAGTTTGTTTGTAATGAAAATTTTCAAAATGTGAAAAACGAATGCGACAATGTTTTTTTTATTTTTTTTCAAAGTAATCAGAACATATCTTTTAAATTAAAGCGGTTGGTGATAAAATGCACCGATTTTAAGTTTACTTTAAAATCAAATATTATAAGCTCTACGTAGAGCAATATTAAGGTACATTACAATCATTATTGTTTCAGTATTATTTTTGTAGAAGATACGGTAAGATATAGTGGTGAATCTATATAGCCATAGGCCTACTTGGTTTAGCCAACGCTTTAGATCCAAGTGGACACAATATTCAAGATATTCATAATCTGACCCCTTTTCCCCGTACCATGGGAAGTCCGTTTATATATTTGTTTGTCTTTAAAAACAAATTGTACTATGACATCATTAGTGAGGGAACAATGACGTCATCACTGTAGCTGTCTCTTTGGTGTGTTCGATTAGCTCATCCAGGTCGACTCGGTTTAGCACCGTGCCGTTCGATTAGCTCTGACGTCCCGCTTAGGGCTAAACCGGGTCAGCCACCACATACACCCTGCTCGTGGAGCAGAGTCAGTGGTGGATATACGTCACACGCGTGCGTTGTTCATTCCAAGAAACGGACAAATATGGCAGCCGGACAGCGGAAAAGATCAAGTGGACTGGTAAGTCTCAGTCCGAAAAGGCGTTTTGTCAATGGCTATACGGCCGCGGCTACGGACATGGCTACGGACGTCACGTGAGGATCACGATGGCCCGCGTTTCAGCGATTGGCTAACCCGTGGCTAGCCCGTCTGCCGTTAGCCAAGTCGACCCGGGTGAACTAATCGAACACAACGTAAGTGCGACCAGGAAAACGCTTGACTTTCATTAAGATAAACAGCATTTCGTCGTCTTTTAGGGGGGGGGTTAGTTTGTTAAATATATCTTATTATTACTGAGATAACGTAACTGTTGAAAAAAGGTTCAATCCTTTACTTTAACCACGAGTAACTTGTAAAATAAAGCCTAATAAATTCGTTATTTCTTTACACTTTTGTTGTTGTGTACTTGTATGTGTTTCCCCTGCATCATTAAAACAATTACAACAATGAGCACATGCTGCATAAAGCCATGCTTTCTATATTAATATCATCATTGAAAAGCAACCACATCAAACAACAACCGAACATTACATTTGGTTTTTTTTTTTCATAACTGCCCTTTCAGCGAGAAAACCTTTCACAAAGAGGTAATTTGGGTCGGGAATAAAAAAATGCATTTATAAATAAGACAATTTACCCATTCCTATTGGTCAAGAGCCTGTGACGTAGCCTGTTTTAAGCGGTTGATAAAGACCGACTGGCTGGTCTTAAACACATTTCCAGAGTCATGTGAAATGTTGACTCTTAAGTCCTAAATTCACACTAAACCGGCACAGCTGCGTTCTGCGCCACGTCACGCACTACGCGCGACGCGCGCACCAATCTCCATATAAATGGTTGTTTACAACTTCTCGCGAAAGGGCCGTACCATAGCATAGCTAGAGGGGTGTTTCGAAAAACATGAAGTAAAATTGTTTAACAAAATTGTTGGAAATTTATAATAAGTCTTGATTTTGAATGGAAAAATGAGTGGGATGCTGATATATGACTGTGTCTTTCGGACACCAACCGGTTTTTAAAACGGGCCTAGCACACATTTATTTCCTTATGTCGGATAGTACAGCCATTATCTGAGGTTCAAATGGTTCACCCAAAAAAGATTCAATTTTTTTAAAGATATTTTTGCTTGCTTACAGGATGTAGACGCTTTTTACTCTTCCCCTCTCGACATCGAAAGAGACTATGACGGATTAATATTTAAGATCAAAATAATGGCTGAAAGAGTACAAATGTAGATGTCTGAAAGACTTAAATGGCTACACGTGCGTTATCTTTTGTGAAGTGATTTTTTAAGAGGGCACTATGCCAAAACAAAACAATAAAAAAAGTAATTACGTGGGTTTAGAGTGGCGCGTTTCTGGTTATTTGATTCCGCTTACACGTATCACTTTCCTCGCATTTCCGAAGCACTTAACGGTGACATCCGGATTGATTTCAAGAAATGCATGCTAAATTGTTTAATGCTTTTTCGAGTATCTCAGTCTGCAAAAACATTTTCAATCTGCCCTTAATTTTGGGCAAATAATAAAGAAAAGAAAGTTCATGTATGAGAAAGCCAATGAAGGAATGGAATGTAAGTATTGTCAGGCTGTAGAGCAAGAAGCTACCGAATTTATTGCATGAAATATACTTCAAATTACCAAGTTTTTCTGGCATCATATAGAAAATCATAAAAACAGAAATACAAAGGCAACGCTTCAACCCTTCCAGAGCCGTAATAGTGTTCTTCTTGCAGCAGCCGGGGCTCAGATTCCGTCCCCGCCTGAACTTAAAAAAAATGCGATGTCCGACAGTTGTGAAATCTAGTGTTGTTGAAGAAACATTTTTGTTTAATAGTACACACAGAGTGTGTCCAGAAAAGTGCAACATTCAGAAAACAAATAATTAAAACTGTTCAATATTTTTTCTTCCATGAAATTATATATTACATTAAAGCTTGACTATTTAGCAATCCACTCCTTTTTACTCCATTCCATTTGGGTCCCTAGATCCAGAAATACAATCAATTAAGTAAAAGGGTGTAAATTTGAATCGGGCCACTCTCACCTGTGATGTCACCAACTCCGTCAATGCTTACACCAGATTAAGCGTGTCCACGTGAGGGTGCCACAAGTGAAGTTTACACCCTTTCACTTAATAGATTGTACTTCTGGATCTAGGGACCCAAATGGAATGGGGTAAAAAGCAGTGGATTGAGAAATGGTCAGGCTTTAATGCAATATATAATTTCATTGAAGAAAAACACCTTTAACAGTTTTAATTATTTGTTTTCTGAATGTTGGACTTTTTTGGACACACTCTGCATATGCAAAGTCATAGCTCAATCGATACAAGCGTTTAGAAGTTATGATGATTCCACGCTTCCGTCGGTGAACGATATTGTTGCCTTTGCGCGACCACTTGATACAGTCTTTATTTTAAAAATGTGCCAAAAACGTCCGCAAGACACCAGGCTGAAAACTCATAAAAACTCGCAAAGAAAACACAATATAGAAGCAATGAGATTGGAAAATGTAAGGCGAGACCGAAGTCGCCTCAGGCCCCTTTTAATTTCAGGGGTTAAGCTTCCATTCTTAAAATGTACAGGGTGTCCCAATAAACATTGTGCATAAAGAAATCGCTGATTTCTCAAAGGTTGGTCAGACTAGCTAATCAAATTTTACAGCGTTTTCAAGCCCATGGTCTTTTTTATAATTGGTAAACAATCAAGCAAATCCAACTATGCAAACCAGAGATATCATTGGTTGGGTAAGGCTATGCATTTTTCGACCTGCACAGTGTAATTTCCTCACTTAGTATTTGCTTGTACATGCATTTATACCAATTATTGGGTTATATGCGTTACACAGTGCTTGAAATATTACAGGTCCTTTATGTAAAACGATTTTATTTGTAAATAAAAGAAGAAAGGGTGCGCATTTGATTGTTTATCAAAGAAGATTATTTAAAAGCACGTGGTAACTGCTCTAATTGCAAATTACTCGAGCGTCAATGTTGTATAGACCCTTTTGCCGTTCTTTGTTATTCTTGCTCAACTACAAGATTCTATAAGATTTGAGGCTTTGCATGATGGAGTATCGGTATCGTTTTGATTTGCGGTAACACCATGTGGTAATAACTACTGCTTAGAAGATATTTAGATCTGAAAAGAGCTTGTCCTGCTTATTATCAACTTTCGCCAAGTAGTTTTAGTTCTGTTAAGAACAGGATTCTAATTGTGCAGGAGGAAAATAGTGTAGCCTTACCAAATCAACTTTATCTCTGGTTTGCATTGATGGATTTTCTTCATATTTTCACCAATTATGAACAAGACTATAGGCTTTAATACCAATTTGATTAGCTAGTCTGACCAACTTTTGTGAAAATCAGCGATTTCTTCGTGCACAATGTTTATTGGGCCACCCTGTATACGACCCTCCTCCGCGTCCGCGCACCCTAATTTCGAATCCGCAAAATTCGTGAAACAGAACTTTCCACACAAAAAAACTTTAGAAAGTTGGGGCACATTGCCGTCGTTTCGCCGACTGTTTACATTATGTCACCGTGACATCTTCAGACAGAGACGATATTTTTGAAAAGAGGGAACTTGTGTTATCCTAAGAGAAAAAAAGCAAGACATACAACCTTCCAAGCACTCATCTAAGTGCTGTTAGTTATTTCTTGCTGCGGGAGCATTTTGATTTGAGAGAAGTGAAAACGTCCACTCTCTCTCATTCTCTCTCCGAGTTGTTCCTCGGGCAAAACTTTTTTTGCATTCTAAATCGTTAGTTTTTTTCTACTTTCCCATTTCTTTCCGGTGTAAAGTGACTTTTCAATAGTCACTCGTTTTCTCCACTCGTCAAGAACAACTTCCTGGAAGGGGCAGCCGATAGGTTTCGCTCATTCATGATTTGATGTTAAAATTATTATGGGGTTTCGATGTCCCTTAGCTTTCGACGAACGGAAATATCTTGGAAAAATTCTGCAGAGGTTCGAGGGAATGAACACTATTTGCTTTTGCTGCAATTTTCAGAACAAAATGAATTTGGAGGATCAGTACGTTATAGCAAAATGAAATGACTTGTTTCACGTTTTGGCCTTGTAGATGCTGGAAAATACCAAGAAAACTAATCATGTTCTTGTATTCTCGTTCCCCGATCGCACTTAAGATGAAACAGAGCAATTTATAGACTTTGGGAATTTAAAGATCAGATAATCAGTCTAGAAGGCTTGTACCCCTTCACAGGTGTGTGATCAATTGCAAAGAACACTCGGAATAACTAATTAGGAAAAATTAAGAACAGTTTTGAGATACAAAACAAGCTAGTTTTCTGCAACGCTGGTCGGCCTACCAGCGTTGGAAAAATACAATTTTTCTTGAAAATTTCAGTAAACCAAGAGCCATAATTTAACAGGATGTTTTACACTGTCATTCCTTACAATCAAGTTAGGTATTTCATGATCATATGGTCGTTTTGTTTTGTGATGTTTGCAAATGTTGTATCTTCCCTTTAACAACAAGCTGAAGTTGGGAGCTGGAAGACCCTTCGACATGGCCTGCGGATTATGCAAATCTCAGGAGGGTGGGAGAATTCATGAGATGTATCGCTGGTGAGGTGTTGAGCTCGGTAGATGACACTGTCTTGTTTGATTACACAGCAGAGAATGAACTACCTGTACAAGACAAGAGATAATTTGGAATCACGGGAGGGAAATGAATACCTTAAGATCGTCCTCCTCGTGGTTTTTTGGTTCACTTTCGTATGTGCATCCTGAAATCACTGCGCCCTGAGGAGCCCAATAACTCCTTTTTCGAAGATTTCGAAGAGGAGTCACGTATTTGGGGAACCATGAGGAAATAAGAACCACGAATATGGTTAGCAGGACTATAGGCCTTTTCATAATCTAGTAATTTAGCGGTGTCGGTGATTGCGTTTTCGTATACTGAGGCTTTATTGTACTTGGAGCTATAGCAGATAAGCATATATTGCGCTGTGTAACACTTACTGTGGATGTATTGGCTGGTGTGGTTTACTAGTTTAGTCTTTGAGGATAGATATAAAAATGTCTGGAGTTCAATTATATCATATTATTTTGCTTATTCTAATGTGTTTACCCCTTATACAGTGTGTCCCAAAATACCCGCAACCTTTTTTTGCGAGGCTCTAGCGTCAGAGCGGAAACAAGTACCGGTGTTATTTTCACACCATTTTAAAGCTTGCAATCTTAACTTTATCCCTCGTTTGATTGGTTTGATATTTAAAGGAGTGTTAACAATATTTGTGTTCAAATAAAGGCATGTCGAAAACAAACTCAACCGATTTCAGGAAAATCGATGATGCGGTACATCATCGAGTCACAGTTTGAGTCACAGTTTGAGCGGGCTTTTTGAATAGGTACATGCTTGCACGTGCATTTCAAAAAAAACCAAAAAACAAAGAACAATATTGTGAATTCATTTAAGATGTAGTCTACGTGGATCGAGAAGAATAGGAAATACAGGAAGTAAAAGGCAATGCAATCATCACATCATGAACATGATGAAGCATTCCACATTAGAAAAAAAATGCGCTCGATTGATTTTCCCTGAAATCGGTTAAGTTCGTTATTGACATGACTTTATTTGAATACGAAGAATGTCAAAACCTTTTTAAATATCACACCAATACTCGCCATGGATACAGTTAAGATCCAAGCTTTCAAACGATTTAAAAAAAAAATATGGCAGTATGTGTTTCTGCAGCGACGCTAGAGCCTCGCAAACAAATGTTGCGGGTATTTTGGGACGCGCTGTATGTGGAAATGTACCGAGAATATTAGGGAGTAATTGTTTTTGAGGCCTGGGTACATCCCACGCTGGATGCCTGTGCCTCCTTGCGGCCATCCCCTTGGCTGGTCACTGGATATCAGGGATTCAGAGGAGAGTCCATTCTTCCCGATTGATCAACAGCAAGTTCACGACACAAGCCACCCGCGATCAGCTAACATATCTCCACCCAGACCCTCGGGAAACGAAGGGGCCAAAAAGTCGCCGAGAGTTGGCAGGCTCAGTCCAGTCACACTCTGCCGAGGCTCCCCGTAGACCATTCGGCAGCGTGTAGTGGGGCTTACTTAAACTAAAGAATTTTGACATTTCAGGCCACACGGAACATGGAAATTCACGCTCGCGGCTAGCGATCAAGCTTCCATGTGTCCCTCTGCGAGTTCGCCGTTTTAACAGATTTTATCCCCGTGGACACATAAAAAAAAAAGGTGAGACAAAGTGCAACATTTCTCACTCGGACTCTAAGTTCTTTTGCCATTCTCAATCAAATTCACCATTTTGTAATGTCAGTCGCAACTCGGCAGTTATTACCCGAACCGACCGGCTAGGGATTAGCGTAAACCCCCCCCCCCTCCCAACTCCATTGCCGTTCTCTCCCTACCGTCGACAACACTTGTCGCCTTTTTTTTTCGAAGCCTGTCCAACGGCCATATCTGTCTATGGCGAGGATGAGCTACCGTCAATGTTCCAAATAGTATCCTTCCTCGGCATTCAGTGGTGGATTACGTCACTCTCTGGCGCCGGTAAGATACATGTATGACGATCAATCGAGGTATGAACTCAGGGGTGCTGATATCTTTTGGCAATTTTTAAGAGAGACCAACCTGTCACGAAGACGAAACTCAGGGGATCGGTGTATATATCAATCTCAAAACTGTGTTTAGCGAATAAACACAATTCTAAACCCTTTCTTGCTATCAGTTTGTAAACATGTTTACATGCTAAACACTTTTAGCATGAGGCGATAGCAAGAAATTTTTTAGAATTGTGCTTTTACTCGCTAAAGACATTCTTTATAGGCCAGTCAAATATCCACACGGAGGCAAATAGGCTACTTTTCTCCCAATACCTAAAATTGAAAACTTGGTACCATGGTCAATTTGACCTCTCTTGGAAAATTACTCATAACTCTGTCAAACATTATCAGATCTGGACGTTTGGTGTCTCATTGTAAAGATGATAGGCGTATCTTTCAAACCATACCTATATCATTTATGTTGGCTACACATTCTACGTCTGGCATTCAGTTATATTTTGTTTGCATGTTTTTGATACACACTGTAAATCGTTAATTAAATACATAATACGGGCATCTAAAAAGTATCTTTTTTTACAAATCCTACTTCTTCTTTGCTTTGTAAACATCATTTGAAGAGATGTCGTTCTCGCTTCCATGAAATCGAATGTTTTCATTCTGGCAGACGGTATCTGTTATCATGCTTGATAATCGTCCATTTCTGGCATTCAGGAATTGCGTTAGTTCCTACGGATAAAACCGAGTCCGGTCAAAGTAATGTCAACTACCATTAGGTCTACTGTTATCGCAATGGGATTTTTCAACTTTTTTCTATACTTTCTTACTTTAGACAGAAATTTTCGCTCAAGAGTCAGAACACAGATCTAAATGCAACATTCCCAACAGGTACATTATTTTGTCTATGACAATGCCGAGAGTTATATTTTCAATACAAATAAAGCGTGTCGCGCCGAACCGCTAAGTGTGTTGTGTCGACATACATGCACCGATAATGATATTTTTGAGACCTGATTTTCGAGGCTACAAAAACATTCGAAACGGCAAGATAGACACAGTCAGAGAAGGTTGAAAAACGAAACAAACATTGTAGACTTGAACAAAATACTCTCTGATGTCTTAAGTGATTTGGAGCAACGTTGTCTATTGTCTGTATAGACTCCAGCACGTTTTCTTCTGTGATTTTTAGGAGCGAGAATTCCATTATGTTTTCCATTCCTGATTACTTTTCAAAATATTGAAACACCTTTAAGTTTTCGTTTTTGAACAGGGCTTCCTTCTACAAACCTTTTAGCTAGTCTGAGTGTCACCCGTTGTCAAACGGAGCACTCTCTTTATCGAACGTCTCATACATCTGAGCAATGCAACTTTTATGCGACTGCGCGCAGCCAGCCAATTGGAGTCGACTTTAGGTGACGTGACGTCATTTCGATCAGCAATGTGGACTAAGGTGTCGAATGGTCAATTTGGGTGGCATGTTTTGTAATACAACAACGGGTTACAGAAGACCCAATACAAAGCGCCTGCAGAATGATCAGAATCGTGTGGTCAAGACGCAGTCTTGTTTTGCATAACTACTCGCAGAATCTGCTCGCATGTCATAGACCCTTGCTATGCAAGGTGTATTCCGAAGACGACATTTTACAATTATTTCAGAAGGAAATGTATCATGTTGTTTTCTCTGCCGACAGTTTCTGCAACAAGAAATTTCGGAAGTTAAACTCATTTGTATATTTACGAATATCACATAAGATAAATAACATCCTCAAAACTAAGCATAAACTTGAGGTGAACGGACTTTTCAAAGTGCAAGTTCAGGTACGTCGTACTCTACAAAACAGAAAACCCTCCTGATGATAGGTATAATCCTGTGTTGTTTAATAGTCAAGATGAGCCAACGTAATGACATCAGGGATATAATTACCGTTAAAAAAATCCTGTTTGAGCAGTGGCGGTTCTACGGGGGGGGGGGGGGGGAGGGGGGCCGCTGGGGCTGTAGTCCCCCCCCCCCAATTTTGTCTAGCCCCCCCCCGAACAAAAATCCATAAAAAAAATTGCATTAGCAAAATGTAAGAATGTGACGTACATGCCAACGGTCTCCCCCTAAATAAATAGTCGTGAGAAGGGTGCATTTGCACACTTTTAGTTAATATAGTATGCCTGATTGTAGGATTTTATCAGCGCTCCCCATTGAAAATATGGCACGACCTCCCCCCCCCGCCCCCCCCCCCCCCCCCCCCCCCCCCCCCACACACACACACCTATTGATTTTTGGAAGCCTAAGTGTCCGGAGAAAATTAACCGGTCTACATTTCAGCACCCCTCTTTGCAAAAAAATCCGGATCCACCCTGCTAGCCCCCAAAATATTGGCTCTATAACCGCGCGTTTGTTTGAGTAAACATTGTCGGCTAATGTTAATGGCAATTGCTTCTTGCACTATAAACTTTTGCTGCATCTTCAATAATTAGTAAAAGCGCGGCTCTCTGTTTTCGCAAAGTGGCATCGACAAATTATACGGCAAAATACGAACTGCGTTTATTTGATGGTACATAGAGGTATCTTACTCTAATCATATGGGTTACAGCCCGATAGTCCGAAAGTCCGATGGTCCAAAGGTTCTTTAATCCGAAGGGTCATTAGTCCGAAGGTTCGTCAGTCCGAAGGTTCGATAGTCCGAAGGGCCCATTAGTCCGAAAATAGAATAAGGTTAATTAATCCGAAGGTTCGATAGTCCGAAACTCCGAATACACGATAGGGTTCGATAGTCCGAATCGAAAATAAGGTTCGATAGTCCAAATATACGGTAGGGTTCCATAGTCCAAATTGACAATAAGGTTCGATAGTCTGAATGGAGAATAAGGTTCGATAGTCCGAATGTGCAATACGGTTCGTCAGTCTTATTGTCGATTCAGACTATCGGACCGTATTGTCGATTCGGACTATCGGACCGTATTGTCGATTCGGACTATCGGACCTTATAGTCTTTTCGGACTATCGAACCTTATTGTCAATTCGGAATAATGAACCTTCGGACTGTTGAACCTTAGTTTCGTTTCGGACTATTGAACCTTCGGAATAATTAACCTTATTCTAAATTCGGATTATCAAGCCTTTGGATAAATGAACCTTCGGACTAAAGAACCTTTGGACTAAAGAACCTTCGGACTTAAAAACCTTCGGACTATCGGGTGGCCCCCAGCCATTATGTACCCACCATGCGATAGATTAGCACCATAATATGGCACGAGGGATTAAAAGGGTTTCCTACACAGTAAACCTAAGTTAGTCATTTGGGCCCAAAAGTAAGTCGAAATGACTACTTTATTACCTTACTCGATCAATTTTGGCCAATTGTTTTCCATTGTTTTGATCAACCTGTTAGTCAGATTGACAAATATATATTACTCAGATTTTCCCTAAACCCCTCTGTAGTCTCCTGGGCAGTCATGCACGAAAACTAATCCAGTGAAACTGGCACCCAAATAAGCAGGAAGCAGGGCGGACCTAGGAATTTTCAGGGGGGGGGGGTTCATCAGCAATTTTTTAAAAAGATATTTCTATGATTTTCTTTTGACAGAGCTGGGGCTTTGACCCCCCCCCCCCCCGATCCGCACCTGAGGAAAAGTAACTCGAAAGAACTATAAAAAATATGTTATCTTTGTTGCTACACAATAAAACGATAGGCAATCGTAAAAGTGTACAGTTTTTGACTCGCACTGGAACTGTGTTTTCAGTATCAGCATATTGCGAAGGAGCATAAGGTTGCAACATATGGTGGTCTTTGAAATCGAACCGTTCTGCCGAGCTACGCCAGTCGTCGTTCCATTACACGTGTCAATCAAGGGCGGATCCAGAACATAATTTTTTGGGGGGCCGAAAAAAAATTTGTGTCTCCCAAAAGGTGGGTCAAAAAGTTACGGGCGTGGGGTTCGGGGCCCGCTAAAGGGCCCCGAATTTTTTTGGATTCTCGATGCTCTGTGGTGCGATCTGAGGCAATTTCTGACCACTTTAGCCAATGTTTTTTTGAGGAAAAGATGGTGGTGTACTCATTGCCTGCCTTTATTGCGACGTCACATAAAAAACCCAAATTGGTTTCGTGTTTTGGGGGGCCATGGCCCCTTTTGGCCCCCCCTGGATCTGCCCTTGGGGTCAATGAACTAGTTTATTTTAATCAGTACATGTTTTAACTTCAAATGTTTGCTGAAGTTAACGTGATGGCACAAGCACTAGGTATGAATTATTATACGATACCAGAGACTAATAGATTGAGCTCAAATCTAAGGGCATTATTTTAATTTGGGAACTATGTTTAAGCTATATACACACTGAAAGCCGCGTTAGATGTTGAAACAACTTTGTTTCAAACATTCCTTGGTAGATGTACAAAGGAGGTCATGTGGTATTTTCATTGGCACGGACATTAGAAAAGAATCCGGTGAACTGAAATGAATAGATTTTCGGCCTCTCAATGCAGCTTGATAAGCTGTCAATCAATTCCAGTCTCCGTTTGGATACAGAGATTCTGGAAAGGACACCGCTGCACAGAATAAAATAAAGAAACAATTGCGAGGCAGGTGCACAAAGGAAGGCGCATCGCAAAGGGACTAATGAAAGAACAACCGCTTCCGAACTTCTCATGCGTTATTCATCCAGCAAACACAAGACGCATCGCCAAGCGGGGCCGGCAAATGACGCGGCAAACGGGTGCACCAGATGTCACCGCCCGTTTCAAAAACATTTCACGTTCCCCCGCGTCGTACCAGACTAAATTAATTTGCGCTGACATTCAGGAGCAGGAGCGATTACAAGCTGAAATCCCCAATAGTGCATGTTGACCCTGGCCCAGATGTCCCGATTAATTCCATTTTGTGGACCGCGACTTGGTTTTAATTTAATACCGGAACGCCGGTGGAATGCAAATAGCCGACGGGGGATTGTTTTGCACCAGTGCTCAATCGCGGCGGCTGTTAAGCTGGTGTGTGCGATGTACGGTGTAGTCGGGAGGCCGGGGGCGGCAGGCGCACTTCACCTGACGATAACGCAGGCGAAACTTGGGAAACCCACTTCAGATCATAATCTGCGCTCTTGGACGGCGGGCTTCGCGCACTTTCCATTCAAGTCGCCACACTACTGGATGACCGAATGGGGTAATGTACCAAACGCCCTCTAGCGGATCTGATTAGGTTGGTCATCTCATAAAGGGTCACCTGGCCAATGTGCATCCGTACCATGGACCAATTGCAATAAAAAAAAACCGCATCTTTCACTTGATAAAAACACGTACTGTTGCAATATATGCCTTTCATGTCTTTGTATAAAAGGATCAGGTATTCCCTCCGGATATAATTTCTCAAAATGTGAATAGACTTCCTGTTTCTTTATCATGCGAATTTGGAGAAGGCTATTTGTAGCGTTTTGTGCGGTCAAACAGGTACGAAATAAGAAGCGATCGGGAAAAGAGACTTATAGACTTTTACAACCTCCGTTTTCATCGAATTTTGATGTTTGGTTGGTTGGTTGGTTTGTTTGTCTGTTAACAAGATAACAGATACCTATGACGTCTTTACCACACGTGCCAGCTAACGGCTCTTCATGCAATCCTGGATCCACCTCAGAATTAAAAAAAGAAAATAGGTAACTTGCAACTTGTAAACTGTCTTCTAAAAAATAATACTCTTTCAGGAGATTGAGAGTACAGAGAGTTTGAACCGATGCAAAACACAAGTTTTAGGAACTTATCTGTGAAATATTATGAAATCAACTGTACATTTTCCTTGTCGACAAATGTAAGACTAACCGTGCAAGGACAAGCAGGTTGTCATGAAGCGTGCTCACAAACAACACTTGTGAGTTTTGACCTATTGCGCCCTCTGTTGATAACATATGCGGTATATGTGTGGCGCCGTATAACCCATGTCTAACATGCGGGAAACGGGCACAGCACATGTGATGTTGAGGCACATCGTGAAAGATCATCTTTTTTGGTGGAATTGTTCATTTCAGTCTTATGCACCGTCATTTTGAAGGGTGTGATCTGTGCCGTTTTTAGTTGCTATGATGCAAGTATCCATGTTCAATAAAAGTATAATGACACATTCAGACGCTAACGTTTCACATCATAAGAACTTGTTCAGCCTGGAAAATGTTCCTAATACACGACAGCCAATCAGTGGGCAGACCTAAATCACTAACTGATTTTACGCGATAGCAAGCTTGTCTAGGTTTTATCGATCTATATTCCCATCCGTAATTGTTGTACAAAACACTGCATTCGAAGTGACCAATCAAACAGTTAGTCCTGATTTGGGAATGAAATGACGTCACGATTGAGTAAAGTCGACTCCGACTGGCTGAGGCGCAGGATCGCATAAATCTGCATGCTTAGATAGTTCAGACGTTATACAGGAGACTGGGCTCCGTGGATAACGGGTGATACGTAGACTAGCTAGCGCGTGCCGCGAGCAGCGCGGCGTCCCACTAGTATAATAAATAATAAAGAAGTGCCCTTTAAAAACGTTAAGTCCATGCATAGCGAGTTTATTCACAACCCCTTTTATGGACTGTGTGGTATTTTTTTCACGAGGATTTTTGGAATATACCCGACCAAATCTATGGCTTGAGGTAAAAGCTATCAAAAGACGTAACGACATTTGGATGCCCTTTCAAAACAGTAAGTACATTGGACCTGTGATATTTCAGCCTGTATGTTTATCTGGGTCTAGAAAACTGAGTTTGCGTTTAGCAATTCAAATGTAGGAAAAAATTGTCGGTTCGATTATTTAGATCGGTTCAACGTGGAGGGACACCGGAAATGTCAAAGGTGTTTACTGGCAAAGTTATCATTGCATATGTGAAGCAAGTGCGCAGGTTGTGTTGAAAAAAAAAAACTCTCACTATCATGCTTCGAAGTTGACAGCCTGGAAGCAAAACACCCAAGGCGTAATAGCTTCATCGTCCCGTGGGCTGCAAATCGGGTGTAAGCACTTTGATTTGTGTATCCGGTTGGGACATCACGCTTGAATGTACTTGGCTGCTTTTTGGTTCAGAAACTTTTAGTTTTTATAGCGTCAGCTTGAAAATGCCAACCGTTCAGTGACAAATGTACGGAGTCTTAGAAGTGCCCTTGATTCACAGGGCAGTCACCGTTCGTAACGAGCGTTGGAATGCACTATACATCACCTTTGACAACTCCTGCCTAAGGCCCGGTGTCACTTTAATGGGTCTCCACTGAGGGAGGACAGAGTTACATTATCGAGATCACTAAGTTTGCATTGTGACGTTAAATGGAAAATCCTTTATTTCAATTCGGGCGATTCACAATGCAGTGCGCCACCAAGAATTTGCCAAGGAGAGTTCTTTTTTCCAGTGCATTGTGGGAGATGGTCGATAAATTCACAGCACGGGACATTTGAAATTGTTAGTTTTTCCGGTCAGTAGTTTCGTAAGCGGCAGATCGCTATGTCCCAATCTATAACGAATTAGCTTAAATTGTCTCGTGACACTCATTCAAATGGGCCATGTACTGTTTTGTCGACCGTAAACTTGGAAAATGGACTCTCCATGGCAAATTCTTGGTGGCGCACTGCATTGTGAATCGCCCGAATTAACAATCACGACCAAGTGGGTAAGTGATGTGCAATGTGTTAATTACGTTACATAATGCATGAACACACATGCGTTGGCCGGCATCTTCCGAAATCATCTTGAGCTTGTTCGTCATTTCATGGTAGTTTGTGTGGAAAACACGGAAACACGGATGGTCAGTTAAGGCTTCCGTACGTCACAATGCAGACTATATTGGCCAATTTAGTAGGAGTGGGTGGACAATACTGTTTCGGTAAAAACCTCGCGGCAACTGTCGGCTGAAAGGGATAATTTCCCGGTTTGAATGGCTTACATGGAAACCGAAAAGCAGAGTATAATAAGTGTTTGTGCGTGACTTTCAGTAACCTTTTAAAAAAACAGATCCCAACGTAGTTAAGAATGGTGAAAAAAGAAACAATCCAAAGACTTGCATTAAACACCTACACATGCATCACTAACACATGTAAGGGGGACGGTATAAATTAACAGACTGCAACAGCTGGAATGCATAATTTCACACTACATGAAGCGATTTCATCCGAATAAAATACTCCCATAATAAGTATCCCATAGGGCCATGCCAAAACATGGCTGCCACCGTGACATCCGGCGACCGTATTTTTTGTTATTCCCAGGATGGTTATGAATAATTCAGTAGTTTCGATCGGGCCAGTATGTTGATTCATGAGAACAGAACAATGATATCAAGAGCATTGTTGATTTAAGTCAACCAGTTACACTAAAGCATTTTTAAAGTACCAACGTCGTCGAGTTACCACACAGTAGTCTAGTGGATAGCGAGATGAACTATGGATACAAAGATCCCTGGTTCGAATCTACGTCGTCGAGTCGCTCCCCATTTTCATCGACTATTTTTTCTTCTCCAAATTAATTGTAATTTAATAGGCCATCAGCCTGGGGGTTTGGCCAGTATCAAATCGGGGCATAAATGATTATACTGCGCAAGCGCAAGGTATACTGCCCCTAGAGTGGTAACAAGCATTTTGATGGACATTTTGAAAAAAAAGTGTGATAACACCCAAAAACCTGCCACCGCTGCAATGCTATCACATATTTTCCGACTCGGGAGGTGTATATACCTTGCCAAAAATCGCTATGACGATTATTCCACTCATTTGATACCGGTGGCCAAAATTTTGGACCGAGGCTGATGGCCTATAAGGGTAAAAGAAAACGAGAACCTATGTCTTGCAATAATTCAAAGAAAAAAATGAATTATTCATAACATTCACCCTGCCACTCGTGGGGAAATAAATGCTAAAGATGCTAAAGAACACTAGAACACATCTCAATTTGATTTCTGAACAGATGTCCTTTTCAAAATGAATTTTTTGGGGTGAAATCTGTCAAAAATAATGATTTTATTCTCTAAAACTCGATGATTTTTGCCAAAATCTTTAAAATATTGGGTGTTTGAATGTTGATTGATGCTCCTCTTGCCTTTAAAAGAATTTTTGCATCGTTTGGGAAAAAGCATTTTTCGCCGAATTTCATAAAAAAGTAAGGCTTACCCCTTGCGCTTTTTTATATTTTGGCCAAAAAATGAAATTGCTTGAAAAGAGATGTGCTTTTCAATGCATAGCATTTCTTCACACTTTGGAGGAAAGATACCTAAAGGACCCTAAAACAGATCCCAATTCGGTCTTCGAACAAATGTGCTCTTTAAAATGAAATTTTGACGACAATTTGGGGTAAAATATGTCAAAAATAATAATTTTGTTCTGAAAAACTCGATGATTTTTGCCCAAATCTTCAAAATATTGGGTGTTTGAAATATTATGTTGATTGATGCTCCTCTTGCCTTTTAAAGAATATCTGCACAGTTTGGAGAAAAGTCTTTTTTGGCCGAATTTCATCCAAAATGTAAGCCTTACATCTTGTGTTTTTTAAGATTTTGGCAAAAAAATGAAATTGCTGTAAACTTTCTGGAAAGATGCCTTCAGGACTTAAAAACACATCCCAATTCGCTTTCTGAACATATGTGCTTTTCAAAATGAAATTTCGACGACGAGCCTTAGGAACGCACAATGACCTTGCTAGCAATGCAACAACAAACAAAATATCATCTAGTACTGTCATTAGATGCAGGGAACGTGACTACAATGGTTGCAGTACGATAAAGGTATATTATTGACATTAACGCCATATGCAGCGGCCAACGAAAAAGCAACAATCGTCATCGAATTGGGGTAAAAGGGTAGATTCCGCATTTTGCGCGCGTAATGAAGTAGAGACGAGATGGCTGAGCGATAACGCGTGATCTGTCACAAACTGCCGCCGCCGGAGTATACCAGCGCAGCGAAGCTGCCGGGGAGATCGGCGATGCAGATAGGCGGCAGAAATCACTCTGTGGGCGTGGGCGGTGTGGGACACTTACACATCCCTCAAACGTTAATTGTGGTCGAAGAGCGAGGCCTTTCCCGTCGAATTGCCCGGCTGAAGACAGCTCCGGTGTGTGTTTTAACGCGCTCGGTCATCATCTGTACTTATTAAAAGCTCCGAATTGTTTTACGAAATAATTAAGGTGTTCCGGAGGTATCTATAAATGTATCCTTTATGTGTATTCTCACACGGAACCAATTCGGGCGATTCACAATGCAGTGCGCCACCAAGAGTTAGCCATGAAGCGTCAACTTTTCAAGTTTACGGTCGACAAAACATGACTCATTTGAATGAGTGTCAGTAGACAATTTGAGCTAATTTGTTTATAGATTTGGGCATAGCGTTCTGCCGCCTTACCAAAAATCACCACATTGATAAAAAGAAAAGAAAAGGGCACACGTACACTCGAATCATACGCTTACGAAACTACTGACCGGAAAAAACGAACAATGTCAAATGTCCCGCGAATTTGTCGACCATCTCCCACAATGCACTGGGAAAAAATGAACTCTCTGTGGCAAACTCTTGGTGGCGCACTGCATTGTGAATCGCCCGAATTGAAACGCAAATGTAACGCACAGGCAGGCATCAGACTATTCCTCATTTGCATACCTGTTCAAAAATCTTGCACATGCAAATGATCCAATACCAGGGTGGGAGAGCAGGTGGTGGTGGGCGCGTACTGCTCGGCACCCTGGGGACGAGGTTGGCTGAAAGCTGTTTAGGCGAAAAAATAAAGTCTTCGGTTTCTGGTATGGAGCTTGCCCCAAAAGTGGTGCATCGACGCGGTTTTTCCCCCCTAGGCCTACATTTGTTTTCTTTAAAATATCGGCTGATGAAGCAAATGACGTTTCGATCCCCTCAGAACTCTCTAGTCAAGAGAAAAAATCAGAGAAAACGTCAGACCATTAGGCGACATCAACATCGTGCTGAGTTGCCAGGCTGGTCATTAGTCTGCTCCCTTATACATATTGCCAAAAGCGTTTACAGGATCCAGATACATGCCATCGCTCCCTCAGTCTGGCTTCCAGAACACTGTCTGCAAATGATGCCGAATTAAATTTAGTGCACAATAGATGGGAGCCAGAGAGGCCACATCAAGCTTACAATGGATTGAAAACCCATCTAAAATGGATTTCAGTCAAAACAGTGCGTTTGGCGGTTTTGAGACATCTTCTTACATTGAAGAAAAAAACGTTTTAATTTTGCCAACGCGCATGGCTATACGGCGATGCGCGCGCAGACCAGAAACCGGAGACTTTTTTCGGCCTTAAAATGCTCTTTAAATATTGAATTAACCCTCCATCTCTCGCTGGCAAAATCAGGTACACCATCACAGCAGTGACAATCAATCAAGTGACTGTTGGAACAGTTACGAATTCCCTTGTTAATTTGATATAGCTGTGCCTTGACTGTAGGTGATTGATATGCCAACTGTACCTACCAGATACCTCGTTTTGTCCTTTGATGGAATTTGATTAGTCACAGTGTTTACACGATAGGCAATCTGACTGTTTGTTTTACTAGTCTGTGTACAAACTGACAGAGGAAGTGGAAGAATATGTTGACTGTCTGTGACTGATCAAAACAATTCAATGATAAAGTCTCTGCTTATGGAACGTTACAGTAATGCTTAATTTTAGTTTTCTTATTATTTGCTGTGAACATATTCTTCTAAGGATATCCCTTGTAGGTTCTGATTGCCTTTTTGTCTTGTCCTGTTTGTGTTGGTCCCTTGTCTCTGTATATGTGTAACTTAGAGTGCACTTCATTGTGTAGTTAAGTTAAAGGAACCAATGTTATTAGTATTTATCATGATATATATTTTCTTCCACACATAATGGACTTCTCCACTTAAGCCCAACGCTTAATCTTATCCGTTTATCTCAATTATTGTCTAAACTTTTCCCTCCAAAATGATTAAGTGGAAATAAATATGAATGAATGAATGAATGAATACCATAACGAACTCTTATACTAAATTTGTTTATGTTTCAAGACGTGCCAACGTGAACATTCTAGCATTATATTTCACTGAGAAAAAATGGGCTACAAAACGCGTTTTGAAGGAAATGATATTAAATGGAAAGCGCATTTAAAAAAAAAAGTAGGATAAAAACGTCCACACAATCATTCTTTAAAAACTGGGCGCTTGTGTGTTATTCCTGTTTTATGCGTGAGAAAACGAATTTCGGGGTCCACTTTTGCGACCCCCCCCCCCCCACCACCCCAAATAGATCGGGCTGTTCATGCTAGTTGTGTTTCTAACCGTAAAGTGCTCGCCTTCTGCGAACGTGTCAAAAACCACATTGTGCTGCGTGTAATTTATGTAACACACAACGTGTATCGTACATTGAATGAAAACGACAGTAAAAACGTATGCGTACTCCGTCGTGTCTGATGTGAACAACCGGGTTTTTTCTCTTTTCTTGGGAACGGTAAGACGCTAGGTTAGTTTCCTTTCACATAGACCTTTTAGATAGTGTAAGTAAACAATCCAACGCATGACATTTTCGGGGATTTCAGGACCTAATGCCCTTTTAACTAGACAATCACATCAAATTCAGCCCGCACTGTAGGTGTTACAAGAAACTTCTTCCTTGGTTATGTACAGGGGCGCGAGCGAAGTGAATATACAATACCGTGGGGAATATAGATAAAATCAGAAAATGAGTAGAAAACACAAATGTCGAATGATAATAGTTGTTAACCCCGTGAGGATTATGTAAGGAATAAATGACAGCGTGAAAAGGGTACTGATTGTCAAAGGCTTCTCGCAAACCGCTTGGGACCGGGATGTGTGCTAGCTTTCTTGACCCCTACACACATTACATACAGAGAGGTAAAAAAGGGTCTCTTTGGATAAGTTTTTGTCTCTTCAGCCAACATTTGGTCTGGGTATTGACAACAGTCAGTAAAAAAAATCACTAACTTTCAGCCATGCGCATGCAAGGGATACATGCCTTTCTTAGTGACTACCCAAAAACGCTATACCAACACAATGTTTCGTAATGTTTAAATGGGGAATTCAACGTTATTTTAATGGCGCAAACAAGAACCTGAACAATTAAGGGGCGCCAAGATCTCCAGATCAGTGAGTAATGATGCTGCGCGTCATTTGTTCTTGTCCTACACATCCCACATATGGTCTGTGCACGGACAGTCCGTTGCTAGGGGAGCCGAACAGCAATTTGAAATATCAATTATTTGGTCACTTTATACTCACACAATGCCGTCTACAACTGCTTAATAGCAACAAAACGTTAAATTCTGCACATTCAGATGTCTAGTTATTTTGTAATTTCGAGTTGAATTCGGACGACTTTCGGCTGCCAGTGTTCACGAAAGCGTCGCGCTGCATGACGTCATGGGTTGTGATAATCGCGCCCTCACTAGCTTGCATCAAAATTTGATGTGCAGTGGTGCGGCTGTTGCCTGTCATTCAGTTTTGTTCAAAAGTGCGCCCGCATACATGCTTGCGTTCTAACGACAACTTTCTGGGATAGTTTACTAGGATTTACTCCATCATGCCGAAGTCTCGTCCGAGTTTTTCTGCGGCTCTTCGTGCACGGTGTCTCGACCCCCTGATGATGAGAAACCTCCTTCGCCGGCTACAGCAGACATTTTAGCCATGGCGGATAAAGAAATATCCCCGACAGGGGTAAATTTTTTCGGACAAGCAGAAAGAGTTGGCCTACCATGGAATAACGTTGCATTTGTCATTTGATATCAACTTGCAATACATTCTCGATCTCATGGGCCGGCCTATAATCTTCTTTCTACATGGCTGGTTGGCCTGCTGTTCCTTGATTTTTCACTACTAAAATTCAATGGAAAAAACAGTCAATTTATTTTTTCCCCCGAAAACTACAATAAATATTAAGTATAATGAATATTGAATGATACTCATCTGGCAACCGACTGGCACTTCTGATTCCTTTTTGTTTTGGAAGCAATTTTTTTAATTGTTTTTTTTTCCTAACCAAAAAAAAATAATTTGCTTGAAACTTTGAAGAAAGACGCCTCGACGAACTGCAATCGCATTCGCACTGGATTTCTGCACGGATATGCAAAATGAAGAATAACTATGGCGTGGAGAATTTGGAAAAATATACACTCCCAGGTCAAAATATATTTATTTTCAGGCCCTAAATTGCGTATGATTTCCAAAGGCAAGGGCGGATCCCCAAATAAAATCCCAATTTGTCTTTCGTTTTTTTAAGTGACGTCGCAATAAAGGCAGACACTGCGCACACCACCATCTTTTCCGCCATAAATTTAGTCAAAGTGGTCAGATATTGCCTCAGATCGAACCACAAAGCATCTGGAATCAATTTTTTTTTGGGGACCCTAGTGGGCCCCGAACCCCACGCCGTAATTTTTTTGGACTCACTTTTTGGGGGAACCAATTTTTTTCGCCCCCCCCCCCCCTTTCAAAATTGTGTTCTGGATCCGCCCTTGTCCAAATGAGGCTCGGCTGGCAGCGAAAAGCGTTGTGGAATCATTTCAAGATTTTGTTTGGCCAATTCTAATCGATCTTTCAAAAGACGCAAAATTGGTCGATAATAATATTGTTCCTGTTATATTACTTTTGTTTCAAAAAATCGAAGATTTTTGCCCAAATATTTAAAATTGTTGGTCTTTGTTTATCAAGAGATTGTCCTTTTGTATCTGCAGGCAATCCTGAGTTATTTGGAGACTGTCAACTTTTGGCCAAACTTGATTAAAAGTGTAAACTTGCAATTATTATTTTTGTCAATAATGCATGGCCTACAAAGGACGAAGGCCAAGAGCACATTCCAACTCGCATTGTGGACAGATTTGGCATTGCAAAGAAAAGTTGCGTGAAAAATTTTGGGCAAAATTAGTCCTGAATGTTACCCATTTTTTCCAATAAATTCATGATTTTTTCGATATCCTCAAAACGTTTGGTGTTTAAATATCGATCAATACGTCTCTTGCATCCAAAGGCATATTTCTGCGTTGTTTGGATAAAAGTCCGTTTTTGGCCAAATTTGATTAAAAAGTAAGGTTAACCCCTTGCATATTTTTCAATTTATGGAAATAAAGTTGCTTGAAATTTTGGAAAGATGCCTCGACGACCCTTCTTCTCATTCCCACTAGATTTCTAGACGGATGTACCAATTTAGAAGAAATATGACTTCGTCGATATTTTGATGGGAAAAACCAACAACACTTTAATATTTTAAAAACAAAATAAGTTAAGCCCTAATCTTCAAAATAATTGGCGAATGAATATTAAATGATGCTAATCTGGCACCAAAAGGCATTTTTTTTAGTCGTTTCCAGAAAAAAAACCCTTATTGTTAGTTAGCCAAAATGGATTTACAATGTAATTTACCCCGTACAATTTCTTTTCAAATCGAGCCGCAAATGTTAAATTGCCTGAAACTGTACGCCTGTACGACTTGTCGTCACGTTCCAACTGTAATTCCCGACAAACGTGCCAATTAGGAAGACGCACATACAGTAAAAACAAAATTTGTGCAGAAAAACACTCAGTCAAAATTAGTAATTCATTTCCCTCGAAAAATGATATAATTTGCCCTAATCTTTACATTAATTGGCATATGAATACTTAATGATGCTCTACTGGGATCGAACGGTATAGCTGAGTTGTTGATTTTTTTTTGAAAATTATTGGTAAGATGTCTGCACTAGTAAGAAAATCACGGTTTCCACTCCATAGACCATTATCATGTAGCGGCCATCTTGATTTTTTTCCCATTCAAATCAACGTAACCAAAGCGAGGCTTGAAGGAAAATAGTCTGGTTCCTTTTTGCACCAAAAAGCAAACAATCATTCAGTACTGCTATTATGATGCAAGGGAAATGACTGAAATGGTGGCAGCATGATAAGGGTCTATTCCTTGCACACTTGTGAAGTTTTCCTGCAAACTTTCTGGTTTTTTAAAGTTTTATTTTGCATACAAGAGTCTCAGCGCAGTTCTTTCAATTCAATCATGTACTACGTTTTGTATCTTTCTTAGCAGAACATCGAGTACAGTTTTAAAGGGAATCAAACTTGCGCCACAGTGCGACGAGTGAAGGATTACCATGGGTAACGTGTGATGAATGTCATATTTTGCCACAGGCAAAACTGCGGATTCTGGTAATACCAATCAGCAAGGGAGCTTCAACAGAACGTCAAAAACAAGCAATCCGCATTAAATGCCTGCTGGGGACGCGCTGTAGTTATAGATATGAAAGTTATTTCATTTTGTTTCAGAAATACAAGTTCGGGGTGAGGATTTACAATTCCTACCGATTGGATTTGATCATCATCTGAAGAAATCCCCAGAGTTGTGATTTGTCAGGGGGTTGATGGATAAAACGAAAGTAGTTCTGGTCCGCGCGTGGGAGGAATTAGCTTTGAGACAATGAAAAATGGGATTTTTTTGGGGGCAAACAGCCGTTGGTATTGAGTAGCGATGGCCATCACCAATAGAGATTCTTATCACAATATCAGTCTTAATTCTGACGGCTTGGGCATGTTTGGAATGATTAAGTGAGCATCGGTCGTTCACCCGGATCCTAGGGGACAAGCTAGCAACATGACCCTGGGGACAAGTGGGGCTCAAGATTTAAAGATGTCAGACACTAATAAAAGATTGAAAGCTGTCTTTCAACCGTTCGTCTTGGTCGATTGATAGTAAACTGCTGAAGAACGTCCAGTACAATCCTCATATTGCCTTCAATTTAACTTGGATGAAAAACACACCTAAAGCTCCAGGCTTGTTACACTCGTAACGCGCGTGTAGATGGTTACAATAAAATAGTAATTTAAGGCCAACAAAAAAAAGTCTCCGGTTTCTGGTATGCGCGCGCGTCGCCGTAGCCATGCGCGTCGGCAAAATGAAAAAGTTTTTTTTCAATGAAAGATGATGTCTCAAAACCGCCAAACTCACTGGTTTGACTGGAATCCTGCTGCTGCACAATTTTAACGCGTTCTTAGATGGGGTTATGATCGAGAATAAGCTTTATGTGGCCTCTCTGGAATCCCAAATATTTTCACTAATTTGAGTCGGGCACCATTTGCAGTCATCAGCCGCCATTTGAAGCAAAAAAGTCAGGTAAAAAAAAAAGAAGCCGCATTGCCGCACCACTTTTTGGACAAGCTCCATACAAGAAACCGTATCCTTTTTTGTGGGCCTAATGTTCAGGAATTAGTTCTATCAATTGACGGCGTGTATCGTTGTCGTTTGTTGCGCACCCATTTCTAATTAAACATAGCGCGTCTGATCTGTCTCCAGCCAGCTCTGTCATTGGTCTCCTTCTTCAGGTCAATGCTGCCTAGGGGTTTGAGGTCGTTAATTGTGTCTAACCATGTTCGTCCCCCCCCCCCCCCGACGGTCTTTTCACTTTTTGTTGTATTTCGTCATGTGCAATCTTTGCTGGTGTGTCTTGTGGCAGACGCAGTAGATGACCGTGCCAGCTCAACCTTCTGTTTTTGATGTTTACACTCCACGACTTTTGGTTGGTTTTGGTGTACAGGTCTTCATTTGATTATCTTTGCTGGCCAGCAAATTCCTAGTATGTATCTAAGATGACGTCTGTGAAAAGCATAAGTTTGGTTCGCCAAGGTTTTTGTGAGAGTCCAAAGTTCACTGTTGTACAGGAAGACGCTTCCAGCATATGCAATGAGAATTCTTATTCTCAGTTGTGGGTTGATTTTCTTCTTGTATGGTATTGGTTTGAGTTTAATATCTGATGGTTGGTTCTAGTGATTTCCGGCGTTTTAAGACACAGGCTGAAACTAGACACAGGCCTTACGAATACGAGTTGTTTCTATTTTTGGAAGGGGGGGATTGTGGTTGGGGTGAGGCACGTTGCCCACGTATTCACAATAGCCACGTGGGTGCAACCCTGCATTACAATTATAGACACTAGTGCTAAATGCCCATACTTCATAATTCTTTTTAATATACTCAGAACCCTCACAGGTATTTAAGCAACACAGAAAAATGATGATCAACATGTCATCTTTCATTTTCTTTTCAGTTTTGGTGGGTTGACCATTGACTACTTGAGAAATTCTTGCCCAAAGAAGACGACCCCTATTTTCCCCAAAGCGAAACGGTAGCCATCTTGAAAAAAAAGAAGATACCTCCACAACAAGGCAAAATAGCGGCACTTTCGAGCCCAATTGCATCCAAAATGCTCAGAATTGAAAGCCCCAAGTCCGGGCCAGAGGTTCATTGCCATATCTCTTCAATTACCCAATGTTATGGCTCTCAGAACTCTCTAATATAAAATATTTTGAAGGGAATAACTTTTATTCATGAGCTCGGCGGATGGATTTGGGCCTATTTACCGGTGTGCACCCACATGGCCACATTTGAATGTGTGTGCCTACTTGTGTCCCCATTGTCCTGAGGACTTAGAATATGGGGACATGTCCTTGATCGATGGTGAAACTAAGCAGCGATTCAAAAATAAACAATCATGATACGCGCACGCAGAGGTGATCGAATCAATCAAATAAAAAAACACCAAGTTGAAGCAATAAATGATTTAATCATGGTTCAAATAATGTTCGTATACAGGAAATATTTTAGGTATTTATAATTCTATGTACAGTGGATATAATATAAGAAAGTTTCCGCAGCGCCCATTAAAAAATATAGGTAATTTTTTTTCTTCAATCATTTACATTCCTTATTTCTCGTTTTTGCTGTTTCGACAAATAATCGCCATTCTAAAACGCAAAACACGTTTTCCCTCGCTTTGATTTTTGGAGTTTTTACAATAAACCAAATTAAGAAACGGTACTGGTAAAACGAATAACTGGGTATAATGTCATAAAATAATTATCACAAAATCCAAATAATAAACATCTTTACTTGTGCGCCTGAATATATATCAGCCGAATGGACCGATTTTGAAATTTTAAATAAAAACAGCTGAAGTGCTTGTTAATACATATTTATGTAGACCTGTTAAAATAGCTAGGCCTTTTGATATCGATTTAAATAGGCCACCATTAAAGTTGGCGAAAAAGACCATTTTACCTCAAATTCTTTTTTTTACATTTTCAAATCAGAAATAGATATTTTATTGAATGTTGGAAATGCCCAGTTTTGGCACAAAAACAAATGCCTTTTGAAAAAGAAAATGCACGAGACAAGAAAATTGGAACAATTTTCCTTAAAAATAATGAAAATCATTTTGGAATAAATCAATGAAAATATACAATAAGTTTACATTGTTGATGAATAGAATTTTTTTTTTTTTACATCAAGATGATGTTTATGAATCTCAACAATTTTGTTTTAAAGGCTTGGATGCAGGCAGGGTGACCGTTTTAGCCGATTTTCGGCTAGCTTAATGACAGATACTTTGTTAAAAAACGAGTTTGACAGAACATTTGACAGAATAGATTTTTTTTGGCAGATTTCTGGCACAATTATGCAAAAATGGTTATTTGACAAAAAACCATAGCAAATTTGAAGAAAAAAAATGGTGCATTTGTATAAAAAAAGGTTCAATCTTTTTAAACAAACCCTTGCATAATGGGACAGGTTGGCTGGTCTAGCTGCTGAGGTTCACTGGGAACCAGACTTCGTCGTGACGCGCGTTTTGCCTGAAATTTACGCAATAATTTTGTCACATCTTTGTGTGACTATAGATTGTTTATAATGTAATTTGAACCTTAATTAAGGAAATACTACAACATCTGCAAGTGATTTTAAGTGTTTACAGTTTATTTTGAGTAATTCTGGGGAATTTGGCAGATTTTTGAAAAAGCTGACATATTTTGAAGTGCATTTAGCAGAATTTGCCATGACCTTACGGTCACCCTGGATGCAGGATAATCTTGGTTCCAATAATACGGTATGTTAAAGGTAATACACATTTGCCTTTGCTGTAATTTTCAGATTTGGGGGGGTTAGTATTTTATAGTAGGCCTATACAAATATCGAGTGGCTCTGAGCGAAATGGGAGTAATATTATTGCTCAGTAAAATCTGGACTTTTCCAGTTCACTCGGCTTAGCCTCGTGAAATGGAAAAGTCCAGATTTTACCTTAACATTCCTCCCATTTCACAATTGAAAGCCACTCAATACTTGTTTTATAACTGACATATAGATCCTTGTCATTTGACATATTTGAACTTTTATTTCAATACAAAATTGGTGAAAAATGCACTTCTCTCTTCCAAACCACCCCTTCATGAAAATGTTTGAACCCAACTCTGCAGCGCTGCATCTTTGGAATCAAAGTGCCCTGTGATTGGTCTATCTGATGCTTGCCAGGAAATAGTCTCTACAGCCAGAGCCCTGCACAAGTCTACTTTTCCTGAATTCAAAATGGCAGCCTCAAACAAGGTGTTTATGACAAGGATGTCCGTGTCCAAATGTTAAAAAAAGTGATTCGTAGAGTCCTAGTTTACTCGGACTAAGCTCTCATGTAATTTCACTGGTTGCCAGTCAAGTATAAGGTGATCTTTCAAGTTTGTATCTTGGTATTCAAGTGTCTCCATGGTTGTGCTCCTAATTATTTGTGTGATCTGCTAAGTACTAGAGTTCAAACTATATTTACTCATTCTGCGCTAGACACGCCTCAATTATATTGCACTAATGCCAGGCTGGTTTCCGCAGGTGAGAGAATGGTTTCTGTGGCTGGTCCCCGCCTATGAAACCAGCTTGAAATTAACCTTAGGAGTCTTCCAGTGTACAGAGTATCAAGTCGGGTTTGAAAACTCATCTTTTTAAGCAGGCCTTTCTTAATTCATAGAATAATTGATTTAATGACTGGGTATATAACGTATTTTTTTAATGTATTGATCTATACCTTTTTAAGCAGGCTTTTTTAATTCATAGGTTATGGGTTTTCAATGGCTGGGTTTATAATGTATTTTTTAATGTATTGATCTATACCTTTTTAAGCAGGTGTTTGTTTAATTTCTGGGTAATGGTTTGTAATGGCTAATGTTTCCTCACTGGACTTATAGAGTACTTTTTGTGTATCTACACCTTTACTTTTATATTTAATTGTAATCACTTTATCTTTTTAATGTGTACAGCACCTAAGAGCATATCATGGATTTTCGGGCGCTATGTAAATGTTAGTTATTATTATTTATTATTACAAATATTATTCATTATTATAAATAATATGGGTTTGTTAAGCCAAAGACTGAAGGGCTTAGATGACGAAATGCAGTTTGCATTTCGTGTGAAAGGCATATACATGTGAAATGAACTTTTGGAATACCTAAAGGGCGCCCTCTGTTTTCAGTGGAGCCCTCTACCGTCCCACCAGTGCTTAGTTCAACAGCAGAGGGCGCCACTCAACACTGTCACTCCAGAAACACGCTGGTGGAGCTCAGGTTGGGCTCGCTGGCCGTCTTGCACAGGTGGTCCGTGATGAAGTTGTTGTTGATGTTGCTATAGAGACGACAGGTATCCATGTCACCGTACAGGGGACCCGAGTCCACGTTGGTCTCTTCTTCCACAACTGGAGATTCAAAACACAAACGAACCGATCATTAAGTTATGGTAAGGTTCGTAGCAAAAATCATTAGGGTTACGGTTAGAGTTAGGGTTGGGGAACATAGCATTACGTGAACAGCCCTTTAGAAAATCTAGATGGATTCACACATACTTTTCAACCCCAGTGGGGAGTCCTTGAGTAAACACACTTCACCCATGTCCAGCAAGATAATCCCCCTAATCACTTATATAAACAACCTCCTGTGGACAACACAGCTGGCTGGGTGAGTGTTGGAACTACCATGGACATGTACATGTACATGTACATACACTGTATGTGCATCATTGTAATAATCGTTCTCTGTCATTACTTTATGGAATTTAACCGTTCAAAAAAGAAAACAAAATAACATTTCACACACGTAAATAATAAGATATTTATATGAATTTATATCAAGGTATTTAGTTGCAAAATTGTAAGCTGAATCGTTCAGGCAGGATCTCTTATCACACTCATTATAGGATTAGTGGTGATAACAATCTTAATCCCCTGGGGCACACATGCACTCTCCCTTTAGAAAAGCTCCAAAAGTATGCGTGAGGACCCGACCAGTTGGTAGGTTTGGTCGGGTCGGCTCCTAAAGAGCTGGATCCGTCATGGGTATTGGGGAACATAGGTATGCACCCTAACCATTCATATGAATCACTCGGTTTTTTTTCCTCAATATACTCGATTTGCCACACACACAAATGATGAACTTGGGCACAAATCATTCTGACTCGCCCTGTACAGGAAGAGTGAAAAAAAGGTGAAATCAAAATATCCGGATCATTGTTTTAGTGAAATTCTGCTTGTAACACTTTCAAAATCTAGGACATGAAAATCCAATTCATAAGTTTCTTTTAGTACAAGAATCATTCAGATCACTCATGTACTTTTCAAGTTACGGAATTTTAAACACAACCACCGTTTTAAAGTTCTATCCACGGATCACAAAAAAGGTGTGCGTTCTTTCAACAAAACAAACACAATTCACACACATCCCTATGTGATTTGGTTTCGTTTTGCTTAAAGAGCACTTACCTTCTTGTGATCGATGGTTGTGTTTAAAATGCCGTAACTTAAAAAGAACATGAGTGATTTGCATGCTTTTTATACTAAAAGAAAGCTTATAGATTGGGCTTTCATATCCTAGATTTTGAAAGTGCTACATGCAGAACTTCACTAAAACAATAGTCCCGACATTTAGGTTTCGCGTTTTTGGACTCATCCTGTACTTACGAACAATGGCTAAAGCGAGGAATGATCCTCCCCCAAAAATATATTATCGCTATGAAACTGGTGATTGTCAAATAAAAGAAACAAACATACTTATTTCTTTGAGGTGAACATCATCCGTCAAATGGCGGTCTTTCCTGAGGGACACGGACATGGGCATAATCTCCGTCGAGTCCGAGGCGGGGAGCTGCAGCAGGGGCACGGCGCTGCTGATCGGAGCGGAGTCTTCGGCGGCGCTGTTCGAGCCCTCCGCGTCGGAACACTCTCCGTAAGGTAAACAGGACAGGTCCAGATAGTCCTGCAGATCATCGAAACAAATTCAATCTCGAGAACTGTCGCGCAATACAACTGAGAAATATTGACGTCAATTAAGCTTTGTTTAGGCCAAAAAAAAAAGTCTCCGGTTTCTGGTATGCGCGCGCGTCGCTGTAGCCATGCGCGTCAGCAAAATGAAAAAGTTTTTTTTTCAAAACAAGATGAAGTTTCAAAACCGCCAAACTCACTGGTTTGACTGGAATTCTGCTGCTGCACAATTTTAACGTGTTTTTAGATGGGGTTATGATCGAGAATAAGATTTATGTGGCCTCTCTGGACTCCCATATATTTGCACTAAGTTTAGTCGGGCACCATTTGCAGTCATCAGCCGACATTTGAAGCCAAAAAAAAAAACAGGTAAAAAAAAAAAAAAAAGCCGCGTCACCGCACCACTTTTGGGGCAAGCTCCATACCAGAAACCGGAGACTTTTTTTTTTGGCCTTACATGAGTACTTTCTTATGGGAGTTTGGTAGCTCATTGTGCCATCCTAGCTCCCACAGGAACGCCCGTAATTATGAGAAAAAAAAGCGTGACGTCATTATATTTTCAGGGCCATAGGCAGTGTGGTAGTCCAAAATAAATTCATCACAGGCCCCATACAATTATCCCGGCACTATCTGTGACAGAGTGCACCCCATGTCCCTATGTAATACCCACACCCTAGACTATTGTGTAGCACACCCCCAAAGATATCTCAAAAAGAATTATGAGCTTCTGGAAACACAAAGACCAACACACAAGAGGGGATCCCTCTGTCATATATCTTGCTACATATGTGCCAATAAGTCATAAGTCAATTCCAAAGCCCAGTCACAATTAACATGGGATGAGCAATAACATAGCAATGTTTTTGTAGCAGTACTAGTTCACTTGAATAGCTTGTGACTTAACATTATCACTAGACCGGTGACCAGTAATTCACAGGCCCTTTGGAAGGTACAGTCGCGAGTAACGGGAGTCAACAATAACTCAGGAATGCTAGCTTGTGACTTCAATCAATCAATCAATCCACTTCAATACCTGCAATAAGCCATTTGCGAGTTAAATTTGAATAAAATCTGGAAAGCTGACTTAATCCAATGCTTTGCACTTTTTAAGTTTGCATTCTCCCGACCAAAGAGACTGTTACTATATCACGTGATTCGGGGCAAGCCTTTTGCTAGCAACCCCCAGCTCCGGCATGGTCTGGGGTCTTTGTGTCATTCTCACCCATTGTGAACGATGTATCGGTGCTGAGCGTCTCTTACGTAACTATGCAAGAGCTTGCCCTGAATCATGTGATTAGCAACAGTGTCTTTGGTCTGGAGAATTCAAAGTTAAAATGTGCCAAGCATTCTGAGCAAGTCAGTGTACCAGATGTTTTTCAAATGTAAATACCAAAGGGTATAGGTTACTCGCAAATGGCTTATTGGTCAAAAGTTTGCCTCTTGGCGTGAGTCTACATTATGTGGCACGATATGTGAAAGAGGGAACCCCCCCCCCCCTTTTGTGTTGGTCATTGTGTTACCAGAATCTCAGGATTTCTTGAGATATCTAGGGGGATGTGTTAGGTTGGGAGTCAGGTTGGTGTAGCGGTACTTTCCTCGCCTTCCACCGCTGTGACCCGGGTTCGAATCCCGCCTGGGTCAATATGTGGATTGGGTTTTCAGTCCCTACCTGATTCCCTGGGTTTTCCTCAGAATACTCTTCTGGGCTTTTCCTCCCACCTCTAAAACTGTAATTTCTTCTCACTGTCTTCTCTTTACTGGGACCCATGGGAGATCAGTGGATTTCACTGAATGGGCTACCCAGTTAAAATAAGAAATAAATAAATAAATGAATAAATATAGGTAACAAATAGTCTAGGGTGTGTATAGCGTACTGGGAAATTGGGGGGGGGGGGAGGTGTACGGTCACATATCGTGCTGATATGTGAGTTAAGGTGAACTTTCAACCGAAAACAAAACTTACAGCATCTTTTTCCATGATCCGTTCCAACATGGTGCCGACCACTTCGAAATCCGGCCGGTCGTCGGGATCGCTCAGCCAGCACTTCTGCATTATATTATACCTAAAACAAATGAAGATACAACCCAACTTAATTTAATTGAAAAAAAAGTGAAGAAAACAGTTTGAGACTACTACACAGAACAGCCATTTGGATTGTTGTTAACAATAAAGACAAGCAGGCCTACTAAACGCCCGTTTTCAGTAGTCCTGATTCATTCGTATGCAGATGTAGTTGAAACCGATACTTTACAAACGAATAAAAAGATTCAAACGAACCTTAAAAACACGCAGAATAAAATAATGTTACATGTACAATACGAATGAAAGATCAGCCTGCAAGGGCCAATTTCATAGAGCTGCTTAAGCACAAAATTTACTTAAGCACAAAAACGTCTTGCTTAATAAAAGCAGGTTACTGGCCAAAACTCCATGCGATTGTTATGCTAAGTAAACACCAGCTAAATACCAGTCACAAGCAATGTACATCACATGGAGTTTTGGCAATGTACATCACATGGAGTTTTGGCCGGTAACCTAATTTGACTAAGTAATGTTTTTTCGTGCTTAAGCAAATTTTCTGCTTAAGCAGCTCTATGAAATTGGGCCCTAGGCTAGGTAGTATCTCATACTGTAGGAACTCACTTCATCAAATGTATGCCTAAATATGCAATTTTTGAACGCATAAGGGCTCTGATATACTCAGCCAAAAAAGAAAGTGCCCCCTTCCAATACTTTTTGTCTAACTTTTTGTACGACTTATCAGTACAGAAATTCCTTAGCAATCCAGCCATACTCTTTATTTGGCCCAAAACAGTGATAATGTGTACGCATTTATGCAATTTATGACAAATGATACCGAAAACAGTTGTACTTTTGTATATATGCAAGTTGTGGTTCACACTCGCCTTGCGTGTATACAAAAGTGAAACTTTTTTTGGTACCATTTGTCAAAAATTGCATAATTTTCAACAAATTCTCACAGGTTTGGGCCAACAAAGAGTATGGCTGGATTGCTAAGGACTTTCTGTACTGATCAGTTGTAATTTGGGTAATCCTTACTTTTAGGACCCCATTCCTATTATAAGGTTAAAAGACTCACCAAAAGAGCTGACTTAGTGACTAAAGTGACACTCAAAAGTGACATTCTGATATTTCTTGTCATATATCTGAACAGTATGACACCTTCATGAATGTCAGCGGGTTTAATTGTGTGGAAAAAGGTTGGCGGGGCTTTGATTTTATAGGGAAATTAAGGGAAAAAGACGACGATGACGTACAGAAACTGACTCAAAAACCAAGTAGCAAACTGCAAAAAAGGGTAGGAAAGTCACATTTTCTTTGAAAGTGCTTTCAAAATTACAACTAACATGAATTTATCTGAAGAAAAAAGACTACTTTGGCCTGCAAAAGTCACTTTGGTACTGGACAGTCATCTGCAAAAGTCAGTTTTGAACAGAACTCGTAAAAAATAGAGGTGTCCTAAAGATAAGGATTACCCTAATTTGGGCAATATGTGACCGGTAGTTTTTGAGTTAGACAAACAAGTATTAAGGGGGGCTTTCTTTTTTGGTTGAGTGTATGACAACACTTAGGGTTCAATGCTAAATTTCGTCATTAAAGGTGATATTTTAACTGTTTGTACCCAGCAAAATGGCAACATTATGTACAGCGCACTCATTTGCTAAAAAAATGCCAGTTTTTTTCTTACAGTTCTTCCGCGCAGCCGTCCGGTCGTTCCAGCCTGTAGCCTTGTCGTATCAGCTGGCACAGTTTGTGAGACATGATACCGGGATATGGCATGGCACCCATGGTCAGAATCTCCCAGAACAGAACACCAAACGACCAGCTAAAGTGGACGGGAAAAGGCACATCATTATAGGTATCATTTGTAAAATATTGCAGCTTTCAGATTTTTACCATCAATGCTGCTAACTGCACTTACTATAGACCCCATGTGTGCACTGTGCATAGCGGCCATTTTAGTGGGCTAGGCTTATGTCCTATAGGAATATGGATGGTAGATTTCCGTACATTCACTGTGAGTTATAATGTGAAAGAACTTCATGTAGGAGAGTCGCGACGCATAACCCGTGCACGATTTGAAGGGGAGGGGTGGGGGTCCTATCCATCCCATATCTCGTTACAAAATGAAAATTTGAACTGTGTTGTTCATGCCAAAAAAAAAGTCTCTGGTTTCTGGTATGCAAGCGCGTCGCCGTAGCCATGCGCGTCGGCAAAATTAAAAAGTTTTTTTTTTTCCAATGTAAGATGATGTCTCAAAACCACCAAACTCACTGGTTTGACTGGAATCCTGCTGCTGCACAATTTTAACATGTTTTTGATGGGTTTACGATCGAGTTTAAGCTTGATGTGGCCACTCTGGGATCCCATACATTTTGCACTAAATTTAGTCAGCCATCACTTGCAGTCATCAGCCGACATTTGAAGGGAAAAAAAGTCAAAAAAAAAGTCAAAAAAAAAGTCGCCGCACCACTTTTGGGGCGAGCTGCATACCAGAAACCAGAGACTGGCCTAATAGTTTTACAAAAGATTTGGTATAGACTAAAGTGACGATCTATATAGACCATGAGATTACTTTTTTTATATAAAAAATTACATACTGTGGTCACGTGATGCAACATTTTCAAATGACGGGTCTCGTCTGCACTGTATGTATATCTCTTGAAATATGAATGGCTTGAAAGCACGGATAACTGTTTAATGGGAAAAATAACCTGGAAAAGATGCTTAAAGGGACACTAGGTCCTGGAACAGCCCAATTGGGCTACAAAACGCGCTTTGAACGAGATGATGTTAATCGGAAATAACATTTAAAAGTAAACATCCACACAACTATCCTTTCAAAACTGGGCGTTTTTGTGTTATTCCTGTATTATGCGTGCGAGAACGAGTTTCGGGGTCCACTTTTGCGACCCCATAAATTCGAGCTGTTTGGATGCTAGTTGTGATTTCATTCGTATCGTGTTCGCCTTTTGCGGACGTTGAAGAAACCATTTTTTTTGCATTGGCGATTGGTCACCGCGCGCTGTTTCCGAGACACACAACGTGTATCTCGTACACTGAGAACGACACGTACTCGTACTCCGTCGTGTCCGATATAAACAAGCGGGGTTTTTCGTCTTTACTCGGGAACGGTAAGACATTAGGCTGGTTTCCTTTCAACCAGATGTTTGAAATAGGCTAAGTAAACAATCCAAAACATAAAATTTCCGGGATTTCAGGACCTAGTGCCTCTTTAAATGTTGGGGTTGCCCGGTGGTTGCCTGGCGGCATGACGTCACAGGGCACAAGGTGTCTATAATTATGTTGTGATTTGTTCTACAAGCAAAATGAAACATGACACAAGGGGCCAATCGTTACTGGTAAGTAGGCATTTTATTAACCCTCGGAGTCGAGTGACCAACAAAATCACACCGTGAAACCACATGGAGAATTTTATCACCACACGGTTTCTAGGTCAATAACCCCCTCATGCACAAGATATAGGCAGGTCACATGGCCTTTGTGTGGGCCAGGATTGTTTACGACCTGTCTGAGCTCTGGGCGGCACGAGGGGTTGACACGGAGAGATCGAGGGGTTGACACAGAGAGATCGGCGGCACAAAGGGGTTGGCCACTAAGATCTCCAATTACTGCACAAAGGCATTAGGCGCCTCTTGGGGCTGCTGTCTTTCAACACTCCTTACTCTGCAGCGGGTAGGGTGTGGCCAATGGGAGTCTACAGGCTTGTGGTGTATATTAGGGGTGAGGATTACATGGAATCTTGGCCTTATTGGCACATTGAAAAAAAAGTTATGACCATATTTGGAAAATGTGGAGAATTTTATCACCACGTGGCTACACCGATGGTTAAAACGTAGATATATTTATACTTATTATTCATGTACTCACTCATGCTTTCATATAAATGGTACGAAAAACAACAAATGAATTAACAGAATAACAGGTAGGAAAATCATTTTTGAACTTACATGTCCGTTTTTGTTGTGTAAATATTGTCGAACAGTGACTCAGGCGCCATCCATTTCATTGGAATTCGACTCTGCAGGACAGAAAAATCATTTAATTGATTTAAGATACTGACAATTTTTGTTTCCATTGAAGGGAATATATTCTTCAATGTCAAACACGGATGTTGCCACATGATTTAGTTATGTCAACAAGCTTTAAAAGTCTCGAATGGCCGAGCCAAGTAAAGCAAAATTGTGATTTAACAAGCAACTTTTTTTTCCCAAGCAGCTTACGTATCTCTTATGCGTAACATTGCTAGTGGTCCCCAAGGGCGGATCAAGAACACATATTTTTTTTTGGGGGGGGGGGGGGCAAACAAAAATTTGGTCCCCCAAAAGGTGGGTCAAAAAAATTTCAGCGTGGGGTTCGGGGCCCACTTAAGGGCCCCGAATTTTTTTTTCTAGAAAGATTCTAGAAGCTCTGTGGTGCGCTCTGTGGCAATTTCTGACCACTTTAACCAATGTTTTTTGAGGAAAAGATGGTGGTGTACTCATTGCCTGCCTTTATTGCGACGTCACATAAACAAATTTAAAAAATAATTTCATTTTTTTTGGGGGGGGGGGTGTTCCATGCCATGCCATGCCCTCCGCCCCTCCCCCGCCAGATACACCCTTGGTGGTCCCTATGGGCTCCGTGCACAAGTACTCCTTCAACGACCAGAAAACGAGAGTTGGGGGAGGCCTTGACTGGTTCCCGGTCCATCCACTGCGTCTTGCGAATGATCCAAAGTTACTGGGGGTGGGCATTAGTCAGGGACACCATCACAAGTTAACTTCAAACGTATTCACGCGCCGCCGACGCCTGATGCTCACGCGAAGATGCTGTGGCTAATAGCTTTGGCACATTCAGGAAGTCGTGCGTACTTCGCACGCGAACCAGTACAGTACAGTACACACACGCTGTACATGTATGCCCCGCCTAAGGGGCTCTCAAAAGTGGGGCTGTGATCCAATGGCTACGGTGTTCGACTCGTGTGCCGTGGTACATGGGTTCGAATCCTGACCGTGGGAAAATGGTGCTTGTGCTCTTGAGCAAGGCACTTTACCATTATTGCTTCGTCCTTCGGATGGGACGTAAAGCCGTAGGTCCCGTGTGTTGTGTAATGCACGTTAAAGAACCTAGTAACACTTATCGCTAAGAGAAGGGGTTTGCCCCGGTGTTTCTGGCAGTGGCTGCAATAATTTGCACCGCAGTACCTTGTAAACCATTATAAGGTGCTACATAATGGGACTCATATTTCTCATAAACTTTATTTACCTTTCTTCAATAATAGACATTATTTCCAGCGCCTTGAGTACCTAATTGTTGGTAGATACGTGAGCTATATAGGACTCCGATATTATTATTATTATTATTATTAAAAAGCGCATGGAGCCCGTTGAGATCGTGCAATATCCATGACACAAACGTCAAGTCGACTTTCATAATTTGGCCTGGAAGTCTCTGTGTGGAATTGTAAAAAATTGTCGAATGGCAAGGGAAACTCAACAGCCCGAATATTTCACACTGAGATTGAACTGGATTTGAACGGGTTAATTCAATGGTTGCGAAAATTCAAAAATCTTAGCCAAGAATCAAACAGTGTGACTGACAATATAATCATTTCTTGCCTTGGATATGTGATTTTGGGAAGGGATCAAACTACAACCTCTTGAGCAGTTTCAAAATAGTATCACCTAGAATGGAAACCCACATAAATAAATGAATGGTAATCCTTACTTTTAGGACCCCGTTCCTATATAGGACATGTAGGAAGGGAAAGACTCACCAAAAACAGTTGATTAAATGACACTCACAATGGACATTCTGATATTTCTTGACACATCTGAACAATTGGCAATGACCTTCTTGAATATCAGTAGGTTTGTGGAAAGAGGGCAGGGCTTTGATTTTAGAGGGAAATTGAGGGGTAAAAGACGACGATGACAACCAGAAAACAGACTCAAAAACCAAGATGGCAAACGTGAAAGCTCAATGCAATGAAAGCTCGATGCTGATTGGCTGATAAAAAATAAACATCTCATTTATTTTTTTCAGCGACCAATCAGCATCGGGCTTTCATTATATAGCGCTTTCACTCGTGTCGTGAGAACTACAACATGCACGTCTGACTGCTAAAAAAGGTAGGAAAGTCACATTTTCTTTGAAAGTGCTTTCAAAATTACAACTAACATGAGTTTATATGAAGAGAAAAGACTGCATTAGCCTGCAAAGGTCATTTTGGTACTAGACAGCCATCTGCAAAAGTCAGTTTTGAACACAACTCATAAAAAATTGAGGCGTCCTAAAGATAAGGATTACCAAATGAATAAAGAAAACCCACGTTCTCACCTTGCTTGTCTTGACATAGGTGCCACTCTCGTAAAGATCTCTGGCCAGTCCAAAGTCCGACACCTTGATCACCATACCCTCGGCCACCAGGATATTCCTGGCCGCCAAATCTCGGTGGACAAGCTGAACGAGAGAACAAAAAGCCACAAATTGATTTTTGAAACCCTGCAGTGTGATGCCGGATTTTCTGCATATCATGCAATTTTTTTCCCAACAATTGAGGGCGCTGCTATAACACCATTTAAGGATACAAATCGTCAGGGCTTCACGAAGGGGACACGGCTGTTCCAGCGCAAAATAATGGCGCCCTCTGTCGTTCTAATCGCGCCAATCGAACATCTCCGTAAAATGACGTCACCGACACTCTTCGTGGGTCGGGCCAAGCGAGTTTCGTATCATGAATATTTATATCTGGGAATATTTGGAATGTCATTGGTAGATTAATCGGTCAAAGTTCAAAATGTTTCTTATTCAAAAGGTTGTTATTTTCCCCTTATTTCCATATATGAATATCAGCTCATGAATATTAAATTACTGAAAACGGCGTCCGTCAAAACTGGTGTTCGACCGAACTGATTATCGCGGTGTGTGGTCATGTGACAAATTTGTCACATTAAAAGGTGTTTTTCTCCAAACAAGAGGTTTTCCCCGATGTAAGGCCCACATCAACTTTGTTTTGGAGATACGTGCTGCATATGTGTCCGGTTTGAAGGTAAGGCCAGCGGTAGATTTGTTGATATTTAGGTGCAAAAAGTGACATATTTTCGTGTGTGCGCGGAATGCCAAACGGTCGAGTTGGTTGTAAAGCGTACATGGTACGCGCGTGTGTATCACGCATAGCCAAAGCGCTTGATGGTTTAGAGACAACTCGACCGTTTGCGTGTTCATGTATTTGTACGGGCACGCGTGCGGATCTAACCCGTACCTAGGTTCGTGCATGTGTGGACGAAGTTCCTCCATTGGCGTGATGCACATGTACATGACATGACATGTCGTGTATTGTGCTACAACTTTGTTATACATGGGAAAGATTTCCATACATAAATTACATCAACATGATCAACTAGGCCTTAATTGGAAGGTAAAAAAAATGCTATTTGCACGATTCAGTATAAAATCAATAAAAACAATACGAACAGGTCATGACAACAGAGAGAGAAAAATGCCCCCCCCCCCCCAAAAAAAAATGAACATTTCATAACAATTTGATTCTGACATAAACAGGATGAAAGTAGTTAACATGTCGGACTAAATCTTTTTTAATTGTACATGCCACCTTTCGTGTTCGCAGAACTTATTCTGGCATGTCTGACGTTGAATTTATTTCAGGCTTTGCATATTTATTCAGTAATGCTTAGCCAAATGCCAAATCCATTTTCATGTAAACACATTAGTGCCTCAGCTTCATGGGGACATGAACAAATTGGCAATTCTAAATTGAGGTGTTTTGTTTCTGTGTGATCCTGTACCATACAAATGGATCTTTTTTTTCTAGATCACCAACCTTCCCAAATTTTCCAGCCACTTTAGACTTTGCACAGGCCTTATTTTGCAGTGTGCACCCCCCCCCCCCCTGATAAAGTAATGGTGTCATGATACATCATGTACATGTGACATGCACCACTGCTTTAGTGTTGGCGGTACATGTAGAACTTTGAATGTATGGCTACATTTCTCCCATGCCCCACCCCCATCCCACCCCCTAATAAAAGCAATTGTACATGTGATCCTGTTTTCTGAAAAAAGCATTTTGTTATGATTTTTCAGGAAGTTTGCAGTATCATTCTCCTGACAAGAGGGTTTCTCGTATCTTCTGGAGCTCTGGTGAGATGGTGGTGTGATGAGCCGTTGACTCCTCGTGATGAGCCGTAGCGTACAGTGGAAGTGAATCTTTCATCCCACGTTTGTGCATGGAGGATCAGGATTACACAGACATGAGCATGTGTTGGGTGTATTTTTGGTAACTGAATGTGTGCAAAACTGTGTGATGCCATGTGCACTGCTAGATTTGAACAAACCCTGCACCACCTTGATCGGACACATTAAGAACTTCTATTGTCTACTTGCCAAGGAATCACTCTGGAATTTAAGCTCAGGATTCACACATCACACATGATCACTCGCGATGGACTGGTTCTCGCTCCCATAATATCGGATATGTTTACATTTTAATGCCCATTTATGGCCATTGACTGGATCACCTCTGCACATGTGCAGTACAATTTTGTTTTTTGGAAAATGATATTTACATTCTGATTTCTCGTGCATGGCCATCGCAAAACTGACTCGTACATGAACCATAAACAGTAGGCAAAATGGTCATGTCTCTACTGAAACTGCATTAATGACAACATTGTTGCCACTTTGAATGGGCTGGATCCATGCTTACATTATCATTGTGATTTTGTACATAAGGGCAGAATTGTGACCTAGGCTAATTTGTATACATTGGTAGGAATTCCTCCAGGACTACTGCGAACGACACTCCCAAGTGCCAAAATTATGAATTGAAATACAACTGGATATTAACTTTCACTGAAAATCAACTAATTGTTGACACTACTAAAATGCTATTATTACATTAGATATTTTTATCGGCGCTTTTTTTAAAGTAAGTCAATAGGCTACTAATAACAAGTTTTAAGTTGGCCTTCTTTTCCATACTTTAAAACAGATGAGACTTTTACGTGTACATTGTATGTGGATTGCTTTTTTAGGTGTACTGTGACCAATGGGAGACCAAAGGATTTCACTAAATTGGCCGCCAACTTAAATAATGAAATAAAGTAAAAAATAAATATTACCCTGCCAGTTTTTAAATCTAATATTCAATTGGAGTCTGCCTTTGCTTGTGCCACATGCAATGATTGGCTGCAGCCTCTACTATCTCTGGGGGAATGCGGCAATCTCTATATATGCTGTGTGATGTCATGTGGCCATAGATTTCAGCAACCTTGCTGGTTACTTTTGCTTCTTGGAAGGGTTCTGGACAGAACTGTTGTGCTGACCTGACTCGAAACTGTAACCGACCCAACCAAAAACCAACTGTGTGTTTGGTCGGGTCGGTTTGTCCGTCATTTCAATTGGGTTGGTCAGTTTTGTGTTTGAAAATTTGCGGATCGGGTCGGATCGGGTCAATTCAAAACCCGAAATAAACGGGGAAAAAAGATGGAAACAGTTTGGAAATTAACACAGCGCAGGATTTGGATTATATCTATAATGTTTCGCATCGGTTTGGCCTGTAGTGGACCCGACCCGAAGCAAAACACTACTGGACAGGGAGGTTTTCGAAGTTTTCGAGGTTTGGATGAAGCTAATCTGGGGCACTTGTGGACATATGCAGGACTGCATTTGCTCGAGTTTTCCTAATAGCCCGAACAGTCCTGAATCCTGGAATTTTAATACGCTTCCCCCCCCCCCCCCCCCCCAGGGAGTTAGGGTTAATGAAAAATGTTTGAAGTGATAAGTGGTGCACCCGTAGTGGTTTAACTCCATGAATATTGCTGTGCAAATAGGGGCAGGATATTGTTTCTTTTATGAATTTTTTAAACAATTTCAAGCAAACTTGGAGCATTACATTTGTTCATATAATCATAAGGCCGTCTGACCTACAGGAGTCTGATGTAGAAAGCTCATCCTGCTTAATATTATTGGTGTTCGTACAAAATTATTTGAATTCTTAACATGCATGATCTTGCCGGAGTTCTGCTGAATATTTCCCCCACAAACCACCGGCCTGTGACTCTCAGCGCACGGTTTCGCTGCGCTGCAGTTCAGCGGGTAGGGCAGTGCGACAACGCCGTGTTAACGCCGCGCGTGCCCCGGTGGTGTGTGCATGCGTTCACGCCCTACAGCTATTGTGCCGTGTGATGTGCGTGTATACCGCACGGTGTTCGTGAAAAGTGGCTGTATTTTAACGGTTCTAAAACAAAATCTACCGCTGGCCTTCGAATGAAACTTCATGAGTCATTTAAGATGGTCCTTATTTACAAGAAGTGACCAAGGAATATTTGGGGAAAACTTGGTATCAATAATAAAACGGGATTTTCGTCGGGGATTTTTAACAACTTCCAAAACAAACAGCGACAGAAAACCTTACGCACGAAGCGTAATCAAACCTGATTTTTACAGGTATTTTGAACTTTATGGGCCAGCTCAATCTCCCAATGTGTGGAAACTCACGTTATCTGTCAGAATTATAGTATGGCACCATAAGACATTGTGTGAGTCATGATTTAGGGGCAAGTTTGGGGCATGTTTTTCGTGTTTTGTTTTCGTGAAAATTTAGGACGCCATCTTGAATTTCCAAAATTGCATGACGTCATCACTTTGATACACTGGAGTAAACAAACGCTGTGCGGACAAAATTGCTCAAGTTAATTACGTTATGTCTATGGGATTGAAACGGCCGTGGGGAACAGCAATGCATGTTTTGGCAAAGTGTTTTGGTCAAAATCAGTTTAAATCAACGAAAGGGAAGATATAATTCGTCGGATCAGTGCTCGACATCGCGTTGCTGCAATCGGCTCAGTGAGAACGTGTCTCGGACGCTGAATTCAGGCCCAATTCAAAACATGATTTGGCAACTTTTGATTTGAAATTGAGATCCTTGAATGCTGTTATTCTCAGAATATACAGCTGAAGCTGAGCTGAAACTTTATCAGGTTAGTTGTTCAGTACCCTTCTTTAGATTTTGAGCACTTTTCTTGCTTCAAACGAACAAAATGCACAAATTACAAATGATGGACTATATCCTTAATAAACCTCAATTTATACAAAGGAGACGTAGTCACCTTCAGCATTGCCAAATATTGCATCCCTTTGCATATCTGCCAGGCGAAGGACAGCAGATCCCGATTGTTCCAGACGATCTGGGCCCTGGCGGCTTCGTCGTGAATTTTGTCGTAGTCGTGCAGCGAAGCGTCGTCGTCCTGATAAACAGCTGTCGAGCGGTTCCGCCGCAGGAAGTCGCGAAGGCAGCCGTGGCGGCAGTATTCAACGATGACATAGAGTGGACCTGCCGAAATATAATCGATTGCATAATCGCTGACGGCTGAACAATGCTCAAGTCTGGTAGACTTCAAAATTTTTAAAAATGATTGTTGTCTTTACGGTGAGCCAGCTTACCTTTTTGCGTTGACGCACCCAAAAGCTTGACAACGTTTGGATGGCTCAGATCCTTGAGGAGGTTCATCTCGGTAATAAGATCTTGCAAGTCATCCGCGGAGTATGAACCTGAAGTGCAAAAACAGTAATCCTCAAGGCATTCCTTTGGTATTCTTGATACCGGCGTTACTTGTGGCCGGACTTGACATGTACTTGTGACCAATGTGATTGAAATTTACAATGCAAAAATTCCACATTACGTCATACAATATGAAAACCTCAAGTCCTCTATCAAGGTCTTCAGTCTCTGTTTGTGCTAACTAAACACTTGAATGAACTCTTTGTCAAATGACGGACTTCAACATCTAATGCTAGGTTCGCACATTCCCAAATTATTGCCACGAATACCTCGATGTATCCCGAATACAAATTAATGATGGCATCATTCGCTGTTTGTAAGAACAATTTAAGAATGACACAAAAATAATCACGAACTAGGAACGAATTGGAAGCCAAATCAAACCGATAGTTATGAATACAACAAGAATAAACCAGGAATTGAAATTAGTTCCCGAACCACCCCGACAATTTTGAACATGTCCAAAATTATAAGATGGAATTTTTGCGCCGGGGTGATATAAATCAAATTAGGTTTTGCCCTTCACCAACGTTTAAACACTGTATACTCAGTGTGTTACTTCCCGAGAGAAAGTTGAAAAAAATAACTCGGGTGGGACTCAAACCCACGACCTCCTGCTTTCTAGTGCAGATGTCTTACCACTCGACCACCGAGCTAACGGGATCGTTTTGCCAGTTCGAATCTGGTGTAACACACCGAGTATACAGTGTTTACGTCGGTGAAGGGCAAATCCTAATTTGATGTCCAAAATTGTCGTGGCGCTTCCCGATCATCTTTCACCGAACTAACAGAATCATCCCGAGGCAGCCAAGAACAACTCCCAGATTTACTCAAGAATTGGTATACACTATTGACACTTACCTTTGAGCATTTTCACAGCTACCGTGGTGTACCCAGTGTGGCCCCGTAGGCTGAGTGCCTGCGCCCGCACCACGCAGCCAAACTCCCCCTCCCCAAGGACCTTGTCCAGCACAAGATTCCGGCGAGGAAACTCCCACTTTGGGTCGAACTAAAGACAAACAAGGACATTAAATAATTCTAGACATTTTTCACTTTCTGGACACTGTCACGAGATTTCGGACGGATATAATCACCTACATGTATCCTGCATTGATGTACGCATGATACAGGTTGTCCCACACAAAAAACTTATTGCATGTGGGGTTTGGGAATATTTTCAAATTACCTCTTGAAGTCAGATAACCAGTCTACCATACAAACTTTATTTCATTGAACGGTGCATCTTAAGACGCACCGTTGGAAAGACCTTCTTTCGTTGATTACTTCAAAATGACAGCTTGCCAGAAAGAATAAATTCACAGGGAGTTTAGTCTCCTTACTATCTTTCAACCAAGTATGTTTTTCAACAATAATTACGCCAGTTACTTTTCGGATGGCTGCAAATGATGGATTATAGCTTTAATTCCATTTGTTAACAAACAAGAGTTATTTATGATCAAAAGTAGGACATGTTTTTTTTTTACACATAGTATATAAAACCTGCTCGAACAGGGGAAAAACAGTACAGACCTCAGTTTTTAACCGTGTGACGGAACCCTTGCTGAGGTGCAGCCCATCGTCCGAACACTCAGACAGCACCGAGTTGAGACGCGAGTCCGACCCCCCGATGACCACGGGCGGTTTGTAGTCCCGACTGGAGAAGAGCCGTCGGAGTGGGGAACCGCGACTGGCCCGTGTGTAGACGAGGACAGCAAAGGCGCACAACACCAAAAAAGCCATCACTACCGCGATCAGGCTGTTGCAGTAGGTACACTCATCGGTGCCCGATCCGTCGGGCTGGGAGACTAAGAGGCTTGGGCTCACTGTTGTCAGAAGTGAATAGGGAACCAGACCTATTGTGGTTGCTGCACATACAAAAAACACCAACGATTACGCGACTTTCATAATGCTGTCCGGTACCGTGCCTTGGGGAAAGTCAGTTCTGCGCAGTAGAACGTCCCTCGCCATTCTACATTTTGTGGCGTGGGTTCCAATCCCACCCAAGCTGATATTAGGCCATCAGCCTGGGGGTTTGGTCAGTATCAAATCAGGGCATAAATGATTATAGTGCGCATGCGCAAGGTATACCGCCCCTAGAGTGGTAACAAGCATTTTGATGGCCATTTTGAAAAAAAAGGGTGATAACACCAAAAAAGCTGCCACCGCTGCAATGCTATCACATATTTTCCAATTCTGGAGGTGTATACCTTGTCAAAAATCACTACGACGATTATTCCCCTCATTTGATACCGGTGGCCAAAATTGTGCATCGAGGCTGATGGCCTACTATATGTACATTGGCATTTTAGATTCTTTTCAATCGGGTTTCCCTTGAATATCATTCCTTGTAACTATTTCCCTTACCGAAAATCACCCCTCCCCCCAAAAAAAAATAATAATAATAAATATAAAATAAAATAGAAATAATCGCTTTGTATCAAGACACAACTCAAATCCGATCCCACTCATTCGATTCAATCTTCTCCTATATAAAATTATGTTAAACGATGTTTGCAACATGAGCCTTGAATAATTGTTTCTACAAAAGAAGTCAAAACTGTTACACTGTGTACACCGAGATTCCAAATGCTACTCTAATTGAATGATGTTAAGTAAGTAGGCTACTTCCTGCCCCATGAAACAAATTTGTTCACGATTTTCCAAAACCCGGCTTGGTTTTTAGCTGTGGATATCTGACTATAAAATATTTAGAAGCATTCGGCACGGTGTTAAATCGAAATAAAAATATTCCACCTATTCGCTCTGTATTTCACAATGGGATCAATTTTTTTTAAGCTACAAAAAACTGAACGCCAGTGGTCTTACAAAATTGAGTTGAAGCTGGAACGAGGCTGAGGTTTGTAAAACTGATCCTAAATTTGGTTGCGGAGGACAATATTTATTCCAGCTATATTTCTCACTCCTTTAGGCCATTTTACACATGCTCATTACTCTATATAGGCCATCAGCCTGGGGGTTTGGTCGGTATCGAATGAGGGAATAATAGTCATTGTGATTGTTGGCAAGGTATGCACCCCTGTAGTTGGAAAAATATGTGATAGCATTGCAGCGGTGGCAGCTTTTTGGGTGCTACATGTATCACTTTTTTTTTTTAAATGGCGACCAAAACATGCTTGTTGCCATATATAAGTAATCCGGTAACAAGCATATTGGCGGCCATTTTGAAAAAAAAATTAAAAGTGATAACACCCAAACAACTGCCACCGCTCACACTGCAAAGCTATAACACTTCTAGGGGTCGTTCAGACACCGTTTTAAATTCCCTTAAAACACCGGTTGAACTCGATTCAGTGTAACTTTCTTGCTAAAACGATGTCTGAACGCTTTTTTATTTAGACCGAATCGAGTTAAACTCGAAGATAAAATGGCAACTTAAACCCCCTCGGAGGGAGGGTTTAGCAAATAACCAGAACGAGTTTATCTTCCAGTACGATGTCTGAACGGTTTTAGCTAAAACGCTGCCCGTTTTAGCCAGCGCAGTGACCCGGAGTTACATAACGCTTTCTCCGTGGCGCGCTTTTGTATTAAGCAAACAATGTCCTTAATTCTCCGTCCGTAAAAAAAAAAATCCAATTTCAAGTCCAATTTCCGCAAGTTTTCTGACCACATGGTCCGAGTTTCACATCGTGCTCACTCGCATGACAAACATTTAGATGCCAACGCAACAACCGCTAACCGGAGCATAATTATCATAATACACTAATATATTCAACTACCAGGAAAACCTTGGCGTCGATTGGTCACTATTGCAACGTTAATATCACGTGTATTTTCACGTGACTGACATGTTGTGCGGGCAAGATGATGTGTTAAACTTTGAGTGAAATCTGTTCAATGACGTCTTGTTTCGAACACTGGTTTTCGAACAACTTTTCAGAACATTTTTTATGTCTTTTGGCACCACGAAAGGTACAAAAAATAGCCCCCCAAAATGTAAACACAAATGGTGTACTATGTAAGGTCGATGTACGATACTTCCAAAAAATGGGGAAACTGCCGTGGTGGACAAGTGACTGTCGTCATGTTTACCGGCGTGCCACGCTACATGACCGGCCGGGGCTGCGATGTCAAACACGGCATGGCAACACGTATCACACGGTGAGGGGCTTGGACCACGTGTAGCGAACTGTAAAAATGGAAGAGCCAAGGCTCTTTTTAGCGCGCGGTTTTTGCCGAGGCGGATGTTCTTCGTGACCTTAGAAACTGAGATAAACTACTTCGAGTTGAACTTTCTATATTTAAAACGATGTCTGGACGCTCGGTAGTTTTATTTTTACGACGGGCCTCCCGTGGTGAGCGACCGTTTTAACTTTTACCGTTTTAGCTAACACGATGTCTGAACATGGCCCTAGATGTGCATACGTTGCCAAAAATTGCTATGACAATTGCTCCTTTTGATCATTTGATACCGGTGGCCCAACTCATGGATCGAAGCTGCATCAGGTGTTAGTGCTTCTAGTGGCTTTCCGAGTTAGGGCCTGTAAACTCGGAAAGAATACAGTACTTCTAGCCTTACACTCTTATCTTGTTAATCCCTTTGTCAACAAACTGTCCCCTGTTATCAGATAAAGCTGCTAATCCCCAGTCAATATCAGCTGTGTGACAGCACATGTGGCTTTATTACACTAAGTGTTAGGGATTATAAAGCCACTGCTTGGACAAAGGATTAAGATAGATAAGAGGGCTGGCCAGTTTACAGTTTAGATTGACTGTTTTCTCTCGGAAGTTTCTAGTGGAGGTTACTCGCAATGGATAGCCTAATACGTACGATCAACACGTTGCTGCAGCATGGTGGTGTGTCGTTGCAAATTGACGGGTAGCCGTCTGTGCATACACATGCACCCCAGTCCATCGAAGTCACAGGAGCATGGGCCTATGGCGCTCTTGATGCCCACGTTGTTGCCATTTAGCGTCATAGAGAACATTGAATTGGCACCCATTGTCTCTACATTTTCGGGGAAAAAAAGATAAATAAAAAGAGAATGAAACAAAACTAAAGGCAGTACATTTTGGGCATCTGCATGCAGCCTATATTAAAAACAATGCTTCTACTTTTAAATGCTTTTGCGGACAAAGAGATCCGCCCTTCGACTAGACTGGTTCCCGGTTTCCTTAATTATAGATTCTTATAGAAGCGGAAACTTGTCTTATCTGTGCAGCGAGAAAAAAATATTGCAGGGCTGCCAACAATGCCAAATCTGTAGGGAATTTATCTCAACAACGGCTGATTGTTATTGTTCAAATTAGCCTCATTCGTTTAAAAACCTCTGTATTATAAGCAACATAACAATTATTATCTATTTTGGTATTTACACTGGTAAAAAGTATGGACAATACGTATCAAAGTTGTTGGTCTTTGCCTATGCTCATGAAACATGCACCTTTGTGTTTGTCTATAAATAGCCACCACCATTCGGGCGATTCACGATGCAGTGCGCCACCACGAGTTTGCCATGCAGAGTCAACTTTTCAAGTTTACGGTCGACAAAATATGGCCCATTTGAATGAGTGTCAGTAGAAAACTTGAGCTATTATGTTATAGATAGGAGCATAGCGTTTCTGCCGCCTTACAAAAAATCACCATATTGATACAAAGAAAAGAAAAGGGCAAACATATACTTGTAATATACGCTTACGAAACTAATGACCGGAAAAAACGAACAATTTCAAATGTCCCGCGCTGCGAATTTGTCGACCATCTCCCACAATGCACTGGGAAAAATGAACTCTCCGTGGCAAACTATTGGTGGTGCTCTGCACTGTGAATCGCCCGAATTAACCGCAATCGTAAAAATTTGAAGAGCATTTTAAGCTCTGGCTTCTACATGTTACTTGGCGGTCGGTCGGTCTGTAAGTCTGTTCCCGGAAAATTGACCAAAATAAGGACCCATCAGTTTCCCACAAAATGTATAACTACCAAAAAAAAAAAGGAAACAAATAGATTAAATACTTAACAGAAATTGTTTTATAACGATTTGGAAAGATGTTAATGAAAACTTCGTATTGGAAGCAAAAGATGCGCAGTAATGTAGTTATGTGGTGTTAATACCAAATAACTACAACTCTAGGTTTACATCTGAAGTTCCATATGTGCCATCGGCGTCGCATTTTGGGACGTCACATTTTTAAGCTCTGGCAGGGATTGTTTTGACAGAGTTCATGCAAGACTTTCATGCAAGACGGCCAGAGCCTATTGTGCACACGCATTTATGTGTTCATTTTCCGCGGGGAACCTTTGGTGGTGTCCTTTCTGTTGCCCACCTATGCAATCCTGCGGGCACAGCCGCGGATGAAGCCTTTCCAGATTGTCGCAGACGCCATCGGGGCAGGTCCTGAAGTCCGGCGAACACGTCGAGAAATCCTCGGAGCAGGCCTTTGTGTTTTGCTGCTCGCGCCACCTGCAGCGGCCGTCCGGTGCACCGATGCCGCAGGCGCTGACGCAGTCTTCCCTGGCATTGTGCCTGGAGCAAGTAGCTGAAGAGGCTTCTACAGAAGAGGGATAAATGTGATCCAACCATAGAGCTATATTAAATTACTAGAGCTCTAACTCTTCATTCTTGCGCGGGGAGAAGCTTTGAAGCCGCTCTGGGCGCAGACATTTTGAATTTATGTGCGTGTTTGTGGAACACAATCAAAAGATGGATTGAGTTTCTAAAGTGTACTCAAAATGCAACACGCAAGTAGAACGTACGCAAACAACTTATGCGCGTCATAACGGTTAAAAAAAGTCTCGGCGAAAAGCAACTGCAGCAGGGAGCTAAATGACACGCTCATTTGCTGATCGTGTGTTTCGGTTTGGGGCGCATTGGCTTCGATGACGCACCGATATGGAATACAAACGCAGATATGCAAATAGACGTACAAAATACGTACACCATTTCTAGTTCTCCATAGGTTTTGTGTACAAACATGGATGCGCCCAGCAGGCATCACTTTGTACATGAGTTAGCGCTCTAGTAATTTAATATAGCTCTATGGATCCAACAGAACAAAATGAGGCACAAGTACATTTTAGTGACCTGCCTTTTAACAGAATCTGAAAATGGGAAACCAATATGACCAATCAACATTTTTACCAACAAAATACACTCAACCAAAAAAGAAAGTCCCCCTTCCGATACTTTTTATGTCTAACTCAAAGAATACTGCACTCATCTCGCTCAAATAACGACTAATCAGTACTGGAATTCCTTAGCAATCCAGCCATTGTCTTTATTTGGCCCGAAACAATAAGTGTAAGAAATTATGCAATTTATGACAAATAATATCGAAAAAAAGTTGCAAATTGAGTGTACACCACAACCTGCATGTGTATACAAAAGTGCAACTTTTTTCGGTATCATTGGTCATCAACTACATAATATCGTACATATTGTCACTGTTGTGGGCCAAATAAAGAGTATGGCTAAACTGCTACGGAATTTCTGTACTGATTAGTTGTTATTTGAGCGAGAGGTGCTCAGTAGTTTTTGAGTTAGACAAAAAGTATTGGAAGGGAATGGGTTGGGCTTTCTTTTTTGGTGAAGTGTATAAGATGTCAACCTGATTAATATATATCAAGTTTGTGAACGTTGTATATCCCTAGGTTGTTATTTTCCCCCCTTTCTTAATAAATGCTTGTCTAAAAGCTTTTGTTTTAATTTTTTTTTTCAATATACGTGTGTTTACGGTAAACCAATTTAATTCAAGGAAATTACCTAGATCGCAGTTTGGCCTTTGTTTGGCGTTACCTGCAAGAGTAAAAAAATTATACATAATGGTTTTTAATACCGAGCTGTTATAGCTTGTCATAACACCTCACCCACAGATTCTGTGTCTTGATTGGCCGAGAGCGAGTCACATGATACTTTCTATTTTTGCTATCTTTCAGTGCACGACCAAAAGTACTATACCCATAGCAACCAAAGTACTATACCATGATTAGCAACCAAAGTACTATTTCCACGGCACGGTATTTGTGTGTAAATGCATGCTGGTATGTTGCACGTAGCGCGTATTGTTCCAAAGAGAACGCGTCACAGAGTTGGGTTCAAACATTTCGTGAAGGGGTGGTTTGGAAGAGAGAAATACATTTTCCACCAATTTTGTATTGAAATTGAAGTTTATTTCAACTGTGTTCAGATTTAAATAATTTAAAATATTAAAATCAAGCAGAATCTGTGGGTGAAGTGTTGTAAAACAAATATTGAATGCTTCGCCTCGGGAAAATAGAATGCTCCATGGATCACCGAGGGAGGCTAGTTTTACTACACCACTCGAAGCATTCAATATTTGTATACTATAACCGTATGAGCTATTTCAATCATCTAAGAATACAGCTGTGTGCCCAAAATTGCAATGTTATTGATGTACAGAAGAATGCTGAACAATTTTTTGAAGAAAAAAAAAAAATTTGAAAAAAGTCTTTATAATTACATGTACAGGTATGTATTTATTATCAATCCTCCAAAGAAAGATTGACCTTTTCTATACAGGGTGTCTCAAAAAAAAGGTAACCCTACTTGAAAGGGTTATTATGGCCAGACTATTTATCTACAAGCAAGAAGCAAGGTATCATCTGAAAGCTGAAGCTGTGCGCTTTTCAATGATACCTTGGGTTACATTCCAGAGTCACACATCATGGAGCACCATTGTCTTGAAGCTACAGCCTCGCAAAAAAACAAAGTTGTGGGTATTTCGGGACGCGCTTTATAGAGTACGAACATGTATAAAAATACAATCCAAATGTTGGGCCAGGCGCGATTTGAACCCAGGCCAAAGCGGTGGAAGGCGAGGAAAGTACCACTATGCAAACTTGATTCCCCAACACCAAAAGTAACAGTGTATATGAAGATTTTATTTGTGAGAATGTTTGAACGTCGTATTGAACTTACGCTCTCCTATGATCTCTATCTGCAATACCAGCTCGGCTTGGAGGCTTTCGCCACGCCAACCGACCTGCCTTTGCACAACAGCCGTGTACCCTGTCAGGCTGCGGTTTGTAAGGGGCGAGGTATCGACCACGTAGACAAGCAATGAGGAGTGTTCAAGGCGAAGGAGGCCGCCATCTTGGATGAGGCTGGTGGGAGGCTGTCGCTGGAGGGCGTTTGCGGGTTCGCACGATGGGAATTCCAGATCCACGACCTGATCGTAAGAAAAACCCGGGCATGGAATTAGTGGAAAGGTATACATGTACAAGCATTACATTCACTGTGTGGACTTCCGAACAAAAGATGTCCACATAAACAAGTTTTCAGATACATTGTGTGCCCACGTCCACACCCACACTTACAGTAGTATTTGGGGTTTATGGGGTACCACTATTGTTCGACCGTAATTCCCTTCTTTTGTTCTCCTTTGTCTCCTCAGAAATCTCAAAACCCATAGCGTTATGGTTATTGGGTACTTCAATTTCTAAAGACAGACTAAATTTGTCCCAAATGTTGCCCTTTGTTCCCGGTACCCCATAAGTGCCACTATGTAAGTGCACCCATCTTTGTAAACACCGGCAATTGTGGACCCCCTATTGTCCCTAATTTCACAGGTTTTTTTTAACAGCACGAAAAAAGGGAATGTCCACACTAGGTACATGTATGTAACGTCAACATGTGTGCGTTGGGACTAGCCAAACAGTGGGGATTCGAGGGCGCTGTTTGTTTTTGGGTAATTCCTTAAGCATTGGCCCAAATCAATAGCACCCTTCTTTTGTGTTCGCAACATCACAAATGTGACCTGCTGAGGCTAAATGAGCCTTTCCGTAGTTAACTAGCTAATGGACTATACTCTCTAAATATGTTAAGATATTTGCAGTGTGTTGTAAAAAAAAATGTGAAAATGAGGACGCTTTTGAGGTTCGGGATTTTGTTTTGAGACACCCTGTGTTAATTTGTTTATTCTTACCCGTGTGTACAGGGAGGCGTTCCGGTGTAAGGTAAGGTTCAGGACATGTTTCAGCAGCTGAATGTCAATCTGCACAGCTACAGCGACGTCCTGGGCGTGCGCTGATTGGCTGGTGTTGGCCGGGCCGTGTTGGCTTCCGTCCCGCAGATACACGGTGAGGGAGTGACGGGCCGCACAGCACCATGGGAAGGTTCGATTGAGCGTGAGCTCTGAAACAGAAAGCAAACACATCAACTCCATACATTTCTCTTTGCGAGAAGTTTTTCCGGGAAAATAGTGGCTGTCCCACCAAAATAAATATAGTTTCGACACAGGATACGGAAAACTAATTTGTTTTCCATTTGTGTATCGTCACCGATGCCACAAATTACATGTACATAATGCCAAAGTCCACTCACGTGTTACTGCATGAAAACCGCTATATGACAAATTTTTGTTTCATGAAGTAATACCTAGGTGTGTGCACGCACATCGGACACTGGCGCGAAAGATCTTCGTTTTCACTGTTACGGAAATACAATTTGGACCCAAAAAAGTTTTGAAACGTTTGACAGGATTGTACATGTAATTAATCCGTTCTCTTGTAGGACTACAAAAAAACAACTGGTGAAATAAAACGGGTGTTACTTTGTGTAAACGAAAATGGTACCGAGTTAGCGTACATTGTTCAATTGGCTCTGTAAAATACGTGTGAGTGGCGCACACTAAAGTCCACTCGAGTGTTACTTTGAGATCTTGGTGTCGTTGACGGTATGAGAAAAAGCACTACAGCATGCTACAACACCTTTTTTTTTATTGAACTAGTAGTTTGTACATGAAAGAGTCTACAACCATACCAAGTTTAAAGATATCGGTGGTTGAATTGTTTAGGTCAGAGGCAGCTTTTTGAGGGTTTAAGGCACTCAGTGTTTATCTTACCACCAATGATTTTCCCGCTGGACTGCTCCAGGGCTGCCGTTGGTGGCGTGCTCGTTGTTGGGATGAAAGCGTAGGCATCTTGGTGTTTTCCCGCCAACGAAACGCCAATCGTCTGCCAGTTCTGGACTCTTGGGTCGTTCGTCTGAATCCACACAAGGTGATCCCCCTTAAACCAGAATGAAATACTGTATGGTACTAGTCGGGCTGCGTTTGCGTATGCACGACTTTTAAATGTTTTTTTACGGCTGAAAATATAAGGCCACATTTTTACAGGCAAATTTCCATTGCAACCTCAACACTGTATAACAAAAAATTGATTAAATGCTGTTGGACAATGTTATTTGCCAAACACCGGTATGAAGGTACCCCATTGGTTCATTCGGATACAAATTGACCACTTATTGGGAAGAATTTGCCCAAGGGTGTCGGCAGTTGGTGTGTTGGGTTGATTGGGCAAAACACCAATCAATTTGCACACATTGTTTTAGTGTATACTTAACCTTTTCTGGACGTGGATACTCCACATTTTCCATGGCGTACCATTTCAGGAATTTTAAAGCGACAAGCATACAAACAAATACATCAACAAATACTGACAACCCAAACAAGAAAAGAACAAGCAAAAACGAAGTGGAAATTTTAGCTTGTGCAGGCAAGCATATCAGGTCATACTAGGTGTCGACTATCTAAAGTTAATAACCTCAAACAGGAACCCTATATATGGAAAACAAAGTAGGCCTACTGTTTGCCAACAAGTTATGGAAGTCAATCAGACCCTTGAACTTACACCTAATTAAATTGTTTTCACCTAAGAGATTGCCTGGAACTAGTTGCATAGAAGTAGTTGTCAGGTATGTCACGGCCTTAAGCCTTAGTTGTGTTTTCACTGACCTTTGACCTGTTTTGTCTGACGCTGATGACGTACCAGTCTGGCACTTGTTCAACCTGGATGGCAATCACTCTGGATTCCGTTCGAGTCTGGTCAACTCCTCTCGCAGAATGTTCAGCTGTGCATTTCACTGTTAAATTTCTAGACTGCAGTGGTGTATCGGAGTGGCGTATCAAAACTAATTCCGATGTCTGGTTATCAATGTAGAGACCTTTAGAGATTTGTTCTGAAAGAACAAAAGGGGGGGGGAGGGGAAGAAGTGGAATTAAAAAAAGTCTTGTGCAATATTCCTTGACAATCTCTAGATCTCATCAGCTTTCCAAAATTTTCCAACGAGAAATGGACTTTTCATGAATTTTTAAGGGATGAAGATGTTCATAATGCGTGTTGCCAAAACAGAAGAAGAGAAAGCTCGTCTGCATGGCATCGAACCGTACACTCCCACTAGCTATTTCTATTATCAACGAGGTAGAAAGTAATCTCTTGGAACGAGGCTGCCAATACAGGCAACAGCGCCACCAAATGTCAGATTTTGTGCAGTATACTGTCTACCATAAACAGCGCCCACTTGGTTTCTGATATCCCCTTTTTTCTACGAATCTCAGTCAATCGGTAAACTTCTAAGAAAAAAACATATTAAAATGATCGATAATTTTAAAGCGCTTAGCGGGACAAGACATTTCAGACAATATTTTGACGAGTGTCGTACCGGGTAAAAAGGAGTATTTCAAAGAGGCACCATTGGCAGATAAGCATTGAGGGTCGAACCACAGAGCTCCAAAGGGACCGCTATCAGCGTCGGACCGGAGCCGGAATACGTAGCTGGCCTCCCCGAAGCAGGAACATAGAGGGGGCGACGGGGCGATGTTCACCGTCACCACAGCAAGGGCTTGCAGTCCAGGGTCCAGGTCAGAAACTCCGGTGTTTTCCCGCCTGGTCCAGGCAGAAATGTGTAACGTGAAGTTCCAACCTGTATGTGAAGCAGAAAACAATGCATACTTCGTTTGTGGAAATTGAATGCGAATTAGAATTTTCCAAGGTGCCATACTGTTGATAAGAGGTAGTTATCGCCACTTGTACAGGTACTTTAACCCTAAAAGGGCCGGGGGGGGGGGGGGGGGGGGAAGTTTCCACGATAGTAATCATAGCCTTGAAATTTTTTTTTCCGTAACCCGAGCTGTTATAACTTTTTAGCCTCGAGCCTTGCGCATCTTTTGATACCAAAAACAAAAAATTCGGACCAAGGGTTGCCGTGCAGCGAAAAAATTTCCGGCGCTATGTATGCGCCATCAAAACTGAATTTTCCCATAGACACTGTGTACACAGAGCAGACTACCATTCGTACATATGAATAATTAATTAGCCATAATTCCAAAATCCTTTGACCTATAGTCATGAAATTTCTTGGGTATGTTCAAGATGAGTTGCTCTATGCATGTACCGAGTTTCAAAAATTTTCAACACTCGATGGCCGAGATCTTAGGGAATTCCCCCCCCCCCCCCCCCCCCCCCACTGAGATCAAAATAACTGGTCAAAATAACCCGGCCCTTTTAGGGTTAAGCCATATTTTTTAGCTGTGTGTAGCAGGTCAACGAATCATCGTGTCTCTCCATTAGATAGTTAGTTGGTTAGTTACCGTAGTAACAAATGTTGACATTGTCTTTTGCTCCTACATATTTTGACCAATTTCAACCAAACTTTGTCAAAAGTATCAGTAGCCCAGCCCCAACATGTCACATGACCAAACTTGGGTCAAAGGTCATCGGGGTCCAATAACCTGATTTGTTTTACTCAAAACACTACTCCTTCCTAGAAATTACATGACACAATCAATTGACTCGTGCATGATCACGAATTTGTTGGCCTGCAGCTTCTGAGATCTGATCGAGCTTGTTTTAACATTGTCAGTTCTGTGGCCAGATACATGTACATGTATGTATAAAACAGGTGTCTCCATTGGCCATTTACTTGAACTTATGGTAAAAGTACACACTTCTGATGTTGGCTATCTTTAGTAAACCATTTGGTAATTTTTGTCAATGTTTTGAGCAGTTGTGCCCTTTCCACCCAGAAGTAGTGAAGTTGATCTGCATACCAATCTAAAGCCCCATAAATGTGGCCAATTTACTGGACTACCTCTGTAAATAAAGGCCACACTTGGAACATGTACCCAAAAATGCAGAACTTTGTCAAGTTGTTATTGTCACATATAGACTGTGTTTGTAGTTTATTTATGCTTTTGAAGCACACTCACCCTCTTTAAAGCGATAGAAAATTAGTCCCCCCTTTTTCAGACGTCTATTTTCGTGTAATTTTGGTTTGGAATTTAGATAATGTGTGCAAAATTAACCTGGAAATTACACGAAATACAGACATCTGAAAAAGGGGGAATAGTTTTCTATCGCTTTACAGAGGGTGAGTGTGCTTCTAAAGCATGAATAAATAAAAACAACGTCTAAATGTGAAAATGTGTGGCCTTTTATTTACACAGGAAGTCCAGTAAATTGGCCACATTACTCAGCTAGCTTGAGTAACTCCAGCTAAACAAACTCATCAGGAATTCCCATGTAACGCTGGAGGCAGATGTACGTTGTAAATGTGAGATCGTAAGGGACCCTTAAAAAAACAGCCTCCATGAAATGGTTCGTTTCCCCTCTACCCCAACCCAGATTCCATTACAAATCTATCCTCATACCATGCTCTCAGTCATTCACGATGCTAATGATGGACTTCAAACAGAACAAAAGTTACCAAAATATGAAAAATAATGATGATTTCGGTGGCTCTGTTTCAGAAAAATCGTCCAGTGCTGCACTGTCATGGCCGGCTGTGGTGTGGTTATTGCGTGCTTGAGCCGATCAGCCAATCAGATTATTCCATGATTATTCATGCTGAGTAGGACATCCAACAGCCGTCGGGTCAGTAGTACATTCTGCATGTACACAGTGCAGTCCATTGGCCATGACCCGACTGCTGTTGGATGTCCTTATCAGCCACCTTTGATTCATCAAACTGTATTGATTCTAGTTCTCCACCCTTTGAATGTTCCTTTATATTCACTATCATATGATTCGTTCATCACCTACCTGTTAAGTTTCCCCTCGCGTCGACTGGCTGTTGTAGAAAAATCCTCCCTGTTTGCTGTTCAACTGCAAAAAGGTTGCGTGCCCCCACTTCCTCCTCGGCCCCGCCCCTGCTGGTGCCCCCCTGCCCCTCACTAGTTAGCCCATCGCTCCCAAAACTCTGGGTCACTTCCAGCGCGTATGACACGCTCGCGTTGGGCGGTGTCGACCGGGTGTAGACCTGCGCGATGGCCTGGTGGTCCGGAAAGTCATTTGGAATGGTTGTCGTGAAGGATTCCAAGGTGAAATAAACGCTCTCTTCAGACGCTGTTAGTTGTTGAGGAAAAAAAGTAATTGAAATGGAATTAGACGCAAGCAGCTTCAATTCGGGCGATTCACAAAGCAGTGCGCCAACAAGAGTTTGTCATGGAGAGTCCATTTTTCAAGTTTAACTACGGTCGACAATAGCCCCATAAATGTGGCCAATTTACTGGACTACCTCCGTAAATAAAGGCCACACTTCCACCATGTACAAAAACATGTAGAACTTTGTCCAATTTAGATTTTCACATTTAGGCTTAGTTTGTAGTTTATTTTTGCTTTAGAAGCATACTCACCCTCTTTATACGTTAATAAGAAAGTGCTGCCTTTTTCAGTTGTCTATTTTTCGTGAAATTTCCAGATTCGTTTGCACACGTTTGCGTATCAAAATTTCAACATGAAATTTCACGAAAATTAGACATCTGAAAAAGGCAGCACTTTCTGATTAGCATATAAAGAGGGTGAGTATGCTTCTAAAGCAAAAATAAACGACAAACTAAGCCTAAATGTGAATATCACAATTTGACAAAGTTCTACATGTTTTTGTACATGGTGGAAGTGTGGATTTATTTACAGAGGTACATGAATAGTCCAGTAAATTGGCCACATTTATGGGGCTAGGTCGACAAATGGTCGATGTTGTGTGCTTTCTTGCAATTCACGCAATCTTAAGAATGAGCGCACATTCTTAAGACCCAGCGCGCATTCTTAAGAATGAGTACGCAATCTGAAGAATGAGCGCTCATTCTTAAGATTGCATGGGAATATCACGTGCACAATTTATGAATTTTGTGCAATCTGAACAAACACTGCAAGGCATATCATAATGTTAAATGAAATGTATATAGCGCTTTAGGGGAAAGAATTCATATACATGTAACGAGGATGGAAAGTGATCCATGCTTCTGCACTCGCATAACTACGATAATTTGAATAAAAATTAAACCTGTTTTTATTGCTTTTTTTTCAGCCCACTATGGGAAGTTTTGTAATAACGGAGGACTGGGAACTAGTCTGGGAAGTGCTTTGGCTAGACAAGTTACAAGTCCCTAGTATGGCCAGGGGGGGGGGGGGAGGATGTTAGAAAAGGTTTCTGACTATGTCAATAGAGGGCACTATTTCTTGTTTATTTCTCATGTAGAATTTTCAGCGTTTTTATCCCAGATTTTCGCATTCCAAAACAAACTGTGGATTGGGGAACAAAGCTTTTTTTCAATAGGGTAGGTACACCATAATCTACATGTCTGTGAAGTTTTATCAAATTCAGCGAACCAGACCGCGTGGCGAGCGAAAGCTCGTCCCACTAATGTGTTCTCTCAGCATGCATATGATACATACTTTCCTATCCACTTTACTTTTTATTGTTAAATCTTTTCCTAGACTATTAGGCATGTTAGGTAAGCAGGTAAGTGACCTTGCGTTGCAACAGTTGGCTATAACTATTATTAATTAAGAATCAGTGAACGAGGATGCAGCTACATGTACCGTTGCTCGGCATCGACACAAGACCGTTATCTTGTCGCGCATTCTTAAGAATGTGCGCTCAAGTGGAAGAAGGCGCACTAGTCACATCGACAAAACATGGCCCAGTAGACAACTTGAGCCAACTTTAGAGATTGGGGCATAGCATTCTGCCACCTTACAAAAAACACCATATTGATTAAAGGAAAGAAAAGGGCAAACGAAACTACTAACCGGAAAAAACTAACAATTTCAAATGTCCCGCGATGCAAATTTTACCTGAATTTGTCGACCATCTTGCACATGCACTGGGAAAAATTAACTCTCCGTGGCAAACTGCATTGTGGCGCCATATTTTTGAACGGATGAGGGCGCTCTAACGACGACATTTGGGGGAAAACTGACAACCGAGTTTCCAAATGTATCATGCTGCCTCATTATCAAAAAACATTTTCTACAAACTTTAATGTTTAGATTGAAAATAAAACTAATTCACTGGTTTAAACAACGTGTTATTTCTACTTGTCCCCAGGGCTTACTTTGTTTTCAACATCGTTTCCAATAGTAAGCCCTGGATATATATAGGAAGCTCAGTCTTCATGATCCTGATATACGTTGACAAGTAATTGATTTATATCGTGTACTTGGTGGTGTTATTTCCAACGTGCATTCCGGGTTTTCACGGTCATTTTAATTATTACGTCCCCAAATCTTCCCCAAAATAATCTGTTCCTTTCCAATTTGCTCATATGCATATTGACCTTCCGTCAGAATTCTGACCATTCAGCGGGCGCCGTCTTTCGCTCAGGCTCCGGTAACCCAAAAACATGGCAGCCAATGGACAAATCAACAGCTTAGACCAACTTGTTGCTTGAAACGACGTCACAATTTCTAAAAACTCTCAAGGTGCGTGAGGCACATAAAATTATTTGCATGCTCACATGATCAGACGTTGCTGCGGAGCTATAATTGTGGGCTCCGTCAAAACAGATTATACTCAGACTACCGGGCATGACGTCACATGGCAAATTGTCCATAGTTCTTGTTGCAACATGTTAACCGTTAACTTTAAGCTCACTAAACTAAATAGCCTATTGTAACAATACGAGCTTTGAATGTGTCGAAAACATGCATATTCGTATTGTAGGACTCGAGTCCAGGACTCGGACTCGAGTCGAACTCGAGTCAAATTTTTTCGTGACTCGAACTTGACTCGAGTCACTTGGGAAAATGACTAGGACTCGGACTCGGACTCGACCATGATGACTCGGACTCGAGCTTGGTGACTCGTGACTCGAGTCACGTATTTATTTTCATCAAAAGAAAATAAACCATAACGTTAGTATTTTTGCGACGAACATAGCATTTTTTATTCCATAGACAAAACACGGCGACGCGAACAATTATATAATGGTTGATCGAATAATGTTTGGATGATAAAACATAGAGGGAAGGGATGGATGAGGGTTTATAGAGATGGGAATTAAAAGTAAAACACATTTTGGGTCCAACAGCATGTATGGTAATTAAACCATACACTGGGATTTACTTAATAAAAGGAATGGATGATGAAAACATATCATTGAACAAAATAATTATTAGATATTAGAACTGACTCGTGATATTAGAAAGTGACTTAGATATTAGAAAGTGACTCGTGACTCGGACTCGAGGTTTGTGACTCAAGACTCGGACTCGAGGCTTGTGACTCGAGACTCGGACTTGGACTCGAGACTTGTGACTCCAGACTCGGACTCGAGGCTTGTGACTCGAGACTCAGACTTGGACTCGAGGTTTGTGACTCGAGACTCGGACTCGAGGCTTGTGACTCGAGACTCGGACTAGAGGCTTGTGACACGAGACTCGGACTCGGACTAGAGGCTTGTGACTCCAGACTCGGACTCGAGGCTTGTGACACGAGACTCGGACTCGGACGCGAGGCTTGTGACTCGGGACTCGGACTCGGACTCGAGGCTTGTGACTCGCCCGGGACTCGGACTCTGACTCGACGCTGGTGACAGACTCGACTACAACACTGACATGCACACCTTGAAGGTTATATGAGTTAGGTATTCCTTCAGGATACATGGGAACACTTGTTTAGTTTGAAGCAACCAAATGCTCAGAATTCAAGAAGGGAGCAAATTAACCAACTCGTTAAATTTTCAGCTCAGTGGATACTATACATACGTACATTATGGGAAAACAGGAAAACAATGCACACTGACATGTTGGTATATCTGGAGCTGGACTCCGTTGCTAATGCACGTAAAAAAAAACCTGTGACTGCGGGCACATTGCTAAACCACTTTCAACAAATTATTGGTTCCTTCCGAATGATACCGTTTCGGGCTGGCCAATTTTAATTTGAGCGAGAATTTTCTCGTGAAATCCGTCGGCAGGTGCGTTTCAGGGTAATTGCATTACATTCCTACGTGCCTGCCTATAGGTTTAAACAGCGAAGTGTAAAAGTCAGGTATATTTGCATTTTGACCCACAAACCCCTTTTCCTACAACCAATCTTCTGGCTAGTGACCCGACCTGAAGGGCTACACAGTCCCTGAACAAAATAATCCGAAAATATGCAAACACGGGGAAAATGCGAACTTCCGCGGTGCCTTGAGGGAAAATCGGAAAAATTGAGATCTCAGGTGCCTTGCAGCATGCTGAGTTCTAATTAAAATTTTACTTCATGTTTTCAGGCAAAATCAAGGTTAACGTAAACAGTCATAATATAGGCCAACTCTGTTCAGCAGAGAGTATTCAGAAAGCAATGTAAGAAAAACTGTAAATAAACAGTAGAATTGTGTTTTTTTTTTTTTTAATTTGTCAGAACGTGAACAAAATAATCCGAAGCAAACAAAAAATGAGGCACGGCAATGGGAAAAAAACGGTTCTTAGAGGTAGAGTACATCATTTGTAATTTGTGCATTTTTTTCAGTTGACGCAACAAAAGTGCTTAAAATGTAAAGAAAGATACTTAATTAGGCCCCCCCCAAAAAAAGTCTTCGATTTCTGGTATGGAGCTTTCCCCAAAAGTGTTTTTTTTTTCGTCAAATGTCAGCTGATGACTGTAAATGGCACCCGACTATAAATTCAGTGCAAAATGTATAGGAGCCCAGAGAGGCCACGTAAATCTTATACTCGATCGTAAAACACGTTAAAATTGTGCAGCAGCAGGATTCCAATCAAACCAGTGAGTTTGGCGGTTTTGAGACATCATCTTACATTGAAAAAAAAAAACCTTTTTAATTTTGCCAACGCGCATAGTATGGTTTCGGCGACGCGCGCACAGTCCAGAAACCGGAGCCCTTTTTTTGGCCTTAACAACTAACCTGATGAAGTTTGATCTCATTGAAAGCTGTATAATTATTGCGAGAAAACAATATTCAATCAAGGATCTCGAATTCAATTCAAAAGTGCCGAGTCATGTTAAATTGCACCCGAAGTCAGCGTCCGGGACACGCTCTCATTCAGCCGATTGCAGCTACGCGATATCACGCACTAAACCGATGAATGGTCTTTACGGTTGCAGACCAGCTAGTTAGTAAACTGCAACTAAACCCCTACTTCCAAAAGTCAGGAAAATACTCACAACTCTCCAAGGTGTTTGAAACGGACATTGATCAAACGAAAGCTTATTTCATCATCTTATAATTCCTGCTATTTTTTTTTTTTTTTAGGGGGGAGGGGGGTTACTTCAATGACTTTTGAAAGAAATTTCCATACAAAGGTGATCACCCCTAAAAATAGTCCTGAAACCCATTGCCATTTTGAAAAAGGATGCCAACACTTCGTTGCTAAAATAGAGCGATTTAAGGGCCCAGTTTGATCCAAATTTCACAGAAATACAAGCTCGCAGTCGTGTTCACGGCTTTCACCGTTTTTATTTAAACAAACTCTAAAATTGATGGCCCACAAAATACTCTTAATAGCAGAAAATTTGCGGGCATTCAAATCGTGATTTAGTCGGCGGATGCAATCCTGGGGCTCTTAACTGCTCTGCACCTTTTATACTAGCATGTAGACTCCAACAACACGTTACAAAATCATGTTGCGCGTCATATTGTTCGTGTATGTGGGTGATTGCAAAAGCCAGAGAGGAGGAAATTAAAGGGATGTAGACAGGACGTGTGAGTGTTTGCGGACTTTTAAAGAATCGCTTCCTCCCGGATCAGCTGATTGAACAAAGACTTTGGCAAGCGATGTTTGCTCGCTGACAGAAAAACACTTCACGGATGGATATTGTTTGGCAGAACAAATTGTCCGTTGAATTGTTTTCGACCTAGCACGGCGCTGAGACAATAACCCTGGACAAAGTGCAAGGATGTGGCATGATAAAAAATAATATGATGCGAAGACGATGACGTCTGGTTAACTCTCTGGACCGTCCGGCGACAAAAAATATTGGCCACTGAATCTTAATATACGTCTAAGACCACTTGACTGACAGCGGAGTTGCTCAAATTGTGCTATCGAGTGTCGCTCGGATCGGTAGACATTTAAAATGAACGAGGCGCACGTCAAATGACACAATCTGCTCACTTTAAACAATGAATAATTACTTTAAAAAATGAAATATTCGAGGTCTGACAATTATTCTTGCATATTGTCGTGTCAGTGCAAAAATTGTCGTAACTGCCAAGTTTGTCAAAATTCAGCTTTTTGTGTAATTTTCAAGATTCACCCATATATTATTACAGGAGAGTTTCATTGAAAAATATTGCGCGTCATTGTGACGTAATTGATATTACGTCATAAGGTCGTATCTCCATTACGAGCAAAATGCCTGAAAGCCCAAACGTCGTATCTCAAGCGTTTACATGTATATGCAAAATGACATACAATCGGGTTTATGCAAAAACGTCGTGTCTCAAAAGTCATCGGAAGTTGACTTCTGTTTCCTTGTACCGACAACCAATTAAGCACAATACAGTCCCAATTCTTTATAATGTCCAGTGGCGAACACAAAATAGGGGTTGGGAGATTGAAATCCCCCTCCCCCTCCCCCGTTCAGCAGCTGACACATGTTATGACACTAGAACAACTTGGGCCAAAAATAATAAATGGAATTCTAACATTCGTAAATATATCCTTGAACTGCGTTTACTAGAACGCATGAGAAGCATCTTAGATTTCAAAATGTTCCAGGGGCATGGCCCGTTCCCCCAGCAGGGTGTTCACAACTTCCCCACTCCCCCCCCCCCCCTTACCTCAAAGTTAGATCTGCCCCTAGTGTCCACAGCACAACATTGTGTTTAGGGCAACGAAACTGTAGCTCTTACTGTACCGAGCCAGGAAATATGTAAATTGGATTCTGACATTCTTGCATTCACGAATGGTTGATTCGGCCATAGCTATATATGTGATGATTTATGCATGCAGGACAATCCCCAAATCGAACCAGGCTCTGCATACTGATGGACAACGAGGCATTCAGTAAATGCAATTTATTTGGTAATAGCAAATCGCTTTTAAGTTCGGGTATACTGGGAAATCACTCGGTCGGTTTTAAAATGTCACTTTTGGTAAAATTTTTACTTATGGCGGGAGTGAGGATACAGTTTTTCTATTGAGAGTTATGGGCCTTATTCATGGGTCGGCCATATTGAATTGAAAGCGAGGTAAAATCTTTATTTTTGGAACTCGCGAAGAGAAATGACAGCAATGACATAAACTTAATTACACATAATCATTTTAAATTTGTGATTAAACATACCCTGATGTTTTAAGCCACAACAATGAAAGTGAGGCTAGAATGTATAAATAGTCTGGCACCATCCCATTCAACAGTTCACAATTAATCAAATACATTGGGGGAACCCGACCAAAATGGCTTATTCATGAATAAGCTACATTCCTCAACAGTGGTAGCTCTTTTGTGGTGGTCGCTATAGTTACCATTGTGCATTTTTACACGTAGTCTACAGGGTGAACCCCCAACCCAAATGCAACCCTGAAACATTTGCCTTGTTTTAAAAACGTTATCGATGAATTTTATGTTTTGGATATAAGATTGAAGCCGAGAGCTTTTTCTTTCAAACACTGAAGAAAAAAAATCCCATACAAACAGCACCTTGGGTTGCTGAGTAAATTCCAATTATGAAAAAAAAAGTGATTTTTCATCCTTTTCAAAGTGAAACATATGTTTCAATTCAAATTCATTTCCAAAGACAAAATTTATTTCCATACTTTCCACAAGCAAGTCAAATAAGTTTTCAAATAACAGAAGGTGATTATATAAATTGTATAAAGAATAATAGTACATATCTGAAATTACAAACGACTAAATCAAGTTAAGGGGAGTTCCCCTAATGCCATAGTGTTCTAGTTTAGTGAGAAGAATGGAATGACTGATAGTATTGAAAGTTTTCGATAGATTAATAAAACCACTAATGGCATAGATTTTGTTGATGAAAACACTATTAATTCTGTCGACAAATTGAATCAGAGCCATGCATGTCTGTTGAATGTTACAGCCCACTGTGCAATTGTCTTTCATTTGTGCATTTGCTTTAGTATTTTGACATATTTATGGTGCTGAAAAGGTTTAAAACAGAACTACACAGGATAAGATACCTGTTCAGGTGGAGAATGAAAGGTATTTTGAACTATTTATATTAGGTGCCGTGTTGTTTGCAAGGATTGAGATACAATGCGCCAAATGCATTGCATGCACAGATAGGTACAGCGTAAATCCCTTAACTGTGGTAATGCCATTGGAATGGACCAAAGAGGAGCTGTGTTACATAATTGGCATTTTCTCAGCAATCCAGTGTGCTGTTTTCATGATTTTTTTTCAGCATTTGAAGGAAAAAACTCTTAACTTCAATCTGATATCCAAAACATGAACGTTAACCTATCACTGTTTTGGAAAAAAAAAAGCAAATGTTTTAGGGTTGCATTTTTGGGTCACCCTGTACTGCGCAAGTCTCATATAGTGTACTTTTTTTGTAGAGTGAACAACGGAATAACATTAGACATGCGTTCGTCGTAGGACAAACATAGCACTGTTTGGGGTGTTTCTGAAGTTGTTTGTTTTAATTGATGCACCTGTTGTTTGTGAAGTTCTATCCAGATGAGATAATGACGGTTGTCAACAAGGCATTAAAAAGTACGAAGGACTTTGAAAATTGCCCATTAAATGTGATATCACGTGACACTAGATAACGCCACCCCAATTTTCATCTGTAAGACATCCCTGTCTATGTACATACAACGGTTGAAGGCAATTGGAGTCGTAGTTCATGAGGTAAAAGACTTGGAAAATTGCATCTTTGTAATGTGACATAATGTGACAGTTGATGACGTCATCATGACGTCACTCAAAGTTTGATCTGTGACACACTGTTCCCAAATTGCAAGTAAGAAAGAAAATGGTGCAAATGCTATGGACAAAGGTTGGAAAAGGGGGAAAAAAGGAATCTTAACGAAAACAAAAGCTGTTTCAGAATGTGTTCTGAAACAGTTGAATAATCAAAGCTCGATACATGCATGCCGACTCACAACATGGCGTCTAGCCCTACGCCCTGTCACATGAGGGCGTCCTGATATTTGAAGAACAGTAAGAAAGGTTGGAAAAATCACCTGCATTCATGCACGTTACAGCAATTTGTCAAAAAAATAAACATTCCCTTCGATCTATATGTATTCAGACTGTTTGTATGTCCCTTGGGTATTTAGGTTCCTAAATGAGCAGGTTGAAGAGGCGATGGACACTGAACAGACAGAAAACGCGTCTGGAGAAATGAGCCTAGCTCTTAATTTACGGGACGGCTAAAGCGAAGCGAACCCGACGTCAGGAAACATTCGTTGCAAAATTCGCCGAAGTCAAAATGTCTTCAACTTTTGCGAACTCGCAGCGCGAAGACTTGCCGTGAGCTTTCGCTTCGTTGCTGTCAGTGCAGGCGGTAACATAAATATGGAACGTGCGCACTACTAAATAAAAAAAAATAGTGAGCAATAACTCCATTAAATTGAACTGGACATCTACCCAAAGTGGCTTCGTTTCAGGTTGAATGTCCCTGATTGCCAATACTCTAGAAGCTGTTGAACCGTCTCAGGCTTATAGGATTACAGACGGTCAAGATGGAACATGTCGGACTGCAGTTCCGTAGAGAGTTCAAAATAGCCTTGTTAGAGCATGTTCAATTTGGCTAGTTCGTGGAAAAGTTGGCCTCGATTTTAAGCGAGAAAATAGTCTTCAATAATACCGAACTTCCGTTGAACCTAACTTCAGACTTCATTGAAGCAGCTAGGTGTGTGGGTTTTTTAGCACTAGGATTTCTCGCTCCCTAAAGTTGAAAGACCTGGATGACGGTCAAATACCCGCTTTCCTCATACAAGTTCTCAGAAATCTAAGGGGAATCATGATGCATCACACAACGCCTCTGGCTGTAGAACGAAGCTGATCTAATCACCGGTGAAAAATCAACGTTATCCCAAATCTGAAGGGAAAACTGGCAATTAAGAAACCATAAGATCAAGAAGTCAGACATTAGAAATGTCAGTGTTCTGGCTCTGTGGCTGTCAGACGAAGATGTCCTAATCACCGCTCGAAATTAACATTATCTGGGTAAATTTGAAGAGACCTTGGACAATAACGACGAATGTTTCCCAGCAAGCTTCTCCAAGCAGACAGCTGCTCCCAACTCGTTAAGCTTTTCTTGGCGAGTTCTGTTAATTGAATTGCTCACTAAATTTACACAGCTAAATAGCGGAAATGTAGCATCGACCGCAGATAGTTCACTTATAAGGGCATTTGCGCGACAGGCATACGGTAATTCGAGTTGTTCATGTCCACGTTATTTGTATACACGACGTTTCATGGATGCTCTCTGTACAGTCAAGTGTCAACTGATTCTGGTGTGAGGCAGTACACACATCTATTCGCTCTTAATACTTATTCACTAAATTGTGAAAAAAGTGTCATTGCAAAAAAAAAAAACTCGTTCTCGTCTTAATCGTGTAGGTTGCCTTTGTACTACGTGAGTGTCCTGTCAATTAGCCTTTGCCGGTACCAGAGAGCCCCTGCCAATATATCTTTAGTCCTTGTAGTTGGCTGGTGAGGATAGCCGGGCAGTGATCTCGTATATGACTACCCTGTAATGGGCTACATATGAAGATTTTTTTTGTGAATAGCAATTACGATTCAATTGAATATAATTTTGTGCGCTCTGTTAATAGCTTCATGAGGTCGCCTTGTCTTGTTCAATGTATCCTCGTAATAAAACAAATCCCAAAACAAGGATGGATGAGCTCTGAAAAATAAACTGCCAAAAGTCAAGTACGGGCCTTATTAACGAGTCGGCCATATTGGATTGAGTGTGAGGTAAAATCTTGATTTTTGGAACTTGTTAAATGGAACCAAGTTAACTTCTAATTAATTCCAGTCTGCTTCCATGAATAATTTGAAATTTGTAATTAAACGTTCCCTAATGTTTAAAGCCAGATTAAAAAACAACCCAGTAAATAATGCTGCGTTGTGCCTGCATAAGTAGTCTGGCGCCATCCCATTCAACAGTTAACAATTAATGAAATACATTCGGGGAACTCGACAAAAATGGCCAACTCGTGCAGTAAGGCCCATACAATGTAGACACTTTGCTTATATCCGCAGTAGCATGCCACTGTACATACATGTATGGCGTGAAATGTCGACATGGAAAGGCTATGATAAATGTTGGATCATTCGTCTTTTCAATTTGATAGTTTTGTTACGGTCTTGTCGTTTTAAATTGTGGGAAACAGTCGCCGAGGTTGCGCTTCAAATAATACGTCTCTGGTAAGATTGACCTTGAATTCGGGTACTTGGTCTGACACTTTACAGGGTCAAACCTCTTATCCGGGGCAAAATAACAGTTCTCTAACTCATGTTTGGGTCATTATGACCGAACACATTATCAAAAGTGTCATTTTGAACCAGGAAAGTGTCAGACTAATATATCAAATCAGACGAGGATTTTTGTTTAAGAGTGTGGAAGGTTAGGAAAGGTTAAGCCCCGACAATGGTGTAGATAATAATCTGGGCTCGCTTATTGCACACTCAATGTAATGAGCCAGTGCATTATTAATCATCCTTAGAAATCGCAGTAACAGCATCGAGGAAATGGAAAGTCGAACACCGAGCGCTTTGAAAGAGCAATACTCAAGTGCAATATCCTTGAGTCCAGTTCGTGGCATTTTAACCTTTGACGCGCTACGTGAACCTTCTGAACGCTACATGCGTCGCGTCCGGACTTCAATTTCGTGGAACGTTGCCGCCGCTGAAATTAAAGTAGGCCAATAGTTTGTCCTCAGAGGCGATGCTGGGACGGTTCCCATGGGAACAGGAGAGGGAGGATCAGTGGCGGAAAGCAATTTCCACGTGCAAACACACCTCGCTGGTAACCCGAGCCGATACAGGGATTGGTAGTGATCTGTACTACTGGTTGTGTACGGTCCGCCATAATCCGAGGCGTCGTGCGTTGTCATGTGTACTATACGACGGCTTATTGAAATATCTGCCTGCATTTTACCAGGAGAGCATATTGTTAGGTTCTTCTATAAGACTGCCTACTTATCCAGGTCAAGCCATGGATTGTTCACAGAGCAAAGGCCAATATTATATAACTTCCCAGCCAAAAACTTCAAACGGAGAACTACTTTGCTGGGAAAGGATAGGTATGACATCAACACACACACACACACACACAGAACGGCGATGCAACTTTATTTTCAAAATGCGACATATGTATTTCGAATTTTAAAGAGGAGAAACAGTGCACGGTCGTGCAAACTTATGCAGGTTGAGTAAAAAAAAAACCGACACCCAAACGTCGGGACCATTGTTTCAGTCAAGTTCTGCATGTAGCACTTTCAAAATCTAAGATATGAAAGCACCAAATTCATAATCTTTCTTTTAGTACAAGAGTCATTCAAATCACTCATGTGCTTTTCAGGTTACGGAATTTAAACACAACCACCGTTTTAAAGTCCGATGGCTTTCGGTTTGGCGTTATCTCAATTTAAGTTGTACATCTAAGACTGACGGATTCAATTAGGCCTAATTTAAGCTTGGTAATTACATTGAGTCGTATCTGTATAATTATACATGGTATCACTGCATGCCCTTCGGAAATCATACGACTGTTTTGAGAAGAAAATGAAGCTGTATATTTTGAACAAAACATCCTCATGAAACCAACTAAAAGGCATTTGGAAGACTACTTATTCTACTCAGCAATACATTAGGCACGATTTTGAATACTACCCCCACCTTTCTGAAAACATACCCGATTCGAATGTTGGGACAACCTGTATGTGTTTCTCGTGTTATTTGTTTCGTTGCTAGTCATATCAATGTAGGAACTTCCCTACTGGGGGCGCCCTAATTGTCAACATGCATGTTTACATTTTATCGACCGATTACCGAGTCATGCGAAAGTCTGTTTGCCTATCACGCCTACGCTGTGAGTAATGGCCTTTGAAAAATCCTGCCAAATCCCCTCTTTTTTTGGGTGTTTTCTTCAACAGGAAGATTAGCTGCCAAATATAGCATCCCCCCACAAATCCTGTGCACACACTCAATCCGGTAGTCATTAGACATGGTATTAGCACCAGTCCTTTCTATCCATAACGACCAATAATCTTATTTGGCTAGTATCCTGACTTTTTCACAGAATCTCCTCGGTAATAGTCAAATAGGGAGATGTCCATTAAAGCGAATAAACACGCGAAGTGCAAAACACTTGACACAGATTTGTATCTAATTTTACTGAACGATTCCGGAGTTCACACATCTCTGAGAAAATATTGATGGCGTACTTGGCACAATTCCAGGAAAGGGCAACTTCGGACACCAAAATAGAGACAACTTTTTAACCAATCATCTTGTAGAATGCCCTGGCAAGTTTTGTCCTGGCCTAAAATATGACTTTATTTGGCAAGATTTGAAGAAAGACGTTTCTGGCAGTGGCTGCAATATGCGCCGCAGCACCTTGTACACCCTTATAAAGGTGCGGGTCTCGTATTTCTCATGTACTTCATTTACCCGTCTACCTAATAATAAACATAATTACCAGTGCCTTGAGTACCTAATTGTTGGTAGATACGTGCGCTATAGACTTCGGTATTATTATCATTATTTTAATCAAGCTTTTATCAAGCTTTTATCAGTGACTTAACATCTGTGTTTTATATATTGGGCACGCTTCAAACGCCGAATATTTCCAGAGTCGATTAGGGGCGTAATCAATCGGATAAAATGTACTCACGTACAGAGTCACTGACCGCGTTGAGTACCTAAAATGCAACTTTTGTTATTGGTGAACTATATAAAATTTGTCAACTTAATGTAGTATACTAACGGGGACGGGTTTTATGCGTGTTCCGCGTCTCCACTGACTTTCAAGTTCGGCCAATCAGAAGGCAGCGACGGAAGACTGGCCACAGCGCATCGTTATAACGCTTCATACACGTCTCAAAGCGCTTGGTATTGATTACACCTGTTCATTGGGCCAGTTTGCAGCTTGAGACAAGTGCAACCCGTCCTCTGCCCTCACAGGTACCTACTCCTGGTCGGCAAATGTTGTAAAGTGTCTTGCCCAAGAACACAAACACGGTAACACCATGTTCCCGTGAACTCATGTACCATCGCACGAGTCAGACACCGCAACCATTGGGCAGTGTTGTATACTTGCGTCGTGTCCGAGTCTCGAGTCATTTAGTTTAAGTCCGAGTCCGAGTCACGAGTGCATTCGTTTACAAAATCCTCCACAACCATGCCCCCGAGTATCTCATCGACTTCATCCGCCTGTATTCAACAGCACGCACCGGACTCCGCTCCAGTGAGCTCATGATGCTTCACGAGCCCAGGACCTCCACTCTTTGGGCCGACAGATCCTTTACTGCAGCGTCAGCCCGAGTATGGAACCTACTCCCTCTGGCTATCAAATCAGCTCCATCCATCACAACATTTAAGACAAACATAAAATCTTACCTGTATATACAAACAAGCTTACTCTCACAACACACAATCCTAACTTGACTTTCTCCTCAAGCGCCATGAGCGCCTTTTTAGGCGGATACCGGCGATTTACAAATGTTCTTTATTATAAATTATTATTATTATGGATATGGACACGAATACAAGCTATTATGTAAGTGATGCGGTGTCGCAGAATATATGTAACATTATTATTTGCAACACCGCCTGGATAGTGGTGCGGTACGCAATTATTTTTCTACAACCAAACATAGTCAATAACCATAATGAGCATGCGTCCGTTGATAACGGAATGGTTCTCGGACTTAACGTCCCTTCCAAAAAAATCCTCCAAAGCATACGAATGAGAAGAAAAGGCTGACTTTCCCTTTATCGATTATCAGGACTTGTTTAACACAATTTAGGGAAGAACATTCACTTTTCGGGAAAAATGGGAAAAAATGAAAATGTAAAATGGGACAGCCTCCAAACTAGACGTCTTCTCAACCAGTCAGTTATGTTTTACAAAATCCAGCATCAACTAGTCAACATCACCTCTCCACCACACTTCCAGCACATATCATCCTCCACCCGTCGTATAAAACATTCCCTATGCTACCAACAACCAAGCCCCAATGTCGATGCCTACGCCTACTCTTTCTTTCCAAGAACCATCAGGATATGGAACAGACTTCCAGAAGCAGCCGTGTGTGCACCCTCCATCTGTGCCTTCAAACCCATAGCACTAAACACCATCGGTGCTATGTCGCCACCGGCCAGCCTGAGGACTCTCTAAACCAGTCTGCATGATTTGTACTCGCACCTAAGTTTTGATGTACATCACCATGTTTGTTTGCACCGCACCGACTGTGAGGTCACAGTCACCCTTCCAGTTTAGCTCAGAGAGCTGCTATAGGAAGTCAACCACTGAAGTCTGAAAGGCGTAATTTTCTCCGGTCCGACGTGCGAGCAGTTCCTTAAATCACATGCTACATCACACAAGTAATTACCGATCAAACTCCGTCAAATTGATGTAACCTTGGCGTTCTTTCAGTTCAGGCAAAGCCATTAGAAACGGCTGATTGAACGCCAGAAATACACTCAATACTCTGAAAATTACCACTCCACAGATATTATTACATGTTCAAGGTCCCGCGGTACGAGTACGAAAAAGAACATCGTTGGGAAGTACTTTCTCGCGTCAACCAGTTGGTTTTCGCGGTTATTCTTGGGTTATTGATATCGAACAGCTATATCGAATCTAATACTTCAGTTGACCTCCCGATAGTATTAAAATGATAAACCAGTCGGCCAATCGCTTATTTTAGTGCTTACCTAACTGAAGCATACAATTTCTATTTTAATCTTTTGGCACCATATTATCCAAAAAATTCCTTCCTGGCAATTTAAGGTGACTTTAATAACCTGAATACAAGAAAAAGCTCAGAGGAAGCTTGCGAAAAAAAAAATACTGATGTTAGGCCAAAAAAGGAAATACTCGGTCCCTGGTCAGCGCGCGCGTCGATTTTAATCATGCGCGTCAACCTTTTTTTTCTTCTTCAAATTAACACGGAAGCTACAACAGCGCCCTCTATTGCCGCTCCTCCTCAACTTTTTGTACCAAGGAGCACCAAGGAATGGGGAAATTGCACCAAGGCAAATGATAAAGGGCACCAAGGCAAATTATGGAGGACACCAATGTATAATGAGGACACAAAAAAGCAAAATAGCACCCACCTTGTCTGTACAATACAAGCTTGGAAAAAAAAAAAAACCAAAAAAAAAAAAAAAACGCGTCGCCGCATCAATTCCGGAACTTCGGTCTGACCAGAGACCGACTATTTTTTTGTGTGGCCTTATTGTAGTTTATATTTTATCGGTATATGCATAACATAATATAGGCTTGAGTCAAAGTAATTCATTCGACTGTGCGTCTGCCATTTGCTGATTGCTATCCCGCACCCCTTCGGCATGTTTTGACATCTCTACATTTCCCACATGCCGCCGCTGATTCCGCTGGGAGAGATACATAATCACAGTGGCCCAGGGCCTAATTTCCTGAGACTCCTTTCATGTTAGAGAAAAGACCCCCCAAAAACATGTTAATACTGTAGCTGAAAAACTCTACTATTATTTTATGAAAAACTCTACTATTATTTTATGTAGACGTGCTAAGTGCTAATATTTTGCGTCACTCTCTACAGGGTGAGTAAAAAAAAAAACGAAACCCAAATGTCGGGACCATTGTTTTAGTAAAGTTCTGCATGTAGCGCTTTCAAAATCTAGGATATGAAAGCTCAAATCAAAAGCTTTCTTTAAGTACAAGAATCATTCGCATCACTCATGTACTTTTCAAGTTACGAAGTTTGTAACACAACCGCTATTTAAAGGTTCTGTCCACGGATCACAAAAAGTTCAGTGTTCTTTCAGCAAAAAGAAAACAAATCACATAAGGATGTGTGTGAATTGTTTTCGTTTTGCTGAAAGAACGCACACCTTTTTTGTGATCCGTGGACAGATCTTTAAAACGGTGGTTGTGTTTAAAACTCCTTAACTTAAAAAAAACAGCAGTGGTTTGAATGATTCTTGTACTAAAAGAGAGCTTATGAAGTGGGCTTGCATATCCTAGATTTTGGAAGTGCTACATGCTTCACTAAAACTTCACTAAAACAATGGTCCCTACATTTGGGTTTCGGTTGTTTTTTTTTCACCCTGTATTTTAAACAAATTCTACTTCCGAAGCGAACAAGCTGTTCGTTGTGTTTACTGCTTTGCTATAATTAGCAAAACAGTTACAAGCTTAGCAGCATGATTAAATCGGACCTAGATGTAGTTGAACCTACACCTCATTTTGTTGTTTATGGTCGCGAGGGATCATTTACATGTAGCTGCTTTGGGAAATATGGCTTAAAGGTAATAATTATACAACATTTGCTTTTGCTGCAATATTCAGTAATGGATGGATTTGGGAGGCAATATTTTATAGCAAATATTGTTACACTGACTTGTTCGAAGTTTTGTGTTCTAGATTTTGTGAAAAATAAACACTAACAAAACTCATGTTCTTGTAGCCTGGTTCCTTTACCCCACTTAAGATGAAACGTAGCAATTTATAGACGTCGTAGAGTTGTAAGGTCAGGGAGCCAATCTAGCTGGCTTGTACCCATTCATATAAAGGTGTGTAATCGATTGCAAACAAAATGCGGAATAACAAAACATGGTAAATTGGGGGGGGGGGGGTATTTGGAAAAAAAAAAGCTTTTTCCAACGCTGGTCGGCCGACCAGCGTTGTAAATTGCTACAAAAATACCACTTCTCTTGAAAATGTCAGCACACCAGGTGCCATGATTTTACAGGATGCTTTAGACTGTCATTCATATTTTAATTTTTTTTTGGATGTTCACAAATGTTGTATTTTCCCTTTAAGGTTCCATGACATGAACTTTACATTTCGACATATTTTGTGCAAATTTCAATTCCTCTTTAATTAAGGAAAACCATGATAGGCATACACCCCGTTTAGATTTTTAAAAAATGGAAAGTGTTTTTTTCTTACACATCTAAAAGGTTAATCCATTTTTTTTCTGACAACTTAGAGAGCTGTTGATGTGACGTCATCTTTTAAGCACTCACAGTTTAAGGGTTTTTCTGTGCAAATTGTGAACCCAAAATTTGCTCACTGAAAAACGACATCACACTTTTGCTAATAAATATGGAAATTGGCATTCGCATAATAACCAGAAAAGCACCATAATGTCCGTAAAAATGGCAATTTAATACTGAAAATGAAGTTAAATGGGACAAAAGGTACATTTTCAAGGATTGCATTACAACAAAATTCTATTACATGAATCCTGTAGCAAATTCACGGGTTAACCAAATGTCAGCCGGGAGCCAGTGACAAGGTATGTGATATTTCATCACAGCTTGGCTGGTTACCGGTTTTTACTAGGCCAATATTTGGCTGAGACTAGCGAATTGCTGTTCTTTTAGCATCTCCACAATATTGGCCTCAGCTCTTGCCAACACTAAATACTCTATTTTATTGAGACTCCACTAGTTTCTCAACAAATCCTCAGAGGCCTTAACATCAAAACATGAGTTACTGACTGTGTAGAAGTGACGACTTTAGCACGGGGAACACGCTCGATAAGGACACAGATCAGGTTGCACACTTCATTGAATTCTGTTTAATTAAGCGTGCGCAGCCGTCTCAAACCATCAACGCAGACGACTACTTGTCTTTTAACAGGACGTAGCAATTAAAGGTGACACCTGACTTGTGTTTGTTTTGTTTTTTGCTTGGTCTGCTTTTTTGTCCAGGAGGATGTCTAGATTCATTTGCATTATCTTATGTTCCTTTTTTTTTTGAATGGCGTTTCATTGTATTTTAGGCCGAGCTTGACATACCTGACGCATTATTTGTCGGGGCTCCCAACAAAACTCCCTCGGTTTTCCCTGAAAAAAGTTCCAAAACTCGTGAGAAATATATTCACTGTGACGATTTTGCTGGAAAGTCAAGAGGCGGTGCAGGATATCCAATCGTTATTGTTATAGATGTGTAACATTCACACTGAATAAACGACAAAAAGCCACACTGACGTGTTGTTCTATACGCCCAAGGACAATGCTTTGTGTTTCCCTCTGTCCCTGTAATATAACACCCTCCCATAGACTAAGCACATAACTGTAGGATCGAGGACCGTTTTCAACAAAAGACCCAACGCTCGAGGACTGAAAGGATCTTTTGTTCTCCATGTGTGTGTGTCTGTCCTCTATCGTAAAGCCATACATGTACATCAGATATCCAGTCAATCAATGGACACAACTTGGACAAATGGCACAAGACACATGCATGATGTCAAAATGGCTAAAACCATGTCCTTCTGGGGTCACTGTCAAATTCCCTGAGTTTTCCCTGATGTTTGATGTTTTCACGAAATTCCCGAGTTTTAAATAACTGGAAAAATGAAAACTTTTCTTCAAGGATGTCCCTGTTTCCAGAGTGGCTGCAAACCCTGATTGTGATTGTGATTTTTTTTTTATATCCAGGTTTTCCTATCTCAATCTTTGTTTCTAACATATTCATCAGTACCAAATTATTCTTCGAAATGCTCATTTGTCCAATCGGATCATTTCGTATCATTGGCGGTTGTTCATTAGTTTTTCTTATGTAATTTGGTCCCATTTCAATTTAAACTTCCACGGTGTGTTGATTTAGCCAGATTGATCAGTTTAACTTCACACTCACAGCGATAGTCTTTATGTAAATTATCAGTGCATCCGAATAGGTAACACCATGACTTAGGGGGAAAATCGTTTTGAAGGTGTTCAAGTTTAATTAAAATTGATTAATTAAACAAGTCCAATGGAATCATCTATACCAGTTTTTTGATGGTTTGAATTGAATGAGGTTCAATGAGTTCTTCACATCTCAAAAGGTTTTCTTGATTCTGTCTAATCATAGTTTTTGCAATGATTGTTTTTATTGTGCACTTTATCCCATTTTATGTTTATGGTGCAATTCTTCTTTGTGGTTATGTTCAGCAGGGTCGCAGTAAAAGTCAAATATGTGAGGAAAAACTTAAACTGGGTTTATGTTTGTGGACAAACATATGGCTGTTTCGGCAATTTGTTGTATTGTTATGTCATGTTATACAGGGTGAGTCAAAAAAAGCGAAACCCAAATGTGTCGGGACTATTGTTTTAGTGAAGTTCTGCATGTAGTACTTTGAAAATCTAGGATATGAAAGCCCAATTCATAAGCTTTCCTTTAGTACAAGAATCATTCAAATCACTCATGAACTTGTCAAGTTACATCATTTGAAACACAACCACCGTTTTAAAGTTCTGTCCACGGATCACAAAAAAGTGTGCGTATATTTCAGCAAAACGAAAACAATTCACACACATCCCTACGCGATTTCTTTTCGTTTTGCTAAAAGAACACTTGCCTTTTTGTGATCCGTGGGCACAAAACGGTGGTTGTGTTTAAAATTCCGTAACTTGAATAGTACATGAGTGATTTGAATGATTATTGTACTAGAAGAAAGCCTATGAATTGGGCGTTCGTATAGATTTTGAAAGTGCTATATACATGCAGAACTTCACTAAAACAATGGTCCCAACATTTGGGTTTCGCTTTTTTTACTCACCCTGTAGATTTACTTTTGTGGACAAATTCATGGCTGTTTCTGCAATTTATTGTATTGTTATGTCATGTTATAGACAGATAAGTTGCATAGTGATCAGTGCCAATAGGCCCGTCGCTTATAAAAATGCAACTTAAATGTGGCGTAACATTTCATGTGATGACGCTATCATGACATCACTTCAATTTTCATCTATAACATATCCCGACTTAGGCACATATATACAGCCAAATTGGATCTATAGTTCTGCAGATATAGGCCGTAGAAAAATGTACATTTAATGTGACGTTATGTGACAAGTGATGACATAATGATGACGTCACTTGAATTTTCATCTATAAAACATCCCGGCTTAGGTACATACCAAGAGTCACCCAAACCACGAGACACAGTTGCATCTGATACCTATAGCTTTCAGAAATAGCCCGCAATTTGCCCGATGTTCGAAACTGCGCTTGCCCGTCGTTATAGCTCAAGCACCGCCGAGTAATTAAGGTACCACTGGCTTCTGAATAATGCAGACGTTGGACTTGAACGTCGTTCATCAGCGTGATTAGGCTGGAGCTTTAAATTGTCAAGTGGCGCCATGATGATTGCTCATTACGAAGAAAATCGAGAGTAATCCAACCGCGAAGCAAAATCCCAAACTTTGCTACGAAATCTTTAACCATTTATTCCAAACCATATTGGAAACTACTTAAGTTTACTGGCTACCAGACCGCACTTAGCTGTGAGTTAAAACAAAAGTGACAGACAAAAATGCCCATATAGAATCCTTAAAATGTTCTTCTTGCCCTGTGAGTATACACATAGGCCTATCTTGAAATAATTATGTCAAACGGAACTCGTCGTCTTCCATTGATAAGAGCAGTTCTTGTTATTATGACCAGAACCCATGCATCGAACTTTTGCAGTGTACGTTTGCATATACAATTCAGGAGGCATCAAAGTTCAAGGCATGTAGGATAATTAAATGTTCTTGCATTTTGTTTGTGCCCAATAACACCACTTAAAATCAAAAGAAGAATGTTCAAAACCTAACGTGTTGTAGTTTCAGATTAACGAATATTACACTTTTCGAGAAAACAGTGTAAAACATGCATGGACTATCTCTAGTTCACTAAACCCGAATTTACCAATAGAACTCTTCTATTCCAAAAATTAGACAAATTGAAAGATTAATTGTTGGAAATTGATTACAAAATTTCCAGCCACATCATTCCATGGGATGCTTAGTACCAGATCTTTAATCCCAGGAAAACGTTTTGATAATACGTCGGTAGATGACCTATTGGATAAATACAAATGATTATACATGCCTTTAACAACTAATGGAGAGTCATTTTGAAATAATCGTCCTTTTGTTTTGGGTGGGGGGTTTAATCATTCCCACTATTTTATGTATCCAAGACAGAAGTTGAAGAGGCTCGCGACATCAGTGATTCGGCGATGGAGGAATGCGACAGTTCTCCCATATCTCTTGAGAGTCGTCAAAATATGTCTTTCTGAAATTGCCAACGAAGTTGTCAAAATGGGGGAATTCCCCGAACCCACGATCCCCAATAGACTAGCACGAAAACTTGCAGCACCGCGCCGGCCAGACGCAAAGTTGACCCCAGAGATATCACATCACCCGCAATAGACATCTACATTATGATTTTATTGGATACTCCGAAAAAGCACCTTAAGGGGAGTACGGCCTAGAATACGCCTTATTGGGCTACAAAAACGAAACGATTGTAAATGGAAAGGACATTTAAAATTAGAATATAACGTCCATCCTTCAAAAACTGGCCATCTTTGTGTTATTTTTGCGAGAACCATGCGAAAACGATTTCGTCCCGAAAAAGCGAGCTGTTCGTTGATGGTTGTGATTCAAGCGGACAATTTGTGCCTTTTGCGGACGTGTAAGAATCATAATTTGTCTATTTGTCCTGCATGGAATTAACGCGACACAGACACACACCCACACACAACGTGTACCATGCATTGAATGAAATCGACAGGAAATACGTATGCGTACTCCGTCTTGTCCGTTATGAACAACCGTTTCCCCCCGTCTTTTCTCCGTTAGTTTAGTTTCCTTTCAACTAGACCTTTAAAATATCACAAGTAAATTATCCAAAACATGAACTTTCCGGGGATTTCATCAGGCCTTAGTGTCCCTTCAATGGAAGTTGGAACGCGCCGTTTTAATGAGGCTCCTCAACTTGGGCAATAATACTTTGAAACGGGATGACAAATATGTGCACAACCTTGAAACTGTGCGTTTTTTCCAGGTTTTACCAGGAGAAGGAATTTCAGGTGCACAATTTTGGTCTGAAATACGCACGTATACGCTTCGTGTGGAAGACGTTGCTCTGAACACGTGAGTTCCCCCCCCCCCCTATTTTTTTGGCCACAACTATCACAGTGAATCGACACCTGCTTGGTATTATTATATGTGGAGCCAGTTTGATCTTGACAGCCTGGGGAGATGAGTCACTTCATGGAACTTCGAGCGGTTAGTGGAATCCGGGACTAGATTGAATGTCAGATTTTTAATGAGCCGTGATGAGGACCCCTTTTCGCGCCTGCGCTTATATTTCAAATGAACTGCTGAGAATTAAGCAAGGCGAAAAGATTGTCTTTGTCGTCCATTTTCTTAATGTGAGGCTATGTGCACTTCTGTGACTCGTACCTCTTGAACAAAAAGTGTCATTTTTTGCGAAACACGCTTTAGAGAAAGAACCAGCGCATTCCAGACGAAATCCTGTTTGTCAGGTGGTAGGGAATTTGCAATTATCTGGAAACGTAGCAACAGATTTAACGAGAAAATCCTTGCTCAAAGTGACTATGGGACTAGTACCAAATACCCTGTGAAATTATTCCGCCTGAAATGGTATCATTTGGAAGAAAACAATCGTTGAAGGGGATTTTTTTTAAAACTAGACCACAACAAATGTGCGTGCTTTTTCTCTGTTTTTCTCAAAATGTATGGTATCCACTGAGCTGAAACTTCAAGTTAATTGTTATGCACACTTCTTAAGATTTTTAGCAGTTTTGCTCCTTTAACTGAATATGTTTTTTTTTTTTTTGCAAAAGCAAATTTATCAATGTACCTTTAACATTTGGCTGACAGTTGAAAGGTCAGCGCAGGCGCGAAAAGATCCTCACGACGGCTCATGAGAGAGGTGCCATTCAACCTCGTCCCCGATTCCATGAACTGACCCATCTCCCCAGGCTGTAGATACCGGTAATCTATCCCTACGGGTACCGAGAAAAAAACAGGTCATGGTGACACGCTTAATAAGGGTTTATTTCCGTAGTCTGGCGTGTTGCATCTCCTCAATTATCCTAGAAAGGAAATAATTAGAAGCCTCTGTCTCAGCTGGCAATAGATCCTTATGAAGATCACTGAATCTTAAACGCGGAGAGATTGACAAACACTTCACCTCGAATGACATACGCGCTGACCTAAGTTCAAGCAGTTTGGCCAGTAACATAAATGTGTGTGACGGACTTTTTTGGGGGTCCACCAGATGTGCCCAGGTTTCTGAGTCCCTATGTTCCCCAGTCATTAGGGTTAGTGTTAGGGCTAGGGTTGGGGAACCTGCGGATTGAGGAATATAGGATCATAGGGACTGGGTAACATATAGAGACAGAGAATATAGGGACTGGGGAAGATAGGGTTATGAAATAGATAGGGACATAGGGACTGGGCCGGGAAACATAGAGACTGAAAACATAGGTACTGGTGAACACAGGGTTAGGGTTAGATAGGGACATAGGGACTGCGAACATAGAGACTGTGGAACATATAGGACTGGGTAACATATATGACTGCGGAGCATAGGGACTGGGGAACATAGGGACACAGGGACTGGGGAACATAAAGACTGAGAACACCGGGACTGGGGAACATAGGGTTAGGACATAGGTAGGGGCATAGGGACTGGGAAACATAGAGACTGAGAACATAGGGACTGGCGAACATAGGGTTAGGGTTAGATAGGGACATAGGGACCGCGAAACATAGAGACTGGGAAACATAGGGACTGGGGAACGTATGGGACTGGGTAACATAGGGTCAAAGGGACTGGGGAACATAGGGACTGGGGAACATAGGGACTGGGTATAACATATGACTGGGTAATTAACATAGGGATATAGGGACTGGGGAACATAGGGACTGGGAAACATAGGGACTGGGGAACTTAGGGACTGGGGAACTTAGGGACTGGGTAACATAGGGTCAAAGGGACTGCGGAACATAGGGACTGCGGAACATAGGGACTGGGTAACATATGACTGGGTAACATAGGGACTGGGGAACATATGGACTTGGGAACGTATGGACTGGGGAATATAGGGACTGGGGAACATAGGGACAATGACATAGGGACTGGGGAACGTAGGGCCTGGATAACAAGGGGGCTGGGTAACAGGGACATTGGGACTGGGGAACAATAGGGACTGGGTAACATACGGACTGGGGACCATTTAGGTATGCACCCCTTTTTCAATTTCTCAAAACTGAAATGTAACATCCCGTCTCGACGACCTGCGTTTGACGTTTTCGATGCCGCATTCGTGTTATTATTACGAAAAGCTGACTAACCTTTAAACTGAAACTGAAACGCAAAACATGCAAATGAAACTGAATTACAAATATAATGAAGTTCGAGTCATCTGTTGGTTCCAATTGTAAACAACCGCTTTTGTTACTGCTACTGATGCTCAAGGTTCAAAATAAACGGGCTAACGAATTCACCCTCTAACGAGCAATTAGCCTCTTTTTTTTTGGGGGGGGGAAAGATTCGGGTCTTTGATTCCGCGAAGATACGAGACATTCTTAATCAAAAGGACTGTTGAGAACAGAAGCCCTCCACCTAATGTGCACCTCGTTTCCTTCCACTCTCCTTATCATGTCATTTTCTTAAGGAGAATCGTGCACGCAATAAGACAAGCATCACGTAACAGCGCATGGCAATAGCTATAGCACTGAGGCGAATCTTGATGTATTGAGTCTGCTGTATAGGAAGACAGTCTGGGCAACGCCCCGTCTCAGTATGTACGTTGTGGGCAACATGAATACGGTTACGCTCTACTTGCGGTATACAGACTAGTCTCCGCCTCACTAATAATGTTCCGATTCATCACATTAGGAAACGTTCCGTTCCGGGTAACCGAGGCTGTCGGACAACGATTCGAAGAGCGAAATGAGCGTAAAGTACTTAAAAGAATCACTGATGCTAATCTCCCAAGGAGTTGACCGACGACCGCGTTATTCAACGGGGTACATCATACTGGAATAGTCTAGATGACTTCTTGAAATCATCACCCTCCTTCTCTGTCTTTGTTAAAAACCTTAGGTCGCATCTGCATCTGCGAATAATTATTTATGATTTATGAATTTAAATGTATGCTCTCGTCTCATACCAGTTACTGTTTTTAGGTTGTGTCTTTGTGTGTCTGATTGTTGCCATTTTGTCTTTTGTCACTGTCTCTGTTTTTCTCGGTCATGTCCACTTATCTATCGATAGGTTAGGGTACAAAAGCATGACGCTTTTACCTAAATGTTGTCCTAAATCCATTTTATTTTGCTCTGTATAATATGTTTACACGAAATATATATTTCTACTACTACGACCTGCATCTCCGACATTTCTTTTTCAATATGTATTTACAATTAGAATATTTCATAATGTTTTGGCATTTTCAGTGTTGATTTGTTTTGACAAATTTCCTTAAAAATTATTCCGGCCTGAAGCGCAGGTCGTGGTTGGTGACAGCAATTTTAATTTAACTTAAGTTGAAGACAAACTCCATTACGTATACTCCTGACGTACAAACTTTGGCGCGAAAACAACGCAATTGACACATGTGGCGAAGCCATATGCATACAGCGCATCCCAAAATACCCGCAACTTATTTTTTGCGAGGCTCTAGCGTCGGCGCAGAAACACGTACTGCCATTATTTTTCTACCATTTTAAAGCTTTGAATCCGAACTTTATCCATACAGAGTATTGGTTTGATAATTAAAAGAGTTTGAAAATTATTCGCGTTCAGATAAAGGCATGTCGAAAACAAACTCAACCAATTTCAAGGAAAATCGGTGATGCGGTACATCAGATGCAAACTCGAGCGCGCTTTTTGAATAGGTACATACTTGCACGTGAATTTCAAAATTTAACTTGAAAGACGAACAATACTGTAATTTAATTTAAGGTGTAGTCTACGTGGATCGAAAGAATAGGAAGCACAAACAGTTTAAAATGCAATGAGATCGTCACATTATGAACATGATGAACCATTTCCATTGCTTTTCCTTGAAATAGGTTGAGTTTGTTTTTGACATGCCTTTATTTGAACACGAAGCATTTCAAAACCCTCTTAAAATTCAAAACAATACTTACCAGGGACAAAGTTGAAATTCTAAGCTTTAACATTATATTCAAATAATGGCTGTGCGTGTTTCCGCGGCGATGCTAGAGCCTCGCAAAAGAATATTGCAGGTGTTTCGGGACGCGTTGTATAATGTAAACGTTGATTTAGTGTATCGCTATAGTTCTGTGATTAAATTGGGTACGCTTCTTTCAGTGCTAAGATTCGCTTTAATAAGCTCTTGGGGTTTCACGGAAATAAAAGATGCCGTCACTCTAAAACAATAATTCATGATCACCAGACGTCGGTCGTGACATTGGAAGGTCCATAGAGATTGCAGGGTGAATGGCTGGTTGGAATTGGTTAAAGACCCCACGAGAACATTCCTGTCATTCCATTCCTGATGGTCTAGCGTAGTAGCGTACCAATACATATGAATGCTAGGTTTGAAGCAAAGCTCAAAAGTCATGGGGCACGCAGCAAGCGACTCCGCATTTACAAAGGCAATCGTGGTTAAGAGCTGCGATGCTGCTAACGACTGGAGCGAAGACTTATTCAGCGTGCACGAGTGGCGAAGCCACGAGGCCTTTATAAACTTGATTTTGTTGAATTATTAATTTTTTATGCAAATATGTAGAGTGCTGAAAGGTTAACGAGTCACAACGCGGATTTTGCCTAGTTGCGTCCATTTGTGAAATAAGAGTGAGTAATGGAAAACGTAAGACGAAATAACTATAAGTTCAGATCAAAAAAATAAATTCATACACTCAAATGATTTCTTGTAATACTCTTATAAGTATAATCAAAATAAGCTAATGAAAGAACAATTACGACGTCACGATCTCGTGGAGAACTAGACTCGCATTACCTTTCTTTTATTTTTTTAATATTGTGCCAGCGTACTGGGCGCGCGCATAGGGCGTCCGGGTAGTAGCCACGCGCACCCTAAAAGGCTCGTGATTAGTTGGAATTGTATTCCCTTTTAGGGTACCAAAAATCAAGAAATAAAGGAAAGGGCCTCGTGGTTTCGCCACTCGTGCATGTGGTCTCCGCTCCAGTCGCTTCGCGCATTTGCCGCTCTGTCTAATAATGCCGGTTAAAGCCACGATGGCCTTGGCGAATGGCTACATTTAAACACGTGACGTAAACCACTACAAACGTCATCTCGATTTCAACACAAATTGCCATTAAAATGCATACATTTGGCCCCAGTTATGAAGCACATACTTGTTTTGAACCAAATTCATATGTAGAAAACTCATACCGTCATGATGAACATATATAGTATACAAATATTGACTGCTTCGTGTGGTGTAGTAAAACTAGCCTCCCGAGGTGATCCATGGATATTCTATTTTCCCGAGGCGAAGCTGAATGAAAATAGAATGCTCTATGGATCACGAGGGAGGCTAGTTTTTTTACACCACGAGATGAAGCAGTCAATATTTGTTTTATAACACCTCTCCTACAGATTGTGCTTGGTTTTAAGCGATAACTGATTGATATCGTCCAAATACAATTTAAATGTACTACACATTTCAATACGAAAAAAAGTGACAGTTTACTTGCACTTTTCCCAACTACCCCTTCAAGAAATGTTTGAAGCCAGCTCTGTAGCGCTAGCGCTTAGGACTAATACGCGCAACGTGCACACGCACACCCGTATGCATTTGTACACAATACCGGTGTAGCATGAATTTAGGTTTCTTGAAATACGGACTCATTGGTGGTATTGCGCATGCTCATGCATAGATAATTAGGAGAGGGACCGGTCACGTGAGAGGGTTTAACCAATAAAAGGGAAGACAGTCCAATTATCATACGAGTCCGATTTTCATATGACACCGGCTCTCAACGCATATTTTTTTCGTTGCTATGGGTATAGTACTTTTTTGCTGTGCACAGCAAGATAGCAAAAATATCATGTGACTCGCTCTCGGCCAATCAAGATACAGAATCTTTGGGTGAGGTGTTATAATGACTTATAACACCGCCTCATATACACCGTCATCCTGCTTGAATACATAACTGTATTTTACGTGAATTAACCTACAATGATGGTACATTTATTTATCACATTAGGCCTCAAGCTATACACTACCAATTGTCGGTCGATGAGGAATTGTAACACGCGCCAACTTCCAAAAGGGAATTTGGAAGTCCCCCCCCCCGACCCCATTAACACTAATACATATTTGTATTTTACATGAAAGAATCTGCATAATTATACGGTACATTTACTCCTCACGCGGTAATGCCTCAAGCTTCACGACCAACACCTCGTCGGTTCATGAGATGTAACATGCACCAAATTCCTAAGGAAATCTTGTTAGCATGCGTACTCCTCCTCTGAAAATCCTACACTCGTGTTGCACTGGCAACATGCATGCGTCCCTTGTTACAAATCTGAATACCATATAAAAACAAATGCCACCCACCGTCAATAAAGGCAACAACTAGAAAGCACTCAGAGAGCGCAAACCTCCGCCAAGGCTGAACAATTCCCCGCCATATTGTCAGTGCACCCTACAGAAATAGGCGCATGAGATGGTGAAGAATCCTTAAAAACAATCTAGGATGCAGACCAAGATCTGGATCAATTCCAAAATCTAGTCGATTTGTACTTGTACCAAAGACCGCCCCTAGAAAAGCTGTTCATGAAAATCTGTCTACAGCTTTTTAAGTTATCTTGTTAACAGAAAAACCAACAAACAAACCAGCCTACCAACAAACTAACCAAATCCGATGAAAACAACCTCCTTGACTAGGTGAAAAACAGAAAGAACTGCATACGTATTGTTGGATAAAACCAAGTTCACACTGGCAATTACTGGTTGGGTATTCGCTTACTGCCGGGATGGAGACATGCAGGTCATTGTTTTCAGTCTAGTTGGCCTATGCCCAGCTGTACTTGGTACGCGGATGGAGTACTAAAATTAGCACACTCAACTTTCTCCAGTGCACCAAGACAGTGCACAGTTCACAGGAAACCGTGCCACTTGCTCGATCGTCCAACTGTAGCACCTTTTTACAGGGCTCTTCACACTACAAACATTCGGGGTCACCTTTGCCACCCACGTGACAACACTGCAAAGTAACAAACAACACGCTTTGCACTTGGCGCCCTGCCAATGTAACCCTACACTGTACAGACTTATCTGACGACTAAAATTAGAAGTCCTTACTGAGGTCATTAGGCCGCGCTCGCGCGCTGGCGGTAAGCACGCGCACTCAGCGGTTCCTCAACCAATACGGTTATGGAATTACACGCGCCTCCAAATAACAACGCGAGAGGAACGCGCATGAGCTGATGGTTCCACCTCCCTTATGCTAGCAATAAGCATATCACGTGATTGAATTAATATATCAGGCGATTTGAAATCACTACACGTAGTTTAGATTTCCGACGAAAATAGCGGCAGTATTGTGGCGTGGTACGTTAGGTTAGTGGTTACAATGATGCCTGTGTTCAAGTTTTTTTCCTAATTTGTGTTTAATTAAGTTAAAGGAAAGTTAAGTCCGAGAACCATTCAAGTACCTACTGACGCATGCGCGTCGATCATGTCATTTATTATAAAGGGAATAAATGTGTGCTTGGGGGTGTTAAACACTCTGTTTAAGACCAGTTGGAGTCTGGATGCTGATAATCAACTTAGCCGGAGGCGAGGTTAATTATCAGCATCCAGTCTCCAACCCGTCTTAAACAGAGTGTTTTATACCGACCAAGCACATATTTAATACCATTCAAAAATACCTTCTCGATCAAAAAAAATCAAATCTTTTTGGTCCAAAAGTCAAAACAAGGCAAACATTAAAATATATGTTCAACGATTTAGATCAACAAAACACACATCTAGCTATACAATGGTATAAGGCCCTTTGGTGAATTACTCCTTATATGGAAATTGACCCTAGAAAAGTTTTTTATAAACCAGTCATCCATGTCTTTATGAACCGTTTAAAACCGGCCACGCTACAGGCTCTCGACCAATATTTCGTATTTATGAATATGTTTGTGTGTATTTGATTGCAGAAAAGGTAATTGCGGGCCTAGCCCATCTGTAGGCCTTATTGTTTATTCAATCGTGCGATTATTTAATAATGACATAAATCAGCAAATGCTCCATAATATATATCCTTCCAACTGAAAAAAAAAACTTTCTCCAAAATTCAATAACAGACCTGATTTCAATTTGATTTTTCACATACCCCAAGGGCTTACTAGATCGCTAGGAAAACATATCGGTTGTCATTATGCCGTGTAACCGATTCCCCAGCAATTTAAGAATCCAGAGTGGCGATTCAAGTCGTATAGTATTGCTCTTAAAAGTTTAATGAAAGAAAACACAGTGAAAGCTGTAATATTGATTGGCTTCAACTTTGGTGAACTCAAGGATGTTTTGATCGCGAGAATTGTTCACCCTTTCTTCCCGCCCACTCGAGTCAAAGATGTCTTCCCTCTTTGTCTTTGTTTTCTGAAGGTTTGGCATACCCACCCCGACGCCTTTACATCGTGACGGGGGTGTGACACGCCACTTAGCGGGGCGTCACTTTAGCATGCTCTTGAGAGGCAGTTTTCGCGTGGATCGATGAACAACGCGGAAGCCGAACACGAAATGTTCAGTGTAGGGAGAATGATGCAAAGCGGAGAGATGACTGCACACGATGGGTGCTGCTGCCTTTATAAAGGTGCTTCACGGTACAAGACAAGGGATAGAATGTTTGTTGTTCATGAGGTTTAGGCCTTTTTCATTATATAACGTTTTTAAGGGCAGTTTTAGGTCAGACAGGCATGAAACGACGTATTATTCCGACTCGAATGACTAGTTATCAGAATTTGTTGACAAAGCTAAGATTTGTTTTCGGCTTGAACTCTTTTCTTTACAATTTGTGCCATTACACAACTAAAGAAACAAAATGAGGTTGTTGTTTTTTGGATAAATTGCGTGGAAGATTACATTTGTAAATGTCTCAATGCGTTTTGATTTCTAAGCAGTTTTTGTGTGCAAGATTCATCCTTTGGGGGAGTCAGGTTGGCGTAGCGGTACCTTTCATCGTCTTCCACTCCTGAGACCCGGGTTCAAATCCCGCCTTGGCCAACATGTGGATCGGGTTTTCAGTCCCTGCCTTAATCCGTGGGTTTTCCCCGGAAAATTCTCCTGGGGTTTTCCTCCCACCTCCAAAACTGTAATTTCTTCTCGTTGTTTTATCTCTACGGATACCTTTAAGCTTGAGAGCTACAGTGCCAGGGCGCTTATTAGGAATCCTTGGTTTCATTACCAGAAATAAAATATATATACATATTTATATAAATAAAATAATATACGGACGATTCGAGCGTCATGTAACGTCCATGACAGAGCTTTTAAGATCGTCAAGGTGATTATAGACTAGGAGGTTTGGATTATTGCTGTGAATCATTAATTATATATCCTGGTTAATCGGCTCTGTCACGGACATAACACTTCCTTTCATAATGCTGCAATTGCCCTTGATAAATAATCTTAAAGCCGTATGTCAGCAATTTTCTGTCTTCAAATATTTGTTTCATATACAACACATACCCACAAAAGTACCAATTCATATACATAACTAACACAGTTTACCCATTCCTATTGTTCGAGAGCCCGTAACTTGGCCGGTTTTCAACGGTTAATATAGACCGGCTGGCTGGTCTTAAACACCTTTTCAGTGTCGCATGAAATTTTGACTGTAATCCGGTGCCTTTCAGTTACCGTTTCATTGGTTGAACGTACGCAATGCACACGTAGGCATGCGCAATGCTACCCGGCAAAGAGTCAGTATTTCATAGCCATAACATCACACTTCACCCAACCTCGTCCCCAGTGCTTACTTTATTTCCAACCGCGTTTCCAATAGTACACCCTGGATAGGAAACTTTCTTCCTGTATCCTGATTGGATACCGCAATTGGCTAGTAATGGATTTTTATCGTGTACTTGGTGCTATATATTCACAACGTGCAGTACGTGTTTTCGCGATCATTCGTCCACGCCTTCTCGAAAATACTAATTTCCTTTCCAAGTTGCTCATATTAATATGAAATATGATACTGCATGTTGTCTCGATAAGATCGTAACAGTTTGATTTCAAAAATCGTGTTTTCGTAACTCACGCCGTGCTCGCGCTGCTACGAATTGACTCTACTTTTACCCCAGACACCGCATACAAAAACAAACGCTAATGTGTAACGCATATCCAGGCACCAGACTGTTCCTCATTTGCATACGTTTGCAAAAATCTTGCACATGCAAATGATCCAATACAAGGGTGAGAGAGCAGGTAGTGGTGGGCGCGTACTGCTCGACACCCTGGGGACGAGGTTGCACTTCACCGGCACAGCTGCGTTCTGCGCAACAAGCGCGAGACAATCTCTACATAAGGAATTGTTTACGACATGGACACTGCCATATTTTAACTACAGAGTAACATTGTTGAAAAACAAAATTCGTAAGACATTTATAACTTTTGACTTGTTTTGACTTTTGGACCGAAAACATTTTGATTTTCTTTTGACCGAAAAGGTATTTATGAATGAAAATAAACATATGCCTTGCCGGTATCAAACACTCTGTTTTCGGCCTTCAGCTCGGGTAATTATCAGCCTCCAGAATCCAACCGGTCTCGGACAGAGTGTTTAAAAGCAGCCAGGCACACATTTATCACCTTATTCAATAATTGGCCTAATCACTAATCAAGTAATAAGATGTAATGTGGATTAAATTGAAGAAACATCAAGAATGTTTCAAAATACGTCCGCATACAGCCACAATCCTACCTAAGAATGCTGTATTATTATTGTCACCTGTTGATTATAGCTATACATGTACATGGAAATATACACCAACACTGGATACGGTCGAGTTCATTACTGTAAACCTTTCCATCTCCAAAATAACTCGGAATCCAACAGACGATCAAACTATCATTAGACCTTTTAAGGACTCTCATTTCTCTCTTCATAATGCTGTTTGGTGCATGGCATATCCTCTTCTGTTTATCCATGCATGCAATTACTAATTTGAAAGTACCATTAAATATTCACCAAATTTTAGCAACGCACAGGAACTGTCTGAAATATTCATTGTATAGGGACTTTCTGAAACATCTGTTTATTTTGTGAGGACAGTCTGAAATATTTGTATTTTGTTTAGGGACAGTCTGAAATATTTGTATATTTCATGAGGAAAATCCGATATATTTAAATATTTCCTGGTGACAGTCTGAAATATTTGAATATTTCATAGGGACATTCTGAAATATTCGTATATTTCATAGGTACAGTCTGAAAAATTTGTATTTGTATACTTCATACGGACAGTCTGAAATATTTGTATTAATTTTTGTATAGGGACAGTCTGAAACATTTGGAAATTTCACGAGGAGAGTCCGATATATTTGTATATTTCCTAGGGATATTCTAAAATATTTTTCTCTATATTCCATAGGGATAGTAAGAAACATTTGTGAATTTCATAGCGACAGTCTGAAATATGCATTGAGCTTTTGATTGTATATCTTGAAGCTTTTGTTGGATGTGTTTTCGTCAATATTTGAATGTTAGAATACTGAATAACTTTTTATTTGAGTGGATTTATGTGGTGGGTGTGCATATAGACGGAATAGGCACTGAAAAATGGAAATGTTCACAAGCATCCGTGCGGTTTCGAGCGGATAGGATCCACAGGCCAACGGAGAATAACAGGTGAATTATTAAACAGGCTCTCTTGCGATAAAAATAAAATCGTGGAAACTCAACAAACGGAGGCACAAAATCAACAACAACAACAACAACAACAACAACAACAACAACAACAACAACAACAACAACAACAACAACAACAACAACGACAACAACAACAACAACAACAACAAAGGAACCTTTACCAACATTGTACATTTCTTTAGCCTCCTTGACTATCCAGTGGCTAAAGAGTGAATGCAGCGTATCCTTCAAGGCATTTGGGATAATTTGCATTTCATGCATTTTGTTTGTTTCCAATTGACCTGTTCACCCGAAAATGATAATTGTATGCAAATGAAGGCCGTGAGGCGGAAGCGTAAGCGACCTCGATCATAAAAATGTACGGGGGGTCCAAACATTTGGGTCATTATCTCTCAATTTGTCGAGTATTACTTGCTTCTTTTCTTGAGAGAAACTCATGTACAATTTTTGGAGTATTGATTCCGGTGATATTAAACGCACGTAAAAAAATGTGGGCACACTTTCTTACATCAACTTTAATGATTGTTTCCTTCCGAATGATACCATTTCGTGTGGAATAATTTCAAAAGGGTATTTGGTACCAGTCCAATCTTCACTGTGAGCGAGGATTTTCTCGTTAAATCGTTAAATGGGTAATTATTCATGCGTGCCTTTAAAATTAAAGTGACATTGAATATATTCTCACGCTAAAACTTGTGCAGAGATCCTTTTTGTTTACGATTTCCAACATAATAATGACATCCATTTGTTCGATAGACTCCAAGAAAAAGAATCATATTGCGAAGCTAATTTTGGTTGCCTAAATCTATTAAGGAAATATAACCCCCCAAAATAGCAAGACAAATCCTGTTTCCGTACGCCTGATAACTCTTACATTCAAATCTAAAACAAAAACCGAGTATATCCTTTTGATACAAAAACTATTAAAATCTCATCTCCGCTTTTATTTAATCCATTTATTTGTGCACCACGAAAAGCCAATATACGTTTAAGTAGTTAAAGAAACGCGATTTGGTGGTATTTAAAAGGATATTTGAGAATGCTGCAGGTGTTCAGTAGATTCGATAATTACATTTGAATGGCTTTTACGATTTACAATTATAATGTAATATTGATGATTGCGTAGATTTTCATTCTCAAGGCAAATTATTTTTGACGACATTTTCAAAATGCTTCGTGATTCTGGCAGGCCCAGAAGTACACCACTTGGCGTATTTCTGTGCACGCCAGACAGAAAACTCGTGGCTTTAAACAATGTTAAGAGAATGTAATGCGTATTTTATTATTAAGCTCCGGCAGGAGCTTCCACACGTCACTTCGTGATCTGTCTGTCTGTCTGTCTGTCTGTCCCCGGACAATTGATCAAAATGAGCCCGCTAATTTCCAATAAAACATAACTACCAAATTTTAATTAAAAAAAAGCAAACAAAATAAATTAAATACTTAACCAAAATTGTTTGTAACAATTCGGAAAGATATGTTTATGAAAAGTTTGTAAATGGAGGCAAAATATGTGCAGTACTGTTATAGTCACGTGGTATTTAAAAACAAATCGCTGTAAATCTAGGTATAAATCTAAAGTTTGGTGTTCCATATGTGTCATCGGCGTCGCATTTTTGGGCGTCGCATTTTTATAGCTCTGGCAGGGATCATTTTCATAGATTTCATGCAAGCTTTTCATGCAAGACGGCCAGGGCATATTGTGCACTCGCACTTGTTAATAAGTATAACTAGAATATCAGCCTTTTGGGAACCTATCCAACGGTCTCTTGGATATCTGATCCCAGCCTTGAAATGGAGTCTAATTTATAATGCACTTTGGCAGCGGGCCAACTTTTTTATTTCCGTTGCTAGGCTCGTTCTAAACCAACCAATTAAAATAATACTTAAGAGACAACCACTTAAAGAGAGGAAGGCCTGATGTTTCCTTCCTATTCCAGAATTTTTTGCAACGATAGGATTTTGTTTTCCAATTAGGCTCATGACAACCTCGTTTCCATGGTGTCGAGCAGTACTCTCCCACCACTATCTGCACTCTCACCGTGGTATTGGATCGTTTGCATCTCAAACATTTTTGGATACGTTTGCAAATTATGAATAGTCTGGTGCCTGGCTGTGTTTTACAGGGTGGTACAAAAAGAAGGAAACCCACTTTTGACAGCAATTTTCACTTACTTGTTAAGCATTATTTCAATTTCAATCTAATGGTATTAAGGTACTAATCTTTAAACATAAGTGACGAAGAAATGATTGCAAATGCATATTTTGTCTCTGAGATATGGTAGTTTAAAAATGTCATTTTTCGGAACCTGTTTGTCTACGGACTGCTTTATTCCATTCGCTTGACTAAGCTCCGGAGCTTGATTTGAGGACAAAAAAAACACCACTAGACTTACACGTGAACAACTGTGATTTTAGTGACTTGTATTCAAATTAGCATAATAACACTATTTTTGCGATTAAAAAAAAAATCACCATTGATTGTTGAAGAGCTATACGTCACTACATTATAAAAAGAAGGTTAAAATTCCTGTCAAAAGCTGGTTTCCTTCTTCTTGCACCACCCTGTACATAAGCGTCTGTTTTTGTATGCGGTATCATGGTAAAAACAGAATCAATTAGTCGTGGCGTTCAGAGTTAATGATTCAATGTTATCTAGCCAATATGCAGTATCACGTTTTCATATTAATACACTCAACTAAAAAAGAAAGTGTCCCCCCCCCCCTCCAATAATTTTTTTTTTATCTAACTCAAAAACAACTGAGCACCTCTCGCTGAAATAACAACTAATCTGTACAGCAATTTACTAGCAATCCAGCCATACTCTTTCTTTGGCCCCCAAACAGTGATAATGTGTACGAATGTATGCAATTTATGACAAATTATGCCGAAAACAGTTGCACTTTAGTATACGTGCAAGTTTTGGTTCACACTCACCTTGCACGTATACAAATGTGCGATTTTTTTTCGGTACCATTTGTCATAAATTGCATAATTGTGTCCATAATTATTGTCACTGTTTTGGGCCAAACAAAGAGTATGGATGGACTGCTAAGGACTTTCTGTACTGATCAGTCGTAATTTGCCTAGTAGTTTTTGAGTTAGACAAAAAAAGTATCGAGGGGGGACTTTCCTTTCTTGGTTGAGTGTATAAGCGAAACGGAATAGGGAAGATTTTTTGTGAGATTGAGTGGACGTCACAGTTAACAGCGAAGGTTAAAATACGTAATACACATTGGAAATAAAAATAAATAGAACACCAATTGCGCGATACAAATTCGTAATACTGTATCAAATCAGGATACAGGAAGAAAGATTCCCATCTAGAATATTGGAAACGAGGTTGAAAATATAGTAACCACTGGGTTAAATCTAAATCTCAAATTATATAGGTTTTTCTATAAAGTACTTTTTAGACCGACTTTGTACCCTAGTCGATCAAGTCTGGGACAAAAAAATGATGGAGTGAAGCCAAGGTTTGATAAACACCCAGATCCTCGATGTAATTAGATCAAATATTTTAATGCCCGCTCGCAATGTATTTTGTATTTCTTCTTTATGTCACCTAAAGTTAATACACAACTTTGTCCTACTCTACTTTGCTAGCAAACTCTAAGCAATCTCCAAAAAAGAAAATTGGAAATTGGAAAAGCCCTATTCTCCCCATCAATTTAACATTCCGCCCTATAATCCTTTCGCACGTTTGCTTTCGTCTTATAAAGATACACGTTTAAAGGGAATACACATCATTTGCTTTTGCTGTAATTTTCAGAAATGGATGGAATTGGGGGGTTGGAAATATATAGCAAATATAGTTACACTGACTTTTTTGAGGTTTTGGGTTCGAAAATGCTATAAGAACCAAGAAAAACAATCATTTTCCTGTAGTCTGGTTCCCTGACTCCATATAAGAAGAAACAGAGCAGTTTACATACATTGGGGAATTGTAAGGTCAGGGAACCAGTCTAGCTGGCTTGTACCCGTTCATAGGTGTGTAATCGATTGCAAACAAGTGCGATGGTCAATTGGGGCCAGTATTTGAAAAAAAGCCAGTTTTTTTCCAACGCTGGTCGGCCGACCTGCGTTGGAAATTGATACAAAAATACAACTTTTCTTGAAAATGACAGTATACCAGGTGCCATGATTTTACAGGATGCTTTACACTGTCATTCACTAACAGTCCAGCAAGGTATTTCAAAATGATTTGGTAGTTTTATTTTTTGATGTTTACAAATGTTGTATTTTCCCTTTAATAGAAGTCGGTGCAAAGTTATTCCTGATATATAAAGGCAATAAGGGAAAGTGCGTACACAGCCTTTATTAGGTCTAACCTAAATGAAGCTGGTCCTCAGTGTTTGCTCGTTCTTATTTGCCGTTTGTAAAGCGTAATTAGTGAAGAAAATGGGCGTCTTCAGGAAGTACTATTTGGATTCTCCCCTGCGAAGAACATTGATTATCTAATTTCTGTTGTGTCTATGCAACATGTGCTTGACAATTAGTTTCCTGTTTCGTTGGTTTTAATTAAGGCCTTGTGTCTCTGCGTCAATCGATTTCATGGAACTGTATTTCTTACTTTGATAGTGATGTGTGAAACTACACGCATCTATACAATGGGCGTGATTTATCGCATCAATTGGCGTGAGGGGGTAATCCTATACGATAACACTGCTCGGTTATTTTCATCCAACTAATTTGCAAAGGACGGTCAGTGAGATAGGTATACAGCGGACACTGGGCTGCCAATGTGGGGTTGATAGCCCGATTGTCCGAAGTTTCGTGTTAGTTCGAAGGTTCGTTAGTCCGAAGGGTCGTTAGTCCAAAGGGTCATTTGTCCGATGGTTCGTTACTCCTAAGGGTCGTTAGTCCGAAGGTTTGTTCGTCCGAAGGATAATAGTCCGAAGGTTCGTTAGTCCGAAGGGTCGTTAGTCCAAAGGGTAAGTAGTCCGATGGTTCGTTACTCCAAAGGGTCGTTAGTCCGAAGGTTCGTTCGTCCGAAGGTTAATAGTCCGAAGGCTCGATAGTCCAAAGCAATAGGGTGATATAATCCAAATCGACAACATGGTTATACTGTCCGAATTCACAGTATTGAAAACTATTTTCAATTCCGACTATCGAACCTTGTGTGCTTTCAGAATAATTAACCGTCGGACTATTGGACCTCGTTTTGTTTTGGACTATTGAACTGTCGGACTAATTATCAAGATTGTAACATTTTAACTTCCCAAAAAAAATGGGTTTAATAACTTACGGCGCGAAGATTTGATGCTGTTTTTACCCCAGACACCGCGCAAAAACAAACGCTAATGTAACGCACATGCAGGCACCAGACTTTTCCTCATTTGCATACGACTTCAAAAATCTTGCACATGCAAATGATCCAATACCAGGGTGAGAGAGCAGGTAGTGGTGGGCGCGTACTGCTCGACACCCTGGGGACGAGGTTGCACGAGGTGGGCCTACCACAGCTGACCATGTTCCCGCATGCAATGGGCACGTGTCAAGTTTTAAGATCGTGTTTTAGCCTATTAACTGAGCCATTGTATACTGCGCCGATGATAATTGCGCTTTTCCGTTAAAACAGCTGCTTCGGACGTGTTGAAAGACTGCATGCGATGGAAGTGTTCATAACCTATACCTCACAACAGAAGTTACAGCCAAAATAATTGAAGGAAAAAAAAGCACAATAAGAGGTATTGATTTACTGCCCCCTGTGTCGTGGAGCCCACGTCATAAGCTGTTTGCCGATAAACAATACAGCTCGATAAGTAAAGAAACGTTTGAGAATCAAACAAAATGCACGTGCACAATACAGTTGTGCCAAACAAAGATTTATACACCCCTACCGCCATAAATTCCAACCACTTTTAAGTAAAAAAAATCCTGTCGGCTTTTAAAGGAAATCCCCGTAGGTCCATCAATTCATTTTCAGGTTTCGCGAGGTCCGGCGACGAAAATATGTATCGGTGATTTATTGAAAGTGTCTACAGTTGTTTAAAGGAGTGGCAAAAAAACGCCTGGTTTGAAAAACAAAATATTCACTCCTGATTCTAAATGGCTACAGTTGAGTGCCACTAACGCATATAAGGACATACGGAAATGGGTACACACGCCTATACTGGCGCGAAGTGCAGTACATTTCCCGCTGGTCGACGAAAACAAACGAACGAAAGAACCAGTTTTACTTGATCCATCCCGCGCAATATTATTAGGAATTTTTGCACCTCGATATACTGTGCTGTTTAGCTCAACACTGTTTCACAGTGCGATTGTCAGAAATAACTATTAAATATCGGTCTTTAAAATCACGTTTATTTTAAGTTTTTGTTTTTATATTACTTCAGACAAAAAAAACTCATAAAATGTTAATTCAACCCCACACTATTTGATCGCCTTTGGCTAAACTTCCATTCTTATGGTGCATGGTTATTAAAGAATCATGTTGTTGATTGAGATAATTTGTACACTCTAAGAAAAGCATTGACATAATACTTCAGACTTAAAAAAACCCATAAAATATTAATTCAACCCCACGTTTTATTTGATCGCCTTTGGCTAAAATTCTATTATTATGGTGCATGATTATTAAAGAATCATGTTGTTGATTCAGATTATTGTGTACACTCTAAGAAAAGCATAGACATTTGGTAAAATCGTACTCTTTATGGCAGTAGGAACTTGGTCGTCATGAGGGTAAATTTGACACAACCTCCGCTTTATACTCCTACTTTGTAGCCATTTTACACGGGAAATGACGTGAAACTTCGTACTCTTAAAATCTGTTTTAAATAAGTACTCCAAGGAATATTTTCGTGTGCCCATCATGTTGTTTAATTCTTGCCCAATCCTTGTGGAGTAAAACATTTAAACATACGTTGTGTTAACCTTTTACTCAAGAATTATGCACACATTACAGCGGGAAACGATAGCACCTGGTGTTATGCTGTATGTGTTGCATGTAACGTTATACCTTCTGCACATAGTAACTAACACTGTACAAGCATTACATTCACTGAGTGGACTTCCGAACAAAAGGTGTCTACATAAACCAGGTATCAGCGACGTTGTGTGGACTTGGTTGCCCGTCCACACAATGTTTCCCCCTCTCCGGAAAACAGGTTTAGATGCATTTTGGGGTTAGGTTTATCCGTGGCAAAATGAAGAGAAACGCTAAAGAGAATCATAGAAAAAATGAGTTGAAAGAGTTTTCACAGTGCGAGTTTTTTTTCACAGGTTTTTCTTAAGTACATGAAAACAAAAGAACGTAACGTAAACAAGTGTGTGAGCCTGGGATGAAGAGCAATGAACATGATGGGCAATAAGCATGAAAACTACATGAAGATCGTATGTTTGCCACACTAAAAAAATTCTACGATATGTAGAAGGCTATATGTCGTTAGTTCAAAACTTTCCTTCAAAAATGGCGATGAGTTCTGCCAACACCAAACTACTCGAAACGGAGTTATCAATAACAACGTGTTTATCAACTTTTCAAAGTGAGATTCGTCGGCTATGCACTGTTGAGCAAATGTCACCTTGTGGATGTGTATCACAGGTATTTTGTTATTACACAAGTGATGTGTAATAATGTATTGGTGTTTAGGGACCATTCGGAATAGTCAATGTTAAACAATTTCGATATTTTATACGAAATTGTTCTGACCCATCCACTCACCCCAAATTTCGATTTTTAAATGTTGAATGACTACTCAATATATGTATATCCTATACACTGAACATAAAAAGTAATGCCTCAAATGAAGCAGATACTTTGACTCGCACAGTATTTTGAGCTCAAAAGATCCCTGCTCAGGAGTTTTCAATGGCTTTTCCAGGCTTCCAGCATGCAACTTTGTAGTTGAAATAGAAGAGGGAATTGCCAAGCACGTGCACAAAACTTTAGGAGAGTAGACATGTTGTGCAAAGGCGTTTTACAACAATGCAAACATCGCCATCGGTCACTGACGTCTTGGGCCAAAACTATATTGACATATATGACAACGGAATAGCACAGACATGACAGAAATTACCGACAGACCGACAATCTCGAGGAGGCCGCTGGGTATTTTATTTTTCCCCTTCTTCTTTTCTTCTTTTTTCTATTATTTTACTCGAAAACTGATCGAAATTCTTAAACATTTACTATTCTGTATGGCCCTTAAATCAATACTCTTTTAAATATTTACTCAATTATTTTACCCAATTACCACTTTATTCGACTAGAATTTACACGGTGTTTTTAGAGTGCAATGATTAGCGGTTGCCAAAAAAAAAAAATCCGTCGATAAAAATAAAAGGACTTTCCATTTGCCCACACCGTAATTCCATAGCTATGGTTGATCCGATCGCATGAGCCACCTAAAGCACGGGAACGAGATTTGCACAAACGCATGTAAGTGGCATTTATTTTTCAGCGGCCTTAATCCTCTTGAGATTTGAGCTTGTTGGAGACGTGTTTGTTGGAGACGTGTAATGATTAAGACTGCAGACCCAATCTTTCCGATCTGAAAGGATCTTCTGTTTAAAATAAAAAAGGGAAAGAAAAACAGCGACGTGCACAAATCACAGTGGCACTGAAATTCCGTTCAGTGCGTGTTGTTATATTTGTTGCGTCGTTTTGTTGTCGTTTGTTTTGTTTTGTTTTGGTTTTTTTGTTCTGATAGGCATATCTTATGATAATCAAGGGTTGTAGAAATGTTATTCATGTTTCAAGTCCTTGAAAGTCATCATAAGTCCTCACAAGTATTCATAAGTTCTCACACTCCTCACAAGTTCTCATAAGGCCCGAGAAGTCCTCACAAATCCTCAGAAGTCCTCACAAGTCCTCAAAGGTCATCATAAATCCTCACAAGTCCTCATAAGTTCTCACAAGTCCCCACAAGTCCTCATAAGTTCTCACAACTCCTCAGAAGTTCTCATAAGGCCTGAGAAGTCCTGACAAGTCCTGACAAGTCCTGACAAGTCCTCATAAGTCATCACAATGCCTCATAAGTCGTCATAAGTCCTCACAAATCCTCACAAGTCCTTATATGTCCTCACAAGTCTTGATAAGCTCTGACAACTCCTCATAAGTTCTCATAAGTCCTCACAAGTCTTGACAAGTCCCCACAAGTCCTCACCAGTCATCCGGTGTTAGACCAAGAATCAAGTAATAACAAAATGAAGTCTGACATATTGTGGTCATTGGTTATCCCCTTTGTAATGTGACCTTCCATGTGATTTGACTTGATGGACTTGACTACACAATTCGTTCTAAAATAACTATTGCTTAAAAATGGTTTACACGAATGTGAGATGTAGAGAAACAATAATAAATTTGTAACATTAATATTTATATCTGTGTTATAAATGTCCATTTTAATATATATGCCAAAATAACATCTCGCCTGCTCAACTTTTTGTAAGACCTTTACAAAAAGAAAAATCAAGTTGTTTTGACCAAATGTGGATAATTCCTTTGCCTCTGAAGTACTCTGATTCAAAGCAAGTAAACAGGTTCAATAAGTTTAGACACTTTAAATATTTATTAGAGACTATCCACACGTTCTTCCATCGCAGGTGTTTTAAATATGGCATTATGGGTGATCGCCTCAGGCATAAACCCAACAAAAGCTGGCTAAAAATATCGCGAACAAATATCGGTACATAAGCAGCTTTTCACGGTTTTGCCCGGCAATTTCCAAGGCGACATTTTTGGACATTTGAGACAAGAATCTGGATTTGTTTCTATAAGCAATGCGGCTTATCAAATTCAGCTATGACTGCAATGTAATAGGAAGAGCAAATCTTTGGACAACAACATAACAAGATCATCAACCCGTAGCTATGGGGGAGAAGATTAGCGCGTGGGGAATTAAGAGCCAGGGGGTTTCGCGTCGATTCTTCCCGCGTGGCATAGACGAAAGGAAACCGCCCCTTCGTGCGTGGGACTTGTGCGATTCCCCGTGGATGCGTTGGCGTGGAAACAGACTGACAACAGTTCTTTGATAATGCAGACAACCTGAAGCTCAGTGTGCATTAAGAGACGAAGATTCATTGATGGAAATTGTGTTCGATGATGGACCATTGCACTATAATTGCTTTTTATATTAAAAGAAAAATTATGCTTTTGTGAAAACAAGAAACAGGATCAAAACGTCAGGCCCTGCAGTTTTTTTATTTGTATACTTTTGGTCAATCTTTGTCGGAAAGCAATTTGCCGCAGATTTATTCTCTTGTCTTGGAAACTTGAATAACTATTTTGAGATACTCTTTAATGCAATTTGCTAAGAAAGCCTGAAGTTAAATGCTGTTTGAGCAGCTATGTGAACAATCAATGTTACAGTAGCTTTCTACTCGATGGTCGATACTCGATCGATAGTCCAAAGCATGTTACATTTTAGTTGACTCTTTTTTTCGGCTCATTTGTCATTGCTTGGTTTTCGACAGCTGGCTGGAGTATCCAGGGCAAACTACAAACACTTCCATGAATTATTGAATGTTTTGCCTTTTTTCTTCTCCTTTTTTTTTCATCCGGAATTCAATCTGACGTCTGCAACGTTCCTAGAATATAAAATCAATCACATTTTTTTTTTCTGATGCTACATTACAGGAAGTGCACATTAGCTTGGCATATTTTTCCTGCGACTTTAGTCTGCAACATTCCTGGAATAAAAAATCAATCTTTTTTGATGCCGCATTACGGGAAAAACACATTAGCTTGTCGTCATATTTTCCCCGAGACTTTACTTTTATTTTATTTTTGGGAGGTTATACTAGCCTTATAAGTATTACATTTGTGTGTATCACATTTTGTTCACTTGATCTGTATGTCATATATGACATACAGATCAAGTGAACAAAATGACATACAGATCAAGTGAACAAAATGTGATACACACAAATGTTATACTTATAGTGGATACAGTTGCCAACGATTTAGCTTATATTGGTCTGTGGTTTCTGTGTTGCATTGTATCTGCTTTGCTTTTTCCACTAATAAGATGCATTTTGTGCTTTAACTATTGCTTTATATTAAGTGCTTTTGATTTGACTACTTTTAGATATTCTCAAATATTTGGTTTTCATTTTATCGCTGTCCTATTTGATTTCCGTTATGTCCGAAAATCGTTTTTCTTCTGGTATTTTAATTTGCTGTTTAACTCTTTTTTTCCCCTTTTTTTGCTACCATATTTAAGAAACTTTTATAAGTGTTTTTCTTTTTCTTTATTAGTTTGGTTCTATTGTGAGGCACTTTGTGGGTATTTTCACATAACGCGCCACATGAATGCCTTCCTTAATATCAACTTGTATTAAACATTCGCAAATGTTTAAATTATAACCAATTCAAATGCATGATTGTTTTTGTTACGAGATTTGTGTTATTCTTTTCTTCAAAGAATACTATTGTACGCAATGGAATCCAGTAACTATAGACACCAAAAAGTGTGCATACTTTTTTTTTGTTTCGCTTTCTCAAAACCCGTATCCACCGAGCTGATACTTCAACAACTTGAAGTTAGTGAGGCCTAACATGCACCCGTCATAAGACAGTGAGAATCGTGTTGCTTCAAGCCCAAAAAAACACGCACAAAATACAAATCTTGGTATGTACCTTTAACTTTGAGGAGGCATAGCTAACCATGATTTGTACTAACTTTGCGGAGGCATAGCTAACCATGACTTCCATAGTGTCAGTGATAGTTATACACTAGATTGGTTAATGGTTTCATAATCCCCACACTTAACTGTGAAGAACATAAACGATAACAAAAACAATCCGAGGTAAACCAAATAAAGGCCAAAGGCCTGCTCACGACCCACCAACATACATTAATCCATAAGAATAATTAAACTAAAGTAAACGCGTCAGCAAATACTAATATAATAACTAAAGCAAACTTGATTAAACTCGAAAGTTGTAACTTGGATACGCATTAGACACTGTCTTTTGCTGAAGTCACTTCGGAAAATAAGTATCATATTATGCATGGCAGATTGGCTTTCGCCCCAGCCATGTTTTGATAAAAGTCTCGTAAGATCTCGGCGTATAAACACATCGTGTCATTAGCATTACGTAAACCAATCCGGATGCAGGCGACGGCGGGCGAGGTTGGAATAAGTGCTCATATCCGCCGACTCGAGTGCGAGAGCGACACCGTTCAAACTCTTATTACATAAATCGGGCTGCGTGCGACGTACGCGTCAATCGAGCTTGTACGCGATTAGTCGTGGGTTATTCGTTGACAGATCGGATGTAAAGAGGTGATACGGTTGATCATGCACGTTTTCGCGAAATGACATCGTGTGCAATGCGAGATTCGCTGGACTGCTCGCTTTTACTTCTAAGATTTCTTATGCCCATTCGTAACATTTTGCAAGCCTGTCGTTTGGCATCAACCAAGAAAAACATGAAAAAGGGTAATGAGGCAACACGACCCACTCAGAAAGCCAAAGCCAGGGTTGTGCAAAAAGAGGGAAACTCACGTTTGACAGGAATTTTAACCTACTTATATATTATTTAAACTGTGTTTTTTTTTTTCTTATAAATAAAAAGAAGTATAGCTCTTCAACCATACATGGTGATTTTTTTTTAATGCAAGAAAAAAGTCATTATGCTTATTTAAATACAATTCACCACTGTTGTCTACGTGTATTAGTCTATAGAGTAGTGTTTTTGTCTTGAAATCAAGCTCCGGAGCTCAGTCAAGCGGATAGAATAAAGCTGTCCGTGGACAAACAGGTTTGACACATGACACTTTTCTCAAAGATCTCAGAGATCATTTTCAGAGATCTCAGAGATCTCAGGGATCATTTTTTTCGTCACTTATGATTAAAGATCAATTAATTTTTTGAAATATGCTTAACAGGTTGGTGAAAATTGCTGTCAAAAGTGGATTTTCTTTTTTTTCTGCACCACGTACCTGCAGTTATTATACTACAGAGTGAGTGCAACAAGTGCACAGGGCCAAAAACTGTAAGGTGCTAAGCAGGGATGGTGCTTTCAAAATCTGCTTAGCATAATTAATAAGACAGTAACAAGTAATATACGGTTGTGATGGTAGCATTTTGTCTAGTAACATATTACATTTATCTTTTTATTTCCTTTTTTTTTGCTAAATTCATATGTATCTGCTATGAATTAAGGTGCTTAGTAAAGTAAAATATTGTCTGTCACGAGCCAATGTTGCCCATCAGGCCGGCGTTTGTCTCCGGTTTCAGTGGCATGAAACGACTGAGAGTATTTCTATTCCCCCTTGATGGGATGATATAGTCCATCGCAGGTTACTCCCCAGCTAATGCCGGTACCCATTTATACTCCTGGGTTGACAGCGGCAAAATGGGGGTGAAGTGGCTTGCCTAAGGAACCAACATATGGCCAGCAGCTGGATTCGAACCCCGGACCCTCTGATCATGAGTCACGAACCATAATACACTAGGTCACACTCCCCCAATTAGCTATATGCTTAGCATAATGCATCTCATGGTGTGTGGGTGGTACCTTTTTCGTCTGGTAACCAAAATGAATTTGAAAATCTTGAAGTCACCCAGAAAATTGTTTGTTGTCTACTTTAATCATTTCTGCTAACAACTTTGTTGCGTGGCTAAGCAAATATTTTCGCGTGGCAGCTCTAGATAACAGGGCCCTTGGCTGCAAAAGATAATACTTCCTCGTAGGTGTTATACTATGCATGATTTATTAGTTTGGTAATACCACCTGCTAGCACTGCTCCTTCGCCCTAATCAATTAATCATCAATTTCAGTCTCAAAATAACAGCAGCCTACGACGGAACTTTTGCCTTCCCGGGAAAAAAATGTGGTGAGGATCGAGTTGTGTTCTTCACGAGAATTCCACAGGAATGAGGAGTGAAAACAAGGTGTGATGGACTATTTCTGGAACGGAGAATTGGGCCGGCAATAATGTGACACTTCCAAGTCGATTTGGGACGTCGTGGGTATTAGGTGTAACATTAAATAAGTCATCAAGTCAGGGACGCGACCAACACACACTCGTATCAGTCTTAACCATTTTAACGGCTCACAGTACCAGTGGGCAGCTTCCACACAATATCTAAATTTGAAATGTATAAAGACGACGGATCAGTAAACTCGATCGGTGCTGACTTCTCACTTTAGCATTCATGAATGACTGGTGATGATCTCATCATTTTATAGACTAATTCGGCGAACCACTATTGAAGCGCTAAAGCCCGGTTCATACTTCACGCGAAAACGAAAGCGAAGCGAAATTCGTGACGTGAACAATACGTTCGAAGCGCGTCCACCATTGTTGACGACATGAATTTCGCTTCGCACTTGCTTTCGCGTGAAGTATGAACCGGGCTTAAAGCGAAGGCGAAGGCGAAGGCGAATTTGTGATGTCAGTCTATAAATTCTTATTCTTGCTAATTTCGAAGCGAATGTTTCATATTGTCAAATAAAAGGTAATGACCACCATTTGCAAACATTTAAAAACTAAACTGGAAAAAGATCATGAACTATCCTACTTGACTGTAAGTAAATCAAGCATCATGTGAAACTGTTGCGCCTATGGGTAGGCTATGCTGTCATGTTCAGAAATGATTGCTGATTAAAACCACTTGATGTTTGAAATGCTGTACAGGGTGAGTAAAACAAATCGAAACCCAAATGTCGGCACCATTGTTTGAGTGAAATTCTGCATGTAGCACTTTGAAAATCTAGGATATGAAAGCCCAATTTATATAGCTATCTTGCAGTACAAGAATCATTAAAATCACTTATGTACTTTTCAAGTTAGGGAATTTTAAACACAACCACCGTTTTAAAGTTCTGTCCACGTAACACACAAAAAAGGTGTGCGTTCTTTCAGCAAAACGAAAACAATTCACACACATCCCTATGTGATTTTTTCGTTTTGTTGAAAGAACACTTACCTTTTTGTGATCCGTGGACTGAACTTTAAACGGTGATCGTGTTTAAAATTCCGTAACTTGAAAAGTATACAAGTGATTTTAATGATTCTTATACTACAAGAAAGCTTATGAATTGGGATTTTGTATTTTAGATTTTGAAGGGGCTACATGCAGAACTTTACTAAAACAATGGTCCCGACACTTGGGTTTTCACTTTTTTTGACTCACCCTGTATAGACAAAGAGTCACGTGTAGGTGTGTTTCAAGTTGTTGCAAGTCAAGTTAATTGTTGAAAGTCTCATTTTGTGCTTCACTTTCACCAAATGAAGTTGCGCCTCTGTATTGTTGTCCCCACCTCCCTGTTGAGAACGATGTTGAAGGGGAGGATTTTTTTTAAAGAGGTTTTAGAAGTACAACCTCGTGCAACCTTATGTGTAATTCCGTCCTTTTATTGCAAGTATTTGTCATTCATACCATATCCTCCACTTTGAGCTTGAAACATGACCATTCTGCTTTTAATGCAATGAGTTGACACTGAGCCGGAAATCGGAATGATTAATGCAATTATTTGCATTAGATCCTTATAGCATGTCATAATGTACCGAGCAAGGCAAATAGCCAACATTTCATCCCCACGACTCTCAGACATAGCGGTTTCAGTTGACCTACGTTCAGAGAGCACCGGCAAACATTCACTGGCGACCGACGGCAATAAATGTTTCACTCGTCATCAGAGAGTGAAACATCAATTTAAAGACGCCGTGAGTATTTTTTTCTCTCTCTCTCTCTAAGATCATGACATGGGCTTGGTAAGATCAAGACAGATCTCTTGAAATGCCTCTTTTATACCGGAATCCCGTGTTAGATACAACCAACGATAGATATACGAGCTAATAAAATGCCCAGACCCGACGTGTTTGTTAAGGACATTGATTTACGGCAATTGATTCCCAGGAGATGACTTCATGGTTTCTCTTCTTTCTCTCTGAAGCTGTTTCCAAGACGAGGTCTCGCTTTTGTGAAATTATCACGGTACAAACATTACACAAATGAGGACTGGTAATTGGATCTTGTTTTGAAAAGCGGCGTCTCTTTGTCTGAATATGTTTCCAAGAAATCGTACAAATTATTTTTCAAACCCTTTTGTGCATAGATAAAAGAGAGATTGGTGTCATCTGTCCTTGTTTTTTTATCATGCTCACGTGACATGGTTCGTGACGCGGTGCAAGAATGTTCTTTTTTAAACCAGAATAGGAATGGTAATTGGATCTTGTTTGGAAAAGAAGCGACTCTTTGTCTGAAAATGTGTTCCACGAAATCGTGGCAATTATTTTCAAACCCTTTTGTGCGAAGATGAAAGCGAAATAAATACAGCCTGTCATATGTCTTTTTTTTTAAATCATGCTCACGTGACATGGTTCGTGACAAGATTCAAAAATGTACTTTTGAGAAGCAAAAAAAATATGGTTATAAAAATGTCACACGACCACAAAGAAATTAGCAATTCTAAATCAGCATTACAAGCCGGAAAACAAAACACGTCTATAAGACAAAACACACAAGACCAGCCGATGACAGGAAATGAGGTTTACATAGAACAAACAGACATAGAGAAAGGAAAAACACTGAGAATAAAGTAATGGTGAATAGTTCAAGTAATGAAGTTTTTCTAGACAACATGATATATCACATTTGCGATCAGTCACCGCGAGCTGAAAGTACTGATCTGCATTCCCAATTGGTATTGGGATCAAACAATCAACTTCATGTCTCAAGTGGGGCACATGTGGTCTAGTGATAAAGCACTAGTAATGATCAAAGTAATGATCGTGAGATTGTGGGTGCGTGTTTATGGTGTAAATCGAGGACACACACGTGCAACATCATCGATGAATCGAGGACAGGAACCAAATCGAGGACGACCTCTATTAGAAAACGTGTACAAAACCAATGAGAGCTGTTGCAAAAGAGTATAAACAAACAAAAAGGGAAGAGGAACGATAGAAACCCCTTGATTTACACCATAAACAAACGTGCTGGTTCGAAGCCCGCCGTGGCCATGTGTGTTGTGCCCTTGAGTATAAGGCCCTTAACCTCAATTACTCCTCTCAACCCAGGTGTTAAATGGGTACCGGCATTATTCCATGCTGAGAAGGTAACGGACTCGCCGTGGAGGAGGTGTGGAGATCCCCCCACAGCAACATTTCATGGACTCGAGTCTAGCCCAATTGCTTTGAAAGAGAGATGGGCACTCCGTTCTTGTGAACACAGGTTCGTCCCCTTTTTTAAACATCTCTAAAACCTATTTTCATTTCGTTCTATTAGTTGACTGCGTTCATCCACTGCAATACAACATCGGGATATTAAACATCGGGATATTAAATTTGTAAAATACTTTTACAAATCCAATTTATTTGGAATTCGATATTTGTTTATACTGCTGAACCCAGTACCCCCCAAATGTTTGGAAAAAAAACACTTGTTTCGCAGCATCCGAATCTTAAAAAAAACATCTGAACTCTTGCTTATTTTGTCGTGGAGTGCCGTGGCTTCGAGCAAGGGCGTCAATCTCTTCTCAAAATGTGTGTGTGGGGGGGGGGGGGGGTCGTACATGTATCTTGATGAGCACTAATGCGAGCGCGTAGCGCGAAGCCCTAACGGCTTGGCAATCGGGGCCACTTAAGGGCCGCACCAAAAAAATGGATTCTAGATACTCTGCGGTGCAATCTGAGGCAATGTCTGACCACTTAACCAATTCTATTTAGCAAAACGTCATAATTAAACATCATTCCGAGTTTGGAGCCATTGAATCAGCTATTCTGAGCTAAAGAATCATTATAGGCTACAATTTTGATTCGGGGGCGACAAAAAGTCGGGGGACAAACGATATGATATCCCCCACTTTAAAAAGTGGAGGGACTTGTTCCCCCTCCCCCGTCCCCCACCGATTGACGCCCATGGGTTCGAGTCCAGCCTTGGGTTATGGTGAGTTAATTTCTGCATTCAATAGGGGACGTTGAGCAATAGAGGACAATTGGGTTAGTATAAGGAGTAACGGTCACAATGAGGGAAGCAGTATTTAAGAAGTCTTTGGAGACGTGAAAAATGGACAACGGGAATCTGATACAATAGAAAATATCAAAATTCCAAGCGAGAGGAAATAAAGCATGAACGACTTTCTATGTGTGGCTGGGCGGATATAGAGTACTTCGAAATTACGCAGTTGAAAACGAACTTATTTTATGTTTTCATCTCAGGAAAATATTATGATGTTATTTGTTATCTGGAATTTCACATTTTTTGAAAGGAACTGACAAACCCACACAGAAAAAAGTACAATAATTGAGAAAAAAGACAAGTAACCATTGGGAATAATGAAGTTCGCCTACACTCTAAAGACTGTGTTAAGCACTTAAACACAATCTTGCTAAGTAAACGTGTTTAGAATTAAGCTAAGCATTACTTGTCCAATTTCTGAACACTAATGCTTAATCGCTAAACACTATATGTCAATACTCCTAACATGTTTAGTATTTGTTACAAACTGATACCAAGAAAGTGTTTAGAAAAGTGTTAATTGCTAAACACAGTTTGTGCAGTGTAAGTTCATGAATGTCATTAGATTTAAAACTGTTGAAAACAAAAATCCTCAGAATCGTCCCAAGATCGGGGTTGCAGTTCTAAGGAGCGTTCGCACTCCCACTGGGAACGCAACATGAGAATACATACGAGGCACGAAGGAGCCATGGTTACGGAGGCAAAGGTACCTGAATGGGTTCTCCAGACCACTACGAAATTCCCTGCACACTACCTCTTGGTGACTTCAAGACGGTTCTAAGTCAACCGAATTCAAGTGCTTCTCTTCACTTTGCTTCGCAGACGCCATTCAGAGACAATTGTTTTTACATCTTTCAAGACGACGGAAGCTGCATCCTGTTATAATTCTGCAGACGTTGAGGCGATTCACCGATTGATAAGGTTCAAGCCACTATGTATACATCGTTACCCGGAGAGACCATAATCCAGAAAGCTCGATTTAATTGTAAAATGGAAATGATGTAAAGCCAACATCCTGTTTAGTTATTCAATTATTCATGGCATCAAAGTAAAGAAAAACCACAGTTTGAGTTCAAGCCGTGCCAAAAAGAAAATGCAATAATTTATTATGCAGTTCGTGTGCCTTAAAATACTTACTTCTCCACGGTTTTTGAATGTGTTATTTCACCTTTGAGCCTAACTGCTTTCCCTGTTGGCTTGGAATGATTTATATCATGATTCAAATTAATTCATGATTCAACAAGCTCCATCGGATCTCGGAAGCTGCGGGCCAACGAATGCGTGTTCACCTTATTTTGACCTTCGACCCCATAACTGTATAGGTCAGATGATGAGGTCCCCATGGACTTTCTTTAATGTTTGACCAAGGCCAACATGTTGACAGCACTACTTTAATTTGTCGTTCGAGCTTCTTTCAAATTTGACCTATTTTGACCTGTGACCCCATAACAGTAGGTCAGATGAAGAGGTCACCATGGGCATTTGTTAATGTTTGACCAAGGCCAACATGTTGACAGCGCTACTTTTGTCATTTGAGTTTATTTGAAATTTGACGTTATTTTGACCTTGACCCCATGATGACCTTTGACCTCGGTTTGGTCATGTGACATGTTGGGGCTGGGCTACTGATACTTTTGACAAAGTTTGGTTGAACTCGGTCAAAGTATGTAGGATCTAGGAGCAATATACAATGTCAACATTTGTTATCCGTACGGACCAACGGAGAGACATGATGATTTGTTGAGCTAAAAAGTATTAATAATATAATTAGAAGTTCCCTCAATCTTAACCACGCAGTGGTGATTCATCCAATACGACATTGCGCATGTACAAGGGAAAATTGTGAACATTCAACCAATAAAATGATAAAAGGGACCAGATTTCATAGGAGTCCAAATTTCATGTGACACCGGAAAAGTGTTTAGGACCAGCCTGCCGGTGTTTTATCAACGGCTTAAAACCACCCACGTGACAGGCTCTCGACCAATAGAAATTGGTAAGCTGTCTCAGCTATTTATGAATATGGTTTGATCATAACCTCGGGGCAGTAAAGCTTTCCACTGAATGTTGATTGCATTCCTTTGGTCATGCATCACTAACATAGACGCTCATCTCCGCAACGAATCTTAGAATGCCCCCAAACACTTGACCAAAAAAAACGCAACACCTAAATGCTCAATATATCAAGGTATCAATTGACAACAGTATCAATATCTTTACAAATACCTAATACCTGACTTTATAATTAAGTGTTCGACAAGATATCTGATACTGCACAACGTATCTACCAAACGTCACGGTTGCCGAAAGTACACTACAGCTATATCACGTCATCTTCTACCGCACGTATTCCAAAAATTAATTAAAATTCTACAATCATGAAAGGCGTCCTTGGACAAAGTGGTATAGGTTTTCCAAAAACCTGTCCTTCGGGGACAGCTGTTAAAATAGCAATAAAACTGTACACCACTTAGCCATGGAAAATAAATTGCTACATCCAGGTTTGAGAAATTGCCCCTTTCCTATACCCTAAATGTCAAGACCTTATATTGGGTAGAGATAATATTCATTGTGAAAATTCAATGAAACTCACGACATCAAAGGTCAAAAAGAAATCATACTACAGAAAAACAGAAAAAAACACGAATAAAATAGTTTTAATCTGACGCAAAACTATTTACTCTGGCGGCCGTGTTGTTACCAAAGTCATCTTTTTCAATGAGGCATGTTATGGTTCGATTGTACAACGTAATTGAAAATAACTTCCATACATTTGTTTAGAGGACAATTGTATTACAGCAAAAATTATGGCGAGCCGATTTAACATTTAATCTGACATTTTACATAGAAATATTATTATTCCAAATGTATCTATCTCTAATAATAGAGATATCTCTATCTCTATTTCTAAAAGAGATATTTCTATTTGTAATATAGATATCTCTATTTCTAATAGAGATATCTCTATTTCTAAGCGAGATATGTCTTTATTTCTAAGCGAGATATGTCTTTATTTCTAAGCGAGATATGTCTTTATTTAAGAGAGATATCTCTATTTCTAAGAGAGATATCTCTATTTAAGTATTCCTACTTGTTGGTAGATTTTTAATAGAGATATCTCTGTTTCTCATAGCGATACCTCTTTTTCTAAGAGATATATCTCTATTTCTAATGGAGATGTCTCTATTTCCAAGAGCGATGTCTCCATTTCTAAGAGAGATGTCTCCATTTCTAATAGTGATATCTACATTTCTAGTAGGGATATCTCTTTCTAATAGCGATATCTCTATTTGTCATAGAGATACCTGTATTTCTAAGAGGGATATCTCTATTTCTAATAGAGCGATCTCTATTTCAAAAAGAGATATCTGTATTGCTCGCCATGAGAAATCCTAAAACTCATGAAAGACGAAAGACACAAAATTCCAATAGATTTTTGTACATGTGCATATAAAAAAGATCTTCGAAAAACTTATAATTATTTTAACTTGCAGTTCATTTATAGTGTATGTACATGTTCATTAAACAGCAGTCATTTCCGCATGTTGGATTGATATAGATCATGATACTGATATACATATCGACATTTAATAGTGGGTTACTGATGGAATCAGTGTACATTTCATTTCAAGGTTGAATGTCCACGTAGGCTCTTTAATGTAAATGTATTTTTCAGTCTTCGAAAGGACAGTTAACAGCAGGAATCATTACAACAGAAGCCATATTTTCCCCGTAGAATTTAACTTATCACTTACCGCCTACGATTGTATTGGAAGAAATTTGTCCCTGTGACGGTGTGAAGACATAATCCCATCGTGTTTATTTCGCTGTCATGGAATTGAATGCTAATACAGTGCTAGCATTTACAAAATGTCTAGGTAGTGCATGCCAAATTTTGCTGGAAAGCAGATCTATTGTTCACAACCTACATTTGAAGTTGTTCGTCACTCAGTGTAATTATTAGATTGCATTGTTCCTGACACCATTAGGGTCTCGCTAACGTTATTTGTGCAGGCCTACCTCCGTTTTGTGTGTACTCCAGTTAAAAAAACACTTGCCACAACGTATTCTGTGTTTACAATGAATTGGCATCAGTAAACACAGCGAACGTGCATCTTCGGTATAACGAACCTCGGTCCGATCATTAAAATTTAACAGCAAGCGATGGACAAATGGAGTTTGTAATGGGTCTGCATATTTACACTCGAGCACCCGACTCGAACAGCAGATGGTATTTATCGAAATTTGGTTTGCAAATATCCAATTATAATTCCCGAATACCCAGGGACTCGTTTATCAGTTATAAAGGCACCTGGCTAACTGGATAGGCTACCATGTGTTTTGGTTCACGATATGCAAGACTAGTGCAAAACTGCACTAGGCCTATATAGCTTCAAGTTATAGGCTAAAAGAAAACAATAAACCATGGTCCGAATCGGAGTAGATATTTCCTTCAATGTCATTTTTATTAATTTATTTATTTCTGATTCAAAAGATAAAATAACTTTTTCAATATAAAAAATCTTAAAGTTAAAAGTGAGGTTAATATTGTAACAAATTAGAAAAACAATTGTATGCAAAACTTTTACATCATTATTTTTAGGGGGGAGGAAACGAGCAATGTCCGATAGAGGATTTCTCTTCTTTTTTTTTTAGGTTTTTGACAATTTTTCCTCGAGATTGTTATTACCATATCTTTGCGCTCCAGAAAACCACCCCCGGCAAGACATAAAACATTGACATGATACCTGTTTATCGGACGTTAGCATTTGGGGAAAGATATTCAAGGATGATTGTGATATCTGCGCCAATTCTGGCAAGCAAGGTCCCAGCTAGGTATTTCTCGTCGCTGATAAGACGCCAACGCATTGAGAAAAAAAGGTGCGGCCTCCGAGTTTGAAGTCTCGATTTCCAAATCATCGCAAAATGAGAAGACATGTATGAGGAGGCCTGTAGATGTGTACAAGCATTACATTCAGTATGTGGACTTCCGAACAAAAGATGTCCACATAAATGTTTCCCCCTCTCTGGAAAACAGGTTTAGAGGCATTTTTGAGTTAGGTTTATCCGTGACAAAATGAAGAAAAGCACTAAAGGGAATCGTAGAATCAAAATTGGGTTGAAAGTGTGTTCACAGTGTGAGTAAAGTGAGGGGGTTTTTCTTGAGAGGTTTTTCCTAACTACACGAACACAAAGGCATTTCCACGCTAGGTATGTAACTTAAACATGTCTGAAAAAATCTTCAAGTGTAAGTTGTATAGCATTTCATTAAAAGACCGACACGAACTGTGCTAAAATGTCATTCTGTGAATTGAGGGCCCGAAGTGTGACATGTTTTATCTCCCTGTTACCTAGGTACTTTGCAATTTTAATACCATTCAAGAATCGTTATGAATGACTTCGAACAATTATTATTTGTAAGGTTGGTATTTTGCAATTTAATTCATAATTGCATTATAGCGTGCATAAGCAATATAAAATCGGACGTCAGCTATAACAGGGACAGGGAAAAAAGTGGATCCCTAATTGAAGAAGACCCTAGTACAAAATGAGACATATACAAATTAAAACACTTAAATTTAATGGCAGCGTACGAGGTCAGCATACAATGCACAACAGGTTGAGATGTCAGTTACGCAGAGAATACAATTTAGTTTCGGATTAAAAATATGACTTTGACCTTCTAATGCCTCATGGTAAATTATTTTGTCCATACCTTGGGTCGCGTGAATTCTAATATTAAGATCTGATTTTCTACGTTGGGCAAATAGGTCAATATTTCGCCCCAAACTGGTCAACATATTAACTGCCTGCACTCGATCGAGGACATTCTTCCCCAAAGCTGGTCAATTTTACCCAAAAGTGGCCAACAATTCAGGTGGTTTCATGTTCGGCAAAAATAATGTCCAACAGCGTTTTACCCATTTTTAGCTAAGATACCCCTCGTTTGTTTATAATTTCAGAGACCTTGTTTCAACTATCAACAACTCCCAGCCAAAATAATAGATCATATGCTTTCATGCAGAGTTAGAGGGCCGGGCCGTGGTTTTGAATTGCTAGGTTGTGCAAGAGTGCCCACTTTTTAGCATTCATGGTAAATGAATTAAAATAACGAGGGTCGTGTAAGACCCCCTCAAATATTCCCAGCGCGATTGCGACAGAGTGGTACTCCCTCATCCCTATGTCCCTATACATACCCAAGACTAAGCATTCCTGAGATTCTGGTAACACAATGTCCAACACAAGGGATGATGGGCTACCTCTGTCACATATCTTGCTAAGTGTGCCCGCAACGCATGAGCTTCAGACTATTTCAGCCCCCGGCGCTTACCTGTTATTCTCGGCGTCAGGAGAATCAGCAGTATGTACTCCAGGGTTGGCCCGGCGGCCGGATACCCCATCTTAGCACGAGTATTCCTTGGTGCGTCAGATCACAGCGTGCGAAGTCGAGCCACTACCGTCTGACCACGGGCTCATTGCGGACTGAATAGAAATAAAGTCTCGCCAACACCTATACACGCAAACAATGCAGAAGCCTGCGAACAAATGACACGGACGCGATACAACACACCGCGTGCGAACCACCAGAAGCAACTGGTGCCCACCTTAGCTGGTGCTCGGTGATCCCAGCTGCGTTCATATTCCGCTCGTAGTCCACGTCTCGTCTAGAGCACTTACGGAATATTACCAATTCAAATTATTCAAGTGCCATATTTTTCGTGAAGAGCGGAACAAGAATTTTTTTTATGTCCGGGTGCGTGGGAGTCATCAAAATCCGGAATCATCTTCCTGTGAGGGGGAAGTAAAGGAATACACAATCATTTTGAAAAAAATGCAAGTGTATTTCAGGATGGTCCATCTGTGTGAAAGTGACAGGGCTCGTTCGTCGTAGACCGTGGGTTGAAGGCAATAATCATATCGGCGACTGGAATTTTTTTCTAGCTCAATATATTTCAACGATGTGGAGGTTTATATTATTCGTTGGTGTCCCGCTGGCTGTTGTAATAAAAACAAAAGTAGAAACGCAAACGAAAAAAAGAAAGGAGGACGTAGGCATGGTAGTTAGGCTGAGCTGAAAATAATTATATATTTCATCAACATATATTTTGTTTCCTCCCAAAATTAGTCTTAAACATAACGAAGCGCAATTAATGTAGCGTGCATCCTCAACATTATTTTGTTTGACGATCCGTACAAAATGCTGTATGTTTTCAGTGAGTCTCCTTAAGAACCCAAGCATTTTGTTGACAGTCTAAAGCAAATATAAAGCTTGTTAAAGCTAAGAGACACGATAAATGCGATTCGATGTGCTCAAACAATAATATCAGCATTACGATATAATGACTGCTGCATTCCAAATTAGCACAAGAAGACAATAGGCCAACATGCATTGAGCAACCTCCGCTTTCCTCTTCAGTTCTTCTCTTTTGTCCCCCATCAAATTGATTGATTTGCAGATATCTTGTGGAAACAATGTCCTGTTTGTTTTACCACTTAATGTTCATAGTACCCTGGAGAAAGATGTCATGTTACTTTGCCCTCGTGGGATGATGAAATTATAACGGATGTTTCCTTTTCTTTATACGTAGTATTTTCCATTTTAATTATTGTATTCAATATTTCAATCATAATCATTTCCAGAAAATACAAATAGTATTCATGGATCTTTTTTTCCCTACTGAATTGGAATTCCTATACACTAGTTACTCTGATTAAAAAAATAAAAGCAGATTGGAGCAAAATACTCATCCTTCGAAACATTGTAATTTTTTTGAGAATATCTTGGGGCATTTTCTTTTCAAAATGAAACAAGATTGAAACCTTTTGTCACGAAAAAGTTGTCTAACCATTACTTTAGGATGTGAAAGCTCTTTGACTGAAACAACACTTCACCCAAGAGCGAAGCAAACTCCAAAATCCCCCCCCCCCCCTTATGCGAGGAAGTAAGATGACTATTAATCCCTGACGGCAATTCTGGCTTCGTGGACATTACTTTTGCGATTACATCTATAGCCTGCAAGCACTGGCAATGAAAGTTATATGAGGACGGTTCCCAAGAGTTGTTCATGGATAGGATCAAACAGTGATTCAATCCTGCTCAGTTTTATTATCACATATTGCAAGGAGCTACAGGCTGTCTAAAAAAAATCCATCTCAGGGTTTGTAGCAGAACTGGGAAAAAAACATGAAATGTTATTTCTACTTTTCTTACATTTTCTGTGGTACTATTTTCTGTAAAATTTCCATCGGATTCGGTTCGCCGGTTTTTCCAAGTATATTTTGCACCATTCCAAACTACGAAGCTAAACAATAGGAATACTATTGTTGAAAGTTCTCATTGTTGAATGTGGCTATTTGTTATTATTATTATTTATTATTATTAATCAATTTTGGTAATGAAACCAAGGATTCCTCAAAAGCGCCCTAGGCACTGTAGCTCGCAACGCTGAAGAAACCTGTGGAGAGAAGACAATGAGAAGAAATTACAGTTTTAGAGGTGGGAGGAAAAGCCCAGAAGAATATTCTGAGGAAAACCCACGGAATCAGGTGGGACTGAAAACCCAATCCACATATTGGCCCAGGCGGGATTCGAACCCGGGTCACAGCGGTGGAAGGCGAGGAAAGTACCGCTACGCCAACCTGTTGTGTAATATCTTCTTTAATTATAGCGAAGGACTGTGTCAAACACCTGTTATAATAGTTCAAAGAGATTCAGGTCATTCAGACAGAGGCGGGTCTGAGAAAACAGAGACACATTGTGTGCGCTCTCAATGTGTTGTCAAACTTTGGACGGAGCAAAATGTACTGGTGTTACATAATGACTTTTTTTTTCAAAAAAACAACTGAACCGAATGCAACAAAACCTTCACACAAGAAAGAAACATGTTTGGGTTCATCAATTCTATAAATGAATGTTGAGAATTGTGTCTATAAGTTACGAGAATTCTGATACACACTCCAGAGGGACATTTTATTTGGGAAATCCTGTACTCTCTTCAGTTTCTTGATAATATTCCTTTCTGCATATATTTTTGCATAAGTTTTTTTCTGCGAAATGCTTCTTGTCATTTGTACTAGGGGAAAATTAGTAAAAAATCTCACTGCCTCTGAAGTCTTCGTCATTATACTCGTCAGCCAATAATTCTAATGTATGCAAGCTTATGGCCTTGAGTTACGCACTGGTAATCAAGCATGGCCATACCTATATCAAAGTTTAATGACGCCCTAGGATCCCTGCACGGGTCAAGGAGCCTTGAGTGGGAAAGAAATTCATGGAAATATTCGTTGACTTCTCATAGTCAGACAGGACTGAGAGGTAGTTCTTTGAAACGAAATTGTTCATAGAACCTTTTTTAATCTAAGTTACCTTAAAAGTTGAGCTATACCTAGACTGGTTCCCGCCCCCCCCATAATATATGGGGAGCTAGTCCTCATGTAAGGCCGTTGATTGGATCACCTCTGCGCGTGCGCATTATCATTGTTTATTTTGAAAATAATGATGACACTTGAACACACGGCTATTAAAAAACTGACTCTTGCCACAACCAGTAGGAAAAATCGCCAGTGTCTCCACGAAGGCAACTTTCAACTTTCAACTGCATAGGTTTCAAAATACTGCAAATGGTGTCCCTTTTTTATTGATAGTTTCTGAGACACTTTCTAATTCAGCAAAAATCTAAGCTGATCACCACACAAACTGCCATTAGTGGAAGCCGTTGTTGCAACCTCGTCCCCAGAGTGTCGAGCAGTACGTGCCTACCACTACCTGCTCTTTCATCCTGGTATTGGATCATTTGCATGTCCAAAATTGTTAAATACGTATGCAAGTTAGCAGTGGCGTAGCCAGGAATTTTTCAGTGGGGGGCGCTGGGCGGATGGCGACAAGGTTTCGCCCCCCCCCCCCCCCCCTGTGGCTACGCCACTGCAAGTTAGGAATAGTCTGGTGCCAGTCTGTGCTTTGCGTTAGAGTTTGCTTGTGTATGTGGAGGCTGTGGTAAAACAAAACCAAAAAACAGAATCAATTCGTCGCGGCGTGAGTAACGTAAACACGATATTTTTGTTTTTAAAGTTTAAATGTTACAATCTTCTCCAGCCAATATGCAGTGTCGCTTCTAGTATTAATATGAGCAAATTGAAGGTGTGGACGTTATAATTTAAATGAAGGTAAAAACACGTAATGGAAATAGCAATACCAAGTACGCGATGTAAATCCATTACTTACCAATTGCGGTATCGAATCAGGATACAGGAAGAAAGTCTCCTATTCAGAGCTTACTATTGGAAACGAGGCTGAAACTAAAGTAAGCCCTGGGGACGAGGTTGCCGTTGTTGCCATATTGCAATAGGCTGGTTCCGCGCTAACATTGCGGTCTTTCAGCTCAATCTTGCCGGTCTCAAGTGAGATCATCATGGTCTTGTCATTGAGACAGTGTATGTAGATACAGTAGCGTTTATTCACTTCTGAAGTTTCGTTCTCAAATCCCCCGTCGTTTGAAAATGATGAATTATGTGGCAACAATCTCACTTCCAGCCCTTTCCCACCCGACCCCTCCCCTCCAAAAAAAAACACCTGCCTATTAATCACAACATAACATTCTGTAACGAAATTGATGACAGCACTTTAATTGTTTGCCCTACTGATGATCCCAAAATGTCGACTTCGATCAAATTTGTGCGGGAAAAGCCCAACGCAAGCAAGCGGTCTGTTTGCTCTCTGAATAATCAAGTTTCCCGGGACGGATTGTGTTTAATTTCACCTGTCAATCCGTACCGTGGCAGCCAATTTATTGTATCGGTGGCGTCCTTCCCTAAAGTAATGGTTAATGACGTATAGAGAGAAAAACCTAAGCGTAAATCACCAGGGAATAAATTGCCAGACAAAGACAAGAACGAAAAGTACAATCACGTAAAATAAATATTCACAACTCTCTGAGTTGTTCGAGCCAATCATCCAAATTTGAGCTTGCTATACCTTTTCTTTGCACATTTTGTGCAATTGTTGTGGGTAAATGGAGTAAATTTTGAGTGATATCCTCTTAAAAGACAATCAGTCTAAAACGAAGTCCCGAAGCCCATCGCCATTTTGGAAAACAAAAACAAAAACCACACATTTTCATCTTAAAGAGAGAAACGTTTAGGTCCAATTGCATTTAATTTTTTCAGAAATACAAGCTCGGAGTCTAGTTAAGGGCTGGGCCCCTTTAAATGCATTCCCCTTGCTAGCTTCGAGTTTCATCTTGAAAAATGAATGTGTTTTTTTTTTATCAATTACTATTAGTATTTTTCTACAAATACAAATGTTATTCACATTTTGAAAGAGATATCTAACAAAATTCCACCGACATTTAGTTATTGAATTATTTCTTCAATAAATCGAAATATTGCCTGCCAGACAATAGAATTCGGCTCACGCAAGGCAGGTTCATGTGTGCACAGAATGCAATTTCTGTTTCTGAGGTTGCACATGCCCAAAATCGGGATAAAGTAGTTTTTTCCCGTTAAAACAACAAACAAACAAATTGAAAATGCGTTATGAGAAAAAAAAATAGTTTTGAAGGGCGCAGGGTATACATCTTTAAAATTTATAAACCCCATTTCTGTGTGGTTTGTCATTTACCTGAAAAACGGTTACAAATACATTTTACTAACGCTCCGATAGTCTCTTATGTTTCTGTAACTTTCAACCTCCAACTATCAGAACGATTCTCAGATTGACGAGCAAACTTATTCACATGACATTTTCTCTGACACTCAGACATTACATAATATGTATTGTTTATTATTTTAAATTAGTTTAGCGTTTTAAGTATTTATACAGTTAGAATTTGAACCTTAGTTTTTGAAAAGAATTTCTGCCCGTGTGCTTGTTTGTATTATAGACCATTATCCTATTTCGGCCATTGTGATTTTTTTCCCATTCAAATCAACATAACCAAAGCGAGGCTGGAAGGAAAAATAGTCTTGTTCCTCTTTGCACAAAAACCCACTATCATTCAGTGCTGTTATTGGGTACAGGTAACATGACTGAAATGGTGGCAGCATGATAAAAGTCTATTGTGAAGTTGTTATTTTATTGTTTTCGTTTCGTTTTTTTTCCTGAGCTTAAAGTGTCTTCGTGGAAGTGCAGACAATCATGCATACACTATGGCCGGCTAGTTTGATCGCGTAATGACGCATGAATCGCGCGGCCTTGTGTTTGTCATGTTAATGGCGTCCTTTGTCCACGGATGAGCAGATTCAAATTAGTGTAAGCCGTTAACGAGTTATGAGACGATGGTCGCAGGTAGAGAAGTTGGAGCGACGTATCCAATGGGATTTTAATAGCGCTCGATGTTCATAACAAGCCAAAAACCTTAAAAACTAATTAAATAGAATGACCGTTATTGTGAGCAACAAGAGTCGCTAAAGCTATCACAATAACTACCTGAGGAAACTAGAAGGCACTCAAAGAGCGCAAACCTCCTCCAAGGCTGAACAATTCCCCGCCGTATTGTAGGTGCACCCAAAAGAAATACTTGAATATCCATATTTTGACTTCCATATTTTATTGCACATTTAAAATGACAACAGGATTGCTCATATTCCGAATTTATCGAAAAAGAGCAATGTTGGCCGCTTTATATCGGTAATATTCAATAAGTTAAATCCTATAATTGAAATATTTTGTAGTGTACATTTATATGTCTGTGTCGGTCTACCTCTGCACTCCCCCTTTGTATAAAATGATCCAGTCCATTGACCTGTGTGGTTAGATTAGGTGGGTGGTAAGACATGCAGGGTCACCGGGGCAGTGCACACACACAATATGCATATTAATATTCAAAACTGCTACTTTAGTCCCTGAATCAATACGCTTTGCCAACTCTGTGAGAACTGATGTGAAAACTGAAGCTGGTCTCCGGGCGCAACAAAATATATTCAATCGATTCAGAGTGGCTATATATTGACTGGAAGTCTTTTCATGCATGTGGTCTACACAATAAACCGAATGTAGCCATTCTTTAGCGTTACGGGGGTAATCCTGTTGTGAACTTTTGGGCGAAGGTGCGACTAAGCAAGGCTTATTCACAAATGCCATTCAGACACTGAGTGATATGTACAACGAGCATGAATACCAGCTTGAAAATGTACATTTTTTGCAATGTTAAATTTTGAGATTGACATAAAGTTGCTAAACGGTTGTACTAAACGTGGCATTTCTATTGTTATAGAAATTACGTCATTACAGCGCCCCATTCGCTTACAGGCAATACAACATTTGATTTTTCTGTAATATTCAGAAATGGATGGATTTGGGGGCTAATATTTTACAGCAATAATCAATACACAGACCTGTTGCATAGAAAAAACCAAGAAAAAAACCCTGCTGTTCAGTTCATGTAGCCTGGTTCCCTGACCCTACTTCAGACGAGGCTTGCACCTGTACTCCACGCGGTTGTGTAACCGATTGCAAGCAACATGTGGACTATACTAACTACATTTGATAAATTGGGGGCAGTATTTGTATAAAAAAAGAAAAATATTCGAACGATGATCGTCCTACCAAAGTTCCACTTTTCTTGAAATAAAAGCACGCTAAGTGTCAGGATTTCACAGGATGCTTGATGCTTTTATTCACTTACAGTCAAGTAAGGTATTTCATAACAATTTGGTAGATTTATGTTTTGTTTTTTGATGATTGCACATGTTCTAAAACATTACCTTTAAAAAGGGATATGTGACGTGACCAATTGCATTTATACGGCGGCACATGGGAAACAGTGACAAATGCAGAGTGCTGCCATGAATTTCACTGATAACACTACAAAAGTATTTACTGAGCTGGTTTCATATTAAAAGAAAATTCATAAAAGTTTAATAAGGTATAGAGATTTTAATTTCCTCTTCAAAACAATTCAGACTTGTTTATCTAAGGTCTTCATCTCCATGCAACAAAGCGGGACACGGGGAGAATAAAGACAAAGGAAGACACAGGCAAACATGATGAGTAGTGTCTGTAAACAATCCCAGATAATTAACTCAAAATGAAGACAAGGAAAAGTACATTGCTCGCGCTTCATGTTCTCGCAATTATTAATGAATGCGCTCTCGTCAGTTTGACGAGTTGCATTGTGGTTCGAAGCGTACGGAGCTACTCGGTCGCCAGGACTGCAGTTACATTGAGACAAATATACAAGTCCCGCTGGCAAACATCCTGCCATACAACCGGCTTGGCTTTGTTTGCTAGGCTAGCCTAGGCTGGCGGTCCGCAATTACTTGTTCTACAGCTATTTCAAAGATTCTTTAGGTAGCCATTGCTTCTCCCCTCCCCCCCCCCCCCCCCCCCCCACAAACCAACGCTTCAAGTCGTCCAAGTCACTTAGTCGGAAATTCCATATTTGTTTTGAAAAGGACCCCCCCCCCCCCCCCATCCAACCAACTGCCGTTCAAGTAACTGTGGCAACCGGGGGGTGGACCTATGGCACCACACCAGTAAATATGCAAAAAAGCTGTCCGCCGAACTCATGAATAAAAGTTACACACTCAAATTGTTCTGTATTAGAGAGTTCTGAGAGCCATGGAATTGGGGAATTGAGGACGATATGGCACTGTACCTCTGGCCTGGACTTGGCCGGGGCTTCCAATTCTGAGCGCATTTTTGATGCAATTGAGTCCGAAAGGGATCCTTTTTCAACATGTCTACTGTCTGGAAACACTGTCGGTCGTTTTAGGGCGGTCTTCTATGAGTGACAATTTCTCCAAAAAGTCAATGGTCAACCCACCAAAAATTGAAATGAAAATTAAAGATGACACGTTGATCATCATTTTCTGTGCAGCCTGAACAGCTGTTCAGGCCGGGGTTCACAACTATGTGCCAACATGGGACCATGAATAGCGCCACCTAGTGCCAGCACCGTCCACATTATGCGGTACCCGCTGCTATGTACATCAGATTCGAACCAGCCAACCGATCCCGTTAGCTCGGTGGTCGAGTGGTAAGACGTCTGCACTAGAAAAAGCAGGAGGTCGTGGGTTCGAGTCCCACCCGAGTGATTTTTCCAACTTTCACTCGGGAGGTAACACCCTGAGTATACAGTGTTTAAACGTCGGTGAAGGGCAAAACCTAATTTGACCGTCCACATTAGCTCATCCTTGCCGCCGCATCATTATTGGGCGCTGGCGACCTCTAATTTCTTTGAGGTCTCAGTCTATGTTTTTGTAGAGCGAGTTTCCCGGGGTCGACACTTCCAGATGGCGTGACCCCAGTTCAAGGGATGTTTATCAATGTCTCAAGGCGATAGTTTTCCCACGATGCCTGCGTTTCATTTTCGAGATTTTTTTGTGGAAGGGAATAGTAGTCATCACAGAATTCCTCGACAACGCCTGGGATATATATTACATCATGTGCTCAAGGTTTCTTTTCAATTTGAATGTGTAATATGATGCCTATCGATGTGTGTAAGATAACAAACTAACAAACATCAGCACCGTTTTAATTCGCATGGTGCAGTGGATGCCACAGCAACCCGTCCAAACTGAAGAGCGCCCCCATATGTCGGATGAATTTATGTTGACATGACTTGAAATGGCTTGGATATTTCACTCTAACAAGCACTGTCCGAGACTACATTTAACTACATGAAACTAAGAGCGGAGAGATCGGGATTTGATGCATAATCTGTAAATTCGTATAATTATTGCCAAAGCTGTGTCCGAAACATTCGGTTCGGAGCTCCGTCTATACACTTCATTCACGAGCCGGCCATATTTAAAAAGACAGCGAGGTTAACTTCTTATTTAGGGAACTTGCCAGTAGAAATGAAAGCAATAAATAAAAGTTCATTACAAATCAATACCAGTCTACTCTGATGAATAATTTGTGATGAAACAAACCCTCATGTTATAAACCACATTAAATAAAAAGTGAGACTTGGAACGCACTACAGCCATAAAATAGTCTGGCACCATTCAGGGAACTCGATCGAAAAAAAAAAATTCCTCTCGAATAAGGTTTCTTGTCAGCATTAATTTTGTCACCATAGTAAGATTTGCAGACTGGACACCAGCCCAATGCAAGATATTTAATCGCGGATTCAGTTAAACTTACACTATAGAGGGCGCTGCTAACCTTGCCACAAGCTCCAGTTGGTGGTTTTTTTTTCGATTGAGCTCCCTGCAACGGATAGGGGTACCCCCAGTAAGTAGGTCCAAAAAAAATCAGTCTGCCTGGCTCATGAATAATAGTTACACACTCAAATTATTCTCTATTAGAGAGTTCTGACAGCCATGAAATTGGGGAATTGAAGAGATATGGCAATGAACCTCTGGACCGGACTTGGAGCTTCCAATTCTGAGCATTTTGGATGCAATTGGGTCCGAAAGTGGCGCCATTTAGCCATGTTGTGGAGGGATCCTTTGTTTTTCAAAATCCAGATTGGGTAATATTATTCGTTTTTGGTGTGGTCTTCTTTGGGTGAAAATTTCTCCAAAAAGTCATTGGTCAATCTTTTATTGTATTTATTTTTATTTCTTGTAATTTTTAACGAGGGTAGTCCATTGCAGTTAAAAAAAAAACCTGCTTTCCAAAGGAGCCCTCATATTAAAATTACATTAATCGACCAAGATTTGAAAGGAAAATGAAAGACGACATATTGATCAACATTTTTCGGTGCAGCCTGAACTCCTGTGAGAGTTTTGAATATTTTAAAACGAATTTTGTAGTATGGGGATTTATCATTGGTCTCTATGGGAATTGATTTACTTGGTTGCACCCTCCAGTTTTGGATTTTTGATTAAGTTCGCTACATTCAACGGATAGGTGGTTGGCGGGATTTAGTACCGGTATTGCGCCCTCAACCGGCGAGTATCGTTATATTCAGGACGGTTGGCCGTATGATTGCATTATTTACAGTGGGCGTTGAAAGGATTCGTTTTGCCTTAAATCTCATGCCGAGAGAAATCAATTTTGTTCACTTAAAACAAATCTTAATTTGAAAAAGGGGAATTTTAAAACAAAAATTATTTTGTAAAGACCAATGCATCGACAAGTGTATCTCTTTAACTCCTATGAGAATGCTCAGGCGCGAATTCGGAGGGGGGGGGGGGTTAAAAAAAACAGCTGTCAAAAATATGGTGTTTTTTGTTTCATAGAAATTAATTTAAAAAATGCTACCCCCGGGTTACGGGTGTACTTGTACACTATTCTGTAATAATAGTGTTATTGGTGTTATCGGATTTGAACAGCGCTCCCATTGAAAGTATGGTCCGAGCCCCCCCCCCCCCGCCCCCCACCCCCACCCCCATTAATTTTGCGGAGCCAAGTGTCCGGACAAAAAAATCCTGTCTACATTTTAGCATTGATTTGCTGATGACCCCCCCCCCCCCCTTCACATTTTGCAACAAATAAACCTACCCCAAAATGCCTCTAAACCTGTTTCCACTGCATCAGTGGACCTCTTTTGTTCACAGGTCCACAAAGAGTATGTTAGCATCTTTGTCAACACTTTCGATCGTGGACCCCCATTGTCCGTCTTTTGTTTATACTTTGGCGTTTTAGGAAGACCTCCCATAATGTTTTGGACACACTACTCCACAAATTGGACCTTCGCCAAATCGTGGACCCTCAGTCCTTTATTGTTCGAGGTCCGCAATTTGAATGAGTATACATGAATATAAACACCCATACTGGAATTTATATCCTTGTGGAGTCATTTCTTTGTTCTCGTGTACTAAAGTTTTCGAGTTTGAAAGTGAAGTTTCAAAATGCTCCTATTTTAACCAGAATAAATTTCCTTGGCTGACATTAGTACTTAATATCCCTTACATAAAATACTTTTTTGCGATGGATCAACACACCTTAGAAATTCCTAATTTATGAGTAAAATCCAATGGCATGTATCTATTTCGTAAAAACCTTGTGAAGACGTATTCACCTATAGAAATTGCCCTGTGGAGACGTATACAATCTTTTGTTTTCTATTGTGCACATGCATGTCTCCCGTGTAAAAGATTACAGGTACGCTCCTCATTTTTTTCTACTGTGCGAGCATGTTGCCTGAAAAAAAAACCCACATAATCCACATTCTAGAAGAAATCATAACCTACGTCACGAATGGACATGTTTTATTCCCGCAGTTGATTGGATTGTCTGTTCAGGCGTTGCAAGTGTTAGATGGAATGTTAAATGTGAATTTAATGCTTTCGTATGACTTGTCACAGCAGTAGTGCCGAATTCTGTGTAAACATGTAATAGTAAAGGATGCAGAATCCAGCAGGGGCGCGGAACATTTGGTTTTAACTGCCAAGAAGGAGGGGGGGGGGGGTTCGCAGGTGCTGTGGTTTTTCTTGGTTCTTGGTTGGTTCTTCTCCTAAATACTCCGCGTGGGAGTTTTAACAGAAGGCCAGAAACCCCGGGGCAAACCCCCTTCTTTTAGCGATAGTGTCACTGGGTTATTTTACGTGCATCGCATTACACAACACACGGGACCTGCGGCTTTACGTCCCATCCGAAGGACGAAGTAATAATGGTTAAGTGCCTCGCTTAAGGGCACAAGTGTCAAGACCGGGACTCGAACCCACGCCACTGTTGCCTCTGAAACACCAGATCATGAGTCCAGTGCTCTTAACCGCTAGGCCATGACACTTCATACCGTTTACCCTTTTTTCGGCCCAAGAGGGTATAGCCTAGACCCCTAAAACCGCCATAGATCCGCTACTTTTGAGGGTATGTTTTAGTAAACCATTTTTGTTGTCTAGCTAAGGTCCGCGGTAAACCCCTAGGACACTAGTGGCGGGTTTAGGATGATTTCTTTTAATTATGACTGGCAGATATCTAGGAGACATTGCTACTTACATGGTCATGTCCTTTTTGCACATTTAATTTTGTTTGGCCTTTTCGTTCAAACTTACAAACTTGCACTACTGAAGGTTTGCGGTAACATCATCTAGAAATCTCTTTTAGGAAGATGTGTGAAAAGACCCGGTTGGTTGTAAAACGTTTACAGAACCACACATCTTCCCAAAAAGAGAGTACTACATGGTGTCACCGCACAACTTCACCAGTTCATACTACCAACATGCAAAGTTTTCAATCTTACTAACAATATTGCTTAGCATCTTAAGATGGGTGCATGGCAACTAACTTGTTGAAGTGTCAGCTGAGTGACTACTTCACATTGAGATAACAGAGAAAAGGTATGCACAATATTTGGGGTCTCATATAACTGGATTCCGTTTCTAACACACGTAAACAAAAAAAATCTGGCCTCTGGGGAACACTTTCTTTAACCACCTTCAATGTTAGTTTTATTCCATGTAAAGGCGGAATATTTTCACAGGGTACAGGTACCAGTCCTATCTTCGCTTTGAGCAAGGATTTTCTCTTGAATCGGTGGTTACTTAGTTTTTCGGGTATAAACCTAATGAAAATGAGTACGTGCCGTTAAAACAAAAGATGCCTGTTTGGTTTAAACAATTAGGGCGATTCACAATGCAGTGCGCCACCAAGAGTTTGCCATGGCGAGTTTATTTGTCCCAGTGCATTGTGGGAGATGGTTGACAAATTCGCAGCGCGGGACATTTGAAATTGCTAGTTTTTTTCGGACAGAAAGTTCGTAAGCGTATGATTCGAGTATATGTTTGCCCTTCTCTATTCGTTTTATCAATATGGAGTTTATTGTAAGGCGGCAGAACGCTATGCCCGAATCTTTAACAAATTAATAGCTCAAATTGCCTACTGACACTCGTTCAAATGTTTTGTCGACTGTAAACTTGAAAAATGAACTCTCAATGGCTAACTCTTCGTGGCGCACTGCATTGTGAATCGCCCAAATTGATGAAGACGAGTTGTATGTATTTAATGCTGTAGTCTACTCACCATTTCGAATGTGCTACAGCCGGTTGGTCGGTCAGCCGCTTCATCTTATTTCGCCCCGGATTGATGTGCAATTTCGTACGACGTTATTCGGGAAAATTAATTAACTTTAGTCAGACAGTATATGACCCCTTGTAGCCGCCTTTTCCCCTTCGTAGCCACGTGTAGTCACTTCACAGTTTACGCACATACATGACCTGTCTTATCAAGTGACTAAAATAATACACCCAGTAATTGATATTCATGTAATTTTCACGTGGTTAAGGTTTAAATTCCACCCTATTTCTTTCTTATTATTCATGGCTCCAGCGGGAGTTTTGTAAGGAAAGTAAAGTCCCAGAACCAGAAACATTCCATGATCAACTGACGCATGCGCCTTACGGTCGGTGACTGTACTTGGTTGCAGAAAAAGTAATTGTATCTGGATTGGAAAGACTTTAACTGTTCATCGCGCAACAAATTACTTTGTCGCTCCCCGTGCAATTGGCAGGACCGCACGTTAATCAATATCAAAGCATGAGAGCACAGAGAAATTAACGAAGTGCACACGTAGCCTTGCCATCGTGCATTGCACCCTTTTCCGTGGCCTTGCCTCGAGCCGCACTTCTCCCCAGCCGTCACCAAATTCGCGTGTTATCTCGTTCCGGCGGTGTCAAGAGATTTCCATCTGACACCTCTAAAGGAAGACTAAGTTCGTCCTTAATAAAAACGGTCTACTGTGGTTGTCGATCGGTTTGTTAGGCAGTTCATTTACCGTTCATTGTAGCGAGAAGTGGGCAATGGGTTTTACATTGAACACGATCACCGCTTCCTCTGTTGGCAAGAAATGATCAAGAATCAGTCGATTACTTCACTTGATAAAAAACTGAGTTATTAACTTTACAGGCCATATCCCGGGTTCTTTAAATTTGAAATGTTTGCCGAGTCCAAAATATATTGTATAGCCAAACAAAAACAACAACGGTTGATTGATCAGCCATGTTTTTTGTCTCCAGTTTACACCCTAGCTCAGAAATAGCGAAGATCTATCATACAGACAACCCTCCTGGCCAACCCTCTTGGTGTTTATCTCCTCCTTTGTTGTCCCCACCCGTACCCCCTTTTAACTTTACCTTTTGCGACGTTCCTTAATTAGTTCCTTCCCTCACCTAATTATCCCCTACTATTACCCCCGACATTTATCTAATACTTCATGAACTGCCACACTCCTTTGTTCCTCCCCCCCCCCGGCCCCCGCATCTTCCCTCCCTTCGCAACCCCCTTGATCTTCATCCACCACTAGACTACACTCGTCGGTTTCTTCCCCTACACCAACCCATCCCCTCTCTTTATTCCCTGTGATCTTCACACACCGCCACGCTCCTCTGTTTCTTTCCATGTTCCACCCCACCACCTTCCTTTTGATCTTTACCCACTGCTTGTCCCTTGGTCCTTCCCCTTTTTAGCCCCTCTTTTATGTTTCTCCTTCCTGCCTTAAATGCTTGCGTGTCCCCCTACATGTTTGTAAATGTACCACTGCAATTTGCTATTGAGAAAGCCCGCCGCACGGGAGAGGTACGTGCTGAGCGAAAAAAAAGTCATTCGAGGCCCTGTGTTTGCTCAGCACATGGCTCAGAAAATATCAACGTGGCTAGTCCATTGTTGGCTCAGCCGTAGCTCAGGTTGCCCACAGAAATCAAACAGGATAGATATTTGCCTCAAGGCCTCGCGAGGCAGAAAATGCAGCACTCGTGTACGGTGGGCTTAAGACCGAAATGTGAGGCAAGCTAATTTGGTTGATTTAGATTTGTAATTGAGTTATCTTTATTTTCATTGCCACTCCGTCCTTGTCTTTGTCTGTGTGTCTTGTTTTATCAGTGTCTTAACATTCTTGTATTAAAGTTGAACTTGTGTATGTCATGTTATTTTTCGTCAATTCGTCACGTTTGGCAATTATTTGGAGGTCATCTAATGTACGCCTGTCTAGGTTTCCAGGTGATTCATAGATGTGTTACTTTAATATCTCGAATGTATTGTTAATGAGTGAGACATAAACTAGCAATCTATTATAAAGGGGAATCTATATAAGTTATCTTTGCTATTGAAGTTCATCCTTTTTATTGATATTGCCCACATCATTTTGTCTTTTTTTTTTATTCACAAAAGGCGCTGTTAAATCGTGACGTAATAAACAGGACTCCTTTATACTACGCTGCATCGGGAGTCCTGTTTAATTACGTCACGATTTACTATGTGTTGTTTGCTGCCCCCAACGACGACTTTTACACAAATTGCACGTTCCGGTCGAAACAGGACCTGAAAAACAGCTCTCAAAAGTACCTTTTGTACTCATTCCATGACAGACACAATAGTCGTTTTAATTTCATCACACCTTAGGCTACATATACCCGAAAAATGACGGAAATGTCTTCGAGCATTCTATCACCTCTTTAATTGTTTGGCTCAGCCGTAGCTCAGGTTGCCCGCAGAAATCCAACAGGATAGATATTTGCCTCAAGGCCTCGCGAGGCAGAAAACGCAGCATGGTGATATTTTCGGAGCTACGTTCTGAATGTCTTTTGCTACGGCTACGGCCTCGAATGACTTTTGCTCAGCAAGTAGCTCTCGTGTACGGTGGGCTTAAGACCGAAATGTTAGGCCAGCTAATTTGGTTGATTTAGATTTGTAATTGATTTATCTTTATTTCCATTGCCACTCCGTCCTTGTCTTTGTCTGTTTGTCTTGTCTGACAGTATCTAAACATTCTTGTATTAAAGTTTAACTTGATTTAGATTTTTAATTGATTTATCTTTACTTCCATTGCCACTCCGTCCTTGTCTTTGTCTGTTTGTCTTGTCTTTCAGTATCTTAACATTCTTGTATTAAAGTTGAACTTGTGTATGTCATGTTATTTTTCGTCAATTCGTCACGTTTGGCAATTATTTGGAGGTCATCTAATGTACGCCTGTCTGGTTTTCCAGGTGATTCATAGATGTGTTACTTTAATGTCTGGAATGTATTGTTAATGAGTGAGACATAAACTAGCAATCGATTATAAAGGGGAAACTATTTAAGTAACCTTTGCTATTGAAGATCATCCTTTTTATTGACATTGCCCACATAATGTTGTCTTTTATTTAGTGTTTGTATTCACAAAGAGCGCTGTTTCTTTGAAGTCACAGACACTTCAATGTTCAAAAATTTTCTGTATAGAAACTTTCAAATGAAGCATTTTAAGAGCCTTGTTTTTTTTTTTGGGGGGGGGGTATGGCAGACACAACAGAATGGTTTTTTTTTTTCGTTCGGGCACATTTTGAGTAAATACTTCAGAAGGTTTTAAAGCTGCGGTATGTGCCCAAACGTAAACTAAATAGCTCTCTCCTATACTCTTAAAAGTCCTGTGTCAGATTTAACTTGGAACTGGGTTCTATTGGGCCTGACACTTTTCCGGAAAAAATATGACACTTTCCGGTTTCACGTTTTAGGGTAAAAATGACACATTTTGGGCAAAATGACACTTTTCCGGTTAATGACACTTGGGGGGGGGGGCAAAATTACATTTTTTCGGAGCAAAATGATACTTTTCCGGGACAAAAATTACACTTTTCCCGTACAAATTACACGTTTCCGTATAAAAATGTCACTTTTCCGGCGCAAATGACACTTTTCCGGGGCAAAAATAATGAGCTCTTTATTAACGGGTACAAATTGACAATTGTCCGAGGGCGAGTCTAAAGGACACAATTCCCGGAAAAACTATCACTTTTCTCACGCATTTTCCGGGTCACGTTGACACGGAAAAGCGTCAGTTTTTCCCGGAAAAGTGTGAGGCCCCATAGATTCCGGATTCCGGGACAAAATCTAACCCGGGACATTTAAGAGTGTATTGTGTCCATCATATCTCAAAAGGGCTTACATCTTTATGAACCACTCATCACTTTTTTTTTGTTTTTTTTTTGGAGCTGAAATCAACTTCGCCTAATATCCGAAACAGTTCTCGCAAGCTCGCAAATATCGCGGACCACACAGTTCTAATAAAATTAACGGAAGTGAACGGCGAAACCCAATGTTTAAATTTACATCTTCGCACGAAAGTCAATAAAAAGTCAGTTTCATGTTATTCTGACCTTGATGCCGAATGGGGGTTATTGTTCACGAACCGACCACTGGAAGTCACAGTAGATGGTCGTGAAACCCCAAAGGTAACGGACATGCTTTCCTCTTTTTTTCGACGTGCTCTGCAAGCCTTGATGAGAAATTTGATTACTTTGGGGCCAGGGGAACATTTGTCAAAGACCAAGTGCTTTCCAAATTGATAACTCCTCAGTAACAATGCCGTGAAAAGGCGAATTATATCTTATATCGAGTGAAAAGAACTGGCGGTTTTCTCTTTTACTTCAGCACTTGCAAGTTGCGTTTATTATGTGCAACCACAAATCAGTGTTCAATTGGTACGCTCGTCTGTTGTGTACAACACTTTGGATAGGTTTTTTTTAAACCGATAAACTCGTTTGCTTGGAAATATCTTATTTCAAATGCCAAATTATATGACGACAATTATATTTTTTTTGTAAGGAGCACGATGTGACAACTTACAATCGAATATTTATAAATATGATGTAATTTCGGCTGACCTTCACGGCATGCGCATTGGCCAATTATCCAAAAATAGAAAGTTGATGACGACAATTTTATTTGGGAAGAAGGCTCTGATGTGAAATCATTTTTATTTTTAAATACAATCTATTTTCTGCTCAATTTCAAAACTGGCATGCATTAAATATATAGCCAATTTTCCAGGAATAGAAATACAATTGTGAAACAATGTTTTGTGCGATGAATATAAGCGAAAGAATTGGGAATTCTATTATTTTTTTTATTCGAAGTAAATAATTTTTCGAGAAATCGTAAGGGTACAGAGTAATCAATTTATCATTTTTTTTTAAAATATGACAGGAGTATTTAATGGTAGTCAGTTTTTTTCTTGTGAGTTCATTTTATCACTCTACAAAATCGCACATAAAAAAAGAAATAATAAATTTGTGTCACCTCAACTAGCGCGACAATAAATGAAAGTTTTACTCGTACGAGTTTCATTCGAGTTTAATTCGCCAGCATCCAAAACTACGGTGGCTTTAAAACGGCAGCGCAATTCGCGAATATAGACGTCAATATTCACAAAACAAATAAACTTCTCCCCCAATTCGTGAATATTTACGTCGAAATTTGTAACCAGGGGTAGGCGAGACGTGATTTTTTTTTCACGCGACTAATCAATATTTGCTACCAGGGAGCGCGACGTGACATTTTTGTCGTGAATATTGACTTCAATATTCGCGAATTGGGGCAAGTCGTGGATTTTTCTCGTGAGTATTGACGTCAATATTCGCACTTTGCTATGCATCTTTTAAAGTGAATTAGACTGGTTACCTATTTCACTGAATGGCTGTCACTTGGAAAATAGACTGGTTCCGATCTCACTGACTGACTGACTGACTCCCCGACTGACTGACTCCCCGCCCGTCACTTCTGAATTGGACTGGTCATCTTTCTCACTGATTGACTGTCTCATGTCGGAATCAGACTGGTTACCTAGCTCACTGACGGACTATCACTTGTGAATTAAACTGGTCACATATCTCACCGACTGACCGTCACTTGTGAATTAGACTGGTACCTATCTCACATGGACTAACTGTTAGTTGTGACCTACTCTGGTCTGGGAGCAGTTTTACGAGGCCTGGCCATCCATGTATGTATTGTATTTGAGGGTTAAAACCGACCACGCACATATTTATTCTCTTATTATTACCTTTGAGAAAAACAATCTAGGTTCGTCAAATGTTGTCTCTCTTGTATCCTCTGTAGGTTCAGTCTCTTCAATGTTTGTTCGGAGGATTTAATATTTGACCTTCAATTCGTCTTGGTTTCCTTCAAATTTGCTCACTCGTGAATAAGACGTAATGTTAAAGGGAATGTACATCATTGGCTTTTGCTGTAATTTTCAGAAATGAACTATTTGAGGGGTCACTATAATAGCTCAAATATTGTTACACTGATATGTTTCAAGTTTTGTGTTCGAAAATCCTAGGAAAAACCAAGAAAAACACAAATGATGGAGTAGTCTGGTTCCCTGACTCCACTAAAGATAAAATGGATCAATTTATAGATATATACTGGAAAATTGTAAGGTAAGGGAACCAGTTTAGCTGGCCTGCACCTGTTCATGAACATGTTACCAATAGCAAACAAAATTTGAACTGAAAAAAAAATGGTGAATTTGGAGCAGTAGTTGAAAATAGTTTTTCCAACGGTGGTCGGCCGACCACCGTTGCAAATTCATACAAAAATACCAATTTCTTAAAAATGGCTTCACACCAGGTACCATAATTTTACAGGATGCTTTAGACTGTCATTTACCAACATCTTAGTGAGGTATTTCATTAAACCTTGGTAGTTTTATTATTCGATGTTTGCAAATGTAAATTGCTGTATATTCTCTTTAACGGAAACCTGATATTTACGTTGTTACATTTCGGCTTGAGTTCGTGCTCTGGAGGGAAATTCAATACTAGTTGAGTTGAGCACGCATCAAGGCTTTTAAATGTTAAGGAAATACCAGGTTTCTTTGTCGAAGCCTTTCTGGCTTAAGCCTTTTTAACCGAAATGAATGCAGCATTGTGTGCGTGTGTGTTTTTAATTCACCGATGTAATTTAATACATCCCGTCTTGTCCAAGGATTTACGAAAACAATTGTGACCTGCCATGGCATAATGAGGAATAACTCCCAACTTTCAAATGATACCAAAGGTATTCTAAAAATAGTGATGTCGCAGAAACTTCGAAAGTGTCCCGCCAATCTTCACCAACCTCATTTCGAGAAAAACAAAAAAAAAATAGATACGCATTGCGCCGCCAACGGGAGTGATAAATGTTCTTCACTTTTTCACTTTTGGGTTGTTGTTTTTTTAACCGACAAAAATGCATTGTGTGAATCTTGGATACTTTGACTACTCAAAAATACAAAACAACCAATATCAATTTTGACATGATTTTTCTACTATATATATCCGACTTTGATTACTCAAAACAAAGTTTTGGGGTACATTCCTTATTTTGCCTCAGTAGGTCACAATTTCTAGCTTGTTTTTTTTTTTGTGCGTGTCATCTTATTTGATTACTTCCTCGAAGAGGTCGATTTCTGGATTTCAGAGCTACCTCTGTTATCCTCTTCTTTCCTGATCAAATAAAAAAAACGGAAAGATGGTATGAAATCACCCAGGGACTACACTACATTGGGAATTGTTGAAAAAAAAACTCTGACTTTGAAAGAGTTCCATCCGGCCCGTTGTTCATTTAAGAGACAACATTCAAGGTAAGCCAGGTGCCTTCGGGTTTTGTGTAACTACAAGGAAACTAGTTTAACAACATAATTGCAATTTCAATTTTTGCCCGTCACCGATAATTTGATAAACACGGTATAATCAGGGCTGTTCGAGGCTTACGAGAACAACAGTTTTACCAACCCGCCGTAGAAATCCCACGCAACATTTCTCAGGTAGTTTTGTCTACGCAAGATGTTCCTTAATTTCATTATAATTTAAGGGCAAAATCAGGTCGTCTCACAAAAGAAAACAGAGCTGCTACAAAACCTTTGATTGTAAACAACCTGGATACGTTGATAAAAATATGAATTTGGCATAAAAAGATCGTATACAGTTTAAAATTGTATAAAGGCCTGCCAAAAAAAACCAGCATATGAATTTGTTACAGGACTTTATCTTCGTTTTAATTTTGTTCGGAAAAGATAATCGAAAATTTGAAAATGCAGGTATATACCAACTTTAACCACCATTGCAAAAAAATACAAGCACTAACAAGGGTGTAGAGTGGGACGAACGTACAAACAGGCATGACAGATTAGCCTTAGATTGTGTACATACGTATTTTGTCCTGTTATTAGGTACACTATACAATGTCAATACCACAAGGATACCAATGGAGCATAGAATAGACGCTGTTGAAAAGGCTGAGCTCAATTTTGGCTGACCAAAGTCGGTATTTCTTGCAATTGACCATAGCACGTCTTTAACGCGGGTCAAAACAGGGCACTTTAACTGAGATTGAGTACTTTGTCATGCATGGTTGCGGCCACGCCGACCGAAGTGCATAAGGTTTTAGATATCATCACGGGAGAATCAAGTTTACCAGCGGAGATGGTTGATCTACTGGACGGTGAGTGCTTTGATGTGACGTTACCAATCTTGGACAAAAAGATCGGGCTGCTTAGAGAAGGAAACGCTTAGTTAATTTCAAGGCAACGAAAAACATTCTGCTTTAATTGCTGGGTATAGAGGCGTGTGCCCTTTGACGTCACACCGGCAGGCAACCCCCGGGCACCATTAACATTGTAAACATCTTGTCCATGTTTATTTGGCCCATATTAATATGTCAACACTTGTAAAGGGACATTACTAAACGCGTTTTAAATGAAATTATTTGAAGGAGCATTTAAATGTAGGATATAAACGTCCGCAAAATCATCCAATAAAAAATTTGACGTTTTTGTGTTATACTTGCGAGAACCATGCGAGAACGAATTTCGAGCTGCGAGTGCTGGTTGTAAAATCCAGCAGTGCAATGATTCGCATTCTGCGGATGTGTAAGAACGTTTGAATGTGATCTAATACACCGTGCCCTCTGGAGACGTGTGTACAATAGGGAACAAAATATTGTATACGTCTCCACAGGACAATTTCTATAGATGAATACAAGTCTCCACAAGGTTTTCACGAAATAGATATATGGATTTTACTCAAAAACTAGGAATTTCCAAGGTGGGTTGATGTGTCGCAAATGGAAGAGTTTTAGAAAATGGATATTAAGTCCGAATTTCAGCCAAGGAAATTAATTCTGGTTGGAATAAGAGCATTATGAAACTTCACTTTGAAACTCGAAAACTTTACTACACGAGAACAAAGAAATGTCTCCACAAGGATACAAATTTCAGTATGTGTTTCATGCCCTTACCTATGGACAAACATACGACCAAGGGACGAACAAAACAATACTTGAGACAGACAGGACAAGTGTGAGACAAGGCCTAAACATTAATACACAAAATAATGGAATTTCGATTTATGAATATGACTCGAGAGAATGAGTTATTAAATGTTTGACGGAGACAGATAGTGAGGGTAACGATTTAAGAGAAACATCTAACCTTTTCCAGTACAAGGTGCTTCTTTGAATAAAACTCTTTTTTACATTGACGTTCTGTTTTAATATGTAAACAATCCAAAACAATGCTGTTTTTAGGCATTCGTATGGCATGCAGTGCAGATGTGGTACACGGTGCCCTGTGGAGACATGTGCACATCAGGCAACAAAATTTTGTCTCCACAAGGTTATCACAAAATAGGTATATGGATTTTACTCAAATTAGGAATTTCAAGGTGTATTGATGCGTCGCAAATTGAAGTATTTTATGTTAGGGATATTAAGTCCGAATTGCAGCACAGCAAATTAATGTTGGTTAAAATAGTAGCATTTTGAAAGTATACTTTCAAACTCGAAAGTTTTAGTACACAAGAACAAAGAAATGACTCCACAAGAATACAAATTCCAGTATGTATGAAGACAACCGTTTGATGACAGTTGGCATCACTTGACCAATCTTGTAAGCAAGCGTTGCAGGGTATTTAACCAGATGACCATCAAACATTGAAAGACAAGCATTGCTCGTGCATTATAGCTGATCATGCGCCAGAGATGCGTATGGTTCCGCAATGCGTGTCCGCTTGAATTCCTGATAAAGGTTGGGCAAAGACCTTTAACGAAGGACGGGATTTTCAATGTCAACACTCACCGGTGACTAATGTGTTCCCTGGACGATTTGGATTATCTTTCCGGCTTTTAACTTTAATCCGAGCCTGCTTTTAAAGAACCGGTGGAAATTGCCAAAATAAAGAAAGACGTGGTCTTCAAAGTGGTAATAGTTACAATTTTCTGTCCGTGCTGTTCTACAATTATTGTTATATTAATTTTCTCCCATTAAAGGGTTCATATCTGTGTGCTTTATTTAACCTTAATAACCACTTAGTTGTCGTCTGCGTCTCTCAGCACAGGTCGCCAAAAGAAAACCAAAAAAATTGCGACTGAAGTTTTCTCGACAGTTGTAGCTTATTAGGCGCAGATAGATCCTGAAAGTTCAGTCAGTGTCGATCGTCGGTCAACCTGAGGGCGGCTTTATGTATTGAAACTTGCAACATAATACAATGCTGCAACAACAGACGATGGCAATCGTGAATCAGAGATGATGCGGCTTTATTGTATGCCCACAGATATTGTTTAAAGGACAACTGATCACGTATTTCCCTACGTACGTAGCTTGTTCTTTATAATGCAAAGTGCGTTCGTTTTTACTTTCAAATATTATTCGTTGCATTGAGAAGAAAGAATAAGCACCGCTTATGGTACTATTTCCCGATCATATCATCGCTCATCCTGCTCTGTGCCGTGCATTTTCTTCCCCAAAATAAACAAAATCTGTTGTTTCATTGGAAAACTCACTAAGTCCTTCGATGTCAGAGCAATTTGCTCACATCAGCGAGGCGTGGAATTGCCTTTGCATCCCTCGGCTGGAACCGAGCGTGACGCGTCCCATCAGTCAGAGATCCTACACACAAGGATTATAACGACTCGGCCAAACTCCTAGTTAGAAGCGTGATAACGGCCCGTAAAGGTGGTAATAGCAAGGAATACTTGTCAACAAAGACCCCTGTGCGCGGCGGCTTTCAGATTTGCAGGGCTCTGCGCCCGATCTGGTGTCGAAGTCTGTCAAGCCAGCTAATTATATTTTTGAATAGTTATGATCCTACGTTTTTGGCCTTTATTATTGAATTCTGATAAGTGATAACTACACAACCATGTTAACGCCAAGCACAATATCTTTAGCTTTAAAATGAACTATAAATGTCGCATTTGTTTTATCGGTTCTATCGGGATCACATCTCTCTTAAACTTAATGAAAGCCTAATTAAAAACAGATTTGGGTGAACGGTGTTCTCCTCGGAAAAGGTGTCATATTTGACGTTTATTTCCCAGTTAAATACTTCATCAATGACGACAAAAACTGCCCAATACCATCCTGAAGTATTTATTTGTTAACAATTTTGGAACAAGAATATCTTACATAAGGAGTGGTTTTGCTTACAGTTTTATGAATATTTCCGTTTTAGATGTCATGCAACAAAAAACGACACAATGGCACGCCTGGAACATTCGCGATTAAAGGTATAGTCCATCATTTGTAATTTGTGCATTTTGTTCGTTTGAAGCAACAAAAGTGCTAAAGATCGAAAGAAGGGTGCTGAACAACTATAACTTGATGAAGTTTCAGCTCAGCTTTAGCTGTATATTTCGAGAAAAACAACATTCTAGGATCTCGATTTCAAATCAAAAGTTGCTGAATCATGTTCTGAATTGGGCCTGAATTCAGCGTCCGAGACACGTTCTCGCTGAGCCGGTTGCAGCTATACGCGATGATTCGACGAATTATAGCAACCGCACGCACGTGTGCGTCGTGCCAATGCTTGCGCGCGCTTCGCCGAATAACAAAACAAACTACTAAATTTGAATTTGAAATTTTGAAATTTGGAAAGGTCTTCTTTCGTTGATTTCTTCAAAATGACAGCTTGCCGGAAAGAATAATTTCACAGGGAGTTTAGTTCCCTGACTATCTTTCAATTAAGTATGTTTTTCAACAATAGTTACGCCAGCTACTTTTTGAATAACTGCAAATGATGGACTCTGGATTTAACATGCCAAATGAACGGGTATTAATGCCCGTTATTACGCGTCCAACCAATTAAGGCAAGTCCGCTCAGTGCATTTTGTATTAGAGCTCAGATCAGTCGCTCATCCTTGAGTGTAGGATCCGTGCATCAGTCAACCTGCTCTCAGTGTTTCAAATACATACATGTAACCAATAACTAGTCTAGCGTACGGTTCTATCCTGGTTTCTGGTTTCGAGGCGTGGCGTAGCTGGGGTTCAATTTGCACACAGAGAGAGAGGCGCTTGGGAGGTCTCAGGCCAGGCCAGGATACGCCCCCCCCCCCCTCCCCAGTTACACCCCTATTCTCTGAGGGTTTGAAAAAAAAATGTTTTTGTCAAGGTAATTCAAATCAATAGACCAGGGAAAGAATGTTTAAAATGGACATAAAATAAAACAAGTGCGAATGCACACTAAGTTCTGGCCCAGTTCCGGAATGTCTCACATCATATGCAAAATAGTCGCGCATGCGCATCGATCGAGGCAAAGGGGCGTGTTCCAAAACCTTTCACCACTACCGGCAACAGCATTTCATTGGCTCAATTCTTGGTCAATTTGTATGGGAAACTTTTATAGGGGGCTCGTTTTTGGTCAATTTTGTGGGGACAGACCGACCGACCGACCACGAAGGGACCGATCCAGTAAGCCCCGCCTACTGCGCACTGGGCAAATAGGACACGTGTTCCTCTCCAATGCCACACTGCAGTTTCCTGCCGCCTTGCCTCATACGCGCATACACGCATGTCGGACTTTTGTGCACGCACGTCGGACATAAATCGCGGCTGCGATTGGTCAGAACCCCATGGGGCGGAGCTTACTGGATCGGTGCAGTGACACGTAGAAGCTCCTGCCAGAGCTTAAAAAACGCAGTGCCTATGTCAAGTCAACCTCGTGCCCCGTGGGTACGATCTTGCAGCGCCATGTTGTTTCCCATCATGCCTTGCGCGATCGTAACCCCTGGAATTGTGTAATTTAAATATACCAAAATACGGTATATTATAATTAGGGCTGCAGTTTATCCGTTTATGTGCCGACGCCATCTTTAAATTGTTAAAAGTTGTGATTTTGAAGAATCAATCCTTTCAAACACAACGTTTGGACGTTGTGTTAATTAGCAAAGATTTGTATTAAATGTACGTACCCCTTTCGTGCCTTTACAACCACAGATACAGGGTTTTTTTTGCGAAAAACGCGGCTGACTAATCCATATCGTACAGGCATCACGACTTTTGAATCATAATTTTTGTTCGTACGTGACGTTACGTGCAAAGCTAAGCACGCGTGCGCGAGCGCATTATGGGCGCGCCCGTCGTGCAATCTTCGAAATGCCCGCGCAGTACACTGTGAATAACCATTCAGCGTCATTTACGTCATCATCACAGCCAGGGGTTAGTGTAAGGAACGAGCACGCGCCCCTGGACTCGAGGCTGATGTCAAGTGTCTTCCCACGTTGATTGGTTATTGTCAATTTATACCAAGGTTTTGTTAATTGCTGATGTGGCATCAAAACTGGCATGAAGACGCAACCCTTTTTCTTTTATTAAGTTCCATTTCCCTCAGTTTTCAATCAATTTGATGCCCGAGGCATTAAATTGATTGGACTTCATAATATCCATTTGGAGCAAAATTGGATGATGCATTCAACAATCTGGTTGATTTTCATTTCTTTATTAAAAGGAGTGCAAAACTAATTGAGGGCCCACGAACATACTCGAAATTATGTGTGGGCGGATGAAGACGTAAGGGATGTTTTCTCTGTGTGCTTAATTCTGCGTGCTATTAATTCCAAGGACGTTAGTAGATTACATATACTGCGGTATAAAGTAAAGCAGGTCACATTTGAGGTTCAAACTAGGTTAATGCGGATGCCCTTTGTTTTGGATGAAATTGTTTCGTTTGCAACCCGAAACATTTGCCTTTTTTCAAAAACGTGATCTGTGAATTTTTAGGTTTTGGAGATATCAGAATTAAGCTGAGAGCTTTATCTGTCATATATATATATTCAAAACATAAAAATTCACATTTTTGACAAAAAGGCAAATGTTTCAGGGTTGCATTTTTTAGGGGTCACCCTGTATTAAAAAGTTGACTAGATTACGGGTTATCTCAGGCTATTAAAGCATATAGATTACTAAGTGAGCGTTGTTATGTACTGAATATGAGTTCAATTTGTTTGAAATACAATATGCCGTACTTTTGAGAAATCAGGGCGCTGCAAACGGCGCCATTTTGGATGGAAACAGTAGAAATATCACGTATATTTAACAACTTTACTAAGGGAATAAAATTAATAACTGCTTGGCCGGTTTTAAACACTATGTTTAAGACTGGTTGAAATCTGGATGCTGATTATTACCCGAGCCGAAATAAGTGCATAATGAATATTGATTTAAGCAGGAATACAGTCATGTGCAAGTTCAAGTGAAAAGAAGATCTCAAAATACTATACACTGATGTATATGTGTATGCATAGATTATGCCTGTCGTACGGTTTGATGACGTCATAGAATAAGGATGCCTAACGTCAATAATGTAGCTGAAATCATTATTTGGGCTAAGATCATCCACTGTCTATTCAATAATGGGAGAATTGGTGGCAGCAAACACACCGTTCTTTTTTCTATTGTTTGCGTCATGTCTGAACATGCGCACATTAGTTTAAACGTGACGCAAACAATAGAAAGGACCAGTATGTTTGCTATCACCAAGCGTCTCAACAGTCTCCCATTGTTAAAAAAACAAAAACAAAACAAAAACGACTGATCACTTTCAAATTCTTCTTACAATAGTTTCATAAGACAATCAGATTCAAAATTGTGACCCCTCCAATGAGTGTGGACTCGCTTTTTTGCGGTGTTTATATGCAAGATAAAGTAAAAAGAACTGAAAATACGAAAATATTATGTGCACAATGTGTTAAACGTACGTGAAACTTGCCACATCAAGGATTCAAGCTTGAACAAGGTTTCTTCTTCATCCCTTAAACGGTTCGGAATAAATTCCGTTCTGTTTTAATAGTGACTCTTCATTCGGTATTTGGAATTCACATGACAATCGACTTTCCGTTAACCCCGGTAGTAAAGGTTACGCGACTTCACGTCCACGACCAGAATTGCTCATCAAGGTATGATCTATCATCAGATCACAAAGTGTAAACACGATACTTCATATTGCACATGATTGATCCGAATCGGTCTTTTTTTAAACCAAAATCACTTGTAATTTGATACATAATGACGTCATTACGACGTCACACTTGTATGCACAGCTACGTATCAGGGTTAATGTTTTTCCAAGTTTCAACTATAGAGCTATAGCCTAACCTTTGAACTTAACTGAGTAAGAATACACATGTAAGAATAATAAATATCCTTATTTAAATGGTTTAATTTTAACTTTCTCTAAAAATGGGTATAGAGGCCTAAGTTAAGAGATATTTCTGTTCATATGCACATTACTGGGTTTTTTTCTTTTGACTGTCATAAAATAGCTTTAATTTCACGGGGGAAAACACACATACTGAACTATCCTTGTGGAGACATTTCTTTGTTCTCGTGTGCTAAAGTTTTCGAGCTTGAAAGTACAGTTTCAAAATGCTCTTATTTTAGCCAAAATTAATTTCCTTGGCTGAAAGTCGGACTTAATATCCCTTTTCTAAAACTCTACCATTTGTTTTTGAGTAAAATCTATATATCTATTTCGTAAAAAAACCTTGTGGAGACGTATTCATCTATAGAAATTGCCCTGTGGAGACGTATACAATATTTTGTTCCCTATTGTGTGCATGTCTCCAGAGGGCACGGTGTATCAGATCATTGAAGTTGCCAATACGTCAACAGAATAACCGAACGTCTTTAGGAGCACGGACGGTTTATCTTTGATACGTGCTGGAGTGTGTTCACAATGATCCAGGGCTCTAGATAAGCCCTAGTTCATTAATGGTATTGAAATAACCTTCATCTTCAATTATACCAACATCCACTTCATATCACAGCAGTGAAACACTCTCCGTATTCGCAATTTCCTCTGTATTAAATGTAAAGCGTAGATTGTTTTTTTTTCTTCTAGGAATGAGCAACGTGACTCAATATTAAAGCTTTGCCGGAAATACGTGCTGCACTCAGACTTGTGGCCTTTGGTACGCATCTTGCGGTTATTGGATAGGTGCGGTGTTGCTTCGGTTGAAGCGGTCACGTGTTCGCATCGGCAAAGAGCATGATTGGATTGACGCAAACGACTTGCGATTGTTGCCCGGCGAGGTTTTAAATTCAGACGGCAAAGGGTCTTCGATCAACGCAGTCAGACCGCTCCGGTAGGTTCCAGTCTCGATCCTGACTCGTCCGCTACGCACTCCGAGTTTTTCCAGTCAGCAAGCCACTGTATGACTTCATTGCTGACGACTAAAAGCGACTGCTGTAGTCGCAAAATCCCGACAAGGAGGGAAAGTATTGGCTCTCGGAGAGTGAAGAAAGGATGACGGTATATTCCTTCGTCGACAGAGAAAACATTTACTTTACACAGAAATGCTGACAGCGTTAACTCATTAGGCCTATTTGGATTGAAATTAATGATCACGCAGGAAAAGGCGAGAAGCAAAGCCGCTCCTTTGACACACGTTTCAGCACTTGGCGACACTCTGTGTTTGTTAGTTTTTTCCGGCGAAGTTCGATCCATCAACATTTCATCGTTGACTTCGACGGAAACTGTCAGAGAAGGATCGGCGATGCCGTCGCAAGTCCGAGTTCAATAGATCTCCAAGTTTCGTCAGATAAACTGCGCTGACTTTTCAGACGGTGAAGCTTGTCATTGTGCCGTACAACTTCAAAGGGTGTTCATTCTCCGTGCTAGGACAACTTAGGCCCTGGACGATGGCGTTCGAAGTGTCCCCGATATTTATCGTGCAGACTATTGTTGGAATAATCGGGATGCTGGGCAATGCTCTAGTGTGCTTGGTTATCTGGAGAGACCGTGCCATGCACACCCTGACCAATGCATTCATCTTCAATCAAGCTACTGTGGATTTCCTCGGCTCCGTCGTGATGTTGTTGAGCAGCGTCATCCCGACGCCGAGCCCCTTACCGCCCGGCGCAGGGGGTTTACTCCTCTGTAAAATCTGGGTCTCCAACTACTTCCTCTGGGCCTTCTACGTCGTCTCCTCCTTCAACCTGGTTGCTCTCACCTTCGAGAGGTACTTGGCTATAGTCTACCCCTTCAAGTTCCAGTCCATGTGCACTCGGCTCGGGGCTACGGTGGTCATAATCTCCGTCTGGGTGGCTGGTTTTGCGGTGGCCATCTACGCTACCGAGCTGTATCGCTTTAACGTAGACCGCTGTGACCGTTACTTCGATTTCAAGCTTCAGGTCATCGGGATCATGGTGCCCGGCCTGCAGTTCTTCATTCCGGTCGCCTCGATGCTCTTCGCCTACATCCACATCATGGTGGAGCTCAAGCGGAGCGCCGACCGACAAGGCAACATGCGGACCGTCTCCGGGCCGTCCAACCCGGCCCACGAGTCGGCCGACGAGTCTCTGCTCCGGGCCCGGCGCAACACCTTCAAGACCCTGGTCATCGTCTTCGCTGCTTTCGTCTGTTGCTGGTCGCTCAACGCGTCCCTCCTCCTCGGAGCCAACCTGGGCAACCCCTTCGACGACGCCTCCCCTGAGTACATCTTCTCGGTGGCTTTGGTGGCCGCCAACTCGGCAGTCAACCCGTTCATCTACGCGTTCAAGTACAAGCAATTCAAAGCAGGCTTCAGGAAGCTCTTTTGCAAGCACAGATCCGCAACGATCCAGCCAGAGGCAAGTTTGAACTCAGTGCGAACTAGAAGCACTAACGTTACAGTCTGAACTAAACGAGATCAGGTAGCCTGTACCAGAGCGCACAAAGGTATATTTTATCGATTCCGAATGAATGTCTGGTCAAAGTATATTTTCATGCATAACGTGCATTTGAAACACCTACGAAACATATATTTAACAAGCATGTTCTTGCACTCATTTAAAAAAGAAGAAGGAATTACTGGAATTGATCAATGTTAGGCCAAAACAAAAATAAGTTGGTCTCTGGTCAGCGCGCGCGTCGATTTTAATCATGCGCGTCGATTTTTTTTCCAAAATGTTACGCGGTAGCTCCAACAGTGCCCTCTATTTCCGCACCAAAGAGCACCAAGGAATGGGAAATTGCACCAAGGCAAATGATCGAAAGCACCAAGGCAAATAATGGAGGACACCAATGTACATGAGGACACCAAAAAAGCAAAATAGTACCCCACCTTGTTTGTAAAATCCAAGCTAGAAGAAAAAAGAAAAACAGCTAAAAAAAAAAAAAAAAAGCCGCGTGGCCGCGTCAATTCCAGAACTTTGGTCTGACCATGCAGAGACCAAATATATATTTTTTTGGCCTTATGAGCAGTTATGCATTTTTCACTAAAAGAGTCCCGTCTCCATGGAATGCCATTTAAAGCTATTGAGCTGAGTGAGAACTAGTCTTGGCCCAAACGTCAGTGATCAAGAGCGATAGTTGCATTGTTTGTGTAGCGCCCTTGCATAAGATTATTGTTTTTTACCTTCTCTCACTAACGTCTTGGTCATGTCGTAGCAATGGGGGCTTGGCCATTTTATGTAAATATGACCGTCTGTATAAATTTTGAAACGAAATCGGTAAGACATTTTGTATTATAATTAATATTTTTGATTCAAAAATCGCAATTGAAGTTGGGTGTGAACGCCGTTAGTTCGAAGTATGGCGGACACCAAATGAGGGCGCTATTTGAAGTGGTTAAACGTTGGGAACTACAAAAGAGTTAATCCACTCCAAATAGCACCCTCTTGTCAGCCTTACTTCAATGCTACTCTTGTCAGCCCTACTTCACTGGCTAATGCGACGTCCTAAATCAAGAAAATGCACTGAATACCAATCATAACAAAAAATCAAGCAAATCAAATTACTGAAAGAAGTTAATAGTAATATATTAATAATGTGTATTTTTAAAGTACAGTATCCACTGTTACACAGCAATGTACATGACATGGCTTTACGATAGAGGGCAGACACACAAAGGGAAAACAAAAGATACTTTCAGTCCTCGAGCGTTGGATCTTTTGTTGAAAACGGTCATTGATCGCATGGACTCGAACCCACAACCTGCAGAATTACCCACAGACCACGAATTCAATGCTCTAGACTATGAGGCCACGGCACTCCATATTGAAAAGGTCAGTTGTTAAAAACAAAATGGTATTTCCAGATTGCATCTTTTAAGATACAGCCATAAAACAATCTCGACTTTTAGACCACGAATCAACAAAAAGAAAATCCTCAGGGTTTTTTTTGCGATTCGAGAAAAGTACAACGGGTTTTTATTTTAGACAAGGAAACCTTTTAAGCAACCTTGTACTGTCAATCATGATTCTTATCACTTCGACGGCCTTCTGCACACCGAATATACACTAAACGTTCAATTCGCCGGCTTCGTATAGACCTACTTCAAGACATTTTATCTAGATAACCGGAACGACATGAAGGCCAGGACTCACTTCCGTAATGGAATGGATTTTGTGGAGACATCTTTAAGAGCACTTAACAGCGCGCTGACAATTGCATGACGTAATGTTCCAGTGGTTTCGTACAATATACAGAAAAGAAAATGCACATATGGGTCCATAGAAAAATTAATAGAAATCGTGAAGACACATTTTGCACAAAATTATAATTATAATTATTTATTTATTTATTTATTTATTAGATAATTGCTCAGGGACGAGACAATAAAAATATAAAAATATAAGACAGTTTTAAAATTCAATTACGTAAAAATTGCTAGACACAACAATGAATATCAAAAGGACAGACTACAAAAAGGTTACTATACACGAAACTAGCAAACAACACATTAAAACACATTCGACATTAAATTGAACCATATGCAGGCCTGAGGGATTGCCCAAGAAGCTACTAGGTTATCGAGAGGCTCTCCAACTACAACAGTACAATTTGATTAGACACAGAAACAAACAAAAACAAAGGACGACAAACAGACAGACAGGCACAAGCTCACGCACACACAAACAAGCAAAACAAACATTAAACAAAATTGAAGTTGTGGATTGCCTATCAGAGTTTAATATAAAAACAGCTAAATCAAGATAACTTAGCTTTGTTATAGCTGCAACGTAATACAGGGCAAGTAAAAACAAACAAAACCCAAATGTCGGGACCATTGTTTTAGTGAAGTTCTGCATGTAGCACTTTCAAAATCTAGGATATGAAAGCCCAATTCATATCCTAGATTTTAGTACAAGATTTATTCAAATCATTTATGTACTTTTCAAGTTACGGAGTTTTAAACACAATCACCGTTTTAAAGTTCTGTCCACGGATCACAAAAAAGGTGTGTGTTCTTTCAGCAAAACGAAAACAATTCACACACATCCTTACGTGATTTGTTTTCGTTTTGCTGAAAGAACACTGAACTCTTTTGTGATCCTTGAAAAGTAAATAAGTGATTTGAATGATCCTTATTTTAAAAGAAAGCTTATGAATTGGACTTTTATATCCTAGATTTTGAAAGTGCTAGATGCAGAACTTCACTAAAACAATGGTCCCGACATTTGGGTTTCGTTTTTTTTTTACTTACCCTGTATAACGTGTCAGTGACAACACAATGCGCGATCTTTTTCATACAGCACAATGTGCATGATTGTAAGCAATTATTTGCTTGTTTTATTTTACGTAACAAAACACCCCGTGATGTAGTTTGTGTCTAGTTTAAAGAAATGTTCAATTTCTTTTGATCTCACAATGATGAGTATTCACGTTTATACTTCACAGTTCTACAAAGTTAAGTGCGCTCTTTTACCCCGGTACTTCCACAATTTTCACACAAAAATCTAAAATCTCTCAAAGATTTGATTTTTCTATGACACGAAAAATATCCATACAAGCATTTTGACATTGTTTTAATCAACCTAATCGAGTCCCATTGTTAAGAATCATTGTAAAGAATCTACTTGACAGTATTAAACTTACATAAGAGGTTCAAATCGAAATAGTCTTAAAATCTGAATCTTTTTAATGATATTTTTGACGATTTCAGCTAATTTTCCCAGCTGTTTGAGTCACATACTAACCTTAAAGGATCAAAGAACTGAATTTTTCTGAGGAACACACTTTCCTTTTCATGTTTTATTTTATTGAAAAGTCTCTTCTTTAAACATTTAAAATAGTCCATGCTTTTCCGGACAACAGACGGCGCTGTTGTTATGATGTCATTTCAGGAAGATACTGTTCAGTTGTGGGGTTTTCTGTTCAAACTGTGAACCATAAACATTTCTCATTGAAAACATTCGTGAAAAAAAGTTTGCTCATTGGCTTACTGCCATGTACTGACACAACAACGAATCACCTCAGATACAAATTTTACGACAGCATAATCATATCCAAAATTCTGGCAACTTGCAAATAGCCGTAACAGTGAGTTTTCTGCCTGAAATGACATCACACTTTTGCTCATGAATATGGAAATTAGCATTAGCATAACAAAAAGGCTCCAAGTTTTAAAATATGGTCAAATCCACTTCTAAAACACAAAAGTGAATTTTCAAGGACGGCATTAAACAAATTACAATGTACGGGCCCTTTAAATTAACGATAATCTGCCCTTTATGCAAAACATTAATTTTTTTCATAATTTTCGATCGCCTTCTTCTCTAGATTCTTATTTCAAATGAATCATCATCTGTTCAGGTAGCCCAAAAAGTTTCTTTAATGAGCACTTGGTAAGTACGCTGTTTCACTTGTCGAATGTTAAAGTTTGAACTCATCCGTAATATTTGTATGTAGTTTGTATATTTGAAAAAAAAAATGTTAATATAATTGTGGTAAATTAAAGAAAAAATCAATTTGTTAGCAATGACTTCAATTTTCTGTTTTGTCTGTTAGTGTAATCAGTGTTTATCCTTAACCAATACCGCTATTAAATTCGTCCTTTTTCACGCAACGGCCATATTTTCACATGGTTGTATAAATTCTCTCTCTGTTTCTGTAATCAAACCATAATCAAAAATTCTGATGTGCTTTCAATGACCTTTCTCTGGATATTAACATTAAAAGCATATTATTATGATCATTTGCATTTAACCCAAAGTATTTAAACCAAGTTATGATCAAAAAGGTTTTTGGATACTGAATGAACACCAAATTGTTGTTAAAAAATAGGTGAAAACTGCTGTCAAAAGTGAATTTCCTTTATTTTGAACAACCCTGTAAAGGGCGCGCAATACTCAATTGGTTTCTTTTCATTTTTGATGAAACAGGTGGTTTCACTCCGTCCGGCCGATTTGCGTGCGTAGAGCTTTGTTTTAACACCTGTAGGACCTTTCCACGCTCACCCAATTTGCTATCGTGTGATCCGGAAGTTCTATCTAACAATGGCATGTATTGAAATGGACCTGTACGATCGATACGATCCCACCAAAATGTGTTGCCTGGATATCGACCCGCGTCCCATATTATTATGATGGACGTAAATTTGTTACATTTTCGGAGCGTGTATCTATTTTTGCATTTGTATTGCTGGTCGTTGCAAGCAGTATTTTCACAACTGTCGAAGTGGACCAACTGAACGGGTCACCTTTCCTAGCGAAACGGACGTACAGGTAATTAGCATTACTGTTTCAGTTTTCAACTACCTGCGGGATAACCCCCGACGTCATGTACAACAACTTAAAGCTGGATAACATTTTTGCGGCGATTGGACTTGTCCGAATTACATGGACATAGCCGTACGTGGCTTGCAATTTTACATGCACCTATGGAAGCGGCTACAGCAACGTCCGCATGGACGCATGTGTTTAATATCACCGTCCGTGGTCAAATGATTCGGTCACAATAGATACCAATCAATGACACGGTCATATAGTTTAATATTTTGTCACCGACACCACGAAGTAACGCCAAGTCCACTTCAGTGTTACTTCGAAAACCGCTTAATGACAAGTGTTGATTTCACGAAGTAACACTCAAGTGTGCACGCGCACGGGCACCGCCCGATAGTCCGAAGGTCCTTTAGTCCGAAGGTTCGATAGTCCGAATGCACAAAATTTACATAAGAGGGGGTTCGTTAGTCCGAAAATGAAAATAGGATTCGTCAATCCGAACATTTGAAGCAATAGTCCGAAGGTTCATTAATCCGAAGGTTCATTAGTCCGAAGGTTTATTTATCCGAAGGTTCGATAGTCCGAATTTAGAATAACAGGGGCGGATCCAGGAATTTTCGCAGGGGGGGGGGTCATCAGCAAAAAAATCTGAAAATGTACACAGGTTGTTTTTCTCTGGACACTTGGCCTCCGTAAAATCAAAAACGGGGAGGGGGGGGGGCTGGTAACATATTTCAATAGGGGGCGCTGTTCAAATTCGATGATTATTAACACTAGATTACAAAATGGTCTACCGTATTTTGAACAGGCAAACATTATACCAGTATACCTTTTTTTGGGTGTCACAGCGGGGGGGGGGGGGGGGGGGGGGGGGGGGTTCGACTGATTTTTGTGGAATTTGTATGTGGAAATTTTTTTTTGACAGAGCTGGGGGGGGTTGAAACCCCCCCCCCCCCCCGGATCCGCGCCTGAATAAGGTTAATCTGTCCGAAGGTTCAGTAGTCCAAAACGAAAATAAGGTTCAATAGTCCGAAGGTTCATTATTCCGAATTGACAATAAGGTTCGATAGTCCGAAAAGACTATAAGGTCCGATAGTCCGAAACGACAATAAGGTCCGATAGTCCGAATCGACTATAAGGTCCGATAGTCCCAATCGACAGTAAGGTCCAATAGTCCGAAGTGTCAGACCGATGAACTGTATTGCCCATTCGGGCTATCGAACCTTATTCTTAATTCGTACTATCGAACCTTATTTTCAATTCAGACCATCGAACCCTATCGTAAATTCGGACTATCGAACCTTATCATCTATTCGGACTATCGAACCTTATTGTCGATTCGGACTATCGAACCCTATCGTCTATTCGGAGTATCGAACCTTCGTACTATTGAACCTTCGGACTAACGAACCTTCGGACTAATGACCCTTCGGACTAAAGAACCTTCGGACTATCGAACGTTCGGACTATCGGGCTGTAACCCACGCGCACATCAGACAGTGGCGCGAACGATTTTCGTTTTCACAAAGTTACAACACTGTTACTAATAATAGTAATAATAGTGGATATTTATAGAGCGCACGTATCCACCAGGACGGGTGCTCAAGGCGCTACATCGTTATTACCCCTGCTCATTGGGCACATGAAACATTCCAAATACCATCTCAGCTCCCTTGGGAGTATACAGCTCGATGCAGCCTGTTAGGCGCAAGGAAGCTGATTCAATCGCAATAACCATCTCTGCCATCACAGGTACCCATTTACTCCTGGGTGGAGAGAAGCAATGAGTGACAAAGTGCCTTGCCCAAGGTCACACGAACCATGACCCCGCCAGGACTCGAACCCACAACCTGCAGCTTTACCCACAGACCACGAATCAGTGCCATTAACCACGAGGGTTACGGAAATATTATTTGGATAAAAACTTTTGACAGGAATGTTATTAATCAGTATTCTTGTAGAAATGAATTACATACAATTTTAATTAAAAAAAATTCAAACTTGTGAATGAAAGATGAGTGTTGCTTGGTAAAAACGAATTAGAGTTACTTCGTGAAAACGAAAATCATTCGGTTCTGTAAAATACGCGCGCGTAGCGCACACTCAAGTCCACTTGGTCGTTTCTTCGATGTGTCGCTGACGATTGGAACTTGAGATAAATGTCTCTGAAAGAGAAGAATGCCATTACATATTTTAAAATTATGGGCAATTCCAGTATGATGAAAGGAAGTTTAATGTCTGTGACAGAGCCTATTAACCATGATGATAATTAATGATTCAGAGACATGATCCCAAACTCCTAGTCTGTAATCTCGATCGTTCGCCACTACATGGTGGATGTATTACATTTGAAGAGCACATTTTCAGGTTTATGCTCACTGAGCTCTAAACTCTGCCACGGACATTGAATTGCATTTACGAACTTTGGAACTTCTACTGGGAAGGTGAATCGCCAAAAACGTCAACTTGGTAGATTTTTTGGTCGTTTTTTTTTAAGTTAAAAATCTACACATTAGCTTCATCAGAGGGGGGCGTTGTTCGCTGGATTCTTTCATAAATTTCAACTCATTTTTTTTGATTGAGCTAGATTCAAAGCTTCCGCAACGATGCTTGCATAGACAGTTCCTCATTATGTTTGAGAAATTAACCTAAATTCGGCAATATACACTTATATACAGGTTGTCCTACCAAAAAAACCTAACAGTCGAATCGGGCATGTTTTCAGAAAAGTGGGGGAGTATTCAAAATCGTGTCTAATGTATTGCTGAGTAGAATAATTGGTCTTCCAAATATTTTTTAGTTAGTTTCATGAGGGTATTTTGTTCAAAAGATACAGCAATCACAATATGGGACTTGAAAAACCACTTGGGGCACTTTTTTATTTATCAAGTTTACAGATCGAAGCGGGTAGAATAAGTCACACGTCACTCTTGAACAAAGGAAATAAATCCTTTATGTTTTTCTCTAACTCCGCTTTCTCACTTTCAAGGAAAGTGGCAAAAGACGATTTTCAACCATTGGGTTCGATGAAGCTGAGCGTTTGTTCCACGCATCGATTTGAATGAAATAAAGTTTGTATGGTAGATTATGGTAGGTTATCTGACTTTAACAGGTGATTTGAAAATATTCCAAAACCCGTATGCAATATACCTTTATTAATTGGTTTTCGACTGTTATGTGTTTTGTGGGACAACCTGTACTTATTTAGTGTCAATTAAGTAGGAGTTGCAATATTCAGCTACATATAACTGACTCTTTTTGACTTCGTCCCTAACAGTGTGTGATTCCTGACTCTTACTTAAAGGCGCATCACTGTTACCGTCGGTGACTAACCGTTTGTGTCTCAAGTTCAACCTTCGACACTCGTTCTACACCGGCGCCCTCTCGCGGTCAATTCTGTCCAGCTTCTACCGGCGCATATACTACACCAGATGTGAAAGAGGCGCTCAGTGAGCAGCAAAAGAACATCTTGCATGAAGTGGGACCACTGATCATCGAAATGGGCCTTCACGTTACCTGGACACCAAAAGGGTCACTTTTCGCACCGGAACTATCTGCCTGAGGTCTGATTTTGGCTACCGAGTAACTTCAACATTTCACAATGAATCCATCAAAATTATACCTAATATTTGTGATTGTGGTAATGGCCACCTGTTGGCTTTTGATCTTTACTTTTCCCACGAAGCACACTTACCCAATTATGGTGATACGAAATTTGACCATGAAGCCTACTGAGACAAGTTCAAACCAACGAGATGATTCCAGGCAGATCATCAATCCTCACGAGTACAAACTCCGCATGGACGAACCTCAGGCATGCTACGATGCCGCAGGAACCCCCGAGGAAGTGTTCTTGTTAGTCCTTATCTTCACCGTTCACTTGCACACACAACAGCGAAAGGCGATTCGTGAGACCTGGGGAAGCCCACGAGAGATCAAGGGAAAGAAGGTCGTCACCCTGTTCCTGTTGGCTCAAAACCAGTACGCCTATCTTCAGCAGCGGGTGGAGAAGGAGTCCAACAAACACCATGATCTCCTCCAGGAAGATTTCCAAGACACCTACAATAACCTGACGCTCAAGACCATCATGGCTATGAAGTGGGCCAGCACGCACTGCCCCCACGCCTCCTACGTCATGAAGACAGACGACGACTCTTACGTCAGCTACGACAACCTTGTCAAGCACCTGACTAGATCACCGTCAACAAACTACGCTGTGGGGCGTCTGTACCCCAATGCAGCGCCCTTTCGGGACCCCGGGCACAAGTGGTACATGTCAAAGGAACTGTATCCTGGACGCGTGTACCTGCCGTATCTCTCTGGAGCGGGATACGTGATCTCTGGGGAACTGACCGGGAAGATTTACGAAGAGTCTTTGCAAACGAGGTACCTACACCTCGAGGATGTCTTTGTGGCTATTTGCCTGAAATCTTTGAAAGTTCAGCGGAGGAATAACTATTATTTTACATGTCAGCGCCAGGAATACTCGTATTGTCGATTCCGGCAGCTGATAAGCGCTCACAAACTTCGGCCCACGGAAATGTATAGGATTTGGAGGGACCAAAAACGCCGACGTAGATGTAGTCTTGGCCCTAGACGTCAGTGATCAAGAGCGATAGTTGCATTGATGTGTAGCGCCCTTGCATAATTGGATTTTTACTTACTCCCACCAACGTCTTGGTCATTTCGTAGCAATGGGGGCGGGGCCATTTTATGTAATTATGACCGTCTGTATATGTTCGAACAAACATGGTTCCTTTTTATAGCTCCATTCTTGATCATGATCAAGCACGTATAAGCGCGTATGTTTACAACCGTCGGGTGAGCCATTTAACCTATTTTCTCGATCGCTAATTGGTTCCCTAGGAAAGCGATAATGCTTGATCACGTCAAGGGCGGATCCAGAACACAATTTTTTGGGGGGCCAAAAAAAATTTTGGTCCCCCAAAAAGTGGGTCGAAAAAAATTACGGCGTGGGGTTCGGGGCCCGCTTAAGGGCCCCGAAAAAATTTTGGATTCTAGATGCTCTGTGGTGCGATCTGAGGCAATTTCTGACCACTTTAACCAATGTTTTTTTGAGGAAAAGATGGTGGTGTACTCATTGCCTGCCTTTATTGCGATGTCACATAAAAAAAAAAAAATTGGTTTCGTTTTGGGGGGGGGGGCCATGGCCCCCTTTGCCCCCCCCCCCTGGATCCGCCCTTGGATCACGTACCGCACGCAGGTAGGGTAAGTTTTTACAACCGTTGGGCGCGGCGAGCCATTGAACCTTTTCTCGATCGCTGATCGGTTCCCTAGGAAAGCCTAGGGAGAAAATAAAGAAAAAGTTAAACCGCTGGAACGAAATGGCTAAGACGTTTATAGTGTGAGTTAGTCTGAGTATCACCTGTTATCTGTAGAGCCCAGTCTCATGTCTAACGTCTGATATATCTAAGCATGCAGATTTATGCGATCCTGCGCCTCAGCCAATCGGAGTCGACTTTACTAAATCGTGACGTCATTTCATTCCCAAATCAGGACTTACTGTTTGATTGGTCGATTCGAATGCAGTGTTTTGTAATACAACAACGGCCGAGCATAGATCTATAAAACAGAGACAGTTTGGCGCGTACCGTGTAACATAATACAGAGCGCGTGAGCTTTGTGTTTTTTTTTTTTTATCCATGTCTATGACGCGACAACGGGTGAATGACCAAGATCCGATATAGGAAGCGCCCGCTGATTGGTCAAAATCTAGAGGTCAAGAGGCGGTTATTTGCATAATTGATCAACGAATCAGCTGGCATTATGATAGACCATATACATAGACTAGTGCGAGAAGGCCTGCTGGTCTAAAAGCTGTGCCATTAGAGGGCGCACTATGCACCGTCCACTATCGATCACTAGCGTCTTGGGCCAAGACTAACGTAAATGCCATCGAGAGTTGGCATTCTTGACTTGAAGTCTTGAGGATCACCAGAGGGCAGCATAGACACCTCTCTTGATTACGTGTCATGAATTGATAACGTGTAATGAATGTCGACTATTATTCATCCGGATTTACTGAGATTAAGAGCTTGTCTGTGCGCATATTGATCTCTTCACCTCGACCGGAAAAAGACACATGAGAGTGAGAGAAAGGAGAAATAAAAAAAAAAAAACGCGACACTTGATGTGACTTTTGATCAACATAAAATATCTGAACTGACTTCACGTCTGTGACCATAAATCCATGGAACATGAACATTGATGACCGCCATGCGTCGTCTTTGTTTCAACTAACGACCAAAACAAAAATATCAGATTAGGCCAAAAATTTAAAAGTCTTCGGTTTCTGGTCTTCGCGAGCGTCGCCGTAGCCATGCGCGTCGGCAAAACTAAAAACAAAACATTTTCAATGTGAGATGATGTCTTAAAACCGCCAAACTCACTGGTTTGATTGGAATCCTGCTGCTGCAGATTTTTAACGTGTTTTTAGATGGGGTTGCGATGGAGTATAAGCTTATGTGGCCTCTCTGGGCTCCCATATATTTTGCACTAAATTTATTTAGTCGGGCACCATTTGCAGACGGTGTTGTAAGCCAGACTGAGGGAGCGATGGTCGTGTATCTGGAACCTGTAAACGCTTTTTAATTAGCGCAATATATAAGGGAGCAGACTAATGACCAGCCTGGCAGTTCATGAGATCAGTGGCTAATGCACGATGTCGCTAGCGCTGTATGGTCTGACGTTACTGTTGTCTCTGATTTTTGTCTTAACTATCCAAATTTCCCAAAGAATCGTGTCGGTGAAACCGTAAGTGGGTGCAGAATTCTCAAGCCTTATGGCCTGACTGAGGTCAACTCAAGCTCCACCCTGAAGGATGTTTTTGATAGTTTTAAGAGGATCGAAGCGTCATCTGCAATGTCAGCCGACATTTGAAGAAAAAAAAGTTGGAGGGGAAAAAAGAACCCGCGTCGCAGCACCACTTTTGGGCAAGCTCCATACCAGAAACCAGAAACTTGGGGGGGGGGGGGGGGCCCTTATATTTACGCCACCATAGACAGGGATCGACCTTAACTTTTTTTTCACTAGCCAGCTGGGCTACTGAAACAGATTCTTCAACTAGCCCGAGGGCATTTTCACTAGCCCGCATGCTTTTCTTTTGTATAAAAAGTGTCTAAAAAGCAACAATGTGCATACATGTAAAACGGGTATCCTGATGCAGTCTTGTCAGTGTTTTTAATAAAACATATCCAATAATTTAACCATAAACAGTTAATAAAATGATACACTAGCCTGCATGCTTTTCTTTTGTATAAAAAGTGTCTAAAAAGCAACAATGTGCATACGTGTAAAACGGGTATCCTGATGCAATCTTGTCAGTGTTTTCACTAAACATATCCAATAATTTAACCCTAAACAGTTAATAAAATGATACACAAATTGATACAGGTTGGCTTTCTGAATTCAATGATTTATTTCTTCCTGTCCTTTCATCTTTGCCGTAGCCCAAAATGTTTGACTCGCCAGCCGGGCTACTTAAGGAATAGTTTTACTCGCCCGCCACTGTTTTGACTAGCATTTGGCTAGCGGGCTACCGCTAAAGTAAAACCCTGACCATGAATACAAGTAGAGATCGAGGATTAAGATCGAGGTATTCAGATTTGCTTATATACGATCAAGATGAAACTTGAAATTTCTAGTGCTGATATAGTGCGCCCTCACTCGGTTCAGGATCGGGCGCGGGTTGCGTAATTTTTATTCCTAGGAGGGTTATAGGGGCAATGTCATGAATAATTCATGTTTATCCATGAAACGGACAATGACATCAACAGCATTGTTGTTAGTTACTCAACTAGTTACAATACATTAAAGCATTTTAAAGAACGGTTGTCGTCGAGCTACCACACAGTAGCCTAGTGGATAGCGAGATGAGCTATGGAAACAAAGATCCCTGGTTCGAATCCACGTCGTCGCTGCTCATTTGCATCAGCTATTTTTCTTCTCCAAATTTATCACTGAGATAATTTTAAATTAAGGGGAAAATAGAACGAGAACCTAAGTCATGCAATGATTCAAAGGAAAAACTGAATTATTCATGACATTGCCCCTAACCCTCCTAGGAAAAAAAAATACGCGTTCGGTTCGGCAAGGGGCATTTTACCAATTTAATATTGCCGGATACTGACATCATGGCATTTTTAAAGGCCGGGTCGCCAATATTTTATTTACACAATAGTACAGGGTACCCATTTTTCAGGCGACTTGAATCAAGGTTATAGGATTGTAGAGCGCCGCATAGCGGCGTCCTACAATCCTGTAGCCTTTTACCTACGCGCGCGCGTATACTCTCTCCACATGTGCGAAAGTATAATTATAATTAATTAATTGCAAAGTCCAATTGAGCACCACCGTTGCCTAGTGGATATGCAGGCTGGCTAGCAATCAGAGGTCCCGAGTTCGATTCCCTGCTCTGTCTCTTCCAGGTTTTGCTCTCTTTTTTTTCAACAAGTCAAAAGTTTTATCTTGAAAACGTTATAATAAAAATGCCCATAGGAAAGTGCACAGGTACCCCAGATAGTTGTGTAATAAAAAATATCGCTTCCCGGATGAACGTACGACAGCATTTATTTTTTTAGGTCAATTTTATTTTGGGTCAATTTTGTTCGGGACCGACCGACCGACACCAAAGTGACTTGTACTTTTGTAGAAGCTCCTCAGTGCCAGAGCTTTAAATATGTCACACTATGGACCCTAAATTTATAGAAGAACCCATGTAGGCCTACACATGTTCCTGTTTTAGAAACAGCGGAAATTAAATAAATCTCCAGCAGATTACAAATTCAGTTTGTATACAGTGACAATAGTTTACTATTTGACAATGTTTTATTCAATATCCGTGTATTTGTTGACATTAAAATATTGCTACTTGACTTATAAAGAAACATATTGTTCAACTACTCTGTGTAGGCCTACTTAGTTAGTACAGGGCGCCTCAAAAAAATAATGTAGCAGTCAATCCATAAATGATCTAAATACTACCACCCTCTTTTTTGCAAAAGTCTAAAGGTGTAGTAAATACTCTACACAATGGTCTTTATCCCATCTCATTTGGACACCCCAATCCAGAGATACAGCTAATTAAATGAAATTTCTTGAATTCCAAGTTGGGCTACTTGATATCTAACGAAAGGCACACACATACAGTACCAAGAAGGTGATGAAAGTAGCCTACACAGATTTGGACAGTCTTTACAAGCTTTGCCGTAACTTTTAAACTCGGGTCCAAATCACACGGAACAAAAATCCTGTCAAAGGTAAAGAAACACTCTTTCATCTCATGGTAATCATTGTTTGAACAAACAAAAACCCGATTTACTTTCCTCAGAAAAAAATGTTCGACTGCTACATTTTGTTTGAGACATTCTGTACAAGTATTGTCTACTGGTGAGGGTCGTGCTAATAAGCGTCATCACGATAGAAGCGTCAACACATGACAGAAGCGTCAACACACCGTCAACACTGCCAAAACACATTCTAAATTGACAAAAAAAAAGGCATAGAACTGTAAAGTTTAGACTTAAAGAGATTTTCGGTGGGTCAGAGGTTACATTTCGTTTACAAAAATGGAGTTTTTTTCACGCGAAAAATTGATCTCTAGTCTAAAAGCACTGTCGTCCGCTATCTTGCCTTGCTTGGACTACACCATTTCAGATATGGGTGTGCAGGTAATGAAATTATCATGTCGTATGCGGATTCACACGTAACCTTCGCCCTCTGTTGATTATTGTATAAAGCTATCACTCCTTTTGCGTAATGGTATCGTCTGCGCTGCCCCTGAAGCAACTTGGCGGCGGATTTCGGAGCTGCACTGAGAGCCAATTTTCTTGAACTTAAAATTGCAATGTTCAGACGTTTGACCAACTGATTTTGAGCCAACATTTTATTTTTGCCCATACTATACGGTTGGAACACTTGTTTTGTCAATTTGAATGCATTTTGGAGGTGTTGATGCTGTGTTGACGCTTATTAGTATGACCGACTGGAGATTAAGTACATGTGTTGTGCCATTATGTCCAATAAAAGCAATAAACTTACTCCATACTATAGTATTTCTAAATACAGTCGAGTCTCGTTATAACAAACTCGTTAGGACCTAGCGAAATTGTTTGTTATATCAGGAACATCAGTCCCATTCATTGTGCGCATAAATGAACAGTCGGGACCAAGGGTTTATGTTTGTTATAACCAGAATGTTGTATTGACAGAGTTTGTACTAACGAGAGTCGAATGTATATTTCTAAATATTTCTTAAAAGGCAGTTTCTCTGTCAGCGCATAACACCAAACTGATATGTTTTAAAGACAAGTGCGAGTGCACAATAAGCTCTGGCAATCTTGCATTCAAGTCTCGCGTAACGCGAAAACGTTGGCCGGAGATTATGATATGACGCAAGCCGCGGGCCGCCGTCCCTCCACGCAATAATCACGCTGTCCCCAAAATTGACAATAAAACCCCCTAGGTTTTCCATAACATACATGTAAAGCGTGCTATGGGCCTTATTCACGAGTCGGCCATATTGGATTGAAAGTTAGGTAAAATCTTACTTTTTTTCTTAACTTGCAAAGAGAATTGAAAGCAATTTCATTCATAATAAATTCCAGTCTGCTTCAATGAATGATTTAAAATTTGTAATTAAACATTCCTTAATGTTTAAAGCCATATTTAACAAAAAACGACAGTACAATAATAAGGCTGCACTTGTGCCTGCATAAACAGTCTGGCGCCATCCCATTACACAGTTAACAATTAATGACATACATTCAGGGAACTCGACAAAAATTGCCAACTCCTGAATAAGGCCCATAACGCGCTGTATACCACGACTAAAACATTACTGCACATATTTTGCCTTCATTTACAAAATTTGATAAACAACTTTACGAATTGATTACAAACAATTTTTGTTATGTATTTAAGTTATTTATTTATTTATATATTTTTTTTTGAAAATTAAAATGTTGTAGTTATATCTTGTGGGAAACGTAGGGGTCTCGTTTTTGGTGACTTTTCTGGGGACAGACCGACCGACTGACCGACCACGAAGTGACATTGTCCCTGCCAGAGCATAAAAAAAAACCACTGTGTACCTTCTATAACGTTTTACATTTTTTTTTATTAATACACCAATCTGGGCACGCTAACAATTCCATCATGAAGGCCCTCTTTAATGGCGGAAGCATTGTGCTAGCTATTGCACAATGGTGTCTCCATCGAAGGGGGCCCGGTGAGTGTTTTTTAACTTAAATAATACATATTCTTTGTTTAAGCGCCGTGAGGTGGATTTTTCTGCGATTGTTTGCACTTTATAAATTTCTCTATTATTATTAGAATTATGATAACGGTAGCCACAAGGATTTGTCTATTATGTAACAAATTTGTACAGAAAAAAAAAACACTACAGAAAACTACAGGAAAACTATCCATTGAAAGTGTGCACAGAAATTATGGAATGTACAAAGCAAAGGATTGATGTGGCATGTATATATTTATTTTTAATTTACCATTTGATTAATGGGGAATTAATTTTTGGCTACTTAATGTATATTCACAAGCACACAATTGGCCAAAAAAAGCTGCATTATTATATTTGGTTCAAATCAACATATTACCATGGTTACACTCTAAAAACCATGGTGTAATGTAGGATAATTCACCAAATCCAGGGCGAGTCAAAAGAACGAGACCCAAATGGCAGGACCTGTTTTTGAATGAAGTTTTGCCTGTAGCACTTTCCAAATCTAGGATATGAAAGTCCAATCAATGAGCTTTCTTTTAGTACAAGAATCATTCAAATACCGTACCTCATGTTCTTTTCAGGTTACGGAATTTTGAACACAAACACCGTTTTAAAGTTCTGTCCACGAACAAAAAAAAAAGGCAAGTGTTATTTCAACAAAACGAAAAAAAAAATTACATGCATGCATCCCTACGAGAAACATTTTTGTTTTACTGAAATATAGAACACATTTGTTTATGTGTAAAAAAAACCACCTTTTTTAGAAGGTTGCAGGCAGCAATGAAAGGGAAAAAACTTAAAAGGGAGGGGTGGAATAATATACAAGTTGAAAATGTTTTGATAAAAAATAAAATTGAATTTGTTGCAGACCATTATTGGGAATCATCTTTCAAATATTTGTCATGGCCTTCTCCAGTTCTTGTACTTGTTTCAGGACTTTCATTGAACAGGGTATGTGCATATAATATATATGTAAATGTGTGGCAATATTTAATATGATAATGATATTCATATCATGCTGTGTGCAGCCAATGACAATTTTTTTATTGATAATTTATGTAAATAATGTATAGTCGTAAAGTCTGGGACGAGCCAATAAACGTATGATGCATCCAGCATGTCAAACTGGCATTTATCTCCGGTTTCCCTGACATGAAACTACATGTACATGTACTCGGAATATTTTCTATTCCCCCTGGATGGGATGCCAGTTCAGCGCATGTTACTCCCCAGCTAATGCCGGTACCCATTTACACATACGTATTGTATACTCCTGGGTGGAGAGAGGCAAGTGGGTGTAACTTGGCTTGCCCAAGGACATTACATATTGCCAGCAGCTGGACTCGAACCCCTGACCCTCTGATCGCGAGTCACGAGCCCTCACCACTGCATTCTCCTGCATAAATACATGTACATGTATAATAACAAACGGTTTAAACTTAAAGGGAAGATACAACATTTGCAAACATCAAAAAATGAAATGATCACATTATCACGAAATACCTTACTGAATTGTTAGGGACTGACAGTCTAAAGCATCCTGTCAAATCGTGGCTCCTGACATGCCTGATGTGCGGACATTTTCAAGAAAAACTGTATTTTTCCAAAAAACTAGCTCTTTTCAAAAACTGTTCCTTATTGTTCATGTTTAGTTATTCTGACTTTTCAACTGATTACACACCTGTGAAGGGGTACAAGCCTGCTAGACTGATTCTCTGACCTTACAATTCCTTAAAGTGTATTAATTGCTCCATTTCATCTTAAGTGGGGTCAGGGAACCAGACCACAAGAACATAATAGGTTTTCTTAGTTTTTCTAGCATCTTAAAGCCCAAACCGTGAAATAAGTCGGTTTTAACAAAATTTACTGTAACATACTAATCCTCCAAATCCATTCATTTCTGAAAATTGCAGCAAAAGCAAATGTTGTACATTCCCTGTTAAAATGCTAATTTTCAACCCTTTTACTCACACATTTTTGCATGGTTGGCAGCTTGTGGGGTAAAAACTTCACAATCACCGGTGAGACTCGAACCCACTACCTCTTGTTTACAAGTGCAGATGTCTCACCAATATATGTACAACAGACAGGGCTTCCCAGTATTTGCTGGCGATTTAAGAATACAATGACTACAGGGTGAAAATCTCGACATAAAAATTACAATCTTTAAAATCAATGACTACATGTACATGTACCTTTTGACCAGGAAGTCATCAACAAGAGGAACAATGACAAGTCAAATCAAGAACAAGTCATGTGCCACAAGTATCGTATTAAAATAAATAACATTCAGTATATTATTTAGCGTACTTACATTGTACATAGCGTACATCCTATTTCCAATAACACTGCCCAAATGTATCGCTGCTTTTGCAATTAAAACAACCAACTCTGGACAAAATTACTCTTGGCAAAGTAGTTGACATCCAATTGTTGTTGTAAATTATCAGCAAAATAATCACATATACATGTACTGTATCCTGCCTACATTCTTGATTTACAAAGGTGGAAATTACATTGCATATTGAAACTATAATCTTTTAAATATTTTAAAATCTGTCTTAATACTTGTACATACTTATACATGTAGGACATACAAAGAAACACATGTACATGTAAGTCAACTCTCGTTTAAAAACTCGGTTAATTAATACGAATTCTGGATATAAACATGCACATGTACATGTAGAGAACATCTGGCATTGGGTCCCAACTTTGCATTTATGTGAACAACGAATGGGACTGACGCTCGCCCTCTTCAAACCGAGTTTGTATAAACGAGAGGCGACTGTACATTGAATCGTACATGTATCCTGTGTTAGTAGATGTACATGTACAATGTACATGTATTTCTTTCAAGTTGATTGTCTACACACTTTTAAGTCTTGACTTAAAACTATACATGTACACGTACAACATGTTCGCCCGCCTACCCGCCTCCCCCCCCCCTCCCCCCAACTGGAAATGTGTAAGTCTTATAGCTCCATCTTATAAGTGACCATGGTTAACAGGTTTAAAAGAAATTTAGTGCCCGTCCTGTGCCCCCACTCACCCCCTATGGTGAGAATGGCTATGCTGCTGTGTGTACACCTACAATGTACATGTATGTATGTATGTATATACATGTATGTACAGTATGTATACGGTACACATACATGTACATGTACATGTACATGTACATGTACCATACAAGCATAATTATGTAAAAGTACGTACACATGTACATGTACGTAGTTACACATAATGTATACATGGTGTTAGTTGGAAAAGATGTGGTTCAGAAATACATGTACTGTTATGTACCGGTAGGCCACTGTCTATTGAACATGTACATGTATGTATACATACATGTATACCGCCAGCAGTTATTAAAAAGCAATAAGCTAAAAATATAATATTTTTACATGTACATACACGTACACACTACAGCTACATTTACAGGATATAACGAATAAAAATTGCCAGTCGGGTGGTACCGGTTCATCATGAATACAATGTTATACACCTGAATCTGGGCAGGCCTCGGAGTAACATTTTCATAAAGAGACTGTATTTGCCGTGATTGTTGATCAAAGCTTTTAGCATTTCTTTCCTTGATCCCTTGAACTCTACTTGTCTGTGCGTCATTCTATAAATTTAGGGTACATTTTCCAAGTATCGTGTTGAATGATTTCAAAAGATGTTTTATTTGTTGGGTAGGTAGTTTGCTATTCATAATCACTCTTGGAGGACGACTGCATTCAGGGGTGCATCAGAATTGCAAAATCACTGATGTCAGATGAAACGGGGACAGGGAAAAAAAGTTGCTCCCAAATTCACAGAATGAAACACGCACGTACATTTGTAACCTTCTACCATGTCTACAGTCAGAGTTTTGTTGTAAATGAAAACATCTGTTCGAAATGTTCAAAAGAAAAATGGGTCCATGTACACATGGCATGTGCCGTAAACAAATGTAAACTACATGTATTGTCAATGATTGTACTGTACCTCAATAAGGAAATGGTTGTGTGCGGTTTTAGACTTCAAACAGAGCAAGGTCTGGGGGAATGCTTGGTTATTTTGTTGCCAAAAAAAAAAAGCTGGCCGAGTTATAAAACAGGTCCTTTTACTACATGTACATCCCCATCCCCCCTTGAATTTCTCAAAAAATCTTGCACCTAATAAACATTTTAGACAAATCCTGTGTCAATTTTGGATCGCCAGATGTGCATGTAACTGATATATATATTCATATTTGCACAAAATCTAAAATGCCCAAGTCTACAAACATTGCAAGACATGACTCGGGGGTGTTTGGATACATTTTTTGTAGTCTGGACTGTGGCTACGCATTTTTGAACAGATTGGTATTCGATTATTCCAACTTGGACATGATCGAATGTTCGAATATTCAATTTTAAAAGCCCGATCGAGTCAAACATGCGCCAGCCTAAACTGGTTCCGATCGGGATTTTCGTGCATCCATTTTTAAATAGAAAATTTGAGCTACTAGGCCTATTCATCAAATGGCTTTCGACAAAAAGTGTGGCTTCGGACAAACAATTAAAACTATGCAATATCAAAATACTGTAGAGGCTTTTCATTTTTTGAATATTTGAATTGGAAAAAAATGCTTTTCGGATATTCAGTTGATGAAATATTTAAATGTTCAGCATTCGGACAGCCAAACAGCCCAACCCAGCCGCTACAACTTTATTGGTATAGTAAGTGTATCTAAGTCTTATTTGAGCTAAAATTTCAGCTAATGAAATGTACTATAGCAGATGAGAAGTTGCCGAACGGAACGTTTAAAAATAACTTGTGTGGCACAGCCTTGGATTTTACAAGGGGATATTCAACGGCTCTGTTTACAGGCTTTTAGCCTTTTTGAGATTTAGGCAAACACAACAGGTGGGCGTAATGTGGAGTAAGAAAAATTGTGGTAAAAAAAACACACAGAAGTTCACCCACGCCAAATATGCCCCTGCTATAGGGCGCTCTCACTGGGGTCTACCCGATGTTTCCCAATGCTGATGTTCCCCACTACCGATGTTCCCCGAAATCCTTAGCCCACAAGACCCACAAGACCCAGCCTACATCCGGCTCCTAGAAAGTCAGCGTCGCCATTGTAGTAGTAGGCAAAAGATCATATAGCGCCCCACGCAATAGGTACTAGGCGAGCCTTCAAACATGTGATCAGTGGCGCACCCAAGATTTGGTTTGGGGGGGAGGGGGGGCTCAAATTTTTTTTCACAAAATGTTGCCCAAAAGTTTTGGCCGACACATTGCTGAAGACGCCCGACGCTCACGCGAAGAAGCTTTGGCTTTGTGCACATTAATTGTGCACACAGTACGTGTACACACTTATGCACACTGTGCATTGTACTTCGCGCTATATGCATGAACCAGTACGCACACGCAGTGTGTTCCGTTCACGGGGCTCTCAAAGGTGGTAAAAAAGCGCCCTCTCTTGTTTGCGCACGGAGCTCATTGCGTCCTCCAATCTCAAAAAGGCTAAAGCGTATGCATGCTTACTGTTCATGAACATGGATCCATGCTGTTTAATCTGAAATCACCTTGTATCAGGTGATTTAACCAGCAGACTATAAGCCCCAATCTAACAAAAACTTCCTGGGTTACCGATTACAGTGACCCTCCTTATCGTGGCAAAATTACTTAGCATCTGATGTTGTGGTGGCGATGCTGATCGCTCCAAATCCGGTGCATTTCGGAGGGTTGGACCATGTGAGTGGTCATCAGACGGCGAAAGCGACAATACGAGTACGCGGTGCGCCAGTTGTGAAAATCTTTGTTCTTGACGGGTTTGATTTTCAAGGCGTCCAAGCAAATGGCCACAAAGACATCTTCTAGGTGGAGGTATTTGTGATCCAGGGATTCTTCGTAGATCTTACTGGCGACGTCTCCAGACATCACGTAGCCTGTTCCGGAGAGGAACGGTGGGTATTTTACGCCGGGGTAGATGTCCTTAGGCATGTACCACTTGCTCTTAGGGTCCCGGATAGGGCCGCCGTTGATGAGAAAACCCTCCGCGTGGTTGACCGACGGGGCTTTGGTGGAGGCAAGATGCTTGACGAGGTTGTCGTAGCTGACGAACATGTCGTCATCTGTCTTCATGACGTAGGAGGCTTGGGGGCAGTGCGTGCTGGCCCACTTCATCGCCATGATGGTCTTGAGCGTCAGGTTCTTGTAGGTGTCTTGGAAATCCTCCTGGAGGAGATCGTGGTGCTCGCTGCACTCCTCCTCCACCTGGCGCTGAAGCCTGGCATCCTCGTTGTACGCTAGGAGGAACATTGTAATGACACGCTTGCCACCAGTTTCCCGCGGGCTTCCCCAGGTCTCGCGGATGGCCCGCCGCTGCTCAAAGTTCTTGTGTATCGTGCAGATCAGCACTAATAGAAAGACCTCCTTTGGGGCCCCCGAGGCGTCAAAACAGGCCTGGGGCTCGTCTAAAATCAGGCGGTAATCGTGGGGGTTCACTCGCGCGGAATCATCTCGGTTGTACAACGCTAGTAAATTGCCGGGTGACGGGACTGTGTTCTGACCACTAGAGTCTACAGGTATCTGTCGGACTACATGTGTTGTATTAAAAGATGTCCGAAATGACAGATAGTCATCCTTCGGAAGAACCCTAGAAATGTTTGTCGGGCTTCTGAAGATAAAACTTCGCCCGGGTTCTTCAGTGTCCTTGATTACCGCCGGTTGTTTTGCACTCGGTGGTTGATATCCGTGGGCTCCGTGCCTGAATAAATCCTCGATGTCAATTCTTGTTCTCTGTGATGCCTCAGTATCGCTAGCGATGGCTGATTTCGTGGCTATAGGGGATTTGCTAAACAGAAGCGACGAGCGCCCCGATATAAACATAAAGGCAAAGAAGTTCACGGTTCCGATTAAGGTTAAAATCAGGAGGTTCCTTAAGTACGGATTCATTGCGGCAGGGTTAACATCAGCACGATAGAAACAAATTTCGCTGATTTTAGGGATTTTTGCCAATCTAGGTTGAGACGATGACAGAGGAATCCTCAACTATCCTGTATGTGGTCATCCTGTTGAAAAGCTTGACTTGTGGTTTTGGCCGTGTCTTGCCCTGCATGGAAAAAAGACAAAACAAACATCAACAAGTGAAAACATACATGCATGTACTGTACACATACCGGTAACTACATGTATCAAACAAATTACGGCAAGGCTAGTATAAAGCTGGCCCCCGTGCACACAATAGATTCAATGGATTCAGAATGGCTCACTGGAAAATGTTATTGCATTTGGTCTACACTACCGAATACTCTTTAGTCGTTCATGCTACCTGTTGTTCTACAATGTACCGTACTCATAGATTTTCATCTACTCATGGAGGCTACCTCCATGATCTACTGGAATGACTGTGGTGAGTAGAAGCAGGTACATTGTACATGTACTCGTGAGTACAGCAATTTTGGCTGTAGGGTTCACGGCTTAATACGTCCTCTGTAAACATTCCTCCCTAGGATTTCATTCGTCTTTAAAAAAAACACCAAAAATTACGTAAATGACCCAAAACGTTGCGCAGTAAGGATATAGTGGTGTTCCCTAACGTGGCGCACTTCGACAGTTACCGCGACTTTCCACATCAGTGTGCCAAACTTCTTTGTTGACAAACTTCAAATTCATTCATACTGGTACTTTTACATGTACCTTAATAATGCTTGCTACAATGTAATTTAACCTCTGTGAACAATTCACCAACGGTGGCGTCCGGAAATTGGGCACAAATCGGCTGAGTGTTCCCCAACGTGGCGCACAATAATTCTCAGGCAATTCCAAATTAACATTTCTGTAAAGTTGATAAATTCTGATAAACATACCCAACTAGAAGTTTGTCAGAAAATAATTTTCTATTTTTTGAGGACATTTCCAAGGGTTCACTGTGCACTTCGAAAAAAAAAATCGGAAAATCACGCTGAAATAACATTTTTTTCGACCTTTGTAACGGGTAGATAAACTCGTGATTTATGAACGGGAGTGCTTAATAGAACCTAACGAAATTTCACAGAATCAGTTCAAACTTTTGCTCTAGCTAGGCGCTACAGGCAAAAAATCAAAGTGCGCCCATTAGGGGCCGCGCCACGTTAGGGTACATCAACAATATCTCAGTGCTGAAGAATGTGGTGTGATTTGCACGTTACGGTATTTGCTTGTAAATTACTTCACGTCACACTAATGTGTATACATGTCATTTTTCTGCTTTTATGGGAATTTGGTTAACTACCCATACATTGTACTTGGGAGTACATGTACATGCCTACTGTCTCAAGAGTAATTTCTTCGCGAGTACTCGAGTAGAAAAATCCACTTCTCTCCCAGGCCTAATCTACACAGTATGCCACATAATTATTAAGGGTAATACTGTATGATAGCACTGCACGGTTCTCTGCAACAGGCATGACAGGCTACAACCAGGCTAGAAGTCACAAGTTACAGTCAGTCAGTCAGTCAGTTGGTCGGGGAGTCGGGATACAGCCAGATACATGTACATGTACATGTACAATGTACATACCGTTGTTCATTACCTGTATTCATGTAATTTTGTACATGTATGTGGGTAATTCCACAAAGTTGGGTACAGAATGTGTGACATGAGGGTGAGTTTTTCAAAATAATGTGAAGAGCACTAAAATAACTTTTTTAGGTGCTGACATATATGTAGTGTCTAAAATAATAAACCATTTTGAGACATCTTGTCAAACGTTTTATTTTTAACAGTGTTGTTTATTAACAGATGCAAAGCAAGTTTCACATGTAACATGGACACCAAACATGAGGAATCACCTTTCCCATTGTTATTTTATAGAATTGATATGCTCCAAGTATAGAATGTATTTAAAAGGGCTTGATAAGTACATTAATTAAATTCATACATTTTTTGGCTAATCGTTATGAGATTATTGAAATCAGCTGTTGTTCACTCACATGAAATGGGCAAATTATATAAATTTGGCCCTTCATACATATTTTTTCTTGTATTGTCTGTTCCAAAAATGTTTGTCTACACCAAACGTGTAAAACACAAGGAAGCAAACCCACACGTTCAACTTATTTTGCCATGTTACCATTTCTTTTACACAAGACAGTATCCATGCAAAATAATTTTGTGGTTTCACATGTAACAATGACACCAAAATATTGGTGTCCTGTTACACGTGAAACTGATATATGGATTATAAGGTAATAAGCTTTAAACTTGATAAAAAATGAGTAAAACTTCATTTATATTAGTTAAAAATGAACAAATTTGAAACATCAGCTGAAGATGTGAGTGTGTTTAGCTTTGAGACTCCCATATTGGACAGGGTTGGGTTTCACATGTAACATGGATGCCAAATTATTGAACGTTCTGATTACATCTCAAGATGTGATGCCTAAACCATTTTGCCGTCCCCATCCTTCCCGTATCCCATCCCTACCCTCCCCTACCCCACCCCACCCTCCCCCACTCCATTCCCACCCTTCTAGTACCCATAACATATTGGACAGGGTTGGGTTTCACATGTAACATGGATGCCAAATTATCGAAAGTTCCGATTACATCTCAAGATGTGATGCCTAAACTATTTTGCGGTCCCCATCCTTCCCGTATCCCGTCCCTACCCTCCTCTACCCCACCCCACCCTCCCCCACTCCATTCCCATCCTTCTAGTACCCATTACATAACAGTGTTGTAGTCGAGTCCATCACAAGTCCCTGCAAGTCCATCATAAGTCCATCACAAACAATTCAGTCTTAATCAGGTAATAAACTTTAAACTTGATAAAAAAATGAGTAAAACTTCATTTACCGGTATATTAATTAAAAATGAACAAATTTGAAACATCCGCTAAAGATGTGAGAGAGTTTAGCTTCGAGACTCCCATTATTGGACAGGGTTGGGTTTCACATGTAACATGGATGCCAAATTATCGAACGTTCTGATTACATCTCAAGATGTGATGCCTAAACCATTTTGCCGTCCCCATCCTTCCCGTATCCCGTCCCTACCCTCCCCTACCCCACCCCCCCCTCCCCACTCTACCCTCCCCTTCCCCACTCCATTCCCACCCTCTAGTACCCATTACATAACAGTGTTGTTGGATGCATTGTTCCTTGGATTAACCATTCCCAAATGGATGAATTTACTGAACATGCTGAAGCCTAAATCAATGCAAATTATGAATTTATTTCTTAGGGGAAGATTTTTTTTTAGTTTTGTACTATTCATTCTTATGTGTTTTGTTTCTTTTGTTTGAAAAAAATGTTGAAATATCTTAATTCAAACCAGAAAAAGAAAATCACATGATGCTCCACCCCCATTATGAGAATGGAATGGTCTGGCGGTATCCTGGCCTGTGACCAATCAATGTTGACACTTCCCCTCTTATTTTAGACTAACTTCAGTAAAAATCACCAACTTTCGAACCCCCTTCAAACAGATAATGAAAAGGACCCCATTTTTAATAGATCAGACGTTGACCATCCAACGCAGGCAAAAGCACAGGCCAAAACACAAAATCGTACCACACAGTCGCATGGAAACCACGTCGTGATATTTCCATTACGATGTGCAATTTCAGTTAGGGTTTCGGGACACATATTTAGCGTCATTTGTGAAAGCTTAGCCTCTTCTAGTCCGAGTAACTTGGACCCAACTTATCGCCTTTTTTAACATTTTGGACATGGTCTGGCGATAGTGGGGTCCAAGCTAATACCGCGACCTGGACAACATCATCCTGTCACTGTCCCAAACCAACATTTTCCAACAAAAAACATCAGATTTCACCTTCAAAACGGCCTCCAAATTACTAGATATGCCACCTGAAGTACAAGTAGACATCGATGATTAAGATGGTTGTACTTAAGTTTACTTACGATCCGGAAGAAAAGTGAAATGTTCCGTTCATTTCGGAGAGCTCCCCTCGCGATCTTGAACACGTTAAATTTCCGATCGTGTTTAATGTTTGAACGACGCGATTTCTTCTACATGCCCAGTGTACATTCAATGGTCCCCGTATCCCGTGTGCGATTCCGTTACCGAGCGCGCGCGATGCACGATTATGATAATGAGTCACGTTTGTAAACACATACATGTGCATTTTGAACTGTAAAAGGGAATCGGGAACCAGCTTGAACTGGTACCCGCCATAAAAGCTGCGCTAGTTCCCGACTCCCTATTATCGTTTGAAATGCACATGTGTTTACAAACGTGATCCAGTCTACTCATTATCATAATCGATGCATCGCGCGCGCTCGGTAACGGAATCGCACTCGGGATACGGGGACCATCGAATGTACGCTGGGCATGTAGAAGAAATCGCGTCGTTCAAATATTAAACACGATCGGAAATTTAACGTGTTCAAGATCGCGAGGGGAGCTCTCCGAAATGAACGGAAAATTTCACTTTTCTTCCGGATCGTAAGTAAACTTAAGTACAACCATCTTAATCATCGATGTCTACTTGTACTTCAGGTGGCATATCTAGTAATTTGGAGGCCGTTTGACCGTGCATGAACATGTTTTATGCCAAATCACGGAAATGGAATATCACGTCGTCACGCGGTTACCATTTTGTTTCGTATCCATTCCGTAGCTGAAGTGCAGGTTTTAGCGTGTCAACTATACTGCAACAATTGTTTGAGATGTTATTCATGTTTCAGCATACACAGGGAGTAGTTCTTCGGGATTACCAGGCACCGTGTTGATAAATCTGTAATCTAACCCTTGTTTGTCCTCCCCGAATGTGGTATACCTCGTAACTGACATCACACCGTAAAAAAATGACACCAAAACTATTGGCACCCACGATGGGAAAGTTGCCGAAAGCACGCGGGTTTCTTCTTGCAACAAAGCAAGGGTTGCATCCGGGTACTTTGATCGCAAGACGTTCATCCAGAAAATCTATAGAGGGCGCACGCGCGATCGCATTTAATTATCACGTCGTCACGTTTTTTAGTGGATGCGAAGTCAACTACCAGTGAGTAACCACGGTTGTTTTTTAAAAATCGTGTAGTTTTTTCATGATTTCTGGTTGGATACGAATGGAATGCTACTGTTTCTCGTGGAAATCGTTATTTGGGTCTTCTAAATGACTCTGACATTTTACAATATGTCGGTAAATTTCGGTTTCACCTCGCAACATTGCTGACACGAAATGTTACGATGGGCGCTGAGACTTCCGTGATCGATACTTCAGAAATGCAAGACGCATGGAATAAATAACAATCAGGGAATCGTAAACGGTCTATTGGTTCAACTTTATTTGCAAAACATTATTTAAAATATACTCTTGGGAACACAGAATCGTACATTGAAGACCGAGTATGTTTCATGTCACAAAATATTCTTAAAATAAACATGGATACCATGATATTTTGGTGACGTAGTTTGGGTTTCGACCAATTGGAGGTCCCAAAAAAAATTTTTTTCTTGTTCGCCCATTCATCCTCAATAAATCGGGATCGATAAAAAATGTGATTAATTTGTCAAAAAAAAAAATAACAGCACTTTGTTTTCACTGGACCACTGTCACTGATGCATTGATTGTGTACCCAACTTCATGGAATGACCCATGTATACATACATGAACATGTACCGTACAACATACATGTACATGACATACCGGTAGACATGATAGAGGACACTTTATACATGTATGTAGGCTGGCAATCTGGGTCCAGAAAAAGTAAATGAAGTCCACTTAACATGCTTAAAGATGTTAAACAAGTATCCTCTTAGACTTGAAGCCAAGTTGGTAGCCTAATTGTTTTGTGTACAGTAACTGGTACATACATGTACAGTAACCGGTCACTGGCTCTACGCACACAAAATATCGCAGTGGCTGCAATGTGCGTAGTCTGGTTCCCAGACCAACACTGCCGCTGGCACAAACTTTTGCCAGGGGGTGCTGGAATTTCTAAAGGACGGACAAACTTAATGCGAAAGCGGAGCGCAAAGCCCTTACATGTACGTCGTGGCTTAATTTGGAATATGGATGCTCTGTGGTGCAATCTGAGGCGATTTCCGGCCACTTTCATGTGTGACATAAATTTAGGCTAGTCTGAATTAAAGTTACACCTTACAGTCCTTCTGATTTGAAACGTGCAATCGCACCCCCTTCTTCATCGCACACCTAAAAGCTTCCCGAGAAGTGTTACGTGTACATTGTACATGTAAAGTCTGACATTACACTGATTCATCAGGTTAGTATACAAATAATGAATGTTTGTGAGTGCAATGGTAAGAATAATTTCATGAGGTGACAGATGAAATGTTCCATTCCATGAGGCGAAGCCGAGTGGAATGGAACATTTCATCTGTCACCTCATGAAATTATTCTTTCTATTGCACGAACGTGAAACATTCATTATTTGTTTTATAGGCTATAACAACTGAATAAATCCTCCTCATCTGATTGGATGACTTTTAATAGCCAATTTATTCAAGTTAAAAATTGTTTACAAGTTTGACAAGTTCAGAGTTATCATGTTTAATTTATGCAAACTGTTCAACAGGTTGAGAACTATCATATTCAATTTATCTCAATTTAAAACTTTTCCATAAGTTTAGAACTAAAACAGTTCAATAAGTTCAGAACTTTTATTGCCAATTTAAACACCACAGCCATGACAGCGCCACCTTCGGAAACATGTGCAGTGACAGTGCAATGGTACTTCTAATCACAGTGCAATAGTACTTCCATTGCACTGTGCGCTGCGCGCTGGTACGAATAATTCAATGACATTTGATCAACGATCCACCAATCAGATGACAGGGATTTATTCAGGTGTTGTATAATACTTTTTACTCCGTACCTCAGACATGTCACAGATGCAGTTTCTACTTTCACAAGTTGTGTCAAAATATTAGGAGCGGTCATCAAAGTTTGGTCAAGTGTGTGACACGTAAAAAATGTTATCGGGCCCATACTGGAAATTCACATTTTTCTCCAAAGTTCTACGGACGACACAGTGTGTCCTTAGAACTTTGACACACACACCCATACTACATAGTAATTTTGAGGTATTAAGACCAATCTTTTGTGATTTGCAAAATGCACTAAACAATGTACACCCTCTTTTTTTTAGTTTCATTAAATGGGAAATGTTCTGTGGTCACATGTAATTTTGGTTGATTAAGTGGGTGACACTTTGTAAATGAACCATATTAAGAAATGGGCGTCTTTACTTATTACATAAATGTAAGGCCCCCCCCCCCAAAAAAAAATATAGTTCTGCTCTCGGTGACCCTACCCAAGTACTGTACTTTGACAGCCCCTACCCTCATTTTTTTTAGGGGGGGGGGAGGAATGAGGGGAAAAAAAACCGAAAACCACCTACTACATGTACATTGTACCTTGTGTACAGTACATTCCCTTGACTACACGCATACACAGGTCTCCATATGATCGTACACACAAACAATTGCCGAAAAAAAATCCTTACCAACTGTACAAGTCTACATGTTCCCTATAAAATTATATTCAAATGGCATGTAATCGGGAGCAGAACTCTTTTTTGGGGGGCCTTAGAGAACAAAAATCATATGTATTACAACATAAATTTTCCATTGCAAAAATCACTCCAAAATTTCAAAATGGGGCAATGCAATTCTTAAAGGGAAAATACAACATTTGCAAACATCAAAAAATAAAACTACCAAATCATTTTGAAATACATGTACCTTGCTGGACTGTTAGTGAATGACAGTGTAAAGCATCCTGTAAAATCATGGCACCTGGTATACTGTCATTTTCAAGAAAAGTGGTATTTTTGTATCAATTTCCAACGCTGATCGGCCGATCAGCGTTGGAAAAAAACTGGCTTTTTTCCAAATACTGGCCCCAGTTGACCATCGCACTTGTTTGCAATCGATTACACACCTATGAACGGGTACAAGCCAGCTAGACTGGTTCCCTGACCTTACAATTCCCCAATGTATGTAAACTGCTCTGTTTCTTCTTAAATGGAGTCAGGGAACCAGACTACAGGAAAATGATTGTTTTTCTTGGTTTTTATAGCATTTTCGAACCCAAAACCTCAAAAAAGTCAGTGTAACTATATTTGCTATATATTTCCAACCCCCCAATTCCATCCATTTCTGAAAATTACAGCAAAAGCAAATGATGTATATTCCCTTTAATTGATGGCCTATTCTTCAGAAATTAAAACTAAATTAATTTTGAGTGGAATTTAGCAAAACTTTAACTGCAGCCAACTTCAAGCAGAAGAGAAAAAATATAAGATTCCAAAAAATATCAGAAATGAAACTAAATTCTGTGCCAAATGCGCTGGTTTCAACTTTCCAAGCATTATAAATTCACACAACAACCTTAACCCTTACATGTCCCTTCCCAAATCCTCCAAAATCCTCTCTACAAAATGGAGGATTTTGTAGGATTGAGGCTGCATGGCAAAAGTGTGTTGCTAAATTCAGAGGATGCACTGTGTCAACATGGTTAAGGGGCTGGACCTTGTGTACATGTAGTTTATGCTCAGCATGTCAGCACTTGTAGGTATAAATATAGGCCAACATGTACTGTGTACATCTATACATACATTTTGTATACCATGTACATTGTATACACTTGAAATCCTTCGCACTGCTCCAGGATATCACTGGCTCTGCCTCAACATACCGGTACATTGTACAGACAGTGACTGCCGGAGAATTTTGCAGGATTGAGCCAGTGGTCACCTCTCCAAGGACCACATTCAAGAAATTACGTCCTTTTGCAGGATCGAGGCTGTATACTATTTTCACTTGCAGTTTGGTGATTTTGCAGGATTGCAAATGTACAGTGTAGGGTTAATAAATGTGAAATCAACAATATGGGCAATTCTGAAACATAACAGATGTTACGGCTAGAAATGACAAAATTCAATGACAAATTACAGGCCAGCAAACAAAGCGAAACAGCAATTAAAACAAGTCAGCCCCCTCAAATAAAGGAAATCAATATTCATGGTAATATAAAGCCAAAAGTACAAACTGATCTATCATGTCTACGTTGAATTTGAAGATTTTAGACCTTTCAGGGGTGATTAATGTTCCAATTAACCTTTGCAATTTATTACTCATTCAATTAACATTTGACATTTTATATTATTGATGTTTCTACTTTCTTTCTCTTGAATCGTTAACCCTAACCCACCTCACTCCTCCAAAATCCTCCTGGCGGTTTTGGAGGATTCTAGAGGATTGAGGATGAATGGTGATTGAATCAAATGAGGATTCTGGAGGATTGAGGATGAATGGTGATTGAAGCACATGAGGATTTTGGAGGATTGAGGATGAATGGTGAATGAAGCACAAGAGGATTTTGGAGGATTGAGGATGAATGCATTTTGAGGCAGGACTGTCTGATGATTTTGAAGGATTTGGCGTTGGTTATCCTTCATTTAAACACGAGTGCAAAGTTTTGGGATGAGGAGGATTTTGGAGGATTGAGGATGAATGCATTTTGAGGCAGGACTGTCTGACAATTTTGAAAAATTTAGGCGGAGTTGAAAAATTTTGGAGGATTTTGGAGGATTGAGGATGGTTGTAAGCAACAAGGGCCTAGGGGGTTAGGGTTAATACACCAAGGCTGACAATTGTAACAGTCAGCGTATTCATTGTTGCGCGATGAAAAGAAGACAATCCCTCCCCCTCCCACTCTGAACTGGTTGAACTGATCGACGTAGTCAGCTTTGGAATACTTTTTATACAGACGCTGTACATGTACACCCATCCATGTTTGGAGTTTCCGTGTCCGAGTGACATCATTTCATATTCATAAATTAATACAGTTTACCCATTCCTATTGGTTAAGAGCCCGTCATGTGGGCGGTCTTAAATGTAAAAGGATGATTTAGACATGGCTCAACCTCGTCCCCAGGGTGCCGAGCAGTACGCGCCCACCATTACCTGCTCTCTCACCCTGGTATTGGATCATTTGCATACATGTGCAAGATTTTTGAACACGTGCAAATGAGGAATAGTCTGGTGCCTGTATGTGCATTAAATTTGCATTTGTTTTTGTATGCGGTGTCTGGGGAAAAAAAACAGCATCAATTTGTCGCGCCGTGCGTTATGAAAACACGATATTTTGGAAGTTAAAATGTTACAATCTGGCCCGCCAATATGCAGTAACACATTATTTTCATATTAATATGAGCGAACTGGAATGAAAAGGATTATTATGGAGAAAGCGTGGACGTCTTAAATACAATGATCGTGAAAACACGTACATGTAATGCACGTTGGAAAAAACAACTACATAAATCTATTATTAACAAACTGGGGTAAGATTCGAATCAGGTTACAGGAAGAAAGTTTCCTATCCAGGGCTTACTATTGGAAACGAGGTTGGAAATAAAGTAAGCACACAGGGGACAAGGTTGGACATGGCCGGCTGGTCTTAAACACTTTTCCAGCGTCACATGAAATTTGAACTCCCATGAAATCCGTTGGTTGAACGTTCACATTGCTCCTGTAGGCATGTGCAATACTACCACTGAATCAGTATTTCATAGTCCGAAATTCACGCTACACCCGCCCAGCTGCGTTTTGTGCGAAATCGTGCAGTACACGCAACGTGCACGCCAATCTCGTTATAACTGAGGAATTGCAGAGGGACATTCCATATCAGAGGGGTGTTTGATGCATTATGAAGTAAAATTGTTGAACAAAATGGTTAGCAATGTGTAGTTTTTGACTTGTTTTGATTTTTGGAAGGAAAAGATGTTTTATTTTTACTGAAACGGTGTTTATGAGTGTTATAATACCTCCCAAACACACATTAATTCCCTTAGTAATTCCTCCTCTTTAAGTTAAAACCAAATACATACGTGTACATGTGTATGTTCACACAGACTCAACTTACAGGGAAATACAATGTAGTTCATGGCTTTTGCACAGGACTGAATGGAACCCCACAGTTGTGGATCACTTTTGGCAACTGCGGATCGCTGCGCTACCGCATTCATGTACAAATTCAGAATTCACAGTGCACTCAGCGCGCGCGTCGTGTGTTGCGCCTTCATCATGTTCACAATGTAGACTGCACACAAACTGCATTGTGTGCACGGGTGATCTGTAACTAGTCTCACTGCTCGCACGGGGATAAACATTTTCGGCGAATACGGCTATTTGGTTTATTCAAATGCCCAAACCATTATTACTCTGCGATACTTCAGATTATTTCTTCACAAGAAAACCATATGGTGAATTAAAAACGATAAATGTTGACAAAATGTTCTGCAGGAAACCAGAATGTTTCCTTTACAGTTACAAAACAAGCGGATATTTCACCGAACTGGATCGTGGGTAATGTTCATACGTTTAAGCAATTTCCAAAATGTCTTTTCCCCGACAATTGCAAAATGATAGACCTTCAAATAAGTGAAAGAAATCTCGAGAAAAAGAAGTTTGGTTACAGTCGAATTAATTTTGATTTAATCGAGTGTCACACTGAGTGTATACATTGTACACACCCACCATTGCCCACCAGGCCTAAAGACTCACTCCAGAAATGAACACTGAAGAAACCCAGGACACAGAGACAGTGTCAAGAGACTGAAAAGTCACAATTACAACTTCAAGTCAAGTTCAACAAGTGAAAGATCGGACACATGATCATGAATTATTTGTTACTGTCAACGGCTGTGAAATTATGGGAAAGAATGTTGCAACCTGACACTATACGCTACATCAGCAGATCAGTCAGTTCAGTGCCAGTTGTGTACAAATACAATTAAAATTAAGGAAGTGGCTATCGTTACGGCAGCCGTTGTTTAGCGCCCTCTACGATACTTTTTTGATACGCACGCAGGTATATAATTATTTGTTTCCCTACGTTTTAGCGAGCAGTGCGACAGCTCAGTCTATTGAGGGTAGGATTTTGCACCGCGAGGTTGCGGGTTCGCATCTCAGTTTTGCACTCAATTTTTTTTTCCTTTTCTAACCTGAGGCTTTGGAGAAATTCAACCTGTGGGAGATTTCAATCAGCATGTAGCAGAACTCGATAGGGCATTAGGGCGTGTTAATTGTTTTGTTTTTAACGGAAAGTTTTTTTCCCACCACTTTTACATTTCTTTACAATAAATTACATCATAAAAATAAATATTTCCAGGGAAAATAAAAATTAAACCCATAAATTACACAAATCAACCCTTAAAATCTCAAAGTGAATCTCAGGGCCCGATCCAATTCAACGCGCGCGCGCGCCCCCGCGCCAAGCCAATACAATAAGCGCGGTGATCGAAAAACAGCCACAGCAGCGCCCTCTGTTGGTCATAATTTGGTCACCCCTATATCAGCCCTGCCCAATAAACATTGTCAGCCAATCATGCATCAAACTGATGACCTAACCAATAATGTTTGACAGGTTGGCTTGATATTTGACGTCATCACCTCTGTAAAGTCTCAAAGAGCGCCACCAATGATACCCGTGACCCAATAACATGGCCACCGCACCGCACAACGGCTTACATGTACGCGAGTTCAACTTTGGACTAAATTACACAAAGATTTCATGGAGCTGTTCTGATTTCTGAACAAAAGACAATCAAGGGCAGGAATAGCCCCACTAGTGTGGCCGCGGTATGCTGCGCTGAACCTCTGGCCACACACCGTGGTACCGCGCACTACTGAGGGCGTTTTCATAAAATTTACAGGCAGTTTCTTACATACATGTATGGTTGTATTCTATGATGTCCCATCTATCACTTCTGGGATGCTTAGGTGTAATGATGTTCAATTTTCCGAGATATTCTTGAATCTTTCTGGAGCCCATATGCACTCGTGAAACGTCTGGTGATGACAGCCATTTTGAATGTGACAAGAGATGACCTCAAGCTGTGACGTCGCATTCATGCAAATTGCTTGTCGAGCGAGGGCGCGAGTTGCAAATGCGACGGCTGTTTCCTGTGTCGTGCGCGTCGTCCAAGCCGTCGACATCGATGCCCGTGCAGCGCATGCGCAGGGTATTATTTTCATTTTTAATTGGAACAGGAAACAGCCGTGATAGATGGGACATCATACATGTCATAGAATACAACCATATGTAAGAAACTGCCTGTAAATTTTATGAAAACGCCCTAAGTACTAGTGCGCGGTACCACGGTGTGTGGCCAGAGGTTCAGCGCAGCATACCGCGGCCACGCTAGTGGGGCTAGGGCAGGAACTGCACATCATGTGTAAAGTTTATTATGACAACAGAATACATCGTACGTATTTTATCGAGCGGTTAGTAACGGCTGTTCGAGTTTTCCCCTCGATCGAGTATACACTTACCCTATAGCCATGGAGCTATAATAGCTGGGTTGATTTTCTGCTGACAAAATAATTTCGATCTTTAATTAATTTTCGGCTCCCGCCCTAGCAACATGAGCAACGGGACGCTCCGCTCACAGGCCGTACGTGGCTCTCTGTGACGTACTGATATACGGAAGTAGTCCAGTATTTCAGCAAGCATGTTCAGTCACATTTATGGGACTACGTCAGGCTGCAACATGCTTTCTTTCCATTCCAAATTGCGATCCACCGTGACGTGAGCGAGCGGTGAGTGACTAGCATGCACCAGACCAGTAGAGCTATGCATGCACACTGCCAGTCTTTTAATTGTACGTTCCGGTTCAACTTCAAGTTCAAGCACGCATCGCTCTACTCCCTCTAGCCAAAAAAAAGTAGACTTCGTCGAGTTTTTCAACAGTTCACGTCACAGTACGTGATGATCACAACTGTGTGAAAACGATACTGTTAAAAATAAAGCAATAAGCATTGAATACACTTACCGCTTCAATGCTCTCCGAACGACTTTCCCATTTTTAACTTACGCTGCATGCTAAATGAGTAATGCTATTTTTAATGTGCATCATGCATAGCGCATGCACTATGCTGATGGTTCCCAGCTGTAATAGTGCATTACGAACGACGGTGCTTTGGATCACCAGTGCGGCGGTCTCAAAGGTTGCCATAGACTGGATTACTGTCCTGATGATTGAGACAAGAATGACGCTATATCTGCCATTGTGTTTCAGACATTGTCAGATGTCGTTTGCGGACGCTTAAGAAAATGTATCGATCGCCAGCTGAGTAGAATTTTACCAAAACATGTTATTTGTTCATTTTTCTCGAAGGGTTTGTATATTTTATTTTGAAATCATTGGTTTTTGTACAGCCACTACGTATAAAATAAAATATAACTCATAACAAAAGGACGAGTACAATAGTATTTTAGATATTATGGCCTACTATAATATATTATACTAGGCCCCTTTACTAGTGCCCTAGATGTATATGTTTTTCTCATCGGTTTTTGTTTTGTTTTCCTGAGTAATAATCGCTTAATCATTGTAATGTTTTTATGAATCCATCATTAGAATATATGTCTTCTCTCATAGGTCAATCAGGCTCTAAAAACAAAACAACAATACTTGCCTTGGGTAATTCTGTGAAGGCTCTTTGGATGACAGGTATCATCATTTTGGAACATTCCACCGTAGTGCATGTTTCTTATTTTTTTATATATTTTTTTTAATGATGGGGGTTGTCCCTCTGCTTCTCGCAAAGACTAGCCACTCATCGTAAGGGGCTTCAGTGGAGAAAAAAAGAAACAAGCATGAACACAGACCTTAAAATAGACTTTAAAATATAACACAAATATAATGAGGCAAGTATTCAAACCCATCAGAACTTATAGGCCTACGCAGGGGCGTCGTGGGGGGGGGACAAATGGGGGGGGGGGGGCTTTGTGCACCCCCCCCCCCCCCAAAAAAAAGGGGGGGGGGGAAGGGAGAAAAAAATTAATAAAAGAGGTGTGAAGTCATTATTTGCTATTAATTTAACACACATTTAACACAACATTGGCGTCTCCGGGGATGCCAATGGGGGTGGGGTGGGCAAAACGTATGTCCCCCGCCCACCCTCGAAAAATGATAAATTGAGAATATGCTACAGAAAGAACCAAGGATTTGGAGAATTTTTTTTTTTGCTCCCCCCCCCCCCCCTAGAAAATATCCTGGCGATGCCCATGATTATACGATATCCGGGAAATTGGGAAGAAATAGTTGAGAAAATAAAGAGGCCTGCGCACGATAATCTAAATTTCTGCCTGCAAATTTTGAGTGTCGCTATGAAGTTATATGCAGTTACACCACTTCAAATTTTGCCATAGCTAGACTACGGAAGATTGAATTGCCTTCCGCGACCTCAAAATGGGAAACGATCTTAAAATTCTTAACGAGTTCATAATAAGTATAATGTATTTGTATGAAAGAGTCGTTGCTTCGACGTCATGTCTGAAAAAAATTGAAAAATGGATTCCATTTCACAACTATGTTCAGCTTAATACCAGGGAAACAACCAAAAATGCATTCAAGTCAGTCACAAAGACAGGGCCTTCCAAGATTCATTCTTCGTAGTGTCAACTGTTGAAACACACTCTCCTCGGCTGCTGTGAACAGCGCAACTCTAGCTGAATTCAAGGGACATGATAAACAACCTTTGCAGGATTTCCACACGCAGTGCGCAAGCATTGATGTATCCGACAGGATATTTTGCTGACCGGAACCGATGGAGATGGAGACGAAATACTCAACACAACTGCATATAGCTAGCCTCGCTATACTGACGGTCATGGTCATCATTTATCGATCGCCTTTTTTCCCCCGGCGACCGCTATATATTGTGCGCGGTGCGTAGAACACTCGCTACATTTACGAGTTTCGATCTTTTGATCCACGTGCGGGTTTCCAATCAAGCTGCAATTAGCATCCAGTCATTGCTACTGCCATATTATAATTGCTAGCTGAAAGGCATTGCATTTGCATTTATCCCAAAAGTAGGACTATAACTTAGCGACTTATTATCGAAAAGCTTACTTGGATTAAGGATCAACTGGTACTAAACAGCCCGTGAAATTATTCCGTCTAGCTTTCTGTCATTTCGGAGAAAGCGAGACAATGATGTAGGTGATTTTCAACAATCGGTTAATAATTGACTGATCGTTAAAATAAACATTATAATTTTGTTGTTTAACAGAACCGTGCTTCGTCCAGAAAAGGTTGTGCATGGTTGTTCACTATTTTTTTCCGAGTAATATCCATTTGAGATTTTGAGTGGTGGTATTATTGGAAACGAATTTAAAAAATTAAACATGAAAAGCAAAAGACCATGTTAGGCTTAATCGTGCATGCACGGGAAAATTTGACCACCAAAATACAGCTTTAAGGTTACTGGCTATGAATTTTAAGATGGTTCTTAAAGGGAATATACATCATTTGCTTTTGCTGTAATTTTCAGAAATGGATGGAATTGGGGGGTTTGACATATATAGCAAATATAGTTACACTGACTTTTTTGAGGTTTTGGGTTCAAAAATGCTTTACAAACCAAGAAAAACCATCATTTTCCTGTAGTCTAGTTCCCTGACTCCATTTAAGAAGAAACAGAGCAGTTTACATACATTGGGGGAATTGTAAGGTCATGGAACCAGTCTAGCTGGCTTGTACCCGTTCATAGGTGTGTAATCGATTGCAAACAAGTGTGATGGTCAATTGGGGCCAGTATTTGAAAAAAAGCCAGTTTTTTTCCAACGCTGGTCGGCCGATCAGCGTTGGAAATTGATACAAAAATACCACTTTTCTTGAAAATGACAGTGTACCAGGTGCCATGATTTTACAGGATGCTTTACACTGTCATTCACTAACAGTCCAGCAAGGTATTTCAAAATGATTCGGGAGTTTTATTTTTTGATGTTTGCAAATGTTGTATTTTCCCTTTAATAATATTAAAATGATCGACATTTTGATTTTAATACTGTACCAATTCTTTTCCTTAAGTCACTTTCATAAACTGAGAAATAATTGTTTTGTTGGATTTAGTACTGGGAAGACGAGCTGAAGTCAATTGGGTCAATCCACCCCGACCCCCCCCCCCCCAAAAAAAAGAAAAAAACTGGTTTTTTTTGGGGGGGGGGGGGTCAAACTTGGTAGGAGGAGATCACTTGAAAAATTGTTCCCATAGATAATAAGGCACATACATAGGAATATTATGTTTGCGTGCAAGTGGAAATTATACCCAAACCGAAAGTTGTTATCGGCAAAAGCACCCAAGGTTCGGACGCAGAAGACTGAGTGTAGCGCAACATGGTTCCAGACAATATAGACTGTCATAGAAATAATTACGCGCAGTTCCCAAAATTATTTTAAAATACTCACAACTCTCCAAGGTGTTTGAGACACACATCAAATTAAAGCTTATTTCATCATTTTGTTCCCGCTCAATTATTGGGAGAGTTAACCCACGACTTTTGGGAGAAAATTCCATCCAAAGATGATCACCCCTAGAAGCTGTCCTGAAGCCCATCGCCATTTTGAAAATGGACGCCTACGCTCCATTGCAAAATAAAGCCATTTTATGGCCAAAATTCACACAAATATACGAGCTCACTGTCCTCTGCAAGGCTTCCACCCGTCTCAAATTCAAGGCCCTCAAAATGCTCTAATATCTGAGAATTTGAGGGCATGCAAATCGTGATTTGGCAGGCGTAGGCAATTTTGGGCTTATTTACAGCTAGGTCTGCACCCTTTAATCGACCTTGTTTTACGCTGAGAGCGCCCTCTAGCTCATTTTGTAACCGTAGTGTAACCAGTGACTTAGCAAATCCATAATTTACGATTAATAAATAGTCTTCAATTATACTGTTATTTGGCCTGTTTGGGTTATTTGAACGTATTGTGCCATATTTAATCAACACCTGACAAAGACGAACGCATGTTCTTTATTTATTTCTTTAATACTGGCAAGTGACTTGAATTGTTTTTGAGAAGTGCGCCCTCAATATGACACGTTGAAGAAGGAAAATCGAAGAGATGGTGGTGGGGGGGGGGGGGGGGGATTGGCCTAAATATAGCCCCAAAATTTACTACGTGGGCCAAATCACTATTTGCGTGCCCAATTTTCTTTTGCAATTGGAGCATTTTGTGGGCCATGAACTTGAAGCTTTGCAAACAAAAATGTTAGTGAAAGCCGTGCAGAGGACTAAGAGCTCGTATTTCTGTGAAATTCGGATGATAAAGTTGGGCCCTAAAAATGCTATATTTTGCAATGGAGCGCAGGCATTTTTCACAATGGCGATGGGCCACAGGACTACTTTTAGGGGTGATCATCTTTGGATGGAATTTTCTCCCAAACGTCATCGGTTAACTACCCAAAAAATGAGCAGATAATGAAAGATGATGAAATAAGCTTTAACCCTAAAATGGCCGGGTTATTTTGACCATCTCTCAGCCGGGGGGGGGGGGAGGGGGGAGGGGGCAAAAAAATCTCGGCACATGCATAGAACAACTCATCATGAACATACCCAAGAAATGTCATGACTAAAGGTCAAAGGGTTTAGGAATTATGGCTAATTAATTATTCATATGCACGAATGGTAATTCTGCTCTCTGTTTAC